>NC_090282.1:23788928-24470803 GCF_037392515.1 Haliotis asinina | reverse complement strand
AATGCCTTTGTTTTACAAAATGATTAGTTTATCGAGTAACCATTTGAGAAATGTATTACACACTGTCGTTCAGGATACAAATTATAATTCTAGTACCCATTAACCAGTTTGTGTGTGGTAAAAACGTTCCTTTCAGATTAGGGATGGAAAGAAATTTGCCAATAAGACTGGATAGACAATGACACTGGTGATGCTAATATTTATACACTGGAAACCACTTAAATGGGCATAATTACGTCACGGCTCATTTGTCAGTGTTGCAATCACTTCCCCAATCAGTCGCCCGCTCCTACACACATACATTGCATTGGACATAATCCCCGAAGGCATAGCAACACGGAACAACTATGAAAAATAATGAAGGAGTTGCAATTAGAGCTGAAATTAGATAATCTGCTGGTAATAATTCAATTCCGGGTGTGAACTGAATGCAGATGTATATAAACGTCTAGTTTTGAAGTGCTGGCTATCACTGTTCTTGCCTCTCTACACCAGTATTTGTCGTCTAATCAAGACACTCTGTAAGTATCAGATGCTTTGCGTTTTATGTAGCTTTTAGTCTGTCCCTTTAAAAGCAATATTTCACGTTACTGTTTGATGAGAAGTAGTGAGGATATAAAGCTGTTCGGTGATTTTGAACTTTTACTGACCACTATTTGTAATACTGATTGAGTCCTCCAAATTTGATTGTTGTTTTGCGATCCATAAACTCTGGGTCAAATCGAGCAGCGAAAGTCCTGTTTCAACCAACACAACGAGAAATGTAAAATACCGACGGTGAGTAGGATGAAGTGCCGATTTCGTTGAAGGAAATGTGTAAGAAGTGTGAGCAGACTTTGATAATGAGTGAAACTGTAAACTTCCCTTTCAGCCTTCCACAATGATGAAAATTATCGCCCTTGTTGCCTGTTTGGCTGTGACTGCCTTTGCTGAGCCTTTGAGCTATGGCATGACTGGACTGTATGGAAAGGCTGCCCTTTACAGTGGCTACGGATTGGGAGGTGTGTACGGAGGTTATGGAGTGCCAGGTCTGTACCCAGGCTATGGAATTGGAGGTGTGTACGGAGGCCACGGAATTGGCGGTGTGTACGGAGGCTACGGTCTTGGTGGTGTATTTGGAGGCTACGGACTGCCAGGAGTGTACGGAGGAATTGGAGCTTTGGGAAAAGGTAAATGCCAATATGATTGTACTGAGAATAGTGAGTGAGTGAGTTTGGTTTTACGCCGCTTTTAGCACTATTCCAGCGTTATCACGGCGGAGGACACTAGAAAATGCGTACTGAGAATAATCATAACCCCTCAATGTACAGTTTAGCTAGTACTTGGACATATTTTAAGAGAGTCATTTTACACTTTAATTCGTCATATGTGAAACATCTAATCAGTGTGGATGAGGCAATATGTAAATGATAAGAACTCGTAAGAAATGACATTGTGAAATTGACAATAAGCATCTTCTTCTTATATCTCTTCTTCGTGTTTCAGGTGTTGGATATGGCTACTACTAAGACTGCTGTTCTACTGTCACAATTCATCTATATCATCAATATGCGCATTATTTATTGTATATGCTTTGAAATATGTCACATTAAAACACAGTCATCAAAACAAAGTCTTGTTTCTCTTATTCGCTGCACAGATGGACTTTTGTTGCACAAGAAGAACCTTTCCCTTTGAGGGAATCACATGGGCACAATGATATACCAAGAATTAAATGAAAACCATACATGTTTATCACCAAGATGGTAAGGGAGACGAGCGTGGGGGAGCATTTTCTTTGAAGCTACCTTAGTAGATTACAGAAGTCACTTCAAATCGAGTGGTAGTTTTAGAACGTCTGTAATGACACCTCTCCAGGTTGATCTTTTTCAATTTATCACGTTGATTAATTTGGTTTGATAAATACATTTCAGTCATACGAGAGTTGTCCTGAATGTACAACGTGTAAAGTGTTTTAAAATATACTTTATAATCTTTGAAAATCAATACAGTTCATATCATAATCACTGCAGTGGGCTACACAAAGCATAAACAACCAATTAAGACTTTATACACAATACATTTCCTTACATGAATTGTCTCTTATCACTGTACATTAAGAATACTGTTGGAATCGTGTAATGGACTATGCCATAGTAAAGAATGCCATGATTATGAAAATGGTTGTATAGCTTCTATTTACTTTGGCTGCCTCGATCTTCACGCTGGACTGGCATATGGGAAGCAGGTATTTGTTGTCAAATTCAAAACGGTTTAAGTAATTGCATCAACCAAAGGAAGACAAGATGACTCCAAATATTTCCATACTCATGCTTTGACGCCCTGTGTTCAAGCAGCCCGATGGACATCTGTGTCCTTACCCGTGTCCATGTTACGTTTATACCATCATAACACACACTATAACACATGAAGTCCATGAAATATGCTATTGATGACATTCTGCCAACGTGAATCTGTATGCCATCTGTACAAAAATGACAATGTCCAGTCAAAACATCTGTCATGTGTCCTCATACCACCGTACTAACCCCTACCTACCTACCCACCTGTAGCTTTACCATTCTACACTTACCCTTTTCCCGTGTCCTTAAACAAAACACTGAATCACTAGCCATACCTTCAGTTGCATAATTCTTTTTGCAGTATTTATGATATATGAAGACTATTTAAGAGCTACTGTCTCGTTTCCTTGTAACCAATGAAATACTTCTTCCTCCTGGACGAAATCCACATTTTACTGTGACACACGAGTGCACCATCTTGTGAAGTGCATACTTCATCTGCAGATTACGCGGCATATGAATCAGTTAAAATCTCTTCCTGACAAGTGAGAATTTCTACACTGTATTTCACCGTATTATACATTAGTGCATCATGGATGCTTCAATCGAATATTGAGAAACATGTACACAATGAGTACTGATATTCGGTAAATTATGGAATGTATGTTGAGAGCGATGCCTGAATGACGTGACAACTTCTTGTCAATCCGCAACTACAAGGGTGTACATATGTCCTGCGGAGAGAGATAGAGGTAGAAAAAAGAGACAGACAGATAGAAAAATAGATAGACAGACACAGAGAGAGAACAGTGAGAGTTAGAGAGAGAGAGAGACACACACACACAGAGAGAGAGAGAGAGAGAGAGAGAGAACAGCGTGAGACATCATATCTAATATATTGGTTGTACCACAAATAAGAACTATGAGTCTGTTATTTGTATGTCAACTGATGCTAGAGAGTAGTTGTAGTGGAAGTCAACTAATTATTATCCACACAACAGAAGTAGGATGAGTATCAATGATAAGGATTGACAGCTCAGGAACACGGAACCAACCCAAACCGAATTCTTGAAAATATATGGGCAAAATGATGAGCTCTTCCGAAAGCCATGCATTTGATACAAACATATGAGAAAGAAAAGAATGGCGGGACCATATATGTAGAAGGTAATTAAGTCTCTATGTAGGCAGATATGGGAATGCCTTTGTTTTACAAAATGATTAGTTTATCGAGTAACCATTTGAGAAATGTATTACACACTGTCGTTCAGGATACAAATTATAATTCTAGTACCCATTAACCAGTTTGTGTGTGGTAAAAACGTTCCTTTCAGATTAGGGATGGAAAGAAATTTGCCAATAAGACTGGATAGACAATGACACTGGTGATGCTAATATTTATACACTGGAAACCACTTAAATGGGCATAATTACGTCACGGCTCATTTGTCAGTGTTGCAATCACTTCCCCAATCAGTCGCCCGCTCCTACACACATACATTGCATTGGACATAATCCCCGAAGGCATAGCAACACGGAACAACTATGAAAAATAATGAAGGAGTTGCAATTAGAGCTGAAATTAGATAATCTGCTGGTAATAATTCAATTCCGGGTGTGAACTGAATGCAGATGTATATAAACGTCTAGTTTTGAAGTGCTGGCTATCACTGTTCTTGCCTCTCTACACCAGTATTTGTCGTCTAATCAAGACACTCTGTAAGTATCAGATGCTTTGCGTTTTATGTAGCTTTTAGTCTGTCCCTTTAAAAGCAATATTTCACGTTACTGTTTGATGAGAAGTAGTGAGGATATAAAGCTGTTCGGTGATTTTGAACTTTTACTGACCACTATTTGTAATACTGATTGAGTCCTCCAAATTTGATTGTTGTTTTGCGATCCATAAACTCTGGGTCAAATCGAGCAGCGAAAGTCCTGTTTCAACCAACACAACGAGAAATGTAAAATACCGACGGTGAGTAGGATGAAGTGCCGATTTCGTTGAAGGAAATGTGTAAGAAGTGTGAGCAGACTTTGATAATGAGTGAAACTGTAAACTTCCCTTTCAGCCTTCCACAATGATGAAAATTATCGCCCTTGTTGCCTGTTTGGCTGTGACTGCCTTTGCTGAGCCTTTGAGCTATGGCATGACTGGACTGTATGGAAAGGCTGCCCTTTACAGTGGCTACGGATTGGGAGGTGTGTACGGAGGTTATGGAGTGCCAGGTCTGTACCCAGGCTATGGAATTGGAGGTGTGTACGGAGGCCACGGAATTGGCGGTGTGTACGGAGGCTACGGTCTTGGTGGTGTATTTGGAGGCTACGGACTGCCAGGAGTGTACGGAGGAATTGGAGCTTTGGGAAAAGGTAAATGCCAATATGATTGTACTGAGAATAGTGAGTGAGTGAGTTTGGTTTTACGCCGCTTTTAGCACTATTCCAGCGTTATCACGGCGGAGGACACTAGAAAATGCGTACTGAGAATAATCATAACCCCTCAATGTACAGTTTAGCTAGTACTTGGACATATTTTAAGAGAGTCATTTTACACTTTAATTCGTCATATGTGAAACATCTAATCAGTGTGGATGAGGCAATATGTAAATGATAAGAACTCGTAAGAAATGACATTGTGAAATTGACAATAAGCATCTTCTTCTTATATCTCTTCTTCGTGTTTCAGGTGTTGGATATGGCTACTACTAAGACTGCTGTTCTACTGTCACAATTCATCTATATCATCAATATGCGCATTATTTATTGTATATGCTTTGAAATATGTCACATTAAAACACAGTCATCAAAACAAAGTCTTGTTTCTCTTATTCGCTGCACAGATGGACTTTTGTTGCACAAGAAGAACCTTTCCCTTTGAGGGAATCACATGGGCACAATGATATACCAAGAATTAAATGAAAACCATACATGTTTATCACCAAGATGGTAAGGGAGACGAGCGTGGGGGAGCATTTTCTTTGAAGCTACCTTAGTAGATTACAGAAGTCACTTCAAATCGAGTGGTAGTTTTAGAACGTCTGTAATGACACCTCTCCAGGTTGATCTTTTTCAATTTATCACGTTGATTAATTTGGTTTGATAAATACATTTCAGTCATACGAGAGTTGTCCTGAATGTACAACGTGTAAAGTGTTTTAAAATATACTTTATAATCTTTGAAAATCAATACAGTTCATATCATAATCACTGCAGTGGGCTACACAAAGCATAAACAACCAATTAAGACTTTATACACAATACATTTCCTTACATGAATTGTCTCTTATCACTGTACATTAAGAATACTGTTGGAATCGTGTAATGGACTATGCCATAGTAAAGAATGCCATGATTATGAAAATGGTTGTATAGCTTCTATTTACTTTGGCTGCCTCGATCTTCACGCTGGACTGGCATATGGGAAGCAGGTATTTGTTGTCAAATTCAAAACGGTTTAAGTAATTGCATCAACCAAAGGAAGACAAGATGACTCCAAATATTTCCATACTCATGCTTTGACGCCCTGTGTTCAAGCAGCCCGATGGACATCTGTGTCCTTACTCGTGTCCATGTTACGTTTATACCATCATAACACACACTATAACACATGAAGTCCATGAAATATGCTATTGATGACATTCTGCCAACGTGAATCTGTATGCCATCTGTACAAAAATGACAATGTCCAGTCAAAACATCTGTCATGTGTCCTCATACCACCGTACTAACCCCTACCTACCTACCCACCTGTAGCTTTACCATTCTACACTTACCCTTTTCCCGTGTCCTTAAACAAAACACTGAATCACTAGCCATACCTTCAGTTGCATAATTCTTTTTGCAGTATTTATGATATATGAAGACTATTTAAGAGCTACTGTCTCGTTTCCTTGTAACCAATGAAATACTTCTTCCTCCTGGACGAAATCCACATTTTACTGTGACACACGAGTGCACCATCTTGTGAAGTGCATACTTCATCTGCAGATTACGCGGCATATGAATCAGTTAAAATCTCTTCCTGACAAGTGAGAATTTCTACACTGTATTTCACCGTATTATACATTAGTGCATCATGGATGCTTCAATCGAATATTGAGAAACATGTACACAATGAGTACTGATATTCGGTAAATTATGGAATGTATGTTGAGAGCGATGCCTGAATGACGTGACAACTTCTTGTCAATCCGCAACTACAAGGGTGTACATATGTCCTGCGGAGAGAGATAGAGGTAGAAAAAAGAGACAGACAGATAGAAAGATAGATAGACAGACACAGAGAGAGAACAGTGAGAGTTAGAGAGAGAGAGACACACACACACACACAGAGAGAGAGAGAGAGAGAGAGAGAGAACAGCGTGAGACATCATATTTAATATATTGGTTGTACCACAAATAAGAACTATGAGTCTGTTATTTGTATGTCAACTGATGCTAGAGAGTAGTTGTAGTGGAAGTCAACTAATTATTATCCACACAACAGAAGTAGGATGAGTATCAATGATAAGGATTGACAGCTCAGCAACACGGAACCAACCCAAACCGAATTCTTGAAAATATATGGGCAAAATGATGAGCTCTTCCGAAAGCCATGCATTTGATACAAACATATGAGAAAGAAAAGAATGGCGGGACCATATATGTAGAAGGTAATTAAGTCTCTATGTAGGCAGATATGGGAATGCCTTTGTTTTACAAAATGATTAGTTTATCGAGTAACCATTTGAGAAATGTATTACACACTGTCGTTCAGGATACAAATTATAATTCTAGTACCCATTAACCAGTTTGTGTGTGGTAAAAACGTTCCTTTCAGATAAGGGATGGAAAGAAATTTGCCAATAAGACTGGATAGACAATGACACTGGTGATGCTAATATTTATACACTGGAAACCACTTAAATGGGCATAATTACGTCACGGCTCATTTGTCAGTGTTGCAATCACTTCCCCAATCAGTCGCCCGCTCCTACACACATACATTGCATTGGACATAATCCCCGAAGGCATAGCAACACGGAACAACTATGAAAAATAATGAAGGAGTTGCAATTAGAGCTGAAATTAGATAATCTGCTGGTAATAATTCAATTCCGGGTGTGAACTGAATGCAGATGTATATAAACGTCTAGTTTTGAAGTGCTGGCTATCACTGTTCTTGCCTCTCTACACCAGTATTTGTCGTCTAATCAAGACACTCTGTAAGTATCAGATGCTTTGCGTTTTATGTAGCTTTTAGTCTGTCCCTTTAAAAGCAATATTTCACGTTACTGTTTGATGAGAAGTAGTGAGGATATAAAGCTGTTCGGTGATTTTGAACTTTTACTGACCACTATTTGTAATACTGATTGAGTCCTCCAAATTTGATTGTTGTTTTGCGATCCATAAACTCTGGGTCAAATCGAGCAGCGAAAGTCCTGTTTCAACCAACACAACGAGAAATGTAAAATACCGACGGTGAGTAGGATGAAGTGCCGATTTCGTTGAAGGAAATGTGTAAGAAGTGTGAGCAGACTTTGATAATGAGTGAAACTGTAAACTTCCCTTTCAGCCTTCCACAATGATGAAAATTATCGCCCTTGTTGCCTGTTTGGCTGTGACTGCCTTTGCTGAGCCTTTGAGCTATGGCATGACTGGACTGTATGGAAAGGCTGCCCTTTACAGTGGCTACGGATTGGGAGGTGTGTACGGAGGTTATGGAGTGCCAGGTCTGTACCCAGGCTATGGAATTGGAGGTGTGTACGGAGGCCACGGAATTGGCGGTGTGTACGGAGGCTACGGTCTTGGTGGTGTATTTGGAGGCTACGGACTGCCAGGAGTGTACGGAGGAATTGGAGCTTTGGGAAAAGGTAAATGCCAATATGATTGTACTGAGAATAGTGAGTGAGTGAGTTTGGTTTTACGCCGCTTTTAGCACTATTCCAGCGTTATCACGGCGGAGGACACTAGAAAATGCGTACTGAGAATAATCATAACCCCTCAATGTACAGTTTAGCTAGTACTTGGACATATTTTAAGAGAGTCATTTTACACTTTAATTCGTCATATGTGAAACATCTAATCAGTGTGGATGAGGCAATATGTAAATGATAACAACTCGTAAGAAATGACATTGTGAAATTGACAATAAGCATCTTCTTCTTATATCTCTTCTTCGTGTTTCAGGTTTTGGATATGGCTACTACTAAGACTGCTGTTCTACTGTCACAATTCATCTATATCATCAATATGCGCATTATTTATTGTATATGCTTTGAAATATGTCACATTAAAACACAGTCATCAAAACAAAGTCTTGTTTCTCTTATTCGCTGCACAGATGGACTTTTGTTGCACAAGAAGAACCTTTCCCTTTGAGGGAATCACATGGGCACAATGATATACCAAGAATTAAATGAAAACCATACATGTTTATCACCAAGATGGTAAGGGAGACGAGCGTGGGGGAGCATTTTCTTTGAAGCTACCTTAGTAGATTACAGAAGTCACTTCAAATCGAGTGGTAGTTTTAGAACGTCTGTAATGACACCTCTCCAGGTTGATCTTTTTCAATTTATCACGTTGATTAATTTGGTTTGATAAATACATTTCAGTCATACGAGAGTTGTCCTGAATGTACAACGTGTAAAGTGTTTTAAAATATACTTTATAATCTTTGAAAATCAATACAGTTCATATCATAATCACTGCAGTGGGCTACACAAAGCATAAACAACCAATTAAGACTTTATACACAATACATTTCCTTACATGAATTGTCTCTTATCACTGTACATTAAGAATACTGTTGGAATCGTGTAATGGACTATGCCATAGTAAAGAATGCCATGATTATGAAAATGGTTGTATAGCTTCTATTTACTTTGGCTGCCTCGATCTTCACGCTGGACTGGCATATGGGAAGCAGGTATTTGTTGTCAAATTCAAAACGGTTTAAGTAATTGCATCAACCAAAGGAAGACAAGATGACTCCAAATATTTCCATACTCATGCTTTGACGCCCTGTGTTCAAGCAGCCCGATGGACATCTGTGTCCTTACCCGTGTCCATGTTACGTTTATACCATCATAACACACACTATAACACATGAAGTCCATGAAATATGCTATTGATGACATTCTGCCAACGTGAATCTGTATGCCATCTGTACAAAAATGACAATGTCCAGTCAAAACATCTGTCATGTGTCCTCATACCACCGTACTAACCCCTACCTACCTACCCACCTGTAGCTTTACCATTCTACACTTACCCTTTTCCCGTGTCCTTAAACAAAGCACTGAATCACTAGCCATACCTTCAGTTGCATAATTCTTTTTGCAGTATTTATGATATATGAAGACTATTTAAGAGCTACTGTCTCGTTTCCTTGTAACCAATGAAATACTTCTTCCTCCTGGACGAAATCCACATTTTACTGTGACACACGAGTGCACCATCTTGTGAAGTGCATACTTCATCTGCAGATTACGCGGCATATGAATCAGTTAAAATCTCTTCCTGACAAGTGAGAATTTCTACACTGTATTTCACCGTATTATACATTAGTGCATCATGGATGCTTCAATCGAATATTGAGAAACATGTACACAATGAGTACTGATATTCGGTAAATTATGGAATGTATGTTGAGAGCGATGCCTGAATGACGTGACAACTTCTTGTCAATCCGCAACTACAAGGGTGTACATATGTCCTGCGGAGAGAGATAGAGGTAGAAAAAAGAGACAGACAGATAGAAAGATAGATAGACAGACACAGAGAGAGAACAGTGAGAGTTAGAGAGAGAGACACACACACACAGAGAGAGAGAGAGAGAGAGAGAGAGAGAGAACAGCGTGAGACATCATATTTAATATATTGGTTGTACCACAAATAAGAACTATGAGTCTGTTATTTGTATGTCAACTGATGCTAGAGAGTAGTTGTAGTGGAAGTCAACTAATTATTATCCACACAACAGAAGTAGGATGAGTATCAATGATAAGGATTGACAGCTCAGCAACACGGAACCAACCCAAACCGAATTCTTGAAAATATATGGGCAAAATGATGAGCTCTTCCGAAAGACATGCATTTGATACAAACATATGAGAAAGAAAAGAATGGCGGGACCATATATGTAGAAGGTAATTAAGTCTCTATGTAGGCAGATATGGGAATGCCTTTGTTTTACAAAATGATTAGTTTATCGAGTAACCATTTGAGAAATGAATTACACACTGTCGTTCAGGATACAAATTATAATTCTAGTACCCATTAACCAGTTTGTGTGTGGTAAAAACGTTCCTTTCAGATTAGGGATGGAAAGAAATTTGCCAATAAGACTGGATAGACAATGACACTGGTGATGCTAATATTTATACACTGGAAACCACTTAAATGGGCATAATTACGTCACGGCTCATTTGTCAGTGTTGCAATCACTTCCCCAATCATTCGCCCGCTCCTACACACATACATTGCATTGGACATAATCCCCGAAGGCATAGCAACACGGAACAACTATGAAAAATAATGAAGGAGTTGCAGTTAGAGCTGAAATTAGATAATCTGCTGGTAATAATTCAATTCCGGGTGTGAACTGAATGCAGATGTATATAAACGTCTAGTTTTGAAGTGCTGGCTATCACTGTTCTTGCCTCTCTACACCAGTATTTGTCGTCTAGTCAAGACACTCTGTAAGTATCAGATGCTTTGCGTTTTATGTAGCTTTTAGTCTGTCCCTTTAAAAGCAATATTTCACGTTACTGTTTGATGAGAAGTAGTGAGGATATAAAGCTGTTCGGTGATTTTGAACTTTTACTGACCACTATTTGTAATACTGATTGAGTCCTCCAAATTTGATTGTTGTTTTGCGATCCATAAACTCTGGGTCAAATCGAGCAGCGAAAGTCCTGTTTCAACCAACACAACGAGAAATGTAAAATACCGACGGTGAGTAGGATGAAGTGCCGATTTCGTTGAAGGAAATGTGTAAGAAGTGTGAGCAGACTTTGATAATGAGTGAAACTGTAAACTTCCCTTTCAGCCTTCCACAATGATGAAAATTATCGCCCTTGTTGCCTGTTTGGCTGTGACTGCCTTTGCTGAGCCTTTGAGCTATGGCATGACTGGACTGTATGGAAAGGCTGCCCTTTACAGTGGCTACGGATTGGGAGGTGTGTACGGAGGTTATGGAGTGCCAGGTCTGTACCCAGGCTATGGAATTGGAGGTGTGTACGGAGGCCAGGGAATTGGCGGTGTGTACGGAGGCTACGGCCTTGGTGGTGTATTTGGAGGCTACGGACTGCCAGGAGTGTACGGAGGAATTGGAGCTTTGGGAAAAGGTAAATGCCAATATGATTGTACTGAGAATAGTGAGTGAGTGAGTTTGGTTTTACGCCGCTTTTAGCACTATTCCAGCGTTATCACGGCGGAGGACACTAGAAAATGCGTACTGAGAATAATCATAACCCCTCAATGTACAGTTTAGCTAGTACTTGGACATATTTTAAGAGAGTCATTTTACACTTTAATTCGTCATATGTGAAACATCTAATCAGTGTGGATGAGGCAATATGTAAATGATAAGAACTCGTAAGAAATGACATTGTGAAATTGACAATAAGCATCTTCTTCTTATATCTCTTCTTCGTGTTTCAGGTGTTGGATATGGCTACTACTAAGACTGCTGTTCTACTGTCACAATTCATCTATATCATCAATATGCGCATTATTTATTGTATATGCTTTGAAATATGTCACATTAAAACACAGTCATCAAAACAAAGTCTTGTTTCTCTTATTCGCTGCACAGATGGACTTTTGTTGCACAAGAAGAACCTTTCCCTTTGAGGGAATCACATGGGCACAATGATATACCAAGAATTAAATGAAAACCATACATGTTTATCACCAAGATGGTAAGGGAGACGAGCGTGGGGGAGCATTTTCTTTGAAGCTACCTTAGTAGATTACAGAAGTCACTTCAAATCGAGTGGTAGTTTTAGAACGTCTGTAATGACACCTCTCCAGGTTGATCTTTTTCAATTTATCACGTTGATTAATTTGGTTTGATAAATACATTTCAGTCATACGAGAGTTGTCCTGAATGTACAACGTGTAAAGTGTTTTAAAATATACTTTATAATCTTTGAAAATCAATACAGTTCATATCATAATCACTGCAGTGGGCTACACAAAGCATAAACAACCAATTAAGACTTTATACACAATACATTTCCTTACATGAATTGTCTCTTATCACTGTACATTAAGAATACTGTTGGAATCGTGTAATGGACTATGCCATAGTAAAGAATGCCATGATTATGAAAATGGTTGTATAGCTTCTATTTACTTTGGCTGCCTCGATCTTCACGCTGGACTGGCATATGGGAAGCAGGTATTTGTTGTCAAATTCAAAACGGTTTAAGTAATTGCATCAACCAAAGGAAGACAAGATGACTCCAAATATTTCCATACTCATGCTTTGACGCCCTGTGTTCAAGCAGCCCGATGGACATCTGTGTCCTTACCCGTGTCCATGTTACGTTTATACCATCATAACACACACTATAACACATGAAGTCCATGAAATATGCTATTGATGACATTCTGCCAACGTGAATCTGTATGCCATCTGTACAAAAATGACAATGTCCAGTCAAAACATCTGTCATGTGTCCTCATACCACCGTACTAACCCCTACCTACCTACCCACCTGTAGCTTTACCATTCTACACTTACCCTTTTCCCGTGTCCTTAAACAAAGCACTGAATCACTAGCCATACCTTCAGTTGCATAATTCTTTTTGCAGTATTTATGATATATGAAGACTATTTAAGAGCTACTGTCTCGTTTCCTTGTAACCAATGAAATACTTCTTCCTCCTGGACGAAATCCACATTTTACTGTGACACACGAGTGCACCATCTTGTGAAGTGCATACTTCATCTGCAGATTACGCGGCATATGAATCAGTTAAAATCTCTTCCTGACAAGTGAGAATTTCTACACTGTATTTCACCGTATTATACATTAGTGCATCATGGATGCTTCAATCGAATATTGAGAAACATGTACACAATGAGTACTGATATTCGGTAAATTATGGAATGTATGTTGAGAGCGATGCCTGAATGACGTGACAACTTCTTGTCAATCCGCAACTACAAGGGTGTACATATGTCCTGCGGAGAGAGATAGAGGTAGAAAAAAGAGACAGACAGATAGAAAGATAGATAGACAGACACAGAGAGAGAACAGTGAGAGTTAGAGAGAGAGAGAGACACACACACACACACAGAGAGAGAGAGAGAGAGAGAGAGAGAACAGCGTGAGACATCATATTTAATATATTGGTTGTACCACAAATAAGAACTATGAGTCTGTTATTTGTATGTCAACTGATGCTAGAGAGTAGTTGTAGTGGAAGTCAACTAATTATTATCCACACAACAGAAGTAGGATGAGTATCAATGATAAGGATTGACAGCTCAGCAACACGGAACCAACCCAAACCGAATTCTTGAAAATATATGGGCAAAATGATGAGCTCTTCCGAAAGACATGCATTTGATACAAACATATGAGAAAGAAAAGAATGGCGGGACCATATATGTAGAAGGTAATTAAGTCTCTATGTAGGCAGATATGGGAATGCCTTTGTTTTACAAAATGATTAGTTTATCGAGTAACCATTTGAGAAATGAATTACACACTGTCGTTCAGGATACAAATTATAATTCTAGTACCCATTAACCAGTTTGTGTGTGGTAAAAACGTTCCTTTCAGATTAGGGATGGAAAGAAATTTGCCAATAAGACTGGATAGACAATGACACTGGTGATGCTAATATTTATACACTGGAAACCACTTAAATGGGCATAATTACGTCACGGCTCATTTGTCAGTGTTGCAATCACTTCCCCAATCATTCGCCCGCTCCTACACACATACATTGCATTGGACATAATCCCCGAAGGCATAGCAACACGGAACAACTATGAAAAATAATGAAGGAGTTGCAGTTAGAGCTGAAATTAGATAATCTGCTGGTAATAATTCAATTCCGGGTGTGAACTGAATGCAGATGTATATAAACGTCTAGTTTTGAAGTGCTGGCTATCACTGTTCTTGCCTCTCTACACCAGTATTTGTCGTCTAGTCAAGACACTCTGTAAGTATCAGATGCTTTGCGTTTTATGTAGCTTTTAGTCTGTCCCTTTAAAAGCAATATTTCACGTTACTGTTTGATGAGAAGTAGTGAGGATATAAAGCTGTTCGGTGATTTTGAACTTTTACTGACCACTATTTGTAATACTGATTGAGTCCTCCAAATTTGATTGTTGTTTTGCGATCCATAAACTCTGGGTCAAATCGAGCAGCGAAAGTCCTGTTTCAACCAACACAACGAGAAATGTAAAATACCGACGGTGAGTAGGATGAAGTGCCGATTTCGTTGAAGGAAATGTGTAAGAAGTGTGAGCAGACTTTGATAATGAGTGAAACTGTAAACTTCCCTTTCAGCCTTCCACAATGATGAAAATTATCGCCCTTGTTGCCTGTTTGGCTGTGACTGCCTTTGCTGAGCCTTTGAGCTATGGCATGACTGGACTGTATGGAAAGGCTGCCCTTTACAGTGGCTACGGATTGGGAGGTGTGTACGGAGGTTATGGAGTGCCAGGTCTGTACCCAGGCTATGGAATTGGAGGTGTGTACGGAGGCCACGGAATTGGCGGTGTGTACGGAGGCTACGGCCTTGGTGGTGTATTTGGAGGCTACGGACTGCCAGGAGTGTACGGAGGAATTGGAGCTTTGGGAAAAGGTAAATGCCAATATGATTGTACTGAGAATAGTGAGTGAGTGAGTTTGGTTTTACGCCGCTTTTAGCACTATTCCAGCGTTATCACGGCGGAGGACACTAGAAAATGCGTACTGAGAATAATCATAACCCCTCAATGTACAGTTTAGCTAGTACTTGGACATATTTTAAGAGAGTCATTTTACACTTTAATTCGTCATATGTGAAACATCTAATCAGTGTGGATGAGGCAATATGTAAATGATAAGAACTCGTAAGAAATGACATTGTGAAATTGACAATAAGCATCTTCTTCTTATATCTCTTCTTCGTGTTTCAGGTGTTGGATATGGCTACTACTAAGACTGCTGTTCTACTGTCACAATTCATCTATATCATCAATATGCGCATTATTTATTGTATATGCTTTGAAATATGTCACATTAAAACACAGTCATCAAAACAAAGTCTTGTTTCTCTTATTCGCTGCACAGATGGACTTTTGTTGCACAAGAAGAACCTTTCCCTTTGAGGGAATCACATGGGCACAATGATATACCAAGAATTAAATGAAAACCATACATGTTTATCACCAAGATGGTAAGGGAGACGAGCGTGGGGGAGCATTTTCTTTGAAGCTACCTTAGTAGATTACAGAAGTCACTTCAAATCGAGTGGTAGTTTTAGAACGTCTGTAATGACACCTCTCCAGGTTGATCTTTTTCAATTTATCACGTTGATTAATTTGGTTTGATAAATACATTTCAGTCATACGAGAGTTGTCCTGAATGTACAACGTGTAAAGTGTTTTAAAATATACTTTATAATCTTTGAAAATCAATACAGTTCATATCATAATCACTGCAGTGGGCTACACAAAGCATAAACAACCAATTAAGACTTTATACACAATACATTTCCTTACATGAATTGTCTCTTATCACTGTACATTAAGAATACTGTTGGAATCGTGTAATGGACTATGCCATAGTAAAGAATGCCATGATTATGAAAATGGTTGTATAGCTTCTATTTACTTTGGCTGCCTCGATCTTCACGCTGGACTGGCATATGGGAAGCAGGTATTTGTTGTCAAATTCAAAACGGTTTAAGTAATTGCATCAACCAAAGGAAGACAAGATGACTCCAAATATTTCCATACTCATGCTTTGACGCCCTGTGTTCAAGCAGCCCGATGGACATCTGTGTCCTTACCCGTGTCCATGTTACGTTTATACCATCATAACACACACTATAACACATGAAGTCCATGAAATATGCTATTGATGACATTCTGCCAACGTGAATCTGTATGCCATCTGTACAAAAATGACAATGTCCAGTCAAAACATCTGTCATGTGTCCTCATACCACCGTACTAACCCCTACCTACCTACCCACCTGTAGCTTTACCATTCTACACTTACCCTTTTCCCGTGTCCTTAAACAAAGCACTGAATCACTAGCCATACCTTCAGTTGCATAATTCTTTTTGCAGTATTTATGATATATGAAGACTATTTAAGAGCTACTGTCTCGTTTCCTTGTAACCAATGAAATACTTCTTCCTCCTGGACGAAATCCACATTTTACTGTGACACACGAGTGCACCATCTTGTGAAGTGCATACTTCATCTGCAGATTACGCGGCATATGAATCAGTTAAAATCTCTTCCTGACAAGTGAGAATTTCTACACTGTATTTCACCGTATTATACATTAGTGCATCATGGATGCTTCAATCGAATATTGAGAAACATGTACACAATGAGTACTGATATTCGGTAAATTATGGAATGTATGTTGAGAGCGATGCCTGAATGACGTGACAACTTCTTGTCAATCCGCAACTACAAGGGTGTACATATGTCCTGCGGAGAGAGATAGAGGTAGAAAAAAGAGACAGACAGATAGAAAGATAGATAGACAGACACAGAGAGAGAACAGTGAGAGTTAGAGAGAGAGACACACACACACAGAGAGAGAGAGAGAGAGAGAGAGAGAGAGAGAGAACAGCGTGAGACATCATATTTAATATATTGGTTGTACCACAAATAAGAACTATGAGTCTGTTATTTGTATGTCAACTGATGCTAGAGAGTAGTTGTAGTGGAAGTCAACTAATTATTATCCACACAACAGAAGTAGGATGAGTATCAATGATAAGGATTGACAGCTCAGCAACACGGAACCAACCCAAACCGAATTCTTGAAAATATATGGGCAAAATGATGAGCTCTTCCGAAAGACATGCATTTGATACAAACATATGAGAAAGAAAAGAATGGCGGGACCATATATGTAGAGGGTAATTAAGTCTCTATGTAGGCAGATATGGGAATGCCTTTGTTTTACAAAATGATTAGTTTATCGAGTAACCATTTGAGAAATGAATTACACACTGTCGTTCAGGATACAAATTATAATTCTAGTACCCATTAACCAGTTTGTGTGTGGTAAAAACGTTCCTTTCAGATTAGGGATGGAAAGAAATTTGCCAATAAGACTGGATAGACAATGACACTGGTGATGCTAATATTTATACACTGGAAACCACTTAAATGGGCATAATTACGTCACGGCTCATTTGTCAGTGTTGCAATCACTTCCCCAATCATTCGCCCGCTCCTACACACATACATTGCATTGGACATAATCCCCGAAGGCATAGCAACACGGAACAACTATGAAAAATAATGAAGGAGTTGCAATTAGAGCTGAAATTAGATAATCTGCTGGTAATAATTCAATTCCGGGTGTGAACTGAATGCAGATGTATATAAACGTCTAGTTTTGAAGTGCTGGCTATCACTGTTCTTGCCTCTCTACACCAGTATTTGTCGTCTAATCAAGACACTCTGTAAGTATCAGATGCTTTGCGTTTTATGTAGCTTTTAGTCTGTCCCTTTAAAAGCAATATTTCACGTTACTGTTTGATGAGAAGTAGTGAGGATATAAAGCTGTTCGGTGATTTTGAACTTTTACTGACCACTATTTGTAATACTGATTGAGTCCTCCAAATTTGATTGTTGTTTTGCGATCCATAAACTCTGGGTCAAATCGAGCAGCGAAAGTCCTGTTTCAACCAACACAACGAGAAATGTAAAATACCGACGGTGAGTAGGATGAAGTGCCGATTTCGTTGAAGGAAATGTGTAAGAAGTGTGAGCAGACTTTGATAATGAGTGAAACTGTAAACTTCCCTTTCAGCCTTCCACAATGATGAAAATTATCGCCCTTGTTGCCTGTTTGGCTGTGACTGCCTTTGCTGAGCCTTTGAGCTATGGCATGACTGGACTGTATGGAAAGGCTGCCCTTTACAGTGGCTACGGATTGGGAGGTGTGTACGGAGGTTATGGAGTGCCAGGTCTGTACCCAGGCTATGGAATTGGAGGTGTGTACGGAGGCCACGGAATTGGCGGTGTGTACGGAGGCTACGGCCTTGGTGGTGTATTTGGAGGCTACGGACTGCCAGGAGTGTACGGAGGAATTGGAGCTTTGGGAAAAGGTAAATGCCAATATGATTGTACTGAGAATAGTGAGTGAGTGAGTTTGGTTTTACGCCGCTTTTAGCACTATTCCAGCGTTATCACGGCGGAGGACACTAGAAAATGCGTACTGAGAATAATCATAACCCCTCAATGTACAGTTTAGCTAGTACTTGGACATATTTTAAGAGAGTCATTTTACACTTTAATTCGTCATATGTGAAACATCTAATCAGTGTGGATGAGGCAATATGTAAATGATAAGAACTCGTAAGAAATGACATTGTGAAATTGACAATAAGCATCTTCTTCTTATATCTCTTCTTCGTGTTTCAGGTGTTGGATATGGCTACTACTAAGACTGCTGTTCTACTGTCACAATTCATCTATATCATCAATATGCGCATTATTTATTGTATATGCTTTGAAATATGTCACATTAAAACACAGTCATCAAAACAAAGTCTTGTTTCTCTTATTCGCTGCACAGATGGACTTTTGTTGCACAAGAAGAACCTTTCCCTTTGAGGGAATCACATGGGCACAATGATATACCAAGAATTAAATGAAAACCATACATGTTTATCACCAAGATGGTAAGGGAGACGAGCGTGGGGGAGCATTTTCTTTGAAGCTACCTTAGTAGATTACAGAAGTCACTTCAAATCGAGTGGTAGTTTTAGAACGTCTGTAATGACACCTCTCCAGGTTGATCTTTTTCAATTTATCACGTTGATTAATTTGGTTTGATAAATACATTTCAGTCATACGAGAGTTGTCCTGAATGTACAACGTGTAAAGTGTTTTAAAATATACTTTATAATCTTTGAAAATCAATACAGTTCATATCATAATCACTGCAGTGGGCTACACAAAGCATAAACAACCAATTAAGACTTTATACACAATACATTTCCTTACATGAATTGTCTCTTATCACTGTACATTAAGAATACTGTTGGAATCGTGTAATGGACTATGCCATAGTAAAGAATGCCATGATTATGAAAATGGTTGTATCGCTTCTATTTACTTTGGCTGCCTCGATCTTCACGCTGGACTGGCATATGGGAAGCAGGTATTTGTTGTCAAATTCAAAACGGTTTAAGTAATTGCATCAACCAAAGGAAGACAAGATGACTCCAAATATTTCCATACTCATGCTTTGACGCCCTGTGTTCAAGCAGCCCGATGGACATCTGTGTCCTTACCCGTGTCCATGTTACGTTTATACCATCATAACACACACTATAACACATGAAGTCCATGAAATATGCTATTGATGACATTCTGCCAACGTGAATCTGTATGCCATCTGTACAAAAATGACAATGTCCAGTCAAAACATCTGTCATGTGTCCTCATACCACCGTACTAACCCCTACCTACCTACCCACCTGTAGCTTTACCATTCTACACTTACCCTTTTCCCGTGTCCTTAAACAAAACACTGAATCACTAGCCATACCTTCAGTTGCATAATTCTTTTTGCAGTATTTATGATATATGAAGACTATTTAAGAGCTACTGTCTCGTTTCCTTGTAACCAATGAAATACTTCTTCCTCCTGGACGAAATCCACATTTTACTGTGACACACGAGTGCACCGTCTGTGAAGTGCATACTTCATCTGCAGATTACGCGGCATATGAATCAGTTAAAATCTCTTCCTGACAAGTGAGAATTTCTACACTGTATTTCACCGTATTATACATTAGTGCATCATGGATGCTTCAATCGAATATTGAGAAACATGTACACAATGAGTACTGATATTCGGTAAATTATGGAATGTATGTTGAGAGCGATGCCTGAATGACGTGACAACTTCTTGTCAATCCGCAACTACAAGGGTGTACATATGTCCTGCGGAGAAAGATAGAGGTAGAAAAAAGAGACAGACAGATAGAAAGATAGATAGACAGACACAGAGAGAGAACAGTGAGAGTTAGAGAGAGAGAGAGACACACACACACACACAGAGAGAGAGAGAGAGAGAGAGAACAGCGTGAGACATCATATTTAATATATTGGTTGTACCACAAATAAGAACTATGAGTCTGTTATTTGTATGTCAACTGATGCTAGAGAGTAGTTGTAGTGGAAGTCAACTAATTATTATCCACACAACAGAAGTAGGATGAGTATCAATGATAAGGATTGACAGCTCAGCAACACGGAACCAACCCAAACCGAATTCTTGAAAATATATGGGCAAAATGATGAGCTCTTCCGAAAGCCATGCATTTGATACAAACATATGAGAAAGAAAAGAATGGCGGGACCATATATGTAGAAGGTAATTAAGTCTCTATGTAGGCAGATATGGGAATGCCTTTGTTTTACAAAATGATTAGTTTATCGAGTAACCATTTGAGAAATGAATTACACACTGTCGTTCAGGATACAAATTATAATTCTAGTACCCATTAACCAGTTTGTGTGTGGTAAAAACGTTCCTTTCAGATTAGGGATGGAAAGAAATTTGCCAATAAGACTGGATAGACAATGACACTGGTGATGCTAATATTTATACACTGGAAACCACTTAAATGGGCATAATTACGTCACGGCTCATTTGTCAGTGTTGCAATCACTTCCCCAATCATTCGCCCGCTCCTACACACATACATTGCATTGGACATAATCCCCGAAGGCATAGCAACACGGAACAACTATGAAAAATAATGAAGGAGTTGCAATTAGAGCTGAAATTAGATAATCTGCTGGTAATAATTCAATTCCGGGTGTGAACTGAATGCAGATGTATATAAACGTCTAGTTTTGAAGTGCTGGCTATCACTGTTCTTGCCTCTCTACACCAGTATTTGTCGTCTAGTCAAGACACTCTGTAAGTATCAGATGCTTTGCGTTTTATGTAGCTTTTAGTCTGTCCCTTTAAAAGCAATATTTCACGTTACTGTTTGATGAGAAGTAGTGAGGATATAAAGCTGTTCGGTGATTTTGAACTTTTACTGACCACTATTTGTAATACTGATTGAGTCCTCCAAATTTGATTGTTGTTTTGCGATCCATAAACTCTGGGTCAAATCGAGCAGCGAAAGTCCTGTTTCAACCAACACAACGAGAAATGTAAAATACCGACGGTGAGTAGGATGAAGTGCCGATTTCGTTGAAGGAAATGTGTAAGAAGTGTGAGCAGACTTTGATAATGAGTGAAACTGTAAACTTCCCTTTCAGCCTTCCACAATGATGAAAATTATCGCCCTTGTTGCCTGTTTGGCTGTGACTGCCTTTGCTGAGCCTTTGAGCTATGGCATGACTGGACTGTATGGAAAGGCTGCCCTTTACAGTGGCTACGGATTGGGAGGTGTGTACGGAGGTTATGGAGTGCCAGGTCTGTACCCAGGCTATGGAATTGGAGGTGTGTACGGAGGCCACGGAATTGGCGGTGTGTACGGAGGCTACGGCCTTGGTGGTGTATTTGGAGGCTACGGACTGCCAGGAGTGTACGGAGGAATTGGAGCTTTGGGAAAAGGTAAATGCCAATATGATTGTACTGAGAATAGTGAGTGAGTGAGTTTGGTTTTACGCCGCTTTTAGCACTATTCCAGCGTTATCACGGCGGAGGACACTAGAAAATGCGTACTGAGAATAATCATAACCCCTCAATGTACAGTTTAGCTAGTACTTGGACATATTTTAAGAGAGTCATTTTACACTTTAATTCGTCATATGTGAAACATCTAATCAGTGTGGATGAGGCAATATGTAAATGATAAGAACTCGTAAGAAATGACATTGTGAAATTGACAATAAGCATCTTCTTCTTATATCTCTTCTTCGTGTTTCAGGTGTTGGATATGGCTACTACTAAGACTGCTGTTCTACTGTCACAATTCATCTATATCATCAATATGCGCATTATTTATTGTATATGCTTTGAAATATGTCACATTAAAACACAGTCATGAAAACAAAGTCTTGTTTCTCTTATTCGCTGCACAGATGGACTTTTGTTGCACAAGAAGAACCTTTCCCTTTGAGGGAATCACATGGGCACAATGATATACCAAGAATTAAATGAAAACCATACATGTTTATCACCAAGATGGTAAGGGAGACGAGCGTGGGGGAGCATTTTCTTTGAAGCTACCTTAGTAGATTACAGAAGTCACTTCAAATCGAGTGGTAGTTTTAGAACGTCTGTAATGACACCTCTCCAGGTTGATCTTTTTCAATTTATCACGTTGATTAATTTGGTTTGATAAATACATTTCAGTCATACGAGAGTTGTCCTGAATGTACAACGTGTAAAGTGTTTTAAAATATACTTTATAATCTTTGAAAATCAATACAGTTCATATCATAATCACTGCAGTGGGCTACACAAAGCATAAACAACCAATTAAGACTTTATACACAATACATTTCCTTACATGAATTGTCTCTTATCACTGTACATTAAGAATACTGTTGGAATCGTGTAATGGACTATGCCATAGTAAAGAATGCCATGATTATGAAAATGGTTGTATCGCTTTTATTTACTTTGGCTGCCTCGATCTTCACGCTGGACTGGCATATGGGAAGCAGGTATTTGTTGTCAAATTCAAAACGGTTTAAGTAATTGCATCAACCAAAGGAAGACAAGATGACTCCAAATATTTCCATACTCATGCTTTGACGCCCTGTGTTCAAGCAGCCCGATGGACATCTGTGTCCTTACCCGTGTCCATGTTACATTTATACCATCATAACACACACTATAACACATGAAGTCCATGAAATATGCTATTGATGACATTCTGCCAACGTGAATCTGTATGCCATCTGTACAAAAATGACAATGTCCAGTCAAAACATCTGTCATGTGTCCTCATACCACCGTACTAACCCCTACCTACCTACCCACCTGTAGCTTTACCATTCTACACTTACCCTTTTCCCGTGTCCTTAAACAAAACACTGAATCACTAGCCATACCTTCAGTTGCATAATTCTTTTTGCAGTATTTATGATATATGAAGACTATTTAAGAGCTACTGTCTCGTTTCCTTGTAACCAATGAAATACTTCTTCCTCCTGGACGAAATCCACATTTTACTGTGACACACGAGTGCACCATCTGTGAAGTGCATACTTCATCTGCAGATTACGCGGCATATGAATCAGTTAAAATCTCTTCCTGACAAGTGAGAATTTCTACACTGTATTTCACCGTATTATACATTAGTGCATCATGGATGCTTCAATCGAATATTGAGAAACATGTACACAATGAGTACTGATATTCGGTAAATTATGGAATGTATGTTGAGAGCGATGCCTGAATGACGTGACAACTTCTTGTCAATCCGCAACTACAAGGGTGTACATATGTCCTGCGGAGAGAGATAGAGGTAGAAAAAAGAGACAGACAGATAGAAAGATAGATAGACAGACACAGAGAGAGAACAGTGAGAGTTAGAGAGAGAGACACACACACACACACAGAGAGAGAGAGAGAGAGAGAGAGAGAGAGAACAGCGTGAGACATCATATTTAATATATTGGTTGTACCACAAATAAGAACTATGAGTCTGTTATTTGTATGTCAACTGATGCTAGAGAGTAGTTGTAGTGGAAGTCAACTAATTATTATCCACACAACAGAAGTAGGATGAGTATCAATGATAAGGATTGACAGCTCAGCAACACGGAACCAACCCAAACCGAATTCTTGAAAATATATGGGCAAAATGATGAGCTCTTCCGAAAGCCATGCATTTGATACAAACATATGAGAAAGAAAAGAATGGCGGGACCATATATGTAGAAGGTAATTAAGTCTCTATGTAGGCAGATATGGGAATGCCTTTGTTTTACAAAATGATTAGTTTATCGAGTAACCATTTGAGAAATGAATTACACACTGTCGTTCAGGATACAAATTATAATTCTAGTACCCATTAACCAGTTTGTGTGTGGTAAAAACGTTCCTTTCAGATTAGGGATGGAAAGAAATTTGCCAATAAGACTGGATAGACAATGACACTGGTGATGCTAATATTTATACACTGGAAACCACTTAAATGGGCATAATTACGTCACGGCTCATTTGTCAGTGTTGCAATCACTTCCCCAATCATTCGCCCGCTCCTACACACATACATTGCATTGGACATAATCCCCGAAGGCATAGCAACACGGAACAACTATGAAAAATAATGAAGGAGTTGCAATTAGAGCTGAAATTAGATAATCTGCTGGTAATAAATCAATTCCGGGTGTGAACTGAATGCAGATGTATATAAACGTCTAGTTTTGAAGTGCTGACTATCACTGTTCTTGCCTCTCTACACCAGTATTTGTCGTCTAATCAAGACACTCTGTAAGTATCAGATGCTTTGCGTTTTATGTAGCTTTTAGTCTGTCCCTTTAAAAGCAATATTTCACGTTACTGTTTGATGAGAAGTAGTGAGGATATAAAGCTGTTCGGTGATTTTGAACTTTTACTGACCACTATTTGTAATACTGATTGAGTCCTCCAAATTTGATTGTTGTTTTGCGATCCATAAACTCTGGGTCAAATCGAGCAGCGAAAGTCCTGTTTCAACCAACACAACGAGAAATGTAAAATACCGACGGTGAGTAGGATGAAGTGCCGATTTCGTTGAAGGAAATGTGTAAGAAGTGTGAGCAGACTTTGATAATGAGTGAAACTGTAAACTTCCCTTTCAGCCTTCCACAATGATGAAAATTATCGCCCTTGTTGCCTGTTTGGCTGTGACTGCCTTTGCTGAGCCTTTGAGCTATGGCATGACTGGACTGTATGGAAAGGCTGCCCTTTACAGTGGCTACGGATTGGGAGGTGTGTACGGAGGTTATGGAGTGCCAGGTCTGTACCCAGGCTATGGAATTGGAGGTGTGTACGGAGGCCAGGGAATTGGCGGTGTGTACGGAGGCTACGGCCTTGGTGGTGTATTTGGAGGCTACGGACTGCCAGGAGTGTACGGAGGAATTGGAGCTTTGGGAAAAGGTAAATGCCAATATGATTGTACTGAGAATAGTGAGTGAGTGAGTTTGGTTTTACGCCGCTTTTAGCACTATTCCAGCGTTATCACGGCGGAGGACACTAGAAAATGCGTACTGAGAATAATCATAACCCCTCAATGTACAGTTTAGCTAGTACTTGGACATATTTTAAGAGAGTCATTTTACACTTTAATTCGTCATATGTGAAACATCTAATCAGTGTGGATGAGGCAATATGTAAATGATAAGAACTCGTAAGAAATGACATTGTGAAATTGACAATAAGCATCTTCTTCTTATATCTCTTCTTCGTGTTTCAGGTGTTGGATATGGCTACTACTAAGACTGCTGTTCTACTGTCACAATTCATCTATATCATCAATATGCGCATTATTTATTGTATATGCTTTGAAATATGTCACATTAAAACACAGTCATGAAAACAAAGTCTTGTTTCTCTTATTCGCTGCACAGATGGACTTTTGTTGCACAAGAAGAACCTTTCCCTTTGAGGGAATCACATGGGCACAATGATATACCAAGAATTAAATGAAAACCATACATGTTTATCACCAAGATGGTAAGGGAGACGAGCGTGGGGGAGCATTTTCTTTGAAGCTACCTTAGTAGATTACAGAAGTCACTTCAAATCGAGTGGTAGTTTTAGAACGTCTGTAATGACACCTCTCCAGGTTGATCTTTTTCAATTTATCACGTTGATTAATTTGGTTTGATAAATACATTTCAGTCATACGAGAGTTGTCCTGAATGTACAACGTGTAAAGTGTTTTAAAATATACTTTATAATCTTTGAAAATCAATACAGTTCATATCATAATCACTGCAGTGGGCTACACAAAGCATAAACAACCAATTAAGACTTTATACACAATACATTTCCTTACATGAATTGTCTCTTATCACTGTACATTAAGAATACTGTTGGAATCGTGTAATGGACTATGCCATAGTAAAGAATGCCATGATTATGAAAATGGTTGTATCGCTTTTATTTACTTTGGCTGCCTCGATCTTCACGCTGGACTGGCATATGGGAAGCAGGTATTTGTTGTCAAATTCAAAACGGTTTAAGTAATTGCATCAACCAAAGGAAGACAAGATGACTCCAAATATTTCCATACTCATGCTTTGACGCCCTGTGTTCAAGCAGCCCGATGGACATCTGTGTCCTTACCCGTGTCCATGTTACATTTATACCATCATAACACACACTATAACACATGAAGTCCATGAAATATGCTATTGATGACATTCTGCCAACGTGAATCTGTATGCCATCTGTACAAAAATGACAATGTCCAGTCAAAACATCTGTCATGTGTCCTCATACCACCGTACTAACCCCTACCTACCTACCCACCTGTAGCTTTACCATTCTACACTTACCCTTTTCCCGTGTCCTTAAACAAAACACTGAATCACTAGCCATACCTTCAGTTGCATAATTCTTTTTGCAGTATTTATGATATATGAAGACTATTTAAGAGCTACTGTCTCGTTTCCTTGTAACCAATGAAATACTTCTTCCTCCTGGACGAAATCCACATTTTACTGTGACACACGAGTGCACCATCTGTGAAGTGCATACTTCATCTGCAGATTACGCGGCATATGAATCAGTTAAAATCTCTTCCTGACAAGTGAGAATTTCTACACTGTATTTCACCGTATTATACATTAGTGCATCATGGATGCTTCAATCGAATATTGAGAAACATGTACACAATGAGTACTGATATTCGGTAAATTATGGAATGTATGTTGAGAGCGATGCCTGAATGACGTGACAACTTCTTGTCAATCCGCAACTACAAGGGTGTACATATGTCCTGCGGAGAGAGATAGAGGTAGAAAAAAGAGACAGACAGATAGAAAGATAGATAGACAGACACAGAGAGAGAACAGTGAGAGTTAGAGAGAGAGACACACACACACACAGAGAGAGAGAGAGAGAGAGAGAGAGAGAGAACAGCGTGAGACATCATATTTAATATATTGGTTGTACCACAAATAAGAACTATGAGTCTGTTATTTGTATGTCAACTGATGCTAGAGAGTAGTTGTAGTGGAAGTCAACTAATTATTATCCACACAACAGAAGTAGGATGAGTATCAATGATAAGGATTGACAGCTCAGCAACACGGAACCAACCCAAACCGAATTCTTGAAAATATATGGGCAAAATGATGAGCTCTTCCGAAAGCCATGCATTTGATACAAACATATGAGAAAGAAAAGAATGGCGGGACCATATATGTAGAAGGTAATTAAGTCTCTATGTAGGCAGATATGGGAATGCCTTTGTTTTACAAAATGATTAGTTTATCGAGTAACCATTTGAGAAATGAATTACACACTGTCGTTCAGGATACAAATTATAATTCTAGTACCCATTAACCAGTTTGTGTGTGGTAAAAACGTTCCTTTCAGATTAGGGATGGAAAGAAATTTGCCAATAAGACTGGATAGACAATGACACTGGTGATGCTAATATTTATACACTGGAAACCACTTAAATGGGCATAATTACGTCACGGCTCATTTGTCAGTGTTGCAATCACTTCCCCAATCATTCGCCCGCTCCTACACACATACATTGCATTGGACATAATCCCCGAAGGCATAGCAACACGGAACAACTATGAAAAATAATGAAGGAGTTGCAATTAGAGCTGAAATTAGATAATCTGCTGGTAATAAATCAATTCCGGGTGTGAACTGAATGCAGATGTATATAAACGTCTAGTTTTGAAGTGCTGACTATCACTGTTCTTGCCTCTCTACACCAGTATTTGTCGTCTAATCAAGACACTCTGTAAGTATCAGATGCTTTGCGTTTTATGTAGCTTTTAGTCTGTCCCTTTAAAAGCAATATTTCACGTTACTGTTTGATGAGAAGTAGTGAGGATATAAAGCTGTTCGGTGATTTTGAACTTTTACTGACCACTATTTGTAATACTGATTGAGTCCTCCAAATTTGATTGTTGTTTTGCGATCCATAAACTCTGGGTCAAATCGAGCAGCGAAAGTCCTGTTTCAACCAACACAACGAGAAATGTAAAATACCGACGGTGAGTAGGATGAAGTGCCGATTTCGTTGAAGGAAATGTGTAAGAAGTGTGAGCAGACTTTGATAATGAGTGAAACTGTAAACTTCCCTTTCAGCCTTCCACAATGATGAAAATTATCGCCCTTGTTGCCTGTTTGGCTGTGACTGCCTTTGCTGAGCCTTTGAGCTATGGCATGACTGGACTGTATGGAAAGGCTGCCCTTTACAGTGGCTACGGATTGGGAGGTGTGTACGGAGGTTATGGAGTGCCAGGTCTGTACCCAGGCTATGGAATTGGAGGTGTGTACGGAGGCCAGGGAATTGGCGGTGTGTACGGAGGCTACGGCCTTGGTGGTGTATTTGGAGGCTACGGACTGCCAGGAGTGTACGGAGGAATTGGAGCTTTGGGAAAAGGTAAATGCCAATATGATTGTACTGAGAATAGTGAGTGAGTGAGTTTGGTTTTACGCCGCTTTTAGCACTATTCCAGCGTTATCACGGCGGAGGACACTAGAAAATGCGTACTGAGAATAATCATAACCCCTCAATGTACAGTTTAGCTAGTACTTGGACATATTTTAAGAGAGTCATTTTACACTTTAATTCGTCATATGTGAAACATCTAATCAGTGTGGATGAGGCAATATGTAAATGATAAGAACTCGTAAGAAATGACATTGTGAAATTGACAATAAGCATCTTCTTCTTATATCTCTTCTTCGTGTTTCAGGTGTTGGATATGGCTACTACTAAGACTGCTGTTCTACTGTCACAATTCATCTATATCATCAATATGCGCATTATTTATTGTATATGCTTTGAAATATGTCACATTAAAACACAGTCATCAAAACAAAGTCTTGTTTCTCTTATTCGCTGCACAGATGGACTTTTGTTGCACAAGAAGAACCTTTCCCTTTGAGGGAATCACATGGGCACAATGATATACCAAGAATTAAATGAAAACCATACATGTTTATCACCAAGATGGTAAGGGAGACGAGCGTGGGGGAGCATTTTCTTTGAAGCTACCTTAGTAGATTACAGAAGTCACTTCAAATCGAGTGGTAGTTTTAGAACGTCTGTAATGACACCTCTCCAGGTTGATCTTTTTCAATTTATCACGTTGATTAATTTGGTTTGATAAATACATTTCAGTCATACTAGAGTTGTCCTGAATGTACAACGTGTAAAGTGTTTTAAAATATACTTTATAATCTTTGAAAATCAATACAGTTCATATCATAATCACTGCAGTGGGCTACACAAAGCATAAACAACCAATTAAGACTTTATACACAATACATTTCCTTACATGAATTGTCTCTTATCACTGTACATTAAGAATACTGTTGGAATCGTGTAATGGACTATGCCATAGTAAAGAATGCCATGATTATGAAAATGGTTGTATCGCTTTTATTTACTTTGGCTGCCTCGATCTTCACGCTGGACTGGCATATGGGAAGCAGGTATTTGTTGTCAAATTCAAAACGGTTTAAGTAATTGCATCAACCAAAGGAAGACAAGATGACTCCAAATATTTCCATACTCATGCTTTGACGCCCTGTGTTCAAGCAGCCCGATGGACATCTGTGTCCTTACTCGTGTCCATGTTACGTTTATACCATCATAACACACACTATAACACATGAAGTCCATGAAATATGCTATTGATGACATTCTGCCAACGTGAATCTGTATGCCATCTGTACAAAAATGACAATGTCCAGTCAAAACATCTGTCATGTGTCCTCATACCACCGTACTAACCCCTACCTACCTACCCACCTGTAGCTTTACCATTCTACACTTACCCTTTTCCCGTGTCCTTAAACAAAACACTGAATCACTAGCCATACCTTCAGTTGCATAATTCTTTTTGCAGTATTTATGATATATGAAGACTATTTAAGAGCTACTGTCTCGTTTCCTTGTAACCAATGAAATACTTCTTCCTCCTGGACGAAATCCACATTTTACTGTGACACACGAGTGCACCATCTTGTGAAGTGCATACTTCATCTGCAGATTACGCGGCATATGAATCAATTAAAATCTCTTCCTGACAAGTGAGAATTTCTACACTGTATTTCACCGTATTATACATTAGTGCATCATGGATGCTTCAATCGAATATTGAGAAACATGTACACAATGAGTACTGATATTCGGTAAATTATGGAATGTATGTTGAGAGCGATGCCTGAATGACGTGACAACTTCTTGTCAATCCGCAACTACAAGGGTGTACATATGTCCTGCGGAGAGAGATAGAGGTAGAAAAAAGAGACAGATAGAAAGATAGATAGACAGACACAGAGAGAGAACAGTGAGAGTTAGAGAGAGAGACAGACACACACACACACACAGAGAGAGAGAGAGAGAGAGAGAGAGAGAGAGAACAGCGTGAGACATCATATTTAATATATTGGTTGTACCACAAATAAGAACTATGAGTCTGTTATTTGTATGTCAACTGATGCTAGAGAGTAGTTGTAGTGGAAGTCAACTAATTATTATCCACACAACAGAAGTAGGATGAGTATCAATGATAAGGATTGACAGCTCAGCAACACGGAACCAACCCAAACCGAATTCTTGAAAATATATGGGCAAAATGATGAGCTCTTCCGAAAGACATGCATTTGATACAAACATATGAGAAAGAAAAGAATGGCGGGACCATATATGTAGAAGGTAATTAAGTCTCTATGTAGGCAGATATGGGAATGCCTTTGTTTTACAAAATGATTAGTTTATCGAGTAACCATTTGAGAAATGAATTACACACTGTCGTTCAGGATACAAATTATAATTCTAGTACCCATTAACCAGTTTGTGTGTGGTAAAAACGTTCCTTTCAGATTAGGGATGGAAAGAAATTTGCCAATAAGACTGGATAGACAATGACACTGGTGATGCTAATATTTATACACTGGAAACCACTTAAATGGGCATAATTACGTCACGGCTCATTTGTCAGTGTTGCAATCACTTCCCCAATCATTCGCCCGCTCCTACACACATACATTGCATTGGACATAATCCCCGAAGGCATAGCAACACGGAACAACTATGAAAAATAATGAAGGAGTTGCAATTAGAGCTGAAATTAGATAATCTGCTGGTAATAAATCAATTCCGGGTGTGAACTGAATGCAGATGTATATAAACGTCTAGTTTTGAAGTGCTGACTATCACTGTTCTTGCCTCTCTACACCAGTATTTGTCGTCTAATCAAGACACTCTGTAAGTATCAGATGCTTTGCGTTTTATGTAGCTTTTAGTCTGTCCCTTTAAAAGCAATATTTCACGTTACTGTTTGATGAGAAGTAGTGAGGATATAAAGCTGTTCGGTGATTTTGAACTTTTACTGACCACTATTTGTAATACTGATTGAGTCCTCCAAATTTGATTGTTGTTTTGCGATCCATAAACTCTGGGTCAAATCGAGCAGCGAAAGTCCTGTTTCAACCAACACAACGAGAAATGTAAAATACCGACGGTGAGTAGGATGAAGTGCCGATTTCGTTGAAGGAAATGTGTAAGAAGTGTGAGCAGACTTTGATAATGAGTGAAACTGTAAACTTCCCTTTCAGCCTTCCACAATGATGAAAATTATCGCCCTTGTTGCCTGTTTGGCTGTGACTGCCTTTGCTGAGCCTTTGAGCTATGGCATGACTGGACTGTATGGAAAGGCTGCCCTTTACAGTGGCTACGGATTGGGAGGTGTGTACGGAGGTTATGGAGTGCCAGGTCTGTACCCAGGCTATGGAATTGGAGGTGTGTACGGAGGCCAGGGAATTGGCGGTGTGTACGGAGGCTACGGCCTTGGTGGTGTATTTGGAGGCTACGGACTGCCAGGAGTGTACGGAGGAATTGGAGCTTTGGGAAAAGGTAAATGCCAATATGATTGTACTGAGAATAGTGAGTGAGTGAGTTTGGTTTTACGCCGCTTTTAGCACTATTCCAGCGTTATCACGGCGGAGGACACTAGAAAATGCGTACTGAGAATAATCATAACCCCTCAATGTACAGTTTAGCTAGTACTTGGATATATTTTAAGAGAGTCATTTTACACTTTAATTCGTCATATGTGAAACATCTAATCAGTGTGGATGAGGCAATATGTAAATGATAACAACTCGTAAGAAATGACATTGTGAAATTGACAATAAGCATCTTCTTCTTATATCTCTTCTTCGTGTTTCAGGTGTTGGATATGGCTACTACTAAGACTGCTGTTCTACTGTCACAATTCATCTATATCATCAATATGCGCATTATTTATTGTATATGCTTTGAAATATGTCACATTAAAACACAGTCATCAAAACAAAGTCTTGTTTCTCTTATTCGCTGCACAGATGGACTTTTGTTGCACAAGAAGAACCTTTCCCTTTGAGGGAATCACATGGGCACAATGATATACCAAGAATTAAATGAAAACCATACATGTTTATCACCAAGATGGTAAGGGAGACGAGCGTGGGGGAGCATTTTCTTTGAAGCTACCTTAGTAGATTACAGAAGTCACTTCAAATCGAGTGGTAGTTTTAGAACGTCTGTAATGACACCTCTCCAGGTTGATCTTTTTCAATTTATCACGTTGATTAATTTGGTTTGATAAATACATTTCAGTCATACTAGAGTTGTCCTGAATGTACAACGTGTAAAGTGTTTTAAAATATACTTTATAATCTTTGAAAATCAATACAGTTCATATCATAATCACTGCAGTGGGCTACACAAAGCATAAACAACCAATTAAGACTTTATACACAATACATTTCCTTACATGAATTGTCTCTTATCACTGTACATTAAGAATACTGTTGGAATCGTGTAATGGACTATGCCATAGTAAAGAATGCCATGATTATGAAAATGGTTGTATCGCTTTTATTTACTTTGGCTGCCTCGATCTTCACGCTGGACTGGCATATGGGAAGCAGGTATTTGTTGTCAAATTCAAAACGGTTTAAGTAATTGCATCAACCAAAGGAAGACAAGATGACTCCAAATATTTCCATACTCATGCTTTGACGCCCTGTGTTCAAGCAGCCCGATGGACATCTGTGTCCTTACTCGTGTCCATGTTACGTTTATACCATCATAACACACACTATAACACATGAAGTCCATGAAATATGCTATTGATGACATTCTGCCAACGTGAATCTGTATGCCATCTGTACAAAAATGACAATGTCCAGTCAAAACATCTGTCATGTGTCCTCATACCACCGTACTAACCCCTACCTACCTACCCACCTGTAGCTTTACCATTCTACACTTACCCTTTTCCCGTGTCCTTAAACAAAACACTGAATCACTAGCCATACCTTCAGTTGCATAATTCTTTTTGCAGTATTTATGATATATGAAGACTATTTAAGAGCTACTGTCTCGTTTCCTTGTAACCAATGAAATACTTCTTCCTCCTGGACGAAATCCACATTTTACTGTGACACACGAGTGCACCATCTTGTGAAGTGCATACTTCATCTGCAGATTACGCGGCATATGAATCAATTAAAATCTCTTCCTGACAAGTGAGAATTTCTACACTGTATTTCACCGTATTATACATTAGTGCATCATGGATGCTTCAATCGAATATTGAGAAACATGTACACAATGAGTACTGATATTCGGTAAATTATGGAATGTATGTTGAGAGCGATGCCTGAATGACGTGACAACTTCTTGTCAATCCGCAACTACAAGGGTGTACATATGTCCTGCGGAGAGAGATAGAGGTAGAAAAAAGAGACAGATAGAAAGATAGATAGACAGACACAGAGAGAGAACAGTGAGAGTTAGAGAGAGAGACAGACACACACACACACACAGAGAGACAGAGAGAGAGATAGAGAACAGCGTGAGACATCATATTTAATATATTGGTTGTACCACAAATAAGAACTATGAGTCTGTTATTTGTATGTCAACTGATGCTAGAGAGTAGTTGTAGTGGAAGTCAACTAATTATTATCCACACAACAGAAGTAGGATGAGTATCAATGATAAGGATTGACAGCTCAGCAACACGGAACCAACCCAAACCGAATTCTTGAAAATATATGGGCAAAATGATGAGCTCTTCCGAAAGCCATGCATTTGATACAAACATATGAGAAAGAAAAGAATGGCGGGACCATATATGTAGAAGGTAATTAAGTCTCTATGTAGGCAGATATGGGAATGCCTTTGTTTTACAAAATGATTAGTTTATCGAGTAACCATTTGAGAAATGAATTACACACTGTCGTTCAGGATACAAATTATAATTCTAGTACCCATTAACCAGTTTGTGTGTGGTAAAAACGTTCCTTTCAGATTAGGGATGGAAAGAAATTTGCCAATAAGACTGGATAGACAATGACACTGGTGATGCTAATATTTATACACTGGAAACCACTTAAATGGGCATAATTACGTCACGGCTCATTTGTCAGTGTTGCAATCACTTCCCCAATCATTCGCCCGCTCCTACACACAAACATTGCATTGGACATAATCCCCGAAGGCATAGCAACACGGAACAACTATGAAAAATAATGAAGGAGTTGCAATTAGAGCTGAAATTAGATAATCTGCTGGTAATAAATCAATTCCGGGTGTGAACTGAATGCAGATGTATATAAACGTCTAGTTTTGAAGTGCTGACTATCACTGTTCTTGCCTCTCTACACCAGTATTTGTCGTCTAATCAAGACACTCTGTAAGTATCAGATGCTTTGCGTTTTATGTAGCTTTTAGTCTGTCCCTTTAAAAGCAATATTTCACGTTACTGTTTGATGAGAAGTAGTGAGGATATAAAGCTGTTCGGTGATTTTGAACTTTTACTGACCACTATTTGTAATACTGATTGAGTCCTCCAAATTTGATTGTTGTTTTGCGATCCATAAACTCTGGGTCAAATCGAGCAGCGAAAGTCCTGTTTCAACCAACACAACGAGAAATGTAAAATACCGACGGTGAGTAGGATGAAGTGCCGATTTCGTTGAAGGAAATGTGTAAGAAGTGTGAGCAGACTTTGATAATGAGTGAAACTGTAAACTTCCCTTTCAGCCTTCCACAATGATGAAAATTATCGCCCTCGTTGCCTGTTTGGCTGTGACTGCCTTTGCTGAGCCTTTGAGCTATGGCATGACTGGACTGTATGGAAAGGCTGCCCTTTACAGTGGCTACGGATTGGGAGGTGTGCACGGAGGTTATGGAGTGCCAGGTCTGTACCCAGGCTATGGAATTGGAGGTGTGTACGGAGGCCACGGAATTGGCGGTGTGTATGGAGGCTATGGCCTTGGTGGTGTATTTGGAGGCTACGGACTGCCAGGAGTGTACGGAGGAATTGGAGCTTTGGGAAAAGGTAAATGCCAATATGATTGTACTGAGAATAGTGAGTGAGTGAGTTTGGTTTTACGCCGCTTTTAGCACTATTCCAGCGTTATCACGGCGGAGGACACTAGAAAATGCGTACTGAGAATAATCATAACCCCTCAATGTACAGTTTAGCTAGTACTTGGACATATTTTAAGAGAGTCATTTTACACTTTAATTCGTCATATGTGAAACATCTAATCAGTGTGGATGAGGCAATATGTAAATGATAAGAACTCGTAAGAAATGACATTGTGAAATTGACAATAAGCATCTTCTTCTTATATCTCTTCTTCGTGTTTCAGGTGTTGGATATGGCTACTACTAAGACTGCTGTTCTACTGTCACAATTCATCTATATCATCAATATGCGCATTATTTATTGTATATGCTTTGAAATATGTCACATTAAAACACAGTCATCAAAACAAAGTCTTGTTTCTCTTATTCGCTGCACAGATGGACTTTTGTTGCACAAGAAGAACCTTTCCCTTTGAGGGAATCACATGGGCACAATGATATACCAAGAATTAAATGAAAACCATACATGTTTATCACCAAGATGGTAAGGGAGACGAGCGTGGGGGAGCATTTTCTTTGAAGCTACCTTAGTAGATTACAGAAGTCACTTCAAATCGAGTGGTAGTTTTAGAACGTCTGTAATGACACCTCTCCAGGTTGATCTTTTTCAATTTATCACGTTGATTAATTTGGTTTGATAAATACATTTCAGTCATACGAGAGTTGTCCTGAATGTACAACGTGTAAAGTGTTTTAAAATATACTTTATAATCTTTGAAAATCAATACAGTTCATATCATAATCACTGCAGTGGGCTACACAAAGCATAAACAACCAATTAAGACTTTATACACAATACATTTCCTTACATGAATTGTCTCTTATCACTGTACATTAAGAATACTGTTGGAATCGTGTAATGGACTATGCCATAGTAAAGAATGCCATGATTATGAAAATGGTTGTATCGCTTTTATTTACTTTGGCTGCCTCGATCTTCACGCTGGACTGGCATATGGGAAGCAGGTATTTGTTGTCAAATTCAAAACGGTTTAAGTAATTGCATCAACCAAAGGAAGACAAGATGACTCCAAATATTTCCATACTCATGCTTTGACGCCCTGTGTTCAAGCAGCCCGATGGACATCTGTGTCCTTACCCGTGTCCATGTTACGTTTATACCATCATAACACACACTATAACACATGAAGTCCATGAAATATACTATTGATGACATTCTGCCAACGTGAATCTGTATGCCATCTGTACAAAAATGACAATGTCCAGTCAAAACATCTGTCATGTGTCCTCATACCACCGTACTAACCCCTACCTACCTACCCACCTGTAGCTTTACCATTCTACACTTACCCTTTTCCCGTGTCCTTAAACAAAACACTGAATCACTAGCCATACCTTCAGTTGCATAATTCTTTTTGCAGTATTTATGATATATGAAGACTATTTAAGAGCTACTGTCTCGTTTCCTTGTAACCAATGAAATACTTCTTCCTCCTGGACGAAATCCACATTTTACTGTGACACACGAGTGCACCATCTTGTGAAGTGCATATTTCATCTGCAGATTACGCGGCATATGAATCAATTAAAATCTCTTCCTGACAAGTGAGAATTTCTACACTGTATTTCACCGTATTATACATTAGTGCATCATGGATGCTTCAATCGAATATTGAGAAACATGTACACAATGAGTACTGATATTCGGTAAATTATGGAATGTATGTTGAGAGCGATGCCTGAATGACGTGACAACTTCTTGTCAATCCGCAACTACAAGGGTGTACATATGTCCTGCGGAGAGAGATAGAGGTAGAAAAAAGAGACAGATAGAAAGATAGATAGACAGACACAGAGAGAGAACAGTGAGAGTTAGAGAGAGAGACAGACACACACACACACAGAGAGAGAGACAGAGAGAGAGATAGAGAACAGCGTGAGACATCATATTTAATATATTGGTTGTACCACAAATAAGAACTATGAGTCTGTTATTTGTATGTCAACTGATGCTAGAGAGTAGTTGTAGTGGAAGTCAACTAATTATTATCCACACAACAGAAGTAGGATGAGTATCAATGATAAGGATTGACAGCTCAGCAACACGGAACCAAGTTGAACCCAAACCGAATTCTTGAAAATATATGGGCAAAATGATGAGCTCTTCCGAAAGCCATGCATTTGATACAAACATATGAGAAAGAAAAGAATGGCGGGACCATATATGTAGAAGGTAATTAAGTCTCTATGTAGGCGGATATGGGAATGCCTTTGTTTTACAAAATGATTAGTTTATCGAGTAACCATTTGAGAAATGAATTACACACTGTCGTTCAGGATACAAATTATAATTCTAGTACCCATTAACCAGTTTGTGTGTGATAAAAACGTTCCTTTCAGATTAGGGATGGAAAGACATTTGCCAATAAGACTGGATAGACAATGACACTGGTGATGCTAATATTTATACACTGGAAACCACTTAAATGGGCATAATTACGTCACGGCTCATTTGTCAGTGTTGCAATCACTTCCCCAATCATTCGCCCGCTCCTACACACATACATTGCATTGGACATAATCCCCGAAGGCATAGCAACACGGAACAACTATGAAGAATAATGAAGGAGTTGCAACTAGAGCTGAAATTAGATAATCTGCTGGTAATAAATCAATTCCGGGTGTGAACTGAATGCAGATGTATATAAACGTCTAGTTTTGAAGTGCTGGCTATCACTGTTCTTGCCTCTCTACACCAGTATTTGTCGTCTAATCAAGACACTCTGTAAGTATCAGATGCTTTGCGTTTTATGTAGCTTTTAGTCTGTCCCTTTAAAAGCAATATTTCACGTTACTGTTTGATGAGAAGTAGTGAGGATATAAAGCTGTTCGGTGATTTTGAACTTTTACTGGCCACTATTTGCAATACTGATTGAGTCCTCCAAATTTGATTGTTGTTTTGCGATCCATAAACTCTGGGTCAAATCGAGCAGCGAAAGTCCTGTTTCAACCAACACAACGAGAAATGTAAAATACCGACGGTGAGTAGGATGAAGTGCCGATTTCGTTGAAGGAAATGTGTAAGAAGTGTGAGCAGACTTTGATAATGAGTGAAACTGTAAACTTCCCTTTCAGCCTTCCACAATGATGAAAATTATCGCCCTCGTTGCCTGTTTGGCTGTGACTGCCTTTGCTGAGCCTTTGAGCTATGGCATGACTGGACTGTATGGAAAGGCTGCCCTTTACAGTGGCTACGGATTGGGAGGTGTGTACGGAGGTTATGGAGTGCCAGGTCTGTACCCAGGCTATGGAACTGGAGGTGTGTACGGAGGCCACGGAATTGGCGGTGTGTATGGAGGCTACGGCCTTGGTGGTGTATTTGGAGGCTACGGACTGCCAGGAGTGTACGGAGGAATTGGAGCTTTGGGAAAAGGTAAATGCCAATATGATTGTACTGAGAATAGTGAGTGAGTGAGTTTGGTTTTACGCCGCTTTTAGCACTATTCCAGCGTTATCACGGCGGAGGACACTAGAAAATGCGTACTGAGAATAATCATAACCCCTCAATGTACAGTTTAGCTAGTACTTGGATATATTTTAAGAGAGTCATTTTACACTTTAATTCGTCATATGTGAAACATCTAATCAGTGTGGATGAGGCAATATGTAAATGATAAGAACTCGTAAGAAATGACATTGTGAAATTGACAATAAGCATCTTCTTCTTATATCTCTTCTTCGTGTTTCAGGTGTTGGATATGGCTACTACTAAGACTGCTGTTCTACTGTCACAATTCATCTATATCATCAATATGCGCATTATTTATTGTATATGCTTTGAAATATGTCACATTAAAACACAGTCATCAAAACAAAGTCTTGTTTCTCTTATTCGCTGCACAGATGGACTTTTGTTGCACAAGAAGAACCTTTCCCTTTGAGGGAATCACATGGGCACAATGATATACCAAGAATTAAATGAAAACCATACATGTTTATCACCAAGATGGTAAGGGAGACGAGCGTGGGGGAGCATTTTCTTTGAAGCTACCTTAGTAGATTACAGAAGTCACTTCAAATCGAGTGGTAGTTTTAGAACGTCTGTAATGACACCTCTCCAGGTTGATCTTTTTCAATTTATCACGTTGATTAATTTGGTTTGATAAATACATTTCAGTCATACGAGAGTTGTCCTGAATGTACAACGTGTAAAGTGTTTTAAAATATACTTTATAATCTTTGAAAATCAATACAGTTCATATCATAATCACTGCAGTGGGCTACACAAAGCATAAACAACCAATTAAGACTTTATACACAATACATTTCCTTACATGAATTGTCTCTTATCACTGTACATTAAAAATACTGTTGGAATCGTGTAATGGACTATGCCATAGTAAAGAATGCAATGATTATGAAAATGGTTGTATCGCTTTTATTTACTTTGGCTGCCTCGATCTTCACGCTGGACTGGCATATGGGAAGCAGGTATTTGTTGTCAAATTCAAAACGGTTTAAGTAATTGCATCAACCAAAGGAAGACAAGATGACTCCAAATATTTCCATACTCATGCTTTGACGCCCTGTGTTCAAGCAGCCCGATGGACATCTGTGTCCTTACCCGTGTCCATGTTACGTTTATACCATCATAACACACACTATAACACATGAAGTCCATGAAATATGCTATTGATGACATTCTGCCAACGTGAATCTGTATGCCATCTGTACAAAAATGACAATGTCCAGTCAAAACATCTGTCATGTGTCCTCATACCACCGTACTAACCCCTACCTACCTACCCACCTGTAGCTTTACCATTCTACACTTACCCTTTTCCCGTGTCCTTAAACAAAACACTGAATCACTAGCCATACCTTCAGTTGCATAATTCTTTTTGCAGTATTTATGATATATGAAGACTATTTAAGAGCTACTGTCTCGTTTCCTTGTAACCAATGAAATACTTCTTCCTCCTGGACGAAATCCACATTTTACTGTGACACACGAGTGCACCATCTGTGAAGTGCATACTTCATCTGCAGATTACGCGGCATATGAATCAGTTAAAATCTCTTCCTGACAAGTGAGAATTTCTACACTGTATTTCACCGTATTATACATTAGTGCATCATGGATGCTTCAATCGAATATTGAGAAACATGTACACAATGAGTACTGATATTCGGTAAATTATGGAATGTATGTTGAGAGCGATGCCTGAATGACGTGACAACTTCTTGTCAATCCGCAACTACAAGGGTGTACATATGTCCTGCGGAGAGAGATAGAGGTAGAAAAAAGAGACAGACAGATAGAAAGATAGATAGACAGACACAGAGAGAGAACAGTGAGAGTTAGAGAGAGAGAGAGAGAGAGACACACACACACACAGAGAGAGAGAGAGAACAGCGTGAGACATCACATTTAATATATTGGTTGTACCACAAATAAGTAAACTGATGCTAGAGGGTAGTTGTAGTGGAAGTCAACTAATTATTATCCACACAACAGAAGTAGGATGCGTATCAATGATAAGGATTGACAGCTCAGCAACACGGAACCAAGTTGAACCCAAACCGAATTCTTGAAAATATATGGGCAGAATGATGAGCTCTTCCGAAAGCCATGCATTTGATACAAACATATGAGAAAGAAAAGAATGGCGGGACCATATATGTAGAAGGTAAGTCTCTAAGTAGGCAGATATGGGAATGCCTTTGTTTTACAAAATGATTAGTTTATCGAGTAACCATTTGAGAAATGAATTACACACTGTCGTTCAGGATACAAATTATAATTCTAGTACCCATTAACCAGTTTGTGTGTGATAAAAACGTTCCTTTCAGATTAGGGATGGAAAGACATTTGCCAATAAGACTGGATAGACAATGACACTGGTGATGCTAATATTTATACACTGGAAACCACTTAAATGGGCATAATTACGTCACGGCTCATTTGTCAGTGTTGCAATCACTTCCCCAATCATTCGCCCGCTCCTACACACATACATTGCATTGGACATAATCCCCGAAGGCATAGCAACACGGAACAACTATGAAGAATAATGAAGGAGTTGCAACTAGAGCTGAAATTAGATAATCTGCTTGTAATAAATCAATTCCGGGTGTGAACTGAATGCAGATGTATATAAACGTCTTGTTTTGAAGTGCTGGCTATCACTGTTCTTGCCTCTCTACACCAGTATTTGTCGTCTAATCAAGACACTCTGTAAGTATCAGATGCTTTGAGTTTTATGTAGCTTTTAGTCTGTCCCTTTAAAAGCAATATTTCACGTTACTGTTTGATGAGAAGTAGTGAGGATATAAAGCTGTTCGGTCATTTCGAACTTTTACTGGCCACTATTTGCAATACTGATTGAGTCCTCCAAATCTGATTGTTGTTTTCCGATCCATGAACTTTGGGTCAAATCGAGCAGCGAAAGTCCTGTTTCAACCAACACAACGAGAAATGTAAAATACCGACGGTGAGTAGGATGAAGTGCCGATTTCGTTGAAGGAAATGTGTAAGAAGTGTGAGTAGACTTTGATAATGAGTGAAACTATAAACTTCCCTTTCAGCCTTCCACAATGATGAAAATTATCGCCCTCGTTGCCTGTTTGGCTGTGACTGCCTTTGCTGAGCCTTTGAGCTATGGCATGACTGGACTGTATGGAAAGGCTGCCCTTTACAGTGGCTACGGATTGGGAGGTGTGTACGGAGGTTATGGAGTGCCAGGTCTGTACCCAGGCTATGGAATTGGAGGTGTGTACGGAGGCCAGGGAATTGGCGGTGTGTACGGAGGCTACGGCCTTGGTGGTGTATTTGGAGGCTACGGACTGCCAGGAGTGTACGGAGGAATTGGAGCTTTGGGAAAAGGTAAATGCCAATATGATTGTACTGAGAATAGTGAGTGAGTGAGTTTGGTTTTACGCCGCTTTTAGCACTGTTCCAGCGTTATCACGGCGGGGCACACTAGAAAATGCGTACTGAGAATAATCATAACCCCTCAATGTACAGTTTAGCTAGTACTTGGACATATTTTAAGAGAGTCATTTTACACTTTAATTCGTCATATGTGAAACATCTAATCAGTGTGGATGAGGCAATATGTAAATGATAACAACTCGTAAGAAATGACATTGTGAAATTGACAATAAGCATCTTCTTCTTATATCTCTTCTTTGTGTTTCAGGTGTTGGATATGGCTACTACTAAGACTGCTGTTCTACTGTCACAATTCATCTATATCATCAATATGCGCATTATTTATTGTACATGCTTTGAAATACGTCACATTAAAACACAGTCATCAAAACAAAGTCTTGTTTCTCTTATTCACTGCACAGATGGACTTTTGTTGCACAAGAAGAGCCTTTCCCTTTGAGGGAATCACATGGGCATAATGATATACCAAGAATTAAATGAAAACCATACATGTTTATCACCAAGATGGTGAGGGAGACGAGCATGGGGGAGCATTTTCTTTGAAGCTACCTTAGTAGATTACAGAAGTCACTTCAAATCTAGTGGTAGTTTTAGAACGTCTGTAATGACACCTCTCCAGGTTGATCTTTTTCGATTTATCACGTTGATTAATTTGGTTTGATAAATACATTTCAGTCATACGAGAGTTGTCCTGAATGTACAACGTGTAAAGTGTTTTAAAATATACTTTATAATCTTTGAAAATCAATACAGTTCATATCATAATCACTGCAGTGGGCTACACAAAGCATAAACAACCAATTAAGACTTTATATACAATAAATTTCCTTACATGAATTGTCTCTTATCACTGTACATTAAGAATACTGTTGGAATCGTGTAATGGACTATGCCATAGTAAAGAATGCCATGATTATGAAAATGGTTGTATCGCTTTTATTTACTTTGGCTGCCTCGATCTTCACGCTGGACTGGCATATGGGAAGCAGGTATTTGTTGTCAAATTCAAAACGGTTTAAGTAATTGCATCAACCAAAGGAAGACAAGATGACTCCAAATATTTCCATACTCATGCTTTGACGCCCTGTGTTCAAGCAGCCCGATGGACATCTGTGTCCTTACCCGTGTCCATGTTACGTTTATACCATCATAACACACACTATAACACATGAAGTCCATGAAATATGCTATTGATGACATTCTGCCAACGTGAATCTGTATGCCATCTGTACAAAAATGACAATGTCCAGTCAAAACATCTGTCATGTGTCCTCATACCACCGTACTAACCCCTACCTACCTACCCACCTGTAGCTTTACCATTCTACACTTACCCTTTTCCCGTGTCCTTAAACAAAACACTGAATCACTAGCCATACCTTCAGTTGCATAATTCTTTTTGCAGTATTTATGATATATGAAGACTATTTAAGAGCTACTGTCTCGTTTCCTTGTAACCAATGAAATACTTCTTCCTCCTGGACGAAATCCACATTTTACTGTGACACACGAGTGCACCATCTGTGAAGTGCATATTTCATCTGCAGATTACGCGGCATATGAATCAATTAAAATCTCTTCCTGACAAGTGAGAATTTCTACACTGTATTTCACCGTATTATACATTAGTGCATCATGGATGCTTCAATCGAATATTGAGAAACATGTACACAATGAGTACTGATATTCGGTAAATTATGGAATGTATGTTGAGAGCGATGCCTGAATGACGTGACAACTTCTTGTCAATCCGCAACTACAAGGGTGTACATATGTCCTGCGGAGAGAGATAGAGGTAGAAAAAAGAGACAGACAGATAGAAAGATAGATAGACAGACACAGAGAGAGAACAGTGAGAGTTAGAGAGAGAGAGAGAGAGAGACACACACACACACAGAGAGAGAGAGAGAACAGCGTGAGACATCACATTTAATATATTGGTTGTACCACAAATAAGTAAACTGATGCTAGAGGGTAGTTGTAGTGGAAGTCAACTAATTATTATCCACACAACAGAAGTAGGATGCGTATCAATGATAAGGATTGACAGCTCAGCAACACGGAACCAAGTTGAACCCAAACCGAATTCTTGAAAATATATGGGCAGAATGATGAGCTCTTCCGAAAGCCATGCATTTGATACAAACATATGAGAAAGAAAAGAATGGCGGGACCATATATGTAGAAGGTAAGTCTCTAAGTAGGCAGATATGGGAATGCCTTTGTTTTACAAAATGATTAGTTTATCGAGTAACCATTTGAGAAATGAATTACACACTGTCGTTCAGGATACAAATTATAATTCTAGTACCCATTAACCAGTTTGTGTGTGATAAAAACGTTCCTTTCAGATTAGGGATGGAAAGACATTTGCCAATAAGACTGGATAGACAATGACACTGGTGATGCTAATATTTATACACTGGAAACCACTTAAATGGGCATAATTACGTCACGGCTCATTTGTCAGTGTTGCAATCACTTCCCCAATCATTCGCCCGCTCCTACACACATACATTGCATTGGACATAATCCCCGAAGGCATAGCAACACGGAACAACTATGAAGAATAATGAAGGAGTTGCAACTAGAGCTGAAATTAGATAATCTGCTTGTAATAAATCAATTCCGGGTGTGAACTGAATGCAGATGTATATAAACGTCTTGTTTTGAAGTGCTGGCTATCACTGTTCTTGCCTCTCTACACCAGTATTTGTCGTCTAATCAAGACACTCTGTAAGTATCAGATGCTTTGAGTTTTATGTAGCTTTTAGTCTGTCCCTTTAAAAGCAATATTTCACGTTACTGTTTGATGAGAAGTAGTGAGGATATAAAGCTGTTCGGTCATTTCGAACTTTTACTGGCCACTATTTGCAATACTGATTGAGTCCTCCAAATCTGATTGTTGTTTTCCGATCCATGAACTTTGGGTCAAATCGAGCAGCGAAAGTCCTGTTTCAACCAACACAACGAGAAATGTAAAATACCGACGGTGAGTAGGATGAAGTGCCGATTTCGTTGAAGGAAATGTGTAAGAAGTGTGAGTAGACTTTGATAATGAGTGAAACTGTAAACTTCCCTTTCAGCCTTCCACAATGATGAAAATTATCGCCCTCGTTGCCTGTTTGGCTGTGACTGCCTTTGCTGAGCCTTTGAGCTATGGCATGACTGGACTGTATGGAAAGGCTGCCCTTTACAGTGGCTACGGATTGGGAGGTGTGTACGGAGGTTATGGAGTGCCAGGTCTGTACCCAGGCTATGGAATTGGAGGTGTGTACGGAGGCCAGGGAATTGGCGGTGTGTACGGAGGCTACGGCCTTGGTGGTGTATTTGGAGGCTACGGACTGCCAGGAGTGTACGGAGGAATTGGAGCTTTGGGAAAAGGTAAATGCCAATATGATTGTACTGAGAATAGTGAGTGAGTGAGTTTGGTTTTACGCCGCTTTTAGCACTATTCCAGCGTTATCACGGCGGGGCACACTAGAAAATGCGTACTGAGAATAATCATAACCCCTCAATGTACAGTTTAGCTAGTACTTGGACATATTTTAAGAGAGTCATTTTACACTTTAATTCGTCATATGTGAAACATCTAATCAGTGTGGATGAGGCAATATGTAAATGATAACAACTCGTAAGAAATGACATTGTGAAATTGACAATAAGCATCTTCTTCTTATATCTCTTCTTCGTGTTTCAGGTGTTGGATATGGCTACTACTAAGACTGCTGTTCTACTGTCACAATTCATCTATATCATCAATGTGCGCATTATTTATTGTATATGCTTTGAAATATGTCCCATTAAAACACAGTCATGAAAACAAAGTCTTGTTTCTCTTATTCGCTGCACAGATGGACTTTTGTTGCACAAGAAGAACCTTTCCCTTTGAGGGAATCACATGGGCACAATGATATACCAAGAATTAAATGAAAACCATACATGTTTATCACCAAGATGGTAAGGGAGACGAGCATGGGGGAGCATTTTCTTTGAAGCTACCTTAGTAGATTACAGAAGTCACTTCAAATCGAGTGGTAGTTTTAGAACGTCTGTAATGACACCTCTCCAGGTTGATCTTTTTCGATTTATCACGTTGATTAATTTGGTTTGATAAATACATTTCAGTCATACGAGAGTTGTCCTGAATGTACAACGTGTAAAGTGTTTTAAAGTATACTTTATAATCTTTGAAAATCAATACAGTTCATATCATAATCACTGCAGTGGGCTACACAAAGCATAAACAACCAATTAAGACATTATACGCAATAAATTTCCTTTCATGAATTGTCTCTTATCACTGTACATTAAGAATACTGTTGGAATCGTGTAATGGACTATGCCATAGTAAAGAATGCCATGATTATGAAAATGGTTGTATCGCTTTTATTTACTTTGGCTCCCTCGATCTTCACGCTGGACTGGCATATGGGAAGCAGGTATTTGTTGTCAAATTCAAAACGGTTTAAGTAATTGCATCAACCAAAGGAAGACAAGATGACTCCAAATATTTCCATACTCATGCTTTGACGCCCTGTGTTCAAGCAGCCCGATGGACATCTGTGTCCTTACCCGTGTCCATGTTACGTTTATACCATCATAACACACACTATAACACATGAAGTCCGTGAAATATGCTATTGATGACATTCTGCCAACGTGAATCTGTATGCCATCTGTACAAAAATGACAATGTCCAGTCAAAACATCTGTCATGTGTCCTCATACCACCGTACTAACCCCTACCTACCTACCCACCTGTAGCTTTACCATTCTACACTTACCCTTTTCCCGTGTCCTTAAACAAAACACTGAATCACTAGCCATACCTTCAGTTGCATAATTCTTTTTGCAGTATTTATGATATATGAAGACTATTTAAGAGCTACTGTCTCGTTTCCTTGTAACCAATGAAATACTTCTTCCTCCTGGACGAAATCCACATTTTACTGTGACACACGAGTGCACCATCTGTGAAGTGCATATTTCATCTGCAGATTACGCGGCATATGAATCAATTAAAATCTCTTCCTGACAAGTGAGAATTTCTACACTGTATTTCACCGTATTATACATTAGTGCATCATGGATGCTTCAATCGAATATTGAGAAACATGTACACAATGAGTACTGATATTCGGTAAATTATGGAATGTATGTTGAGAGCGATGCCTGAATGACGTGACAACTTCTTGTCAATCCGCAACTACAAGGGTGTACATATGTCCTGCGGAGAGAGATAGAGGTAGAAAAAAGAGACAGACAGATAGAAAGATAGATAGACACGCATTGAGAACAGTGAGAGTTAGAGAGAGAGAGACAGACACACACACACACACAGAGAGAGAGAGAGAGAGAGAGAGAGTGAGAACAGCGTGAGACATCACATTTAATATATTGGTTGTACCACAAATAAGTACTATGAGTCTGTTATTTGTATGTCAACTGATGCTAGAGGGTAGTTGTAGTGGAAGTCAACTAATTATTATCCACACAACAGAAGTAGGATGCGTATCAATGATAAGGATTGACAGCTCAGCAACACGGAACCAAGTTGAACCCAAACCGAATTCTTGAAAATATATGGGCAGAATGATGAGCTCTTCCGAAAGCCATGCATTTGATACAAACATATGAGAAAGAAAAGAATGGCGGGACCATATATGTAGAAGGTAAGTCTCTATGTAGGCAGATATGGGAATGCCTTTGTTTTACAAAATGATTAGTTTATCGAGTAACCATTTGAGAAATGAATTACACACTGTCGTTCAGGATACAAATTATAATTCTAGTACCCATTAACCAGTTTGTGTGTGATAAAAACGTTCCTTTCAGATTAGGGATGGAAAGACATTTGCCAATAAGACTGGATAGACAATGACACTGGTGATGCTAATATTTATACACTGGAAACCACTTAAATGGGCATAATTACGTCACGGCTCATTTGTCAGTGTTGCAATCACTTCCCCAATCATTCGCCCGCTCCTACACACATACATTGCATTGGACATAATCCCCGAAGGCATAGCAACACGGAACAACTATGAAGAATAATGAAGGAGTTGCAACTAGAGCTGAAATTAGATAATCTGCTTGTAATAAATCAATTCCGGGTGTGAACTGAATGCAGATGTATATAAACGTCTTGTTTTGAAGTGCTGGCTATCACTGTTCTTGCCTCTCTACAACAGTATTTGTCGTCTAATCAAGACACTCTGTAAGTATCAGATGCTTTGAGTTTTATGTAGCTTTTAGTCTGTCCCTTTAAAAGCAATATTTCACGTTACTGTTTGATGAGAAGTAGTGAGGATATAAAGCTGTTCGGTCATTTCGAACTTTTACTGGCCACTATTTGCAATACTGATTGAGTCCTCCAAATCTGATTGTTGTTTTCCGATCCATGAACTTTGGGTCAAATCGAGCAGCGAAAGTCCTGTTTCAACCAACACAACGAGAAATGTAAAATACCGACGGTGAGTAGGATGAAGTGCCGATTTCGTTGAAGGAAATGTGTAAGAAGTGTGAGTAGACTTTGATAATGAGTGAAACTATAAACTTCCCTTTCAGCCTTCCACAATGATGAAAATTATCGCCCTCGTTGCCTGTTTGGCTGTGACTGCCTTTGCTGAGCCTTTGAGCTATGGCATGACTGGACTGTATGGAAAGGCTGCCCTTTACAGTGGCTACGGATTGGGAGGTGTGTACGGAGGTTATGGAGTGCCAGGTCTGTACCCAGGCTATGGAATTGGAGGTGTGTACGGAGGCCAGGGAATTGGCGGTGTGTACGGAGGCTACGGCCTTGGTGGTGTATTTGGAGGCTACGGACTGCCAGGAGTGTACGGAGGAATTGGAGCTTTGGGAAAAGGTAAATGCCAATATGATTGTACTGAGAATAGTGAGTGAGTGAGTTTGGTTTTACGCCGCTTTTAGCACTATTCCAGCGTTATCACGGCGGGGCACACTAGAAAATGCGTACTGAGAATAATCATAACCCCTCAATGTACAGTTTAGCTAGTACTTGGACATATTTTAAGAGAGTCATTTTACACTTTAATTCGTCATATGTGAAACATCTAATCAGTGTGGATGAGGCAATATGTAAATGATAACAACTCGTAAGAAATGACATTGTGAAATTGACAATAAGCATCTTCTTCTTATATCTCTTCTTCGTGTTTCAGGTGTTGGATATGGCTACTACTAAGACTGCTGTTCTACTGTCACAATTCATCTATATCATCAATGTGCGCATTATTTATTGTATATGCTTTGAAATATGTCCCATTAAAACACAGTCATGAAAACAAAGTCTTGTTTCTCTTATTCGCTGCACAGATGGACTTTTGTTGCACAAGAAGAACCTTTCCCTTTGAGGGAATCACATGGGCACAATGATATACCAAGAATTAAATGAAAACCATACATGTTTATCACCAAGATGGTAAGGGAGACGAGCATGGGGGAGCATTTTCTTTGAAGCTACCTTAGTAGATTACAGAAGTCACTTCAAATCGAGTGGTAGTTTTAGAACGTCTGTAATGACACCTCTCCAGGTTGATCTTTTTCGATTTATCACGTTGATTAATTTGGTTTGATAAATACATTTCAGTCATACGAGAGTTGTCCTGAATGTACAACGTGTAAAGTGTTTTAAAGTATACTTTATAATCTTTGAAAATCAATACAGTTCATATCATAATCACTGCAGTGGGCTACACAAAGCATAAACAACCAATTAAGACATTATACGCAATAAATTTCCTTTCATGAATTGTCTCTTATCACTGTACATTAAGAATACTGTTGGAATCGTGTAATGGACTATGCCATAGTAAAGAATGCCATGATTATGAAAATGGTTGTATCGCTTGTATTTACTTTGGCTCCCTCGATCTTCACGCTGGACTGGCATATGGGAAGCAGGTATTTGTTGTCAAATTCAAAACGGTTTAAGTAATTGCATCAACCAAAGGAAGACAAGATGACTCCAAATATTTCCATACTCATGCTTTGACGCCCTGTGTTCAAGCAGCCCGATGGACATCTGTGTCCTTACCCGTGTCCATGTTACGTTTATACCATCATAACACACACTATAACACATGAAGTCCGTGAAATATGCTATTGATGACATTCTGCCAACGTGAATCTGTATGCCATCTGTACAAAAATGACAATGTCCAGTCAAAACATCTGTCATGTGTCCTCATACCACCGTACTAACCCCTACCTACCTACCCACCTGTAGCTTTACCATTCTACACTTACCCTTTTCCCGTGTCCTTAAACAAAACACTGAATCACTAGCCATACCTTCAGTTGCATAATTCTTTTTGCAGTATTTATGATATATGAAGACTATTTAAGAGCTACTGTCTCGTTTCCTTGTAACCAATGAAATACTTCTTCCTCCTGGACGAAATCCACATTTTACTGTGACACACGAGTGCACCATCTGTGAAGTGCATATTTCATCTGCAGATTACGCGGCATATGAATCAATTAAAATCTCTTCCTGACAAGTGAGAATTTCTACACTGTATTTCACCGTATTATACATTAGTGCATCATGGATGCTTCAATCGAATATTGAGAAACATGTACACAATGAGTACTGATATTCGGTAAATTATGGAATGTATGTTGAGAGCGATGCCTGAATGACGTGACAACTTCTTGTCAATCCGCAACTACAAGGGTGTACATATGTCCTGCGGAGAGAGATAGAGGCAGAAAAAAGAGACAGACAGATAGAAAGATAGATAGACACGCATTGAGAACAGTGAGAGTTAGAGAGAGAGAGACAGACACACACACACACACAGAGAGAGAGAGAGAGGGAGAGAGGGAGAACAGCGTGAGACATCACATTTAATATATTGGTTGTACCACAAATAAGTACTATGAGTCTGTTATTTGTATGTCAACTGATGCTAGAGGGTAGTTGTAGTGGAAGTCAACTAATTATTATCCACACAACAGAAGTAGGATGCGTATCAATGATAAGGATTGACAGCTCAGCAACACGGAACCAAGTTGAACCCAAACCGAATTCTTGAAAATATATGGGCAAAATGATGAGCTCTTCCGAAAGCCATGCATTTGATACAAACATATGAGAAAGAAAAGAATGGCGGGACCATATATGTAGAAGGTAATTAAGTCTCTATGTAGGCGGATATGGGAATGCCTTTGTTTTACAAAATGATTAGTTTATCGAGTAACCATTTGAGAAATGAATTACACACTGTCGTTCAGGATACAAATTATAATTCTAGTACCCATTAACCAGTTTGTGTGTGATAAAAACGTTCCTTTCAGATTAGGGATGGAAAGACATTTGCCAATAAGACTGGATAGACAATGACACTGGTGATGCTAATATTTATACACTGGAAACCACTTAAATGGGCATAATTACGTCACGGCTCATTTGTCAGTGTTGCAATCACTTCCCCAATCATTCGCCCGCTCCTACACACATACATTGCATTGGACATAATCCCCGAAGGCATAGCAACACGGAACAACTATGAAGAATAATGAAGGAGTTGCAACTAGAGCTGAAATTAGATAATCTGCTTGTAATAAATCAATTCCGGGTGTGAACTGAATGCAGATGTATATAAACGTCTTGTTTTGAAGTGCTGGCTATCACTGTTCTTGCCTCTCTACACCAGTATTTGTCGTCTAATCAAGACACTCTGTAAGTATCAGATGCTTTGCGTTTTATGTAGCTTTTAGTCTGTCCCTTTAAAAGCAATATTTCACGTTACTGTTTGATGAGAAGTAGTGAGGATATAAAGCTGTTCGGTCATTTCGAACTTTTACTGGCCACTATTTGCAATACTGATTGAGTCCTCCAAATCTGATTGTTGTTTTCCGATCCATGAACTTTGGGTCAAATCGAGCAGCGAAAGTCCTGTTTCAACCAACACAACGAGAAATGTAAAATACCGACGGTGAGTAGGATGAAGTGCCGATTTCGTTGAAGGAAATGTGTAAGAAGTGTGAGTAGACTTTGATAATGAGTGAAACTATAAACTTCCCTTTCAGCCTTCCACAATGATGAAAATTATCGCCCTCGTTGCCTGTTTGGCTGTGACTGCCTTTGCTGAGCCTTTGAGCTATGGCATGACTGGACTGTATGGAAAGGCTGCCCTTTACAGTGGCTACGGATTGGGAGGTGTGTACGGAGGTTATGGAGTGCCAGGTCTGTACCCAGGCTATGGAATTGGAGGTGTGTACGGAGGCCAGGGAATTGGCGGTGTGTACGGAGGCTACGGCCTTGGTGGTGTATTTGGAGGCTACGGACTGCCAGGAGTGTACGGAGGAATTGGAGCTTTGGGAAAAGGTAAATGCCAATATGATTGTACTGAGAATAGTGAGTGAGTGAGTTTGGTTTTACGCCGCTTTTAGCAATATTCCAGCGTTATCACGGCGGGGGACACTAGAAAATGCGTACTGAGAATAATCATAACCCCTCAATGTACAGTTTAGCTAGTACTTGGACATATTTTAAGAGAGTCATTTTACACTTTAATTCGTCATATGTGAAACATCTAATCAGTGTGGATGAGGCAATATGTAAATGATAACAACTCGTAAGAAATGACATTGTGAAATTGACAATAAGCATCTTCTTCTTATATCTCTTCTTCGTGTTTCAGGTGTTGGATATGGCTACTACTAAGACTGCTGTTCTACTGTCACAATTCATCTATATCATCAATGTGCGCATTATTTATTGTATATGCTTTGAAATATGTCCCATTAAAACACAGTCATCAAAACAAAGTCTTGTTTCTCTTATTCGCTGCACAGATGGACTTTTGTTGCACAAGAAGAACCTTTCCCTTTGAGGGAATCACATGGGCACAATGATATACCAAGAATTAAATGAAAACCATACATGTTTATCACCAAGATGGTAAGGGAGACGAGCATGGGGGAGCATTTTCTTTGAAGCTACCTTAGTAGATTACAGAAGTCACTTCAAATCGAGTGGTAGTTTTAGAACGTCTGTAATGACACCTCTCCAGGTTGATCTTTTTCGATTTATCACGTTGATTAATTTGGTTTGATAAATACATTTCAGTCATACGAGAGTTGTCCTGAATGTACAACGTGTAAAGTGTTTTAAAGTATACTTTATAATCTTTGAAAATCAATACAGTTCATATCATAATCACTGCAGTGGGCTACACAAAGCATAAACAACCAATTAAGACATTATACGCAATAAATTTCCTTTCATGAATTGTCTCTTATCACTGTACATTAAGAATACTGTTGGAATCGTGTAATGGACTATGCCATAGTAAAGAATGCCATGATTATGAAAATGGTTGTATCGCTTTTATTTACTTTGGCTCCCTCGATCTTCACGCTGGACTGGCATATGGGAAGCAGGTATTTGTTGTCAAATTCAAAACGGTTTAAGTAATTGCATCAACCAAAGGAAGACAAGATGACTCCAAATATTTCCATACTCATGCTTTGACGCCCTGTGTTCAAGCAGCCCGATGGACATCTGTGTCCTTACCCGTGTCCATGTTACGTTTATACCATCATAACACACACTATAACACATGAAGTCCGTGAAATATGCTATTGATGACATTCTGCCAACGTGAATCTGTATGCCATCTGTACAAAAATGACAATGTCCAGTCAAAACATCTGTCATGTGTCCTCATACCACCGTACTAACCCCTACCTACCTACCCACCTGTAGCTTTACCATTCTACACTTACCCTTTTCCCGTGTCCTTAAACAAAACACTGAATCACTAGCCATACCTTCAGTTGCATAATTCTTTTTGCAGTATTTATGATATATGAAGACTATTTAAGAGCTACTGTCTCGTTTCCTTGTAACCAATGAAATACTTCTTCCTCCTGGACGAAATCCACATTTTACTGTGACACACGAGTGCACCATCTGTGAAGTGCATATTTCATCTGCAGATTACGCGGCATATGAATCAATTAAAATCTCTTCCTGACAAGTGAGAATTTCTACACTGTATTTCACCGTATTATACATTAGTGCATCATGGATGCTTCAATCGAATATTGAGAAACATGTACACAATGAGTACTGATATTCGGTAAATTATGGAATGTATGTTGAGAGCGATGCCTGAATGACGTGACAACTTCTTGTCAATCCGCAACTACAAGGGTGTACATATGTCCTGCGGAGAGAGATAGAGGTAGAAAAAAGAGACAGACAGATAGAAAGATAGATAGACACGCATTGAGAACAGTGAGAGTTAGAGAGAGAGAGACAGACACACACACACACAGAGAGAGAGAGAGAGAGGGAGAGAGGGAGAACAGCGTGAGACATCACATTTAATATATTGGTTGTACCACAAATAAGTACTATGAGTCTGTTATTTGTATGTCAACTGATGCTAGAGGGTAGTTGTAGTGGAAGTCAACTAATTATTATCCACACAACAGAAGTAGGATGCGTATCAATGATAAGGATTGACAGCTCAGCAACACGGAACCAAGTTGAACCCAAACCGAATTCTTGAAAATATATGGGCAGAATGATGAGCTCTTCCGAAAGCCATGCATTTGATACAAACATATGAGAAAGAAAAGAATGGCGGGACCATATATGTAGAAGGTAAGTCTCTATGTAGGCAGATATGGGAATGCCTTTGTTTTACAAAATGATTAGTTTATCGAGTAACCATTTGAGAAATGAATTACACACTGTCGTTCAGGATACAAATTATAATTCTAGTACCCATTAACCAGTTTGTGTGTGATAAAAACGTTCCTTTCAGATTAGGGATGGAAAGACATTTGCCAATAAGACTGGATAGACAATGACACTGGTGATGCTAATATTTATACACTGGAAACCACTTAAATGGGCATAATTACGTCACGGCTCATTTGTCAGTGTTGCAATCACTTCCCCAATCATTCGCCCGCTCCTACACACATACATTGCATTGGACATAATCCCCGAAGGCATAGCAACACGGAACAACTATGAAGAATAATGAAGGAGTTGCAACTAGAGCTGAAATTAGATAATCTGCTTGTAATAAATCAATTCCGGGTGTGAACTGAATGCAGATGTATATAAACGTCTTGTTTTGAAGTGCTGGCTATCACTGTTCTTGCCTCTCTACACCAGTATTTGTCGTCTAATCAAGACACTCTGTAAGTATCAGATGCTTTGCGTTTTATGTAGCTTTTAGTCTGTCCCTTTAAAAGCAATATTTCACGTTACTGTTTGATGAGAAGTAGTGAGGATATAAAGCTGTTCGGTCATTTCGAACTTTTACTGGCCACTATTTGCAATACTGATTGAGTCCTCCAAATCTGATTGTTGTTTTCCGATCCATGAACTTTGGGTCAAATCGAGCAGCGAAAGTCCTGTTTCAACCAACACAACGAGAAATGTAAAATACCGACGGTGAGTAGGATGAAGTGCCGATTTCGTTGAAGGAAATGTGTAAGAAGTGTGAGTAGACTTTGATAATGAGTGAAACTGTAAACTTCCCTTTCAGCCTTCCACAATGATGAAAATTATCGCCCTCGTTGCCTGTTTGGCTGTGACTGCCTTTGCTGAGCCTTTGAGCTATGGCATGACTGGACTGTATGGAAAGGCTGCCCTTTACAGTGGCTACGGATTGGGAGGTGTGTACGGAGGTTATGGAGTGCCAGGTCTGTACCCAGGCTATGGAATTGGAGGTGTGTACGGAGGCCAGGGAATTGGCGGTGTGTACGGAGGCTACGGCCTTGGTGGTGTATTTGGAGGCTACGGACTGCCAGGAGTGTACGGAGGAATTGGAGCTTTGGGAAAAGGTAAATGCCAATATGATTGTACTGAGAATAGTGAGTGAGTGAGTTTGGTTTTACGCCGCTTTTAGCACTATTCCAGCGTTATCACGGCGGGGGACACTAGAAAATGCGTACTGAGAATAATCATAACCCCTCAATGTACAGTTTAGCTAGTACTTGGACATATTTTAAGAGAGTCATTTTACACTTTAATTCGTCATATGTGAAACATCTAATCAGTGTGGATGAGGCAATATGTAAATGATAACAACTCGTAAGAAATGACATTGTGAAATTGACAATAAGCATCTTCTTCTTATATCTCTTCTTCGTGTTTCAGGTGTTGGATATGGCTACTACTAAGACTGCTGTTCTACTGTCACAATTCATCTATATCATCAATGTGCGCATTATTTATTGTATATGCTTTGAAATATGTCCCATTAAAACACAGTCATCAAAACAAAGTCTTGTTTCTCTTATTCGCTGCACAGATGGACTTTTGTTGCACAAGAAGAACCTTTCCCTTTGAGGGAATCACATGGGCACAATGATATACCAAGAATTAAATGAAAACCATACATGTTTATCACCAAGATGGTAAGGGAGACGAGCATGGGGGAGCATTTTCTTTGAAGCTACCTTAGTAGATTACAGAAGTCACTTCAAATCGAGTGGTAGTTTTAGAACGTCTGTAATGACACCTCTCCAGGTTGATCTTTTTCGATTTATCACGTTGATTAATTTGGTTTGATAAATACATTTCAGTCATACGAGAGTTGTCCTGAATGTACAACGTGTAAAGTGTTTTAAAGTATACTTTATAATCTTTGAAAATCAATACAGTTCATATCATAATCACTGCAGTGGGCTACACAAAGCATAAACAACCAATTAAGACATTATACGCAATAAATTTCCTTTCATGAATTGTCTCTTATCACTGTACATTAAGAATACTGTTGGAATCGTGTAATGGACTATGCCATAGTAAAGAATGCCATGATTATGAAAATGGTTGTATCGCTTTTATTTACTTTGGCTCCCTCGATCTTCACGCTGGACTGGCATATGGGAAGCAGGTATTTGTTGTCAAATTCAAAACGGTTTAAGTAATTGCATCAACCAAAGGAAGACAAGATGACTCCAAATATTTCCATACTCATGCTTTGACGCCCTGTGTTCAAGCAGCCCGATGGACATCTGTGTCCTTACCCGTGTCCATGTTACGTTTATACCATCATAACACACACTATAACACATGAAGTCCGTGAAATATGCTATTGATGACATTCTGCCAACGTGAATCTGTATGCCATCTGTACAAAAATGACAATGTCCAGTCAAAACATCTGTCATGTGTCCTCATACCACCGTACTACCCCCTACCTACCTACCCACCTGTAGCTTTACCATTCTACACTTACCCTTTTCCCGTGTCCTTAAACAAAACACTGAATCACTAGCCATACCTTCAGTTGCATAATTCTTTTTGCAGTATTTATGATATATGAAGACTATTTAAGAGCTACTGTCTCGTTTCCTTGTAACCAATGAAATACTTCTTCCTCCTGGACGAAATCCACATTTTACTGTGACACACGAGTGGACCGTCTGTGAAGTGCATATTTCATCTGCAGATTACGCGGCATATGAATCAATTAAAATCTCTTCCTGACAAGTGAGAATTTCTACACTGTATTTCACCGTATTATACATTAGTGCATCATGGATGCTTCAATCGAATATTGAGAAACATGTACACAATGAGTACTGATATTCGGTAAATTATGGAATGTATGTTGAGAGCGATGCCTGAATGACGTGATAACTTCTTGTCAATCCGCAACTACAAGGGTGTACATATGTCCTGCGGAGAGAGATAGAGGTAGAAAAAAGAGACAGACAGATAGAAAGATAGATAGACACGCATTGAGAACAGTGAGAGTTAGAGAGAGAGAGACAGACACACACACACACAGAGAGAGAGAGAGAGAGAGAGAGTGAGAACAGCGTGAGACATCACATTTAATATATTGGTTGTACCACAAATAAGTACTATGAGTCTGTTATTTGTATGTCAACTGATGCTAGAGGGTAGTTGTAGTGGAAGTCAACTAATTATTATCCACACAACAGAAGTAGGATGCGTATCAATGATAAGGATTGACAGCTCAGCAACACGGAACCAAGTTGAACCCAAACCGAATTCTTGAAAATATATGGGCAGAATGATGAGCTCTTCCGAAAGTCATGCATTTGATACAAACATATGAGAAAGAAAAGAATGGCGGGACCATATATGTAGAAGGTAAGTCTCTATGTAGGCAGATATGGGAATCATTTTGTTTTACAAAATGATTAGTTTATCGAGTAACCATTTGAGAAATGAATTACACACTGTCGTTCAGGATACAAATTATAATTCTAGTACCCATTAACCAGTTTGTGTGTGATAAAAACGTTCCTTTCAGATTAGGGATGGAAAGACATTTGCCAATAAGACTGGATAGACAATGACACTGGTGATGCTAATATTTATACACTGGAAACCACTTAAATGGGCATAATTACGTCACGGCTCATTTGTCAGTGTTGCAATCACTTCCCCAATCATTCGCCCGCTCCTACACACATACATTGCATTGGACATAATCCCCGAAGGCATAGCAACACGGAACAACTATGAAGAATAATGAAAGAGTTGCAACTAGAGCTGAAATTAGATAATCTGCTTGTAATAAATCAATTCCGGGTGTGAACTGAATGCAGATGTATATAAACGTCTTGTTTTGAAGTGCTGGCTATCACTGTTCTTGCCTCTCTACACCAGTATTTGTCGTCTAATCAAGACACTCTGTAAGTATCAGATGCTTTGCGTTTTATGTAGCTTTTAGTCTGTCCCTTTAAAAGCAATATTTCACGTTACTGTTTGATGAGAAGTAGTGAGGATATAAAGCTGTTCGGTCATTTCGAACTTTTACTGGCCACTATTTGCAATACTGATTGAGTCCTCCAAATCTGATTGTTGTTTTCCGATCCATGAACTCTGGATCAAATCGAGCAGCGAAAGTCCTGTTTCAACCAACACAACGAGAAATGTAAAATACCGACGGTGAGTAGGATGAAGTGCCGATTTCGTTGAAGGAAATGTGTAAGAAGTGTGAGTAGACTTTGATAATGAGTGAAACTATAAACTTCCCTTTCAGCCTTCCACAATGATGAAAATTATCGCCCTCGTTGCCTGTTTGGCTGTGACTGCCTTTGCTGAGCCTTTGAGCTATGGCATGACTGGACTGTATGGAAAGGCTGCCCTTTACAGTGGCTACGGATTGGGAGGTGTGTACGGAGGTTATGGAGTGCCAGGTCTGTACCCAGGCTATGGAATTGGAGGTGTGTACGGAGGCCAGGGAATTGGCGGTGTGTACGGAGGCTACGGCCTTGGTGGTGTATTTGGAGGCTACGGACTGCCAGGAGTGTACGGAGGAATTGGAGCTTTGGGAAAAGGTAAATGCCAATATGATTGTACTGAGAATAGTGAGTGAGTGAGTTTGGTTTTACGCCGCTTTTAGCACTATTCCAGCGCTATCACGGCGGGGGACACTAGAAAATGCGTACTGAGAATAATCATAACCCCTCAATGTACAGTTTAGCTAGTACTTGGACATATTTTAAGAGAGTCATTTTACACTTTAATTCGTCATATGTGAAACATCTAATCAGTGTGGATGAGGCAATATGTAAATGATAACAACTCGTAAGAAATGACATTGTGAAATTGACAATAAGCATCTTCTTCTTATATCTCTTCTTCGTGTTTCAGGTGTTGGATATGGCTACTACTAAGACTGCTGTTCTACTGTCACAATTCATCTATATCATCAATGTGCGCATTATTTATTGCATATGCTTTGAAATATGTCCCATTAAAACACAGTCATCAAAACAAAGTCTTGTTTCTCTTATTCGCTGCACAGATGGACTTTTGTTGCACAAGAAGAACCTTTCCCTTTGAGGGAATCACATGGGCACAATGATATACCAAGAATTAAATGAAAACCATACATGTTTATCACCAAGATGGTAAGGGAGACGAGCATGGGGGAGCATTTTCTTTGAAGCTACCTTAGTAGATTACAGAAGTCACTTCAAATCGAGTGGTAGTTTTAGAACGTCTGTAATGACACCTCTCCAGGTTGATCTTTTTCGATTTATCACGTTGATTAATTTGGTTTGATAAATACATTTCAGTCATACGAGAGTTGTCCTGAATGTACAACGTGTAAAGTGTTTTAAAATATACTTTATAATCTTTGAAAATCAATACAGTTCATATCATAATCACTGCAGTGGGCTACACAAAGCATAAACAACCAATTAAGACATTATACGCAATAAATTTCCTTTCATGAATTGTCTCTTATCACTGTACATTAAGAATACTGTTGGAATCGTGTAATGGACTATGCCATAGTAAAGAATGCCATGATTATGAAAATGGTTGTATCGCTTTTATTTACTTTGGCTCCCTCGATCTTCACGCTGGACTGGCATATGGGAAGCAGGTATTTGTTGTCAAATTCAAAACGGTTTAAGTAATTGCATCAACCAAAGGAAGACAAGATGACTCCAAATATTTCCATACTCATGCTTTGACGCCCTGTGTTCAAGCAGCCCGATGGACATCTGTGTCCTTACCCGTGTCCATGTTACGTTTATACCATCATAACACACACTATAACACATGAAGTCCGTGAAATATGCTATTGATGACATTCTGCCAACGTGAATCTGTATGCCATCTGTACAAAAATGACAATGTCCAGTCAAAACATCTGTCATGTGTCCTCATACCACCGTACTAACCCCTACCTACCTACCCACCTGTAGCTTTACCATTCTACACTTACCCTTTTCCCGTGTCCTTAAACAAAACACTGAATCACTAGCCATACCTTCAGTTGCATAATTCTTTTTGCAGTATTTATGATATATGAAGACTATTTAAGAGCTACTGTCTCGTTTCCTTGTAACCAATGAAATACTTCTTCCTCCTGGACGAAATCCATATTTTACTGTGACACACGAGTGGACCGTCTGTGAAGTGCATATTTCATCTGCAGATTACGCGGCATATGAATCAATTAAAATCTCTTCCTGACAAGTGAGAATTTCTACACTGTATTTCACCGTATTATACATTAGTGCATCATGGATGCTTCAATCGAATATTGAGAAACATGTACACAATGAGTACTGATATTCGGTAAATTATGGAATGTATGTTGAGAGCGATGCCTGAATGACGTGACAACTTCTTGTCAATCCGCAACTACAAGGGTGTACATATGTCCTGCGGAGAGAGATAGAGGTAGAAAAAAGAGACAGACAGATAGAAAGATAGATAGACAGACACACAGAGAGAACAGTGAGAGTTAGAGAGAGAGAGAGACAGACAGAGAGAGAGAGAGAAAGAGAGAGAAATAGAGAGAGAGAAAACAGCGTGAGACATCACATTTAATATATTGGTTGTACCACAAATAAGTACTATGAGTCTGTTATTTGTATGTCAACTGATGCCAGAGGGTAGTTGTAGTGGAAGTCAACTAAGTATTATCCACACAACAGAAGTAGGATGAGTATCAATGATAAGGATTGACAGCTCAGCAACACGGAACCAAGTTGAACCCAAACCGAATTCTTGAAAATATATGGGCAGAATGATGAGCTCTTCCGAAAGCCATGCATTTGATACAAACATATGAGAAAGAAAAGAATGGCGGGACCATATATGTAGAAGGTAAGTCTCTATGTAGACAGATATGGGAATGCCTTTGTTTTACAAAATGATTAGTTTATCGAGTAACCATTTGAGAAATGAATTACACACTGTCGTTCAGGATACAAATTATAATTCAAGTACCCATTAACCAGTTTGTGTGTGGTAAAAACGTTCCTTTCAGATTAGGGATGGAAAGAAATTTGCCAATAAGACTGGATAGACAATGACACTGGTGATGCTAATATTTATACACTGGAAACCACTTAAATGGGCATAATTACGTCACGGCTCATTTGTCAGTGTTGCAATCACTTCCCCAATCATTCGCCCGCTCCTACACACATACATTGCATTGGACATAATCCCCGAAGGCATAGCAACACGGAACAACTATGAAGAATAATGAAGGAGTTGCAACTAGAGCTGAAATTAGATAATCTGCTGGTAATAAATCAATTCCGAGTGTGAACTGAATGCAGATGTATATAAACGTCTTGTTTTGAAGTGCTGGCTATCACTGTTCTTGCCTCTCTACACCAGTATTTGTCGTCTAATCAAGACACTCTGTAAGTATCAGATGCTTTGCGTTTTATGTAGCTTTTAGTCTGTCCCTTTAAAAGCAATATTTCACGTTACTGTTTGATGAGAAGTAGTGAGGATATAAAGCTGTTCGGTGATTTCGAACTTTTACTGGCCACTATTTGCAATACTGATTGAGTCCCCCAAATCTGATTGTTGTTTTGCGATCCATGAACTCTGGGTCAAATCGAGCAGCGAAAGTCCTGTTTCAACCAACACAACGAGAAATGTAAAATACCGACGGTGAGTAGGATGAAGTGCCGATTTCGTTGAAGGAAATGTGTAAGAAGTGTGAGTAGACTTTGATAATGAGTGAAACTATAAACTTCCCTTTCAGCCTTCCACAATGATGAAAATTATCGCCCTCGTTGCCTGTTTGGCTGTGACTGCCTTTGCTGAGCCTTTGAGCTATGGCATGACTGGACTGTATGGAAAGGCTGCCCTTTACAGTGGCTACGGATTGGGAGGTGTGTACGGAGGTTATGGAGTGCCAGGTCTGTACCCAGGCTATGGAATTGGAGGTGTGTACGGAGGCCAGGGAATTGGCGGTGTGTACGGAGGCTACGGCCTTGGTGGTGTATTTGGAGGCTACGGACTGCCAGGAGTGTACGGAGGAATTGGAGCTTTGGGAAAAGGTAAATGCCAATATGATTGTACTGAGAATAGTGAGTGAGTGAGTTTGGTTTTACGCCGCTTTTAGCACTATTCCAGCGTTATCACGGCGGGGGACACTAGAAAATGCGTACTGAGAATAATCATAACCCCTCAATGTACAGTTTAGCTAGTACTTGGACATATTTTAAGAGAGTCATTTTACACTTTAATTCGTCATATGTGAAACATCTAATCAGTGTGGATGAGGCAATATGTAAATGATAACAACTCGTAAGAAATGACATTGTGAAATTGACAATAAGCATCTTCTTCTTATATCTCTTCTTCGTGTTTCAGGTGTTGGATATGGCTACTACTAAGACTGCTGTTCTACTGTCACAATTCATCTATATCATCAATATGCGCATTATTTATTGCATATGCTTTGAAATATGTCCCATTAAAACACAGTCTTCAAAACAAAGTCTTGTTTCTCTTATTCGCTGCACAGATGGACTTTTGTTGCACAAGAAGAACCTTTCCCTTTGAGGGAATCACATGGGCACAATGATATACCAAGAATTAAATGAAAACCATACATGTTTATCACCAAGATGGTAAGGGAGACGAGCGTGGGAGAGCATTTTCTTTGAAGCTACCTTAGTAGATTACAGAAGTCACTTCAAATCGAGTGGTAGTTTTAGAACGTCTGTAATGACACCTCTCCAGGTTGATCTTTTTCGATTTATCACGTTGATTAATTTGGTTTGATAAATACATTTCAGTCATACGAGAGTTGTCCTGAATGTACAACGTGTAAAGTGTTTTAAAATATACTTTATAATCTTTGAAAATCAATACAGTTCATATCATAATCACTGCAGTGGGCTACACAAAGCATAAACAACCAATTAAGACTTTATACACAATACATTTCCTTACATGAATTGTCTCTTATCACTGTACATTAAAGGTCACATGCAACCAAAACATCAAACATAATTAAAACACAATAATCACTTATTCATGACATATAATATACATTGCTGCTTTTAAAAAAACAATTAAACAAAATTATAAGCGTACAATCGCGATTCAAAAGTGCAATATCTTGTACTTGGGCTTACTTCCCCCGAAACGAAGCCCTCGGGAGACCGAACCCAGTCATAGCGGGTGGATATGCACTCAAGTGTAACGACGGGTTCCGATTGGCTGTTTCATTTGCTGATATGCTGAGGGTTCATTGTGTGTACAGAAAGATGATCTGTTTGATGGGCATTTTAGAAGTATAGCCAGTCACAAGAAAGTAAGAACCTTTGCAGATAACAACTTCTTTTTGTGTACTTGATGCGTCGTTTCAGTATGGATTCATATACTGTTGTCAAACAAAATCATATACACGAAAAGAAGTCGTTATCCATGAAGAATGTATATAGAGATGTATGGTTTGGAAAATACATGTTCTCTGAATTTGCGCTCGATCCAATAAAAAAACATGTCAGTAGAAATGGTAAACTACTGCATGGCTGGAATCTGTCATTCGTCAAGTACAAAGCAGGACTTGAAACTGACAAGAGTTTGCACCAGTTTCCGTCAGATCCAGTCATCCAAAAAAATGAATGTACATGTAGTTTGTTTGCAACCCACAGACATAAAAACCTGTCATGTGTATCACACGTGCCTAATTACATAATGTGGCAGACACGGGACTCGGGTGCACGAGTCATAAATCAACTCATTTTCTTTATGTCGTATAGTCTGATAGGTGTTAAGTTCAAATTGCACGTGGTCAATGATTGAAGCTGTGTATTGCATGTTGTCTTTAGCAGACAGGCAGATAGACATATAGGTGTAAATAAACCAGACACTGAGCTTTCTCTGTGACAGAGACTGCTTACCACAATCAACAAGCTGTTTTGCGTAACGAGTAGATTATTTACTTGTTTGTGTACACAACCAAGATTAGACTACTGCTCACGACCTTAGACCCTGGGCATGCATACTGTTCCAAGCTCCGCGAAACTATTCACTGCGCATGCGTTATGGACGCAGCGCAGCACAGCTGTTGAAACCAGTTTCCCCCAAGGGGTTGGGGGAAATTTAGTGAAACGTTTGAACTCCGATTTCGCGCGCTTTTTTCTCATTGCGTTTTTTTCAACTTTATAGGTTGAATTGGCATTTTTTATGATTTGTTTCGGTAAGTGCACACCGAAAGGTACCAGAATCTGCAAAGTTGTGTTTTACGTTGCATGTGACCTTTAAGAATACTGTTGGAATCGTGTAATGGACTATGCCATAGTAAAGAATGCCATGATTATGAAAATGGTTGTATCGCTTTTATTTACTTTGGCTGCCTCGATCTTCACGCTGGACTGGCATATGGGAAGCAGGTATTTGTTGTCAAATTCAAAACGGTTTAAGTAATTGCATCAACCAAAGGAAGACAAGATGACTCCAAATATTTCCATACTCATGCTTTGACGCCCTGTGTTCAAGCAGCCCGATGGACATCTGTGTCCTTACCCGTGTCCATGTTACGTTTATACCATCATAACACACACTATAACACATGAAGTCCATGAAATATGCTATTGATGACATTCTGCCAACGTGAATCTGTATGCCATCTGTACAAAAATGACAATGTCCAGTCAAAACATCTGTCATGTGTCCTCATACCACCGTACTAACCCCTACCTACCTACCCACCTGTAGCTTTACCATTCTACACTTACCCTTTTCCCGTGTCCTTAAACAAAACACTGAATCACTAGCCATACCTTCAGTTGCATAATTCTTTTTGCAGTATTTATGATATATGAAGACTATTTAAGAGCTACTGTCTCGTTTCCTTGTAACCAATGAAATACTTCTTCCTCCTGGACGAAATCCACATTTTACTGTGACACACGAGTGCACCATCTGTGAAGTGCATATTTCATCTGCAGATTACACAGCACATGAATCAATTAAAATCTCTTCCTGACAAGTGAGAATTTCTACACTGTATTTCACCGTATTATACATTAGTGCATCATGGATGCTTCAATCGAATATTGAGAAACATGTACACAGTGAGTACTGATATTCGGTAAATTATGGAATGTATGTTGAGAGCGATGCCTGAATGACGTGACAACTTCTTGTCAATCCGCAACTACAAGGGTGTACATATGTCCTGCGGAGAGAGATAGAGGTAGAAAAAAGAGACAGACAGATAGAAAGATAGATAGACAGACACACAGAGAGAACAGTGAGAGTTAGAGAGAGAGAGAGACAGACAGAGAGAGAGAGAGAGAGAGAGAAATAGAGAGAGAAAAAACAGCGTGAGACATCACATTTAATATATTGGTTGTACCACAAATAAGTACTATGAGTCTGTTATTTGTATGTCAACTGATGCCAGAGGGTAGTTGTAGTGGAAGTCAACTAAGTATTATCCACACAACAGAAGTAGGATGAGTATCAATGATAAGGATTGACAGCTCAGCAACACGGAACCAAGTTTAACCCAAACCGAATTCTTGAAAATATATGGACAGAATGATGAGCTCTTCCGAAAACCATGCATTTGATACAAACATATGAGAAAGAAAAGAATGGCGGGACCATATATGTAGAAGGTAAGTCTCTATGTAGGCAGATATGGGAATGCCTTTGTTTTACAAAATGATTAGTTTATCGAGTAACCATTTGAGAAATGAATTACACACTGTCGTTCAGGATACAAATTATAATTCTAGTACCCATTAACCAGTTTGTGTGTGGTAAAAACGTTCCTTTCAGATTAGGGATGGAAAGAAATTTGCCAATAAGACTGGATAGACAATGACACTGGTGATGCTAATATTTATACACTGGAAACCACTTAAATGGGCATAATTACGTCACGGCTCATTTGTCAGTGTTGCAATCACTTCCCCAATCATTCGCCCGCTCCTACACACATACATTGCATTGGACATAATCCCCGAAGGCATAGCAACACGGAACAACTATGAAGAATAATGAAGGAGTTGCAACTAGAGCTGAAATTAGATAATCTGCTGGTAATAAATCAATTCCGAGTGTGAACTGAATGCAGATGTATATAAACGTCTTGTTTTGAAGTGCTGGCTATCACTGTTCTTGCCTCTCTACACCAGTATTTGTCGTCTAATCAAGACACTCTGTAAGTATCAGATGCTTTGCGTTTTATGTAGCTTTTAGTCTGTCCCTTTAAAAGCAATATTTCACGTTACTGTTTGATGAGAAGTAGTGAGGATATAAAGCTGTTCGGTGATTTCGAACTTTTACTGGCCACTATTTGCAATACTGATTGAGTCCCCCAAATCTGATTGTTGTTTTGCGATCCATGAACTCTGGGTCAAATCGAGCAGCGAAAGTCCTGTTTCAACCAACACAACGAGAAATGTAAAATACCGACGGTGAGTAGGATGAAGTGCCAATTTCGTTGAAGGAAATGTGTAAGAAGTGTGAGTAGACTTTGATAATGAGTGAAACTGTAAACTTCCCTTTCAGCCTTCCACAATGATGAAAATTATCGCCCTCGTTGCCTGTTTGGCTGTGACTGCCTTTGCTGAGCCTTTGAGCTATGGCATGACTGGACTGTATGGAAAGGCTGCCCTTTACAGTGGCTACGGATTGGGAGGTGTGTACGGAGGTTATGGAGTGCCAGGTCTGTACCCAGGCTATGGAATTGGAGGTGTGTACGGAGGCCAGGGAATTGGCGGTGTGTACGGAGGCTACGGCCTTGGTGGTGTATTTGGAGGCTACGGACTGCCAGGAGTGTACGGAGGAATTGGAGCTTTGGGAAAAGGTAAATGCCAATATGATTGTACTGAGAATAGTGAGTGAGTGAGTTTGGTTTTACGCCGCTTTTAGCAATATTCCAGCGTTATCACGGCGGGGGACACTAGAAAATGCGTACTGAGAATAATCATAACCCCTCAATGTACAGTTTAGCTAGTACTTGGACATATTTTAAGAGAGTCATTTTACACTTTAATTCGTCATATGTGAAACATCTAATCAGTGTGGATGAGGCAATATGTAAATGATAACAACTCGTAAGAAATGACATTGTGAAATTGACAATAAGCATCTTCTTCTTATATCTCTTCTTCGTGTTTCAGGTGTTGGATATGGCTACTACTAAGACTGCTGTTCTACTGTCATAATTCATCTACATCATGAATATGCGCATTATTTATTGTATATGCTTTGAAATATGTCACATTAAAACACAGTCATCAAAACAAAGTCTTGTTTCTCTTATTCGCTGCACAGATGGACTTTTGTTGCACAAGAAGAACCTTTCCCTTTGAGGGAATCACATGGGCACAATGATATACCAAGAATTAAATGAAAACCATACATGTTTATCACCAAGATGGTAAGGGAGACGAACGTGGGAGAGCATTTTCTTTGAAGCTACCTTAGTAGATTACAGAAGTCACTTCAAATCGAGTGGTAGTTTTAGAACGTCTGTAATGACACCTCTCCAGGTTGATCTTGTTCAATTTATCACGTTGATTAATTTGGTTTGATAAATACATTTCAGTCATACGAGAGTTGTCCTGAATGTACAACGTGTAAAGTGTTTTAAAATATACTTTATAATCTTTGAAAATCAATACAGTTCATATCATAATCACTGCAGTGGGCTACACAAAGCATAAACAACCAATTAAGACTTTATACACAATACATTTCCTTACATGAATTGTCTCTTATCACTGTACATTAAGAATACTGTTGGAATCGTGTAATGGACTATGCCATAGTAAAGAATGCCATGATTATGAAAATGGTTGTATCGCTTTTATTTACTTTGGCTGCCTCGATCTTCACGCTGGACTGGCATATGGGAAGCAGGTATTTGTTGTCAAATTCAAAACGGTTTAAGTAATTGCATCAACCAAAGGAAGACAAGATGACTCCAAATATTTCCATACTCATGCTCTGACGCCCTGTGTTCAAGCAGCCCGATGGACATCTGTGTCCTTACCCGTGTCCATGTTACGGTTATACCATCATAACACACACTATAACACATGAAGATCATGAAATATGCTATTGATGACATTCTGCCAACGTGAATCTGTATGCCATCTGTACAAAAATGACAATGTCCAGTCAAAACATCTGTCATGTGTCCTCATACCACCGTACTAACCCCTACCTACCTACCCACCTGTAGCTTTACCATTCTACACTTACCCTTTTCCAGTGTCCTTAAACAAAACACTGAATCACTAGCCATACCTTCAGTTGCATAATTCTTTTTGCAGTATTTATGATATATGAAGACTATTTAAGAGCTACTGTCTCGTTTCCTTGTAACCAATGAAATACTTCTTCCTCCTGGACGAAATCCACATTTTACTGTGACACACGAGTGCACCATCTTGTGAAGTGCATACTTCATCTGCAGATTACACAGCACATGAATCAATTAAAATCTCTTCCTGACAAGTGAGAATTTCTACACTGTATTTCACCGTATTATACATTAGTGCATCATGGATGCTTCAATCGAATATTGAGAAACATGTACACAATGAGTACTGATATTCGGTAAATTATGGAATGTATGTTGAGAGCGATGCCTGAATGACGTGACAACTTCTTGTCAATCCGCAACTACAAGGGTGTACATATGTCCTGCGGAGAGAGATAGAGGTAGAAAAAAGAGACAGACAGATAGAAAGATAGATAGACAGACACACAGAGAGAACAGTGAGAGTTAGAGAGAGAGAGAGACAGACACAGAGAGAGAGAGAGAAATAGAGAGAGAGAAAACAGCGTGAGACATCACATTTAATATATTGGTTGTACCACAAATAAGTACTATGAGTCTGTTATTTGTATGTCAACTGATTCTAGAGGGTAGTTGTAGTGGAAGTCAACTAAGTATTATCCACACAACAGAAGTAGGATGAGTATCAATGATAAGGATTGACAGCTCAGCAACACGGAACCAAGTTGAACCCAAACCGAATTCTTGAAAATATATGGGCAGAATGATGAGCTCTTCCGAAAGCCATGCATTTGATACAAACATATGAGAAAGAAAAGAATGGCGGGACCATATATGTAGAAGGTAAGTCTCTATGTAGGCAGATATGGGAATGCCTTTGTTTTACAAAATGATTAGTTTATCGAGTAACCATTTGAGAAATGAATTACACACTGTCGTTCAGGATACAAATTATAATTCTAGTACCCATTAACCAGTTTGTGTGTGGTAAAAACGTTCCTTTCAGATTAGGGATGGAAAGAAATTTGCCAATAAGACTGGATAGACAATGACACTGGTGATGCTAATATTTATACACTGGAAACCACTTAAATGGGCATAATTACGTCACGGATCATTTGTCAGTGTTGCAATCACTTCCCCAATCATTCGCCCGCTCCTACACACATACATTGCATTGGACATAATCCCCGAAGGCATAGCAACACGGAACAACTATGAAGAATAATGAAGGAGTTGCAACTAGAGCTGAAATTAGATAATCTGCTGGTAATAAATCAATTCCGGGTGTGAACTGAATGCAGATGTATATAAACGTCTTGTTTTGAAGTGCTGGCTATCACTGTTCTTGCCTCTCTACACCAGTATTTGTCGTCTAATCAAGACACTCTGTAAGTATCAGATGCTTTGCGTTTTATGTAGCTTTCAGTCTGTCCCTTTAAAAGCAATATTTCACGTTACTGTTTGATGAGAAGTAGTGAGGATATAAAGCTGTTCGGTGATTTCGAACTTTTACTGGCCACTATTTGCAATACTGATTGAGTCCCCCAAATCTGATTGTTGTTTTGCGATCCATGAACTCTGGGTCAAATCGAGCAGCGAAAGTCCTGTTTCAACCAACACAACGAGAAATGTAAAATACCGACGGTGAGTAGGATGAAGTGCCGATTTCGTTGAAGGAAATGTGTAAGAAGTGTGAGTAGACTTTGATAATGAGTGAAACTGTAAACTTCCCTTTCAGCCTTCCACAATGATGAAAATTATCGCCCTCGTTGCCTGTTTGGCTGTGACTGCCTTTGCTGAGCCTTTGAGCTATGGCATGACTGGACTGTATGGAAAGGCTGCCCTTTACAGTGGCTACGGATTGGGAGGTGTGTACGGAGGTTATGGAGTGCCAGGTCTGTACCCAGGCTATGGAATTGGAGGTGTGTACGGAGGCCAGGGAATTGGCGGTGTGTACGGAGGCTACGGCCTTGGTGGTGTATTTGGAGGCTACGGACTGCCAGGAGTGTACGGAGGAATTGGAGCTTTGGGAAAAGGTAAATGCCAATATGATTGTACTGAGAATAGTGAGTGAGTGAGTTTGGTTTTACGCCGCTTTTAGCACTATTCCAGCGTTATCACGGCGGGGGACACTAGAAAATGCGTACTGAGAATAATCATAACCCCTCAATGTACAGTTTAGCTAGTACTTGGACATATTTTAAGAGAGTCATTTTACACTTTAATTCGTCATATGTGAAACATCTAATCAGTGTGGATGAGGCAATATGTAAATGATAACAACTCGTAAGAAATGACATTGTGAAATTGACAATAAGCATCTTCTTCTTATATCTCTTCTTCGTGTTTCAGGTGTTGGATACGGCTACTACTAAGACTGCTGTTCTACTGTCACAATTCATCTATATCATCAATATGCGCATTATTTATTGCATATGCTTTGAAATATGTCCCATTAAAACACAGTCATCAAAACAAAGTCTTGTTTCTCTTATTCCCTGCACAGATGGACTTTTGTTGCACAAGAAGAACCTTTCCCTTTGAGGGAATCACATGGGCACAATGATATACCAAGAATTAAATGAAAACCATACATGTTTATCACCAAGATGGTAAGGGAGACGAGCGTGGGAGAGCATTTTCTTTGAAGCTACCTTAGTAGATTACAGAAGTCACTTCAAATCGAGTGGTAGTTTTAGAACGTCTGTAATGACACCTCTCCAGGTTGATCTTGTTCAATTTATCACGTTGATTAATTTGGTTTGATAAATACATTTCAGTCATACGAGAGTTGTCCTGAATGTACAACGTGTAAAGTGTTTTAAAATATACTTTATAATCTTTGAAAATCAATACAGTTCATATCATAATCACTGCAGTGGGCTACACAAAGCATAAACAACCAATTAAGACTTTATACACAATACATTTCCTTACATGAATTGTCTCTTATCACTGTACATTAAGAATACTGTTGGAATCGTGTAATGGACTATGCCATAGTAAAGAATGCCATGATTATGAAAATGGTTGTATCGCTTTTATTTACTTTGGCTGCCTCGATCTTCACGCTGGACTGGCATATGGGAAGCAGGTATTTGTTGTCAAATTCAAAACGGTTTAAGTAATTGCATCAACCAAAGGAAGACAAGATGACTCCAAATATTTCCATACTCATGCTTTGACGCCCTGTGTTCAAGCAGCCCGATGGACATCTGTGTCCTTACCCGTGTCCATGTTACGTTTATACCATCATAACACACACTATAACACATGAAGTCCATGAAATATGCTATTGATGACATTCTGCCAACGTGAATCTGTATGCCATCTGTACAAAAATGACAATGTCCAGTCAAAACATCTGTCATGTGTCCTCATACCACCGTACTAACCCCTACCTACCTACCCACCTGTAGCTTTACCATTCTACACTTACCCTTTTCCCGTGTCCTTAAACAAAACACTGAATCACTAGCCATACCTTCAGTTGCATAATTCTTTTTGCAGTATTTATGATATATGAAGACTATTTAAGAGCTACTGTCTCGTTTCCTTGTAACCAATGAAATACTTCTTCCTCCTGGACGAAATCCACATTTTACTGTGACACACGAGTGCACCATCTGTGAAGTGCATATTTCATCTGCAGATTACACAGCACATGAATCAATTAAAATCTCTTCCTGACAAGTGAGAATTTCTACACTGTATTTCACCGTATTATACATTAGTGCATCATGGATGCTTCAATCGAATATTGAGAAACATGTACACAATGAGTACTGATATTCGGTAAATTATGGAATGTATGTTGAGAGCGATGCCTGAATGACGTGACAACTTCTTGTCAATCCGCAACTACAAGGGTGTACATATGTCCTGCGGAGAGAGATAGAGGTAGAAAAAAGAGACAGACAGATAGAAAGATAGATAGACAGACACACAGAGAGAACAGTGAGAGTTAGAGAGAGAGAGAGACAGACACAGAGAGAGAGAGAGAAATAGAGAGAGAGAAAACAGCGTGAGACATCACATTTAATATATTGGTTGTACCACAAATAAGTACTATGAGTCTGTTATTTGTATGTCAACTGATGCCAGAGGGTAGTTGTAGTGGAAGTCAACTAAGTATTATCCACACAACAGAAGTAGGATGAGTATCAATGATAAGGATTGACAGCTCAGCAACACGGAACCAAGTTGAACCCAAACCGAATTCTTGAAAATATATGGGCAGAATGATGAGCTCTTCCGAAAGCCATGCATTTGATACAAACATATGAGAAAGAAAAGAATGGCGGGACCATATATGTAGAAGGTAAGTCTCTATGTAGACAGATATGGGAATGCCTTTGTTTTACAAAATGATTAGTTTATCGAGTAACCATTTGAGAAATGAATTACACACTGTCGTTCAGGATACAAATTATAATTCTAGTACCCATTAACCAGTTTGTGTGTGATAAAAACGTTCCTTTCAGATTAGGGATGGAAAGAAATTTGCCAATAAGACTGGATAGACAATGACACTGGTGATGCTAATATTTATACACTGGAAACCACTTAAATGGGCATAATTACGTCACGGATCATTTGTCAGTGTTGCAATCACTTCCCCAATCATTCGCCCGCTCCTACACACATACATTGCATTGGACATAATCCCCGAAGGCATAGCAACACGGAACAACTATGAAGAATAATGAAGGAGTTGCAACTAGAGCTGAAATTAGATAATCTGCTGGTAATAAATCAATTCCGGGTGTGAACTGAATGCAGATGTATATAAACGTCTTGTTTTGAAGTGCTGGCTATCACTGTTCTTGCCTCTCTACACCAGTATTTGTCGTCTAATCAAGACACTCTGTAAGTATCAGATGCTTTGCGTTTTATGTAGCTTTCAGTCTGTCCCTTTAAAAGCAATATTTCACGTTACTGTTTGATGAGAAGTAGTGAGGATATAAAGCTGTTCGGTGATTTCGAACTTTTACTGGCCACTATTTGCAATACTGATTGAGTCCCCCAAATCTGATTGTTGTTTTGCGATCCATGAACTCTGGGTCAAATCGAGCAGCGAAAGTCCTGTTTCAACCAACACAACGAGAAATGTAAAATACCGACGGTGAGTAGGATGAAGTGCCGATTTCGTTGAAGGAAATGTGTAAGAAGTGTGAGTAGACTTTGATAATAAGTGAAACTGTAAACTTCCCTTTCAGCCTTCCACAATGATGAAAATTATCGCCCTCGTTGCCTGTTTGGCTGTGACTGCCTTTGCTGAGCCTTTGAGCTATGGCATGACTGGACTGTATGGAAAGGCTGCCCTTTACAGTGGCTACGGATTGGGAGGTGTGTACGGAGGTTATGGAGTGCCAGGTCTGTACCCAGGCTATGGAATTGGAGGTGTGTACGGAGGCCAGGGAATTGGCGGTGTGTACGGAGGCTACGGCCTTGGTGGTGTATTTGGAGGCTACGGACTGCCAGGAGTGTACGGAGGAATTGGAGCTTTGGGAAAAGGTAAATGCCAATATGATTGTACTGAGAATAGTGAGTGAGTGAGTTTGGTTTTACGCCGCTTTTAGCACTATTCCAGCGTTATCACGGCGGGGGACACTAGAAAATGCGTACTGAGAATAATCATAACCCCTCAATGTACAGTTTAGCTAGTACTTGGACATATTTTAAGAGAGTCATTTTACACTTTAATTCGTCATATGTGAAACATCTAATCAGTGTGGATGAGGCAATATGTAAATGATAACAACTCGTAAGAAATGACATTGTGAAATTGACAATAAGCATCTTCTTCTTATATCTCTTCTTCGTGTTTCAGGTGTTGGATACGGCTACTACTAAGACTGCTGTTCTACTGTCACAATTCATCTATATCATCAATATGCGCATTATTTATTGCATATGCTTTGAAATATGTCCCATTAAAACACAGTCATCAAAACAAAGTCTTGTTTCTCTTATTCCCTGCACAGATGGACTTTTGTTGCACAAGAAGAACCTTTCCCTTTGAGGGAATCACATGGGCACAATGATATACCAAGAATTAAATGAAAACCATACATGTTTATCACCAAGATGGTAAGGGAGACGAGCGTGGGAGAGCATTTTCTTTGAAGCTACCTTAGTAGATTACAGAAGTCACTTCAAATCGAGTGGTAGTTTTAGAACGTCTGTAATGACACCTCTCCAGGTTGATCTTGTTCAATTTATCACGTTGATTAATTTGGTTTGATAAATACATTTCAGTCATACGAGAGTTGTCCTGAATGTACAACGTGTAAAGTGTTTTAAAATATACTTTATAATCTTTGAAAATCAATACAGTTCATATCATAATCACTGCAGTGGGCTACACAAAGCATAAACAACCAATTAAGACTGTATACACAATACATTTCCTTTCATGAATTGTCTCTTATCACTGTACATTAAGAATACTGTTGGAATCGTGTAATGGACTATGCCATAGTAAAGAATGCCATGATTATGAAAATGGTTGTATCGCTTTTATTTACTTTGGCTGCCTCGATCTTCACGCTGGACTGGCATATGGGAAGCAGGTATTTGTTGTCAAATTCAAAACGGTTTAAGTAATTGCATCAACCAAAGGAAGACAAGATGACTCCAAATATTTCCATACTCATGCTTTGACGCCCTGTGTTCAAGCAGCCCGATGGACATCTGTGTCCTTACCCGTGTCCATGTTACGTTTATACCATCATAACACACACTATAACACATGAAGTCCATGAAATATGCTATTGATGACATTCTGCCAACGTGAATCTGTATGCCATCTGTACAAAAATGACAATGTCCAGTCAAAACATCTGTCATGTGTCCTCATACCACCGTACTAACCCCTACCTACCTACCCACCTGTAGCTTTACCATTCTACACTTACCCTTTTCCCGTGTCCTTAAACAAAACACTGAATCACTAGCCATACCTTCAGTTGCATAATTCTTTTTGCAGTATTTATGATATATGAAGACTATTTAAGAGCTACTGTCTCGTTTCCTTGTAACCAATGAAATACTTCTTCCTCCTGGACGAAATCTACATTTTACTGTGACACACGAGTGCACCATCTTGTGAAGTGCATACTTCATCTGCAGATTACGCGGCATATGAATCAATTAAAATCTCTTCCTGACAAGTGAGAATTTCTACACTGTATTTCACCGTATTATACATTAGTGCATCATGGATGCTTCAATCGAATATTGAGAAACATGTACACAATGAGTACTGATATTCGGTAAATTATGGAATGTATGTTGAGAGCGATGCCTGAATGACGTGACAACTTCTTGTCAATCCGCAACTACAAGGGTGTACATATGTCCTGCGGAGAGAGATAGAGGTAGAAAAAAGAGACAGACAGATAGAAAGATAGATAGACAGACACACAGAGAGAACAGTGAGAGTTAGAGAGAGAGACAGACACACAGAGAGAGAGAAATAGAGAGAGAGAAAACAGCGTGAGACATCACATTTAATATATTGGTTGTACCACAAATAAGTACTATGAGTCTGTTATTTGTATGTCAACTGATGCTAGAGGGTAGTTGTAGTGGAAGTCAACTAAGTATTATCCACACAACAGAAGTAGGATGAGTATCAATGATAAGGATTGACAGCTCAGCAACACGGAACCAAGTTGAACCCAAACCGAATTCTTGAAAATATATGGGCAGAATGATGAGCTCTTCCGAAAGCCATGCATTTGATACAAACATATGAGAAAGAAAAGAATGGCGGGACCATATATGTAGAAGGTAAGTCTCTATGTAGACAGATATGGGAATGCCTTTGTTTTACAAAATGATTAGTTTATCGAGTAACCATTTGAGAAATGAATTACACACTGTCGTTCAGGATACAAATTATAATTCTAGTACCCATTAACCAGTTTGTGTGTGATAAAAACGTTCCTTTCAGATTAGGGATGGAAAGAAATTTGCCAATAAGACTGGATAGACAATGACACTGGTGATGCTAATATTTATACACTGGAAACCACTTAAATGGGCATAATTACGTCACGGATCATTTGTCAGTGTTGCAATCACTTCCCCAATCATTCGCCCGCTCCTACACACATACATTGCATTGGACATAATCCCCGAAGGCATAGCAACACGGAACAACTATGAAGAATAATGAAGGAGTTGCAACTAGAGCTGAAATTAGATAATCTGCTGGTGATAAATCAATTCCGGGTGTGAACTGAATGCAGATGTATATAAACGTCTTGTTTGGAAGTGCTGGCTATCACTGTTCTTGCCTCTCTACACCAGTATTTGTCGTCTAATCAAGACACTCTGTAAGTATCAGATGCTTTGCGTTTTATGTAGCTTTTAGTCTGTCCCTTTAAAAGCAATATTTCACGTTACTGTTTGATGAGAAGTAGTGAGGATATAAAGCTGTTCGGTGATTTCGAACTTTTACTGGCCACTATTTGCAATATTGATTGAGTCCCCCAAATCTGATTGTTGTTTTGCGATCCATGAACTCTGGGTCAAATCGAGCAGCGAAAGTCCTGTTTCAACCAACACAACGAGAAATGTAAAATACCGACGGTGAGTAGGATGAAGTGCCGATTTCGTTGAAGGAAATGTGTAAGAAGTGTGAGTAGACTTTGATAATGAGTGAAACTGTAAACTTCCCTTTCAGCCTTCCACAATGATGAAAATTATCGCCCTCGTTGCCTGTTTGGCTGTGACTGCCTTTGCTGAGCCTTTGAGCTATGGCATGACTGGACTGTATGGAAAGGCTGCCCTTTACAGTGGCTACGGATTGGGAGGTGTGTACGGAGGTTATGGAGTGCCAGGTCTGTACCCAGGCTATGGAATTGGAGGTGTGTACGGAGGCCAGGGAATTGGCGGTGTGTACGGAGGCTACGGCCTTGGTGGTGTATTTGGAGGCTACGGACTGCCAGGAGTGTACGGAGGAATTGGAGCTTTGGGAAAAGGTAAATGCCAATATGATTGTACTGAGAATAGTGAGTGAGTGAGTTTGGTTTTACGCCGCTTTTAGCACTATTCCAGCACTATCACGGCGGAGGATACTAGAAAATGGGTACTGAGAATAATCATAACCCCTCAATGTACAGTTTAGCTAGTACTTGGACATATTTTAAGAGAGTCATTTTACACTTTAATTCGTCATATGTGAAACATCTAATCAGTGTGGATGAGGCAATATGTAAATGATAACAACTCGTAAGAAATGACATTGTGAAATTGACAATAAGCATCTTCTTCTTATATCTCTTCTTCGTGTTTCAGGTGTTGGATATGGCTACTACTAAGACTGCTGTTCTACTGTCACAATTCATCTATATCATCAATATGCGCATTATTTATTGTATATGCTTTGAAATATGTCCCATTAAAACACAGTCATCAAAACAAAGTCTTGTTTCTCTTATTCACTGCACAGATGGACTTTTGTTGCACAAGTAGAACCTTTCCCTTTGAGGGAATCACATGGGCACAATGATATACCAAGAATTAAATGAAAACCATACATGTTTATCACCAAGATGGTAAGGGAGACGAGCGTGGGGGAGCATTTTCTTTGAAGCTACCTTAGTAGATTACAGAAGTCACTTCAAATCGAGTGGTAGTTTTAGAACGTCTGTAATGACACCTCTCCAGGTTGATCTTTTTCAATTTATCACGTTGATTAATTTGGTTTGATAAATACATTTCAGTCATACGAGAGTTGTCCTGAATGTACAACGTGTAAAGTGTTTTAAAATATACTTTATAATCTTTGAAAATCAATACAGTTCATATCATAATCACTGCAGTGGGCTACACAAAGCATAAACAACCAATTAAGACTTTATACACAATACATTTCCTTACATGAATTGTCTCTTATCACTGTACATTAAGAATACTGTTGGAATCGTGTAATGGACTATGCCATAGTAAAGAATGCCATGATTATGAAAATGGTTGTATCGCTTTTATTTACTTTGGCTCCCTCGATCTTCACGCTGGACTGGCATATGGGAAGCAGGTATTTGTTGTCAAATTCAAAACGGTTTAAGTAATTGCATCAACCAAAGGAAGACAAGATGACTCCAAATATTTCCATACTCATGCTTTGACGCCCTGTGTTCAAGCAGCCCGATGGACATCTGTGTCCTTACCCGTGTCCATGTTACGTTTATACCATCATAACACACACTATAACACATGAAGTCCATGAAATATGCTATTGATGACATTCTGCCAACGTGAATCTGTATGCCATCTGTACAAAAATGACAATGTCCAGTCAAAACATCTGTCATGTGTCCTCATACCACCGTACTAATCTCTACCTACCTACCCACCTGTAGCTTTACCATTCTACACTTACCCTTTTCCCGTGTCCTTAAACAAAACACTGAATCACTAGCCATACCTTCAGTTGCATAATTCTTTTTGCAGTATTTATGATATATGAAGACTATTTAAGAGCTACTGTCTCGTTTCCTTGTAACCAATGAAATACTTCTTCCTCCTGGACGAAATCTACATTTTACTGTGACACACGAGTGCACCATCTTGTGAAGTGCATACTTCATCTGCAGATTACGCGGCATATGAATCAATTAAAATCTCTTCCTGACAAGTGAGAATTTCTACACTGTATTTCACCGTATTATACATTAGTGCATCATGGATGCTTCAATCGAATATTGAGAAACATGTACACAATGAGTACTGATATTCGGTAAATTATGGAATGTATGTTGAGAGCGATGCCTGAATGACGTGACAACTTCTTGTCAATCCGCAACTACAAGGGTGTACATATGTCCTGCGGAGAGAGATAGAGGTAGAAAAAAGAGACAGACAGATAGAAAGATAGATAGACAGACACACAGAGAGAACAGTGAGAGTTAGAGAGAGAGAGAGAGAGACACACACACACAGAGAGAGAGAGAGAGAGAGAGAGAACAGCGTGAGACATCATATTTAATATATTGGTTGTACCACAAATAAGAACTATGAGTCTGTTATTTGTATGTCAACTGATGCTAGAGAGTAGTTGTAGTGGAAGTCAACTAATTATTATCCACACAACAGAAGTAGGATGAGTATCAATGATAAGGATTGACAGCTCAGCAACACGGAACCAACCCAAACCGAATTCTTGAAAATATATGGGCAAAATGATGAGCTCTTCCGAAAGCCATGCATTTGATACAAACATATGAGAAAGAAAAGAATGGCGGGACCATATATGTAGAAGGTAGTTAAGTCTCTATGTAGGCAGATATGGGAATGCCTTTGTTTTACAAAATGATTAGTTTATCGAGTAACCATTTGAGAAATGAATTACACACTGTCGTTCAGGATACAAATTATAATTCTAGTACCCATTAACCAGTTTGTGTGTGGTAAAAACGTTCCTTTCAGATTAGGGATGGAAAGAAATTTGCCAATAAGACTGGATAGACAATGACACTGGTGGTGCTAATATTTATACACTGGAAACCACTTAAATGGGCATAATTACGTCACGGCTCATTTGTCAGTGTTGCAATCACTTCCCCAATCATTCGCCCGCTCCTACACACATACATTGCATTGGACATAATCCCCGAAGGCATAGCAACACGGAACAACTATGAAGAATAATGAAGGAGTTGCAACTAGAACTGAAATTAGATAATCTGCTGGTAATAAATCAATTCCGGGTGTGAACTGAATGCAGATGTATATAAACGTCTTGTTTTGAAGTGCTGGCTATCACTGTTCTTGCCTCTCTACACCAGTATTTGTCGTCTAATCAAGACACTCTGTAAGTATCAGATGCTTTGCGTTTTATGTAGCTTTTAGTCTGTCCCTTTAAAAGCAATATTTCACGTTACTGTTTGATGAGAAGTAGTGAGGATATAAAGCTGTTCGGTGATTTTGAAATTTTACTGGCCACTATTTGCAATACTGATTGAGTCCTCCAAATTTGATTGTTGTTTTGCGATCCATACACTCTGGGTCAAAACGAGCAGCGAAAGTCCTGTTTCAACCAACACAACGAGAAATGTAAAATACCGACGGTGAGTAGGATGAAGTGCCGATTTCGTTGAAGGAAATGTGTAAGAAGTGTGAGCAGACTTTGATAATGAGTGAAACTGTAAACTTCCCTTTCAGCCTTCCACAATGATGAAAATTATCGCCCTCGTTGCCTGTTTGGCTGTGACTGCCTTTGCTGAGCCTTTGAGCTATGGCATGACTGGACTGTATGGAAAGGCTGCCCTTTACAGTGGCTACGGATTGGGAGGTGTGTACGGAGGTTATGGAGTGCCAGGTCTGTACCCAGGCTATGGAATTGGAGGTGTGTACGGAGGCCAGGGAATTGGCGGTGTGTACGGAGGCTACGGCCTTGGTGGTGTATTTGGAGGCTACGGACTGCCAGGAGTGTACGGAGGAATTGGAGCTTTGGGAAAAGGTAAATGCCAATATGATTGTACTGAGAATAGTGAGTGAGTGAGTTTGGTTTTACGCCGCTTTTAGCACTATTCCAGCGTTATCACGGCGGGGGACACTAGAAAATGCGTACTGAGAATAATCATAACCCCTCAATGTACAGTTTAGCTAGTACTTGGACATATTTTAAGAGAGTCATTTTACACTTTAATTCGTCATATGTGAAACATCTAATCAGTGTGGATGAGGCAATATGTAAATGATAACAACTCGTAAGAAATGACATTGTGAAATTGACAATAAGCATCTTCTTCTTATATCTCTTCTTCGTGTTTCAGGTGTTGGATATGGCTACTACTAAGACTGCTGTTCTACTGTCACAATTCATCTATGTCATCAATATGCGCATTATTTATTGTATATGCTTTGAAATATGTCCCATTAAAACACAGTCATCAAAACAAAGTCTTGTTTCTCTTATTCGCTGCACAGATGGACTTTTGTTGCACAAGAAGAACCTTTCCCTTTGAGGGAATCACATGGGCACAATGATATACCAAGAATTAAATGAAAACCATACATGTTTATCACCAAGATGGTAAGGGAGACGAGCGTGGGGGAGCATTTTCTTTGAAGCTACCTTAGTAGATTACAGAAGTCACTTCAAATCGAGTGGTAGTTTTAGAACGTCTGTAATGACACCTCTCCAGGTTGATCTTTTTCAATTTATCACGTTGATTAATTTGGTTTGATAAATACATTTCAGTCATACGAGAGTTGTCCTGAATGTACAACGTGTAAAGTGTTTTAAAATATACTTTATAATCTTTGAAAATCAATACTGTTCATATCATAATCACTGCAGTGGGCTACACAAAGCATAAACAACCAATTAAGACTTTATACACAATACATTTCCTTACATGAATTGTCTCTTATCACTGTACATTAAGAATACTGTTGGAATCGTGTAATGGACTATGCCATAGTAAAGAATGCCATGATTATGAAAATGGTTGTATCGCTTTTATTTACTTTGGCTCCCTCGATCTTCACGCTGGACTGGCATATGGGAAGCAGGTATTTGTTGTCAAATTCAAAACGGTTTAAGTAATTGCATCAACCAAAGGAAGACAAGATGACTCCAAATATTTCCATACTCATGCTTTGACGCCCTGTGTTCAAGCAGCCCGATGGACATCTGTGTCCTTACCCGTGTCCATGTTACGTTTATACCATCATAACACACACTATAACACATGAAGTCCATGAAATATGCTATTGATGACATTCTGCCAACGTGAATCTGTATGCCATCTGTACAAAAATGACAATGTCCAGTCAAAACATCTGTCATGTGTCCTCATACCACCGTACTAATCCCTACCTACCTACCCACCTGTAGCTTTACCATTCTACGCTTACCCCTTTCCCGTGTCCTTAAACAAAACACTGAATCACTAGCCATACCTTCAGTTGCATAATTCTTTTTGCAGTATTTATGATATATGAAGACTATTTAAGAGCTACTGTCTCGTTTCCTTGTAACCAATGAAATACTTCTTCCTCCTGGACGAAATCCACATTTTACTGTGACACACGAGTGCACCATCTTGTGAAGTGCATACTTCATCTGCAGATTACGCGGCATATGAATCAATTAAAATCTCTTCCTGACAAGTGAGAATTTCTACACTGTATTTCACCGTATTATACATTAGTGCATCATGGATGCTTCAATCGAATATTGAGAAACATGTACACAATGAGTACTGATATTCGGTAAATTATGGAATGTATGTTGAGAGCGATGCCTGAATGACGTGACAACTTCTTGTCAATCCGCAACTACAAGGGTGTACATATGTCTTGCGGAGAGAGATAGAGGTAGAAAAAAGAGACAGACAGATAGAAAGATAGATAGACAGACACAGAGAGAGAACAGTGAGAGTTAGAGAGAGAGACAGACACACACACACACACACAGAGCGAGAGAGAGAGAGAACAGCGTGAGACATCATATTTAATATATTGGTTGTACCACAAATAAGAACTATGAGTCTGTTATTTGTATGTCAACTGATTCTAGAGAGTAGTTGTAGTGGAAGTCAACTAATTATTATCCACACAACAGAAGTAGGATGAGTATCAAAGATAAGGATTGACAGCTCAGCAACACGGAACCAACCCAAACCGAATTCTTGAAAATATATGGGCAGGATGATGAGCTCTTCCGAAAGCCATGCATTTGATACAAACATATGAGAAAGAAAAGAATGGCGAGACCATACATGTAGAAGGTAAGTCTCTATGTAGGCAGATATGGGAATGCATTTGTTTTACAAAATGATTAGTTTATCGAGTAACCATTTGAGAAATGAATTACACACTGTCGTTCAGGATACAAATTATAATTCTAGTACCCATTAACCAGTTTGTGTGTGATAGAAGCGTTCCTTTCAGATTAGGGATGGAAAGAAATTTGCCAATAAGACTGGATAGACAATGACACTGGTGATGCTAATATTTATACACTGGAAACCACTTAAATAGGCATAATTACGTCACGGCTCATTTGTCAGTGTTGCAATCACTTCCCCAATCATTCGCCCGCTCCTACACACATACATTGCATTGGACATAATCCCCGAAGGCATAGCAACACGGAACAACTATGAACAATAATTAGGGAGTTGCAATTAGAGCTGAAATTAGATAATCTGCTGGTAATAAATCAATTCCGGGTGTGAACTGAATGCAGATGTATATAAACGTCTAGTTTTGAAGTGCTGGCTATCACCGTTCTTGCCTCTCTACACCAGTATTTGTCGTCTAATCAAGACACTCTGTAAGTATCAGATGCTTTGCGTTTTATGTAGCTTTTAGTCTGTCCCTTTAAAAGCAATATTTCACGTTACTGTTTGATGAGAAGTAGTGAGGATATAAAGCTGTTCGGTGATTTCGAACTTTTACTGGCCACTATTTGCAATACTGATTGAGTCCTCCAAATCTGATTGTTGTTTTGCGATCCATAAACTCTGGGTCAAATCGAGCAGCGAAAGTCCTGTTTCAACCAACACAACGAGAAATGTAAAATACCGACGGTGAGTAGGATGAAGTGCCGATTTCGTTGAAGGAAATGTGTAAGAAGTGTGAGTAGACTTTGATAATGAGTGAAACTGTAAACTTCCCTTTCAGCCTTCCACAATGATGAAAATTATCGCCCTCGTTGCCTGTTTGGCTGTGACTGCCTTTGCTGAGCCTTTGAGCTATGGCATGACTGGACTGTATGGAAAGGCTGCCCTTTACAGTGGCTACGGATTGGGAGGTGTGTACGGAGGTTATGGAGTGCCAGGTCTGTACCCAGGCTATGGAATTGGAGGTGTGTACGGAGGCCAGGGAATTGGCGGTGTGTACGGAGGCTACGGCCTTGGTGGTGTATTTGGAGGCTACGGACTGCCAGGAGTGTACGGAGGAATTGGAGCTTTGGGAAAAGGTAAATGCCAATATGATTGTACTGAGAATAGTGAGTGAGTGAGTTTGGTTTTACGCCGCTTTTAGCACTATTCCAGCGTTATCACGGCGGGGGACACTAGAAAATGCGTACTGAGAATAATCATAACCCCTCAATGTACAGTTTAGCTAGTACTTGGACATATTTTAAGAGAGTCATTTTACACTTTAATTCGTCATATGTGAAACATCTAATCAGTGTGGATGAGGCAATATGTAAATGATAACAACTCGTAAGAAATGACATTGTGAAATTGACAATAAGGATCTTCTTATATCTCTTCTTTGTGTTTCAGGTGTTGGATATGGCTACTACTAAGGCTGCTGTTCTACTGTCACAATTCATCTATATCATCAATATGCGCATTATTTATTGAATATGCTTTGAAGTATGTCACATTAAAACATAGTGATCAAAACAAAGTCTTGTTTCTCTTATTCGCTGCACAGATGAGCTTTTGTTACAGAAAAAGTCAAGCACATGGGCACAATGTCATACCAAGAATTAAATGAAAACCATATATGTTCATCACCAAGATGGTAATTTAGAGGAGCTAGTTTTAGAAATGCTGTGTTGACACCTCCTGAAATTTGCAAGAAGGAGATCTCTATATATTTACACCTTTATTCTTATAATACGTGCGACCTTTCTGTATAGCTTGTAGGACCGTTATGAAGCAAGTGATACTAAGTCAGAAAGTCGGGTGGTATGTAAGCACACAGGGCAAAATGTGCCGCTGCTCTTTGATTACTGGCGATGAAATTACTGATTCTTGGCAATGTGTGCTTTGAATGTAAATTTGGTAACGTAATTAACGTCTTGATCCCTATTCCTTTGTATTGTTTATTGAGCTACGTCTAAGCTGTAATTTGTCTTGTCTTGTGAGTTATCTCCGCAATATTATTAGTGGTGCGTAACATCACTTTCATATACCTCTGTTTAAGTACTTAGAACTTGTATAGTGGAACCTTTAACTCCAAAATTCAACTTCATATTCATACGTACTTCCACACAGTGTATGTTAATATTTGATGACTTCATCTGCCAAACGGAATGATGAACAGCTGGTTTAGAGCAGTGAGTCTGAAGGGCATACGGACAGTTATCACTTTTGCTGTTCATATCATGATGAGCTTAACAGAGCTCGAATATTTGGGTTTAAAGATGTACTAACTGATCAGTATAAAAACATTGAATAATTATAGATTAGACAGGAGGTACGTCCTGTTTTTATCTGGTGAAACAAGCCTATTACCTTAGATTGCGCCATGTGTAAGTAGGTTTCATTTTCCAATATCAAGCTCTGTAATAAATTAGCAGAAACGAGGTTCTAATTTTTATTTGGATTTTGTATTTCCATATATATGGACGTAGCACTGGCAACATGAAACACTTTCAGACGCTCACCAGTAGAATACTCAAGGTATGACAGTTTTAAAATTTAAAAATAGCACTTTTCTTGACATTTCTTGTTTTAATATGGTGTGCAGTAAGGGGAATGGAACCATACTAGTAAAGCAAAGTTTGGTTGACAGTCTTCGATAATCTAGAAGTTCATTGCCTTTCTCCAAATATGCATAAATAGTCTCATATACATGAAAAGGAGGTAAACTTTGTTGACATCAAGATAATATGTTGCACACAGGTTTATTTAATCCAGAGACATTTTCATATTCATCACAATGAATCGATCCAGCTAACTGAAGCAATCATAAAATCACGACTATCCTGCACCATCACTGAATGTCTGTCTGTCTTAGTGGCGCATATGTTGAAAAGAAGCGTTTCCAAAATATCCATCAATGGTACGATGTCTTTTCGCAGTGAAACCTTAACTATGAATTTCTCTTTAAACTTTAAAAGTAAATCAAGTTACTCTTGCAAATCCTCATAATTTTACGTACCATGAATTTCACTTTAAACAAAACAGGATATCGAATAAGGTGTAATCAAGAATCCTCATAATTTTACTTTGTCAACTGAGCATTATAATTCCAGAAATTCATTGAATTAAGGGTAAAGGTTGTTTAGCAAACGATCATAGATTCAAATTATTGGTCTGTATTTCAAGGGGGTAAACGCAGTAGTTCGGACAGTGAAACAAATGGACGTGAGGTACGTGGTGAGCGTTAACTCAGACAAACCCTACTTGTTATCGGTGTTTCACCCCTTAATGTTTATACCCCTTTCTAAAACAAACCAATAATGTTGATTTGAAACTCTGACTAATTTTATCCAAAGTTTAATAAAATTCTGTTTCTTTATGAGCATTCGCAATCGTCATTGATGTACTGTTTTGTTTAAAGTGAAAATCATGGTCCTAGTCGTAAAATTGTCCCAAATATGTAAAAAAAAATATATCACCGAATGCAGAGCTCTGAAAGTTAGAAAACGGCTCTTCATCTTATTTCATGCATATGACTTAGGTTTAGGATGCCTCGTGGTCGAAGGTACCGCAAATTAGCTTTGTAGAGTTACGTCAAGTAACATAAGCCAGGGACATTTTATCATGGTTTGTCCTCACTGTGCATAACGACGTTTGAATAATACGTGCCATCAAGTGTACCTGAGACAGTGTGATAAAACTGAACTACATTGAATAGCTCAAATGGACGTTAGACCAAAATATCTTCACGTCTAATAATGATTAAATGATGACATATTCATTTACGATCTGCTCACTCCCGATGAAGGCATTTCCCAGCTGACTGAGCAAGATCGGTCATTTGAAGAGTCATTACTCTTATTTCATCGACTTTCCCTCCCCACCACAACAACTACCAGTGGGTCTGTATGTCTGTCCGTTATACCTTGGCGCTGGGTGTGGAGTAATAAACCGACCATGCATGTCGACTCTTGCTGAGATTAGATACTTTTTGTGCGTTAGGTGAAAACATACTAATTGTCTTTTGATCCCGTTACTGATATTCTCCGGCAATAATATTATGTATGCGTATAGATATGTAGAATGTGATTTATCTTGTCACGGCTGACTTCACTATTCGATGTTAAACGGCGCACTAAGATATTATTCACGCCGATCCACGCCATCGGGATGTGATGACGCACAACATCCCAACCCGAACCGAGCCGAACCATTCTGTCCATTCAACCACCTTTTTACAAGCAGAGGCTGTTAGGACCCATCTGGACCCCTAAATTCCCCAGGTATGGCTGTCTTCAGGGATGTAAGTTTTCAAAATGCATTCTTTCAGGTGTGTTATGTTTGTAATGCCATAAGTAACAGTAGAATTTCACAAAAATGGTCATCTAGTTACTCAGCAATAGTGAGTGAGTGAGTTTAGTTTTACGCCGCTTTTGAGCAATATTCCAGCAACATCACGGCGGGGGACACCAGAAAATGGGCCTCACACATTGTACCCATGTGGGGAATCGAACCCGGGTCTTCGGCGTCACGAGCGAACGCTTTAACTACTAGGCTACCCCACCGCCCCTTACTCAGCAATAGATTGAGAAATATGACAAGTTATGACCAATTCCATTCTCCAACTGTTCATGGCACTACAAAACTATAACCCAGTATGAACGCAATTTCTAAGACCGCGAACTGTTTCATAATAGCCAAAATTCGTGTCTGAGTCTCCTGTGAGTGAGTGAATTAAGTCTTACGCCGCACTAAAATATTCCATCTATATGGCGGCAGTCTATAAAAATCGAGTCTGGAACAGACAATCCAGTGATCAACAACACGAGATTCGATCTGCGCAATTGGGAACCAATGTGTCAACCACGTCAGCGAGCCTGACCACTCCATCCCGTTAGTCGACAAGCATAGCCGCCTTTTATGGCAAGCATGGTTGTGTTGAAGGCAGTCACTTGTTTAGGGGGACACCACAAAGCATGTGTTCAAGTAAGTCCTGGACCTGTGGGAGTAGTCTAACGGATAAATCGTCCGCTCGCCACACGAGTTAGTTAGGGCGTGTTTTTTCGTTGTTTCAGTTGTTCGGTTTAAGGAAACTAAACATGCAAAATATATTGAATGGTTCTAAATTAGCTATATGACAATACATCTGGTTACAGCAAGAAACCTGGCTATCTAATAGATAGATAGATAGATAGATACATACATACATACATACATACATACATACATACATACATACATACATACATACATACATACATACATACATACATACATACATACATACATACATAGATAGATAGATAGATAGATAGATAGATAGATAGATAGATATGAACATCATGCCTTTTTGACCCGGTTCTGCTTTTGTCAGTTTTTTTCACCAACCTATTTATATGAATGTGAACCGTTTATTCAGCACAAGTAGGTTCATTCCCTTGATCATATGGAGCGTGTGTTACCATGGTAACAGAACGCAAGTGTTGAACTAAGGCCGGAAGATCAGCATCTCCGTCCGGAAGTGGGCCATAAATCGAACTGACGTCCGTTATTGGGAGCCTGGCCGGAACAGCTGACGACATGTCGTGAGCTGTAGAGAACAATCAATTCAACCCCAGTGATAATTTCGGTGCTGTCTCGACTGCCTGAATCGGGGTGTGGATCGATAGCCCGTTTTCTCTGCAATATCCCCGCATCACTGAAAGCAAGTCCCACTTGTGACAGTACTTCCTGTTCACACCGGATATACCATTTCTGACGTCACTAATGACAGTCTCGAACTTCCGTTGATGAAAAGCAACGTGACCTGGCAGAAAATCATAAGGAAGTAATAAATACGATAGGACGTCTGGGTAATATCCCAGCACTCGTAAATAGCTGGTGTAAAATGAATAATGTGAGTCTTATAGGAGTTGTAGGGCAAAAGCACGCGAAGTCAGCGATGTGATGTCATGTCTAATATATAAGAAATACCGCATTTCATCGAAGGCTTTTATCGTTGTTGATGCATGTATACTCTTACAGTAAAGTTTTACAATCACAATTCACAAAAGCATTGAATGTGAAATAAAATTATTTTCAAGGATATTAAAGAGAATGTAGGTGTAACTTAATTTCAGACCATTTTGCATTTTTATGACGTTTGATGCATGATTAGTGTTTAGTTTGCCAGTACAGGCATGAAGGAATATCATCATGGGTAGAGTTTCTGGAAGATTATCATTGGTTTTAGCTGTAATCACAAGATCTACTTGAAAGCTTAAAATGCATACAAATTTTGTATGACTTTCGAGGATGGAGGAAATGAAGCTGCAATTATGTTCTAATTTCACATGAAGTGAGTAAGTGATCTTGGTGTCATGTACCATTGTGTTATGAGTGAGTGAGTGAGTGAGTGAGTGAGTGAGCGAGCTATATGCCGCCTCCCGTAATGATATGGAGAAAGTGAGTGTGCGTGATGTCGTGAACCGTAGATATAATTGATTGATTGACTGACCTAGCGAGTGAGTGAGCGAATGAACGAAATTGATTTAGTCAGACATGGGATTCAAACCCAGAACCGAGTGTGCTTGTCACGGCTGACTCTGTATTGGAAGACTTGAGACCCCCACATCTGCGTATCAGTGAACGTGTGATTTACACATGTCGAAAGGACAATGCACATAATTTGGTGTATTTCTGCACTTGCAATACCGTCATAAATAACTTTCCGGAATATTTGTTTGAGCATCTTACGCTAAACACATGCCATTTTACACATGGATGACTCTTCTGATTTAACATGAATGCGTGAAGACACCCTGGTCAGATATCACAAAAAATCCCAAGAGTCGCTCACAAGCATATCGACTACCTATGTTCAAAAACAAAAAAATACAGCACGGACCCTTTGTTGTCCTTTTGGGTTTGTTTGCCCACTCCTCTACATTTAGCCAGATTCTATTCTACTGTCACGCTGATCAAACAAGGGCCTTGTTTAACGTGGAGATGCTATGCAAATCTTATCCTCTTCTAATTACTAGTATTGACTAGGGCTCAGTTTCAAACAACCAGTCTAAGCTAAAAACAAACTGTAATCAACTTTCTATCGATAAGCAATTGATTTTGAGGATATAACGCTTAGTTTTAATGTTTCAAATGTTTGTCATGTCTTGTTGGACCTTGGACTTCAAGTTTATCTTTTTCTTAACGACGTCTATTGTCCGCTTGTTAAGTCAACGCCAGCCCAAACAGTTTCCTTTAATCGCTCCTGATTAGATGCATCTCTCACAATTAGCTGTTCTGCGAGATCGATGTAAAACAGAAATTAGTGTTGCCTTTATCATGGAGAAATATCACATAAGTAGCCATGGTGAATATCAATATACCTACAGAAAGTTCTATAGAAGGAAGCAACTGTTTGTACAACTCGGAAACTCAATATTGTCTTTGGACCAATGTAGAAATTGGCAGTCTTTGATGCAGACAATAAAATATTATCATCCTCTTTTTTGAGTAACCTGTAATTTTGCAGCCTTCAAGCTGGAAAGGGTTCAGGCCTCTTTATAAGTTTTAGCCCCAGTTGGATATTTTAAAACTTACTCTTGGTATGGCAATATTTATGTGATTTAAAATGTGAAGCCAAAGAGGTGCTCCTCTTCCCCAACTATCATGAATTATTACCTTGCTGCGACCGAGTCTTTAGGAAGAAACATAAATCATACTGAATGTAATTTTGCATTTGTAGTATAGATTTCATAACATACGATGCGGTATTTCCGTTTGAATTTTAAATTCTTCATTTATTCACACAAATCCCACCGTTGTTATCTCAAAACTCAGCAAACCACATCGATTGGTCTCTCTCGCTCACAATCAATACACAAGGCATAACGCCTCTTTAACGCACGCTCACTCGTTTGGTAGCCAATTACAGTGAATCTGTCACTAACGATCTATTCAGTTTCTAACAACAGTCATTTTCCAAATGAACAGTTCAATAACGCAAACCCTACCCTTTAATGAAAGTTAATCAGAGCATCAGCAGACAGATACCAATAGGTCTGGCGTTGTTCACTACCACCTCAATTAACATTAACGCGACATGATATGACCCCTATTCTAACTTAACCATGCAAATCGTGTTTCTAGTACAAATATCACTGGTCTGTCGGATGACTGCAACCGACAGGGAATTAACATGGCAGTGTATCGCAAAATGCAATCTCTACCCTAGCTCGAGGGGGAACGTATGCGCCCGAGTGCCGTCTTTTGTACATACACGGTATGTTCGTGTCTGTTCTATGTAAATAGCAGTGGAGACCCAGACAGCTTCAGCATACTAACACACAGAGGGAAAGTCTCCTTCATCAATCATCATCACATGATGGAGATACTGGTTCGTATTTGCATATAGACTTCAGTGTCTGGAGCTGCTGGTGCCGCTGCCATCCACGATCATATTTCAATGTCAAAACTGGTGTTAAAATTCAGCTTCTGCGTATACACCAGGCGACTACGGGATCATAAATGTTTTATTGGTTTAAAGAAAGGCGCTTAAAGCACACGGAATATTCTCAGTGGGACAATCACGTTTGTATAAACGGTTCACCTTTCACAATGATATAGAGTGTGGAGCTGTAATCAAGTAATCCACCTTGAATTTCAAAATACTGAGTTGAAATAGGTCACGTACTGTGCTTGAAGAGTCAGAAATAGAGCTATTTAAACCATATTCAGTGACAAAGGGCATATTCACTCTTGAATACAATCTTGTACACAGTGCCTGTTAGAAAGTGGTGAAATGTAACATATGTTATATCCGGGATTACATTTTCTCTGTAAAAGTAAATATCCATGAACTATGTATTGAGTCCCGTGTCCGAGGGCTATACAAAGTATCTGATCTGGGCATCGCTCCCGAAGGCGTAGTAGCGCTACGACAAACGTAAGTATATGTTAAAGTATGGGAATTACGACTGTCCTAGCACTACGGTCGCTTTGCGGAACGGGGCCCTGGACTACCAAACTTCCATTTTTGTTGAAGCCTCGGTGGCTGAGTGGGCTAGATCGCTGACTTGTAATAACGATTAGATGGGTCATTCTGAGGGTGTGGACTCATTCAGAGGCATTCACAATGTGTACCTTACTGAACAATTGTAATCCCACATGTAGCACATGTTAGAATATCGTTTCTTGTATCCAGTTATTAGAGAGCAGTTTGGGTGCAAGGTCTGAGAAGTTAGGTGCAGAAGATAACGGGATTTTGATTTAATTAATGTATACGACCAGTGATGAGTTTCCTCGAAGCTATTAACTTTCACGAGTGCAGGTTTCCAAATATAAGAGGATCGCCAGTGGAAGCCAAAGTAGGATAATTAAAAGAAATTGTTTGTGTGTTTGCTGTTTGGTCATATCCAAAGCTGGGTCTAGATTTTCGAAACTCTCTTAGCGCTAAGAAATCGCAAGTGCCATACGTTAACATTAACTTACGACTGTCTTACAGCTAACAGAACTTCGAAAATCTAGGCCCAGGGGACTGTTCTTGTCCTAACAAAAATATGACGGGACTCTCTTCCTCTCCCATCCTTCATATCGGCCACGTGTGGACGTGGATGTGATGGAGACTTCCGGTAGCTGCATGATCATAAAAGTCTAACTCAACTGATGACATCTCTTTATACTGAGGACGCCGTACGCTTGGCAACCTGCAGAGATCACTGACAATACCAGCTGGATATACATGTATTTAGAGAATATTGTAAATCAGGGAAACTTGGAATCAAGCTAAGGTATTTTAATTTGGAATGGAATCGTACAATACCATTCATATGTGCCATTGCCATCTCCATAGGGGGAGCATTGTCAAAAGGTGGTTGACAGTTACAGTAGATGCACTCATATCTGAGTTTCGTGGGTAACGTCTTTCTCTCATTGAGCTGTAATCGTGTAACGCTGCAGATTGAGTAAAATATTCCATTGAGGAGCTGGGCCATCATGTAAGATCTGAAAGCAATTTTCATTTGAAGTCTACTGAGAAAACAATACCAGACTTACTAATAACATCTATGCAAAACATTGGTATAGGGTAGTAAACAAGACGCAGTCACTCTACGGTTAGCATCTGTGTTTCCCTTTATATGGATCTATTTTTATGTATATTCATCTGAATTTCAGATGTTGCTCACACTATCAAGTTCAAAACAAGACGATTTGAGCAAGAACATGTTATATCGATTCAGTAATAACCAAATCCTGTTCCCTTCGAATGATATACCCACCTGCTTTGGCTATAATGGAGATCAGTGACCTCTGCTTCATACTACGATGTACGAATAAACATCAGAGTGACCTAAAAACCTAATACGACTGTATGATGGCTGACGTCATCATCGATGTACCTAAGTATCCACTTGGAAGGTGAACATTTTATTGCTGAGCTTTGTGTGATGAGCTAGAGCTACTGCTGACACCAAGTGTTAACATAATAGACGACTATTTTGTATTCCACCCTTACCGATTGTCAAGTAACAGTGCGTTTAGACACCAGGTATTAACGTAACGAGCACGTATTTCGTACTTTACAAGTTATGCTTTGAGTTAAAGTTATAGTAGTTCAGACACCAGGTGTCGAATCTTTCGCGTGCTTCGACATATCATAGCGTCTCTTCATAATACCTTATTACATAACAGCACCACTTTACACACTAATATCATCATGGTATTAACTGAAGAAAGAGACTCCTATCACATTGCACGATTCTTCAAATAATGATTGGCCGCGACAGCCATGCTGTTAACATAACTAACTTTGTAATCAAGTGTTAGTATTTACAAAGTTAAAGACTAAACCTAATGTAAGCATATGACGCGTCTCCTTGTGTGAGATATTGTTATACACAGATTGGCACTAAGTGCAGGCCTTCAATCACTTGACATCACTGATCATTTAACCCCCAGTCCAGACCAACTAACCTGATCATTGTAATTTCAGACACGAGAATGGCCACCGACGCTTAAGCGCTCTAAAACCTAATTTCTGGTCCCGCCATGCTGCGAGTCTAGTTCAATAATTCTAAGTAGGCAATTAAATGTTAGGTCACATTTAGCAAGTTTTCTACACTCTCGTAGACAAATCACAAACAGTTTTTTTCACTAGTTCCGTATTTTGAAGACACCGAATTCGACCGTCTGAGTCATTCACCCAATTCCTTCTGGCTAGGCCAAATACGCAAAGATAAATCGGTTCTAAAAGCATCTACGTTAGAAAAACTTTTCAAAATGGATCGTTTGTCGGTCGAGGCGATCAGTTACAGACAATCCACAAGCTTTTTCGACCTAAAGGACATGCTAAACATCGTCTTGCAGAAATAACAATCGCTTTTATAGTAGGCACTGAGTTCGATTGGCCCTTTGAGGATTGTTCCTTGATAGCGCATGGGTCTGTGTTTGTGCGAGGCACGGACTAGCTGCTTGAGTTCCCTCTCACGTTTTGCAAACAGAATAAAGACTCGATCATTAAAGTTAGCAAATATTTCTCAACACTCTCAGGCCAGTTTGGTTATCTAAATTTTATTCAAACGGGTCGGGAGCTCACCCCTTTCCTTAACTGGGAGAATTGTTCCCCTTATCAAAGTGCTTGCATCAAGTCTAGACATTTTTTCGTTTTTGTTTTCATTCGCAATTAACCTTTAAATGATTTTTGGGAATCGTTTTCCTGCCGTTGTTGGTTTAACTGTCTGCCCATCGTTCAATCACAGTGTTAACACAGGCGTCTCCTTCATTATTCTTGTACGATCAAAGTTTATGCAAACAGATATAATAATGGAATTAAAATACTCTTTAAAAATTGCAAGGCAGCATTCGAGAACTGCCCCTGGATACACAAAGTGATGTACAGTCTGTGTAACTCAGTGAACACGAGGATGGTTCCAATTCAAGCCTATGCCAGAGTTTGGGATGACTCTTGTCGATAAAGACATTTTTCTACCAATTCACAGCCTTTGATGATTAGACAGTGTCATTTAGAAAGTTGTCAAGTATAACACGTATTTTATTTGGGATAACACTTCCTTAATAAAGTACTTTTTTAGTTGAGCCCGATCCGAGATTAGAACCCATACTTTCAGAGTCAGGATGGTGGAAGTCGTGGTGGCCGAGCGGGTTAGGCGGCTGACTTTGTGTGCTGGGGATGAGGTGTCTGACTCTGAGGGTGTGAGTTCGAATCCCGAAAGGGACTCAACTCAAAAAAGTACTTGAATTTGTACGTCACTAAGAAAGTGTAATCCCAGATATAACATATACTACACAACCTTTGATGCCTTAACGCGATCATCACTTCAAAGCCTTTTCAAGGTGTGACAGGGCAACATTGTCTTAAAAACAGAATTTATACCTGTGTTCAGTATTCCGATCGATGATCTGGTAATGCTGCCAATATAGGACAGCCATAAGTGTAATGTATATCATATCACACTTCCATCGTGTACCGAAATCCTTCGAGTGCTTTCATCGGAAATGTATAAGACTTATACGAGTGAGTTGAAGGTGTACGCGAGTAGGAAAGTTGAGGGGTTTTGGCTGTCTAGTTTGAGTTAATGAAGCTGTGCAAAAAAGAACGGAACGGGGGAACGTATGCATTAAAAATATTTTCATGCAGATAATTGTGGCTAAACCCAGTCTTTAACAATGATGGATAGTGTTTCGTTTCCGGCAGATCTGATAACTGAGTTTATCCCCTGCAACTTCCTCTGCCGTTGAAGCATAACTTCTTTAACGTGCTATTTCCTTCCAAATGATGCATTGGTTGAAATTTAATAACAGTGCTCTCATTGAGCCTCATTAATCTGCAGACAAGACAAACGCTACTCATGGTTAAAGGCGGTACAGCTGTCTGAATGTTGGAGCAGGTTGTCATCCATATTGCGTTAGAATATGTAGGTTCATCTCGTTAATGGCGGCACTTACCACAGATGAACGGATGCTGAGTAAAGACCCTGACACCTTGTGTAGTCCCTTGATCGAATTCTAAATACACCCAAATCAATGCCAAGTACCTATACCAGACCAATCCAGAGTCGTACACGTATACTACCTGTGTCATATTTGTGCTGCAACATTAAACTGACATGTGCTGATGCAATGAAATATGATGCTGAACCTAAATCACCGCATCTTGCCGCCAAGCTCCATGTATGTTAAACTACACACCCGGAGTCACATAACAATGTTTGATAATAAAACAGAATTCCTGCACTCTACTTGTAGAACATTCGTTCTCATTTATACGTAAATGATTTCTAAGCATACCGAAGACAGGAACTGAAATATATAGCTATGCTAAGGTGTATGGGATGGAGAAAGGTACCTTAGCCAGATGGTGACACGCTTCAATGTTTAATATTAGTTTGTTACTGCTGAACAATTGTTGGACAGGAGGGGTGAAGGTTGAAACAGGTCAGCTGAAGACTTTCGACCCATTTATAAAAAAACCAAAGGTGACAATCTGGATCCAAGATAAAATGGGCAAATGACGCTGTTATGATGTATGAGCAAATTGTTTACACCTGTTCTCAACAGCAGACTAACTATTTATCTAGATTCTTCAAATGTTTTATCTGAGTTTCAAGCGGGATTTAGAAAGGGTAAAACGACATATATTTATTCTATTTAGCATTGTCCATCTTTTAAAAAGTGAAAAGAAAAAGTTATTTTGTGCTTTCATATATTTCGAAAACGCTTTCGATAATGTATGGATTGTGGATTATTTTACTATATCATGACATAATCAGTAAATGTTTTCGTGTTATCCAATCTATGTACAGCGGTATACAGTCACGTGTAGCATGTAAAGGACAAAAATTAGAATATTTCAACTGTCTTACAGGCGTAAGGCAGGAAGAAAATGTATCTCCTTTTCTTTTTGATATATATTTTATTGGCACTGAACAATATTTTACATCTTTCTCATGTTATGGAGTTGTTTTGACAATAAAGAACTATGCATATACTTGAAATTAATTATTTGCATCTCTTTATGCAAGACACCGTATGCTTGGAAACCTGTAAAGATCACTGAGAATGCCAGTTGGATATACAAATGTATTTACACAATATTGTAAATCATAGAAACTTGAAATCAACGTTGAAGACGTAACATATTTTTCATTAACTGCGGTTAATGAAAATAGAAAAAAATACAGTCATAAATGTTGCAGTCTATAATAGGCTCTATATATAAAGCTGTGAACTGTATCTTATCAAAAGCTTGGTGTTTTAATTTGGAATGGAATCGTACAATGCCATTCATGCATTGTCAAAAGGTGGTTGACAGTTACAGTAGATGCACTCATATCTGAGTTCCGCAGGTAACTTCTTTCTCTCATTGAGCTGTAATCGTGTAACACTGCAGATTGAGTAAAATATTCCATTGAGGAGCTGGGCCATCACGGAAGAACTGAAAGTAAGTTGCATTTGAAGTCTACTGACAAAACAATCTGTAAATACCAGACTTACTGATAACATCTATGTAAAGCTTTGGTAATGGGCATTTAACAACACGCAGCCACCCTACAGTAGCATCTGTGCTTTCCTTCATATGGAGCCTTTTCATGTAAATTCATTCGGATTTCAGAAGTTGCTCACACTGGCAAGTTCAAACAATTTGAGCAAGTAAAAGTTATATCGATTAACGCTGAGTAATAACCAAACTGCAAGTTCCCTTCGAAAGAGATACCCACCTGCTTTGGCTATAATGGAGATCAGTGACCTCGGTTACATACTAAGATGTACGCATAAAAATCAGAGTGAACTGAAAACCTAATACGACTGCACTACGTGAGGGATTACATGTACTTTATGTACTTAATCTCTTGATGTCAACAGAAACGACAGAACCCTTCCACATTCTTCTTCCTCTGAAAGCAGAGTCCATTGTACAATTATAGCTTCATCAGAAGTCTGTGTTGTGTATGAGGCTGCAATCAGTGTAATACAGCTGTACAATCGAGACGGGACCAGACAATCCAGTGATTGACACCGTGAGATATGATGACAAGCAATATTTGAGGAGCTCCAGTTTTTACTTTCGATGTTCTTTCTTACAATGCCTTAAGTTATCAATGTCATACGACAAACTGTTTCACGAATGCTATCACATGTAAAGTCGTAGTGGACATTTCGACACGTATGGTAAACATGAGAAGACCATTTCAACATCTGATACCACTCACAAAACTACAATTCCTTGTTTCGTCGGTGGGGTTTGGGTTGGGGGGTTCTGGTAACCAGATAGCTTGATCTTTGAGTGTTTGCAACCGGCCCCACTACTTAAACCTTATACTTGTCCGGTACACTCTCGATTATTTACAGACCACCACCAAGTAGCTGCAATATTGCTAAGTGTGAAGTAAAACTACACTCACTCACACACTAGACCGCATACGCCTACCCTACAACTGGAATCAAACACAGTGAGTAATAAACACGTGACATAAGTCAGATTCGCACAATTGGCTATACTTTTAGCAGAGATATCAGCAGAGATTGTGCAATGATATTTCACGTAATTATATTTTTATATTTCTTACAGGCATATTGGTTTCAACAGTGCCATAAATAACTAAACTCCTAAGAAATAATACGTCCATATTCCTGAATCTCTTGAAAACATTCAAATTGTATAATACTTCTTAGTGACATGTAGCGATTTGAAATGGGATCCACGCTAGTTTCAATTTGATGCACAACACTTTGCATAATTACGGTCTCGTTTTGTCACGTTTCGGATCTAAGCCTCACATTTATTGCCCATTTTTAGCAATGAAACACCAAACACGACGACATTAGTACGTGCCCCTTGTCCGGTTTTTGTTCGGTTTTCGATCAATGGCTGAACACAGGTTCCGCTTTCAATCACTTTCAGGCAGGAAACACGACGGTTTGTGGTAGTAACAGCACGACATCGGATATGATCGATTAATTGATACCTGGCTGTACATACCAGCCTTGCCAATATTCCAGACAACTAATCTATCATAGACACGTTCTGTGAGATTAGAATTCACGCGTGTGGTCACATCTGTACGGCTCTGGAGCTCCAGTCTGAGACAGATACAGGGAATGCAGAAACCTCTGGCATTTATGAAAAACGTGCTTACTTAAAATTTCATGAAACAGTATTCTGTTTCGTATGTAAATGAAAATGGACCTTTCACATTTTTTGTTTGATATATTCCAGCGGATCATGCGCTTCTGAATTCTTAAATTCTTCACGACTTTCATGTTTGTCGTATCTACGTTTATCTCCCTTGCACGTCCTGCTAATAACAAATAACAATGCAGTAAATACGCAGTGGCGGTAGGCGGGCCCTGCACTAATTCGAATAATTAGGAAAGCAAGAAAACATTTCCACATTTATATGAAATCTATGTGATTCCGTCTGTATCACAGCAAGGTTTTAGGAATCAATATCAGTTAGCAATTAAGGTTATCAAATTATTTAAAAATTCGAAGAACATAACTTGATAATGATTTCATCAAAGACACACATTACTGAACTGGGACTTCGACCAGGGCAGTAGAGAAACATCTTTCAAGCCAAAAAGACGCAGATCAATCAATCAAATCTTAAAGATTATTATCCAAATATAATAGTGTCCAATTGACTTCATCGGTCTTTTTACAGTATCTATACTTTTACCCTAGACTGCACCAGAACGCGATTATTCTACGATTGCTTTCGGTAAACGGTAATTTACAATGAAACATCGTTGTGTCGAGTTCTCGTCACGTCGAGTCTCGAATGTGTGACCGTGTTTGGCAACTTGACTCTTGTGTCTCTAGGGCCTGCCCTTCAACGATGCACATGGAAACACGTGGTCTCACCTGAGACAAGTTCACGTAATTCCAAACTGCCTCTGTTCACCCTGTGTACCCGATGGGATAAGTCATGTAACCATTAACATTCTCGCGCTGCACAAGTAGCTTCGGGTTATCCGGGGTAGTAATAATCAGATTGTTGGGGAGCATGCATTGCGCATGGAGAAATGCATATGACAAATGAACTATTATTATTATTATTATTACTTCGAGGGAACCAACGCGCGCATGTGTTTGATCGCACATGAGGGCATGTATATTTGGTAAACTATATTTCATACCATCAACAGGTGTATATATGATGAATTAGTGTCAGGTAGAGTGGGGATCAGTCATTTACTTCTTTAGCGAATTGACACGTATACCGTTCTAAATATGCGGCAAACATCGTTATACGAAATACCCCATTCGTGTTTTAGAGGACGAAGAACGCGAGGGCATGCAGCGTTTGTTGTTTCAGGAAATCAATGCACAAAACATTCCTAGATTTCACGCGAAATGCAAATATTGCATCGGAAATTGATAAAATGATGACGTAAAGAGTCACTTTCCCGTTAATTATCTATTCCACAATCTCGTTTAAGCACGTAAAATGTCTTTTCTAGAGGTGCTAAATCCTTGCGTGTGATTTCATATTTCTGGTAACCTTCTACTCGTGAAATATAAAATTGTGCAGTATTTTTTTTATTCCGGTAAAAGGTATTTCAATTTGGCATGCAGCCGAATAAATTAACAATTGTTATAAATATTTCATAAATAGATAACAACGATGCGGTGTTAAATCTCGCCACTCCAGGAACCATACAACAGAGCAAATACGCATTAAGACAATAGTTTCCAGTCACAAAATATTAAAACCATATACACGCTTGTAGGGCGTGGTCACGTGATAAGACCGAAGCTACGTGCAGCACTGTCATATCGACATATTGATGACAATCACTGGCTGCAGGCACATGGAATACAAAAGGATAATCACTCACCATGACATGTATGTGCAGCTTCAGTACCTGTACTTCATAAGAAGTGATTACTCATCCTGTGAGTCGGTGAGTGACGTTTTACGCCGCTTTCAGCAAAATTTCAGCAAAACCACGGCGGGGGACGCATGAAGTGGACTTCACACAGTGTACCCATGTGGGGAATCAAATCCGGGTCTTCGGCGTGACGAGCCAACTGCCACCTATCTGCTATAGTGCACACCCTGAACGATCTGTGCAACTGTGACGTAACCCATCTTAAAATACTTCTATATATATTGTCAGAAGGGTACCAGGTGTATTAGGCTAACTCCCCCGGCCTATTTCCTTTTGCAAATTGCCCCCTGCCACTTGCCCTCTAGGTCATTTACCCTAGTCTTAGAATAGTGACTGATGCTATTACAATAGATGATCTGTGTATATATCCAAGTGTAACTCAAATTGCAGAAATAGTTGTTTTTCCCCTACCACGCATACCTTGCTAGAACGATTACGCCCACGACTCAAACCTCTGTCAATATCATGATACTAAATGGCCATAAGGCATCGTTTGTGTTTAAACAACAGCTGCAGATTTTAGAAGAACAAGGCAAAACTACCTCACCTAAGGTGGTTGCAGGTAGTTGTGCTGCAGAGCAGCCACGGCTTTTCTACCACCTTCGGTGTGATCATTTGACTTCGCCGCACCATACATGTGATCATGATCTGACAAACGTGGGAAGGGCAACCACCTGCGTCACTTACAACGGGCAAGCCAAGAACTTTAACACGGACACACACTTCACTTCCCTTTCTGCGTAGATTGAAGTAGTTGATGAGAAGGGATAAAAACACAGTTTTCACAAGATCTCAGAGGGCCAGGACACGATAAAAAAAGAAAAAAACTTTTCCCCTTTGCATACCTCGTAATGTTTTCTGAAACGTTTGATCATTATTGAGAAGCGACAACTTACAAATCGATCGGAAACACGTGTAATGTCAAGTTTTAAACATCCAAGATTCACAGACATGCAACAACTGGATTACTTTTGTTTTCTGTGTAACCCCGTCAAATTCTATTCACATAACATTTGACTACCAAACTGACTACAAACGCCAAGCTTTGCCATTGTGACGCATGAGTCTGGAATTAAGATCTCACCTTTAGTCTCAAAACCGGTGTTCCAGGAGACAAGCGTTCTCGAGGTGTCCAAGGTGAAGAACGTTGCCGAAGTATCTAACGTTGCATAATTTGATGGTAAAGCAAGTTTGCACCTGTGGTGAACACAGAAGAAAGTTCAGTTAAAGTGTTAAATTCTTTTAGGCACGCTTATCTACCTAGGTTTCACAAAAAATCCACGAAGTCCTGGTTTGTTGACTAAAATACGCATGAGGCTATGCATTGACATTTTCCGAAGTATAACACATTTTCCCATGACTCCCTCTATACAATCAGGGCCATACCATGGATAGACCTCTGTATTCAAAACTCAAACATCGCGAAGACGTCAGAAGAGGAAAGAGCTCTTTAAGAGACTGTGTTTGTTTCTGTGACGACTCACGGTTTCCACTGATAAAGAGTTACAAAATATCGTTAAATTCACCTTCTTCACTACATTTTTCAATGTTATTGTTTATATCAGCATTACCATCATTATTCCATGATACACAGATAAACAGCAATGTTCGTTTACGAAACAAAACCGAATTTCATAATCAGGAAGTCCAAACACGTGGCTTTGTAGCTGGTGATCATGTATTTCAGTGTGGTACCCATCATCTGCAGAATCAGCCCGAGGGCATCGACTCGCCAGTCATCTTCAGAACTAATCAGGTTGTCAGTAACACGCCATCACACAATGTAATATTGATGACTAGCTGCGGCCATTTAATTACCTGTGCGAGTGTCTATGAAATATTCATCTCCGGGTGACGCCGCATCACTCAATATTGGTGTGTCGGTACCTCGTCTACGTGGGGGTCCTAGGTCACGGACTGATACTGGAGTAGTTGTGAGGTGATCAGTACACTACATCACCATACTCAACGTATCAGTTAGGATTTATGGTGACAAAGTATGAAAGGTAGATGGAGGTTTTCTACTCAAAGTTTCTACTCCGCTTTTAGCATCACACCAGAAATATCACGGCGGGGGACAACAGAAATGCCCTTCATACGTTGTATCCGTGGGGAAATCGCGAGGAATCGAATCCCGTTCTTTAACAAGCAGGTGACCTCACATATCGTAGAACGGCGTTAGGCGAGCGGTCTGTGTTATATATCACATTTCATGTGGTGTGTACATCGCCATCGGTTCATGTATGGTATATGCATTGAATCGTTAACTTTGGTGTATATATGTCTGACACTGATATGAATGGCGAGGTTATTCATTTCAAGTTCATATCAGGAAATGTAAGCAAGTGTAGGTAATTTTTGTTTGTTTTGGTTTTTTTTGGCATTTATATGTTTGATACGTACACCCTTAGATATAGGTGTATCTTCATAGACATCGTTCTGTCATTTTAGTCATGACATTTAATCTATCCGTAATAATCTCGCAGGTTGAACCTATGATGTCTAAAGTACGTGAGTGGATTATTTGATGAGTGGTTGAGTGAGTGGACGGATGGGTGGGCATGTGAGTGGTTCGATGAGTGAGTGAGTGAACAAACAAGAGAGCATTCGAGGGACCCACAATTTGATGCAGGTAGCACCAAATGTTCAACGTTTGTGAAACGTTTCGTGGATGCGTAAGGTGATGGCATGCTGGCATCATCCGCGCCTATGTGTAATGATAGGACCTAAGTACATCTCAGTATAGATCTCGGGGGAGGAGATCTTAAAATCGTGGTACACCTCAGAGGAGATCTCAGGATCTTGGTACATTTAGGAGAAGGATTGCAGCGTCAAAGTGCCCTATTTCAGATCGGCAAGAATAGTTAAAAACACTTGTCGAAGATCACTCAAATTTATATTATGATATATCTGACATCTGTATGTACATTTCATCGTAAACTACCTCCAGGATGCACGATAGTTCCCACAGCCGATTCCGACTAAACTCCTTTACCCATATTTATGTTTTATCGTTTTGGGAGATTAAATCTGTGAATGGGCACCACTGATTCCACCAGAGCCTCTGATCGCCCATTGGTCACGGTTATACATAACTCTGTAAAAAACTTCATTCCGATTATTGACTCGAATAATCCACTTTGGATGAAGTGATTGTGTGATTGTAGTTATCGATAGGGTGGATGTCTAGAAAAGAGACGTTTTCCATCGAGTTATTGCTTTTGGGTAAAGGTTATTACTTGTGTGGATTAAGGAGACGGACACATTCTGACTTAATCATGATAAAACACAAGGCAGACCAAGCATTATTGATGGTTACAAAATGAATCTGAGCTCTGGTTCATATTCCTGCCTTAGCGGGAGGGTTAGGTTGTTAATATCACCGGCTGGGAGCAATATAAACGCAGAGAGACGTCATAAATGCAGAATCAAAGTTAGGTTGCATGATGTATACTTCAAGGTTTGAGTAGGTTTTGTCATAAAATGATATACATTGTACCTGAAGCATACATAAATATGGTGCGGGCTTCAATCGTAAAGACATGTTTACTGGAGAGCCTATTTTATATTAATAAACGTAACGACTCATTATAAACCAATAGCGTATTTATGGAAGAGTGAGGAAATAACTGCGGGTAAAATCGACATCCTGGAAAACACTGAAATGGAATGGGCATGTCATGATGATTTGTTGTCTCTGATGATGTCGCCAAGGATTGATATAAATATACATTATGCATCTGGGCTGTTATGGTAGCGTCGGCCGATGTGTGGTAACACGCAGTGTGATTAGCTTAAGGATCACGAGAGAACTGTGTCTTTGGCATTTTAGACGTGTATGATTAATAGTGACAGTAAAAGCAAGATACTTTTATTGACCATTGACAGTAGAATATAGAAGTTATCATATAGTCTGGCAGAAAATGTTTCAGGACGGTGTTTGGTAACTTTACTTTAAAACTATAAGTGCTATCCGTTTTCAATTAGATATGAGGCTTTATGATTCTTCTAGCATTGAGGATTTTAACTGTCATAATTTATCACTCGATGATAAGACAGTTGTCTATAAGAGCTGTCACAACAACGCCTCACATGTAAAGGGTGTTGAGCTACTTACCGGAACAGCGACCCGGTCATGCAAATAGGCAGGTCACTTGTCACATTCTTACATTAAGCTCGGCAGGTCATGTCACGCGACTTAAAGCACGTGCATTTTGCATTAGTTAACGGTGTCAATACCGGTGTAGGGCAGAAGGGGGTCATCTCAAAATCGAATATGTCACATAATTTATATGACGTTTTTAAATTGCTATTGCGATGTCCTTCCATGCACATGTAAATAACTGAGAATTTTGATTGTTTAGTTTCCATGAAAATATTTTGAGTATGGAAGCAGTTAGGGGACAGGTTTATTTTCTAGGCATTATTCACAGTCCATAATCATATTTCTGTGAAGCTATGCATGCACACATTACTGAAGTGGATCTTTGATTTGTATTTTGGGGATTGATCACTTACCTGTTTTCCTCGAATTTTTCAAGATTTGTCAATCACAAAGCATCTCTTCTTCTTACAGGTCAGTATCTGATTCATCTCCAAGATGTATTAAGATTGGTGGGATGGTCTCTTCTCTAATACCATCTAGTTTCCAGTACTAATTTTCAACTGCCAATACATGTTTGGCACAGGCTTCCCACAGGCTTCTCATGCAAATAGGCAGGTTACATGTCAAATCCTTACATTATGCTCGGCAGATCATGTCACGTGACTTAAAGCACGTGCATTTCACGAAGTTATAGAAAAATCTATACCTATTTCAAACGAGAAAGTGAAAGGGGCCTTCCATTTGTAGCTGCTGAAAAGTATTTGAAACGGACCCAACATGCCTTGGATATCTCAAAGGGCGTGTTGAGTGGAATTATCGTCTACGGACATTCCAGGGACCATCTTAAAAGTTGGTTGGAAATTAAAACCGGATAGTTTTGATTTGGCTTGTCAGGGACACAGTTAGATTAAATTACTTGAGAATAATTTAAAAAAAACACGCTGATGGTTATGAACCGGTGTATCTAGACAAGACATGGGTAAATGCCTCCCATACAGCATCTTACCAATGGCAGCATCCTGACAGACAGAAGCCGAAGCGGAAGCTACCAGCTGGTAGAGGAAAGAGACTTATAATTCTGCATGTTGGCTCACACAAAGGATTTCTGCCTGGGCTGTGATTTTTCTGCCTGGGTGTGATTTGGTATTTAAATCTAAGTCCACCGACGTTAGAGACTACCATAGTGAAATGAACTGGACTGTCTTTACACAGTATGTAGAAGAACAACTGATCACAGCACTTCCAGAAAAGTCCTTGGTAGTCATGGACAATGCTTCATACCACAACTGCCGTGAGTTCGACAACCGGTGTCCAACATCCAATTGTCGTAAAGCAGAGATCATTGAATGGCTTGACAGAAACAACATCGTAAGACCTGACAAAGCAACAAAACAAGTGTTGTATGAGCTTGTGTTACTGCACAAACCACCACCTTCCTATGCCATCGACAAAATGTTCAAGAACGCTGGTCACGAGGTTCCACGACTACCGCCATACCATTTCGATCTGAATCCAATTGAACTGATATGGGAAGATATCAAGGGGAAGGTATCACGCTACAACACGACATTCAAGTTATCTGAAGTTGAAAAAATTGTTCGCACGGCAATAGGGGAGGTTGATATCAGTCGGCGGGAAACCTGTGTCAAACATGTATTGGCAGTTGAAAATGAGTACTGGAAACTAGATGGTATTAGAGAAGAGACCATCCCACCAATCTTAATACATCTTGGAGATGAATCAAATACTGAGCGAAGAAGAGATGCTTTGTGATTGAAAAATCTTGAAAAACGGATAGCACTTATAGTTTTAAAGTAAAGTTACCAAACACCGTCCTGAAACATTTTCTGCCAGACTATACATATAAGTGACCTACCTTTACTGTCACTGTATGGAACCGCAGGATGTGGTTTCTATTTCCTCACCTGCGCGAAATTCACTAGTGACAATTATGGCACCCTGTTTGGGCAACCCCCAACTGGTAAGTCCCAGTGAGAGCAGAGATGGCAGACTGGTGTTAGGTCTGGAGGGACAGGTGTATCACATAACGTCAATGAAACGACTGTTTCCTTGAGCTCTATTAAATGTATAATACATTTCCGGAACAGAAGGAGTCGCCGTAATACTACAACATTAAAAACTTTCAACCACGCGGGTAGCGTCTTTTGTTATTGTATCGAGCTGTGTTACTAAAAGTTTCCAGCCATATTGTGTCAATGGGTTAGTGAGTGAGAAGTATTTTTACGCCTCCTTTAGCAATATTTGATCGAAACCCATTTTATTCGCAAATGTGAAAGAGATTGGGGACAAGTTAACCACCTCCCTAAATATACCTGCAATATTACTTCGGGGGACACCAGAAAATAGCTTCACACATTATACCCATGGGGGAATCGATCCCGGGTCTTCGGCGTGACGAGCGAATACTATAACCTCAATGCTACCCCTCCGCATCTTATAAATATATAACACCAAGGGCATGTACCGAGTCAAGTGGCACCGACTTATTATCAACCTGTAAATACTAGGGTTAGTCTAAGTAAGTGAGATTTAGTGGCTGTCCAGTGTTCATCCTGGAACAGATTTCCATAAGTCTGCCTAAGGATAATGGTTGGTGAACGAATACCCCAGAACCCTTATCTTCTACACTTAACAGGAACGTGATGAATGGCCAGTGATGCTTGAACTGCTGATCAATGCACGTTATCGGCAGTTTACACCTTGTTACATAAGCCATTACCAGGATCAAACCAATGCATTTAGTAGCCCGATCCCACATGGGGACGTTTTTCGGCGGTGCTATTTCCTCATAACCCCACTTTACGGCATTCATTATGCCTTCTCAGCCCTCATATACTAAATATCCCTCTTCCACTTTCTGACATTCGTTTCCGATTAGCCCCAGTCAGGTACAAAGCGAGGTTTATGCACGAACCACGCTTTTATTTGATTGGACTGTGCGCCAAGTTACTGGCTTTTCGTCACGCTAAGTTGTGGTAAAGCTTGTATAAAACACGCGAACAGTCCCTTGAGTCTTGCGCACGTATGAATAATGGGGGACTGTGTGATAGAGAAGTGGCTTTCTAGATGCTATGAATGAGACGATAGCCCCGCTGGGACTTGTGCTTTGCTAGCAGGAAATCAGGCTATTTTCCCTCTCAGATAGGACAATTATGTCAGAAAAGCCACATTGAGTGTTATGGTCGGCATAGATTGCTGAAATTGGAGCGTAAAGGTGGTACTTCCCATGTGAAATCATGCTGATTAAATACATGCGCTCTGCAATCAGGGTAAATAACATACTGAACAGATCGTTTTGCATTGCCATATCCGTTGAGTAACCACGTGGTAAAGTCCACTTATTTTTACGGTAATATAAACAGTGCTTTCTTGATGTTAGGGCACACGAAGACCCGATGTCCCCCGTAAAAGCGTGCTCCAGTTCACTGTGAATTTCTGCTATTAGCACATGGTGGTAATGTTCCGTAGCTTTCCCTTGACTGAGATGGCTAATATGGGTATCGGGTGGACCTATCTTGTCAGGTGGTTGTGCATGGATATATAGTCATACTTTGTAAACAGTACACTTAGCTTATCGACAATGGAAATCAGGTTATTTCCCTCTCAGATAGGACAATTATGTCAGAAAAGCCGCACTGAGTGTTATGGTCGGCATAAATTGCTGAAATTGGAGCGTAACGGTGGTCAGCCTGGTTTCCTGGGTCTGATGCGCCTGCGCTAACGCTCCGACACTGACCCAGGGAACCAGGCTGAACGGTGGTATTTTAATTAATTTTAATTTCTACAAATTGGCGTGATTGTCTAGTTTTTCTCAGAGACCCAGATAACATCATCTTCCCTCCCTACCTATCTGTAACGCAGGAGCCCTCATGAAACATCTGTAGATTTCACTCAGGTCACTTGGGTTTTCCATGGAAAACGTTCATTTTTACGTCAATTTTACCAATCGAAAAGTGCGTAGAATTTCATGTAGTGGAAATAACCATTTATTTCCCCGTAATAATAATACTTATATGATAAATGCGAAATCTGCATCTGAGTCTTATTATATTTGCTTATATGAACCATTGAATGTTTAGTGTGTATCAAGAAAAGTATGACGTTGAAAGTAGTTAACTGTAACATTTAAGCGCTTCTTAAGTTAATTTACAATGTAACTGTAAGACGGACCTAAGTAATCATAGCTTGCTGTGAAACACCGAAACAGTGCAATCACATAATCTCCTTAAAACGTCACTCTCAGTTAGAGGGTTGTTTTGGTTATATGTCATGAATCAAACCTGCATATTGTAACTTGTGTATATCATAGAGTTCTAAAAGAAATCCCATCCTAGACAGGAAACCTTGCCCTATGGAATGTCAATACTGACCCTTGTCACACAGTTTATACACAAGGCAGTGTTCAGTGATCTAGTACATCCGGATTATTTAACTTAGAACGGTCACATATTGAGGGAGTTCACAGAAGACAAAGGTGCGAAAATACAATGCACGTTTGCATATGAGTATGACTCTCATTTATCCCGGGGGATATACGTGTGGTCTTTGTCTGTACCGCGGAAGATCGGTTCCCCTCATGAGGACAATGTGTGAAGCCAATTCCAGGTGTTCCTGGCCGCTATGTTGCTCAATGTTGGCAAAAGCGGCACAAAACCAAACTCACTCATATTCCCTGAATTTATGACCATTGATCGTCCACATTTGATTAGGGTCTTCGCACAACAACCCAGGCAAATTGATGCGTTCGTCAAGATGTTGACTTGAATATGAACGCCCGTTTTTCTTTGTCAAGTTGAAGCCATGTTTCACCAGATATGTTGTTCTAAATCTGAATCTGGCTTGTGTAAGTTTCTGCTTATGATGTGTCAGAACCTGGTGATGAAACAGTCCAAGTCTTGGGGGAATCTTTGAAGAGGCAAAGATGTTGAAAAATATTATGTTTGGCATAAGTTCGAGGGTACGAACAATATTAGCTCCCATATCATACAATGGCAGGCGCATTACAGCAGGGCATAACTGCAGAGCGGCGTCTGTTGGTTGCTTATGTAGACTCCCTCTAGATGTGTCTTGTGTGCTATGGAACACTATGGAGCGGGCACTTACTGTTGTCAACTTTCTCTGTTGTAGCCACATTTCTGAATATGGACATTTCTCTAGTCCTTTATAGTTTTCTAAATTGGGAAGATTTATGTACAAGTGTTGGTTCAAAGTTTAGCTTAAGGGAATAAAATTACTTTGTCGTTAGCTGAAACATGATTGATCTACCGAAGAGGAACAGTACGGATGAAGAACAAGGTAACATGTCAAGACAAAATTACATTTGCAAACCAATCAAACGATGGGACTGTCGAGCAGACGTGAAGTTTTAGTGATAGCAAGCATCTGATATCATAGTCTGTAGTCTTGTAGTCTGTTAACATCCACTAATACACCGGCCGGACTACAAATCAAGTGAACGGCGAAACAGCCTCCGTTGTTTCCTTTTCCGATCTGCGATTTGGAATAACAGGACTCTACGCAATACTGTGCGACAAGGTGGATGATTTGAACTGCCCAGTAGTCATCTTTCCTTTAATCTCAGCCAGATAAGGGCAGGATACGATCACCTTCTCACAGACAAAGAGAATTATCATTATGTGATAGGTGTTTATAGGCATATACTCATGCTGTAGCCGGAGGTTAACAGTCGAGATTTAGTAGTACTATGGAAAGGAGTTTATGCCAGCTTTTTCAGCTTTTTTTGTGTGCACCCCTTACATTATTATAGGGTAGACTGTAACCACACACTTTAGCGTCAAAAACACTAACTACGTTATCATCAGCTAACCATGCCCTGTGTGCTTAATTTTGGGCACCATGAAACCATTGGGAGCCATTTTCTCTCAACCGGCCGTTTACAGCAAACAATAAGGCAAGACCAGTTTAAAACCCGTTTTCATGTATTTGGAGTATTGTACTGAATTGTCCGTTCCAGGCTCGATTGTTACACACCACATATAGCTACAAAACACCTAAGTGTGATGCTACACACACATGCAGTGCAGGTCAACTCTAAGCAAGTATGAAAATGATTGAATAAATAGATTTTACTTTTTATGCACACTGGTGAAAGTGAAGAACGCCTGAAGAAGGTGCAAAAAGGAGAAAGGTTTTAACTTTGTGAGGCCAATTATTTTCAATACAATACGATTTTGTTAAAGAAAACACCACAAAAGGCAGACATAACTTGATAAAAGTCGTGCTTTTCATGGCACTGATGTGGATCACTTCAGATCCATCAAACTGTCCCCGTGTTTAATTATAGACTTCGTAGACACTCCTAATCCTAGTTATTTTTCATATAAATGTTTTCTGTCTTCTCCTCTCCAAGCCAGACGGGCCTTGCAGCTTTGTGTGAAATTAATCTTCCTTATGTTTAAAGATTCATGTAATATGAACATAATTAGTTTGCTGTTTTTGTGTTCACTTAATTAATTAGTACTGAGGAGTGAAATGGGAAAGGATGTTGCCGATGGCGATTTGACTGATGTGCAGGTATGTATGTGGTAGCGATGGTGTATCGTCTTTGTTTTGTCCGAGCGCCATCGGCACTCCACTAACAAACACAGCAATATCATATTGATCCCCCAGTGCAGAGAGGAAACTTCAGCACAAGGTAAATCTGTACTAACACAATGTTTCCTCTTGAAATGACGCACTAGTGAAGATCAAGGAGAGAAATGATCTTCACTAAGACTCGTGTAAAGGGATCTGGTGGTCAGACTCGCTGAGTTGGTTGACACATGTCATAGATTCCCAATAGCGTTTTTCAATGATCGTGCTGTTGATCACTGGATTGTCTAGTCCAGACACGGTTATTTACAGACCACCTCCAGATGGCTGGAATTTTGCTGAGAACCGCGTAAAACTAAATTCACTCACTTGGAATGACGCATAAAATTAATCTTCCATTGCATTAAGAAACCAGTATTATCATCCAAAACTGTGTTCCATAGGAGATATCGCTTGTGTGAGATCAGACGATGTCTCTTAGGAGATATCACTTTGATACTTTTGTACAATTCCCTAACAATGCTATGACAATGCATTAACTTGATGGTGTCACAATGATATGGCGTCGCTGCACTCCACATCAAATGCCAGTGACGTGTTCAGAGATGTACATTTTTCATTGAAAACTAGTGAAAAATGATTTTGGATGATAAAATCTCACCGTCGTGTCTACTGATATTAATTATACCAACACTCGTTGATAAAGGTAATAATATCCTCGGAAAGTCTCGGATATTTGTCACTTTATATATTTGATATGAGTAGGTACTTGGGTGAGATGCTTTATTTATCAGTTGCATTGACACAGTGTATTTTGTTGTAAGAACACATCAGCTGTTGTTATATGGACACATCAGTGTGTTGTATGGACACATAAGTGTCTGTTGTATGTACACATCAGTGTCTGTTGCATGGACACATAAGTGTCTGTTGTATGTACACATCAGTGTCTGTTGTATGGACACATAAGTGTCTGTTGTTGTATGGACACATCAGGGTTTGTTGTATAGACACAACAATGTCTGTTACTATGTGAGTAGCAATACCTGTTGTATGATACATCCGTGTTTGTTGTTGTATGGTTACATCGGTGTCTGTTGTCGCATGGACACATCAGTGTCTGTTGTTGTATGGATACATCAGTGTCTTTTGTTGCCTCTACACATCAGTGTCTCTTATTGTATGGATGTCTGTTGTATGGATACATCAGTGTCTGTTGTTGCCTCTACACATCAGTGTCTCTTATTGTATGGATGTCTGTTGTATGGATACATCAGCGTCTGTTGCATGATGCAGCAGTATCCGTTGCATGGATGACAGCACAGGGCCTGATGTATGGATGACACAGCAGTGTCTGATGTATGATGCATGGATGACACAGCAGTGTCTGATGTATGGATGACACAGCAGTGTCTGTTGCATGGACACATCATCGTTTGGTGTATGAGCAGAGCTGCGTCTGCTGTTGCACCTGTGTTGTAATGACTCATTATTGTTACATGTAACAGTTGTAATGACACATTAGTTTTTATGTGTGCTGTTGGCATATTAGAGTTGTATGGCGTATCAAGGCACGAACATTTTCTGTTGTATATCCAACATGGTATTCTGATGAACTCACATATAGCTCCCTGCTGGAGTATTAAGATCTCAGGTGTTTGTTGCATTGGCACATTGGTTTCTCTTGGTGTGTTAATATGTAGGGCGATGCATCGGAGTATCGATTGATAGCAATTAATCGATTGCAGAAAAGAAAAAAAATCAATACATCGAGAGTATGTGTGACTATCGATAGTCTAGTGATTCTGTTGATAGATGCACTGCGCAAAATACAGGACTTACAGGAGTTACCGGCCCCTGCAGACTTGCGGCTTTATTGAGTTTATGTTTTAACTGTTTACTTGATCTCGGTTTCAAGTTTCTGGTCAGTTTTTGAAAGAGTCTGAAACAACTTAAACTTGTTTTTATTTCACATACTATACATTCCTTTGGGAAATGATTTAAACGAAACAACTCAAAATAGAAAAACACTAGTATAAACTCCAGAGTACTCTGTTACTTTGACACACCGGTTTCTGCTGTTGTGAAATCACATTAGTCTTTTGTCTTCCCAGGAAATGCATCCGGCTTCTGCTATGGTTTATCATGTTTCTAGCAGTTATTCTGCAGATTCACAAACTAGACAATGGCCACGACACATATATCGCCTAGCCGATGATATAAGAGATCCGTCAACAGATACATCAAACGACATCCTCTTAATGAGCCTCGTTAGGAGCTACTTCACTGAAATGCGTTTGTGTTTTGTTCCTTCATAAAGACCCTTACAATTGATGGCTGATTATTTACAGTGAATTATCTTCGTTGTTCAATAATTCATAATTCTCTGCGTGGTATGTAATAGAGCAGAGTAAAACATGGACCAAGCCTATCGCAGGCTGAAACCACGTGATTACAGTAATGGGTATAATTCATGACATGGTGCCTGTCATCGGATACTTTGTTGCCGTAATGCTCCCATCGGGGTTTTTGTCGTTTTACCTTTAAGTTTGTGGCATCAAGTGAATAATACATATTGACTGAAAAAAATCGCATTCATCTAACTATTCACCGACAGCTTTGGGTTTCAATTAGAGGATAACTGTATCATAATTGTCATCGTTATGATGATTTGCCGGAAGAAAATGTCCCTCTGAATGATATGTTTACCTCCCAAGTCAGTCTTCAATTTCCAATTTGTAGGTCCTATTTGCCGGTGAGGTATCTCCTCAGTGCATGGCATTAATATTAATCATACTGAGTGAATACTTTAATTAATCAAGATATTTTCGACGTACTGGACTTATTGGTTTGAAAATTATCTCATGTTTTGTAAATGGCAAAGTAGCTGACTTTGTTCCTTACGATTTCTGGCATAATGAAATGAGTTATACAATCTCGACCCGATACCAACACACATTTTTCCAGTTGGGCTCTTATTATTATGAGTTGTTTGCATATAAAATCTTATTCCTCATTCGAATTAATTTGACAACAGCTGCTGTCTTTCAAAATGAGTGTTGTCTTCATGGTGTGAGTTAAATGGTGCCATTGGCATACCTTGCTTTTTGCAGCTGTTTGCGATCTGTTTTGTTTATGTATTGTGAAGATCTATTGCTTTTTCTACAAATCTGTGCTGAGGTCTTGCGAGTGACATGGGCTTGACGCAATATTACGGAAAAAACACAGCCCCTCTACAGATGTGGTGTCACTGATGACAAGGCCCCTGTACAGATGTGGTATCACGAATAACAAGACCAATCAATGTGTAGGTGTGCTTTCACAGATGACAAAGCCACTCTACAGTTATGGTTTCACAGATCACAAGGTCACTGTGCAGATGTGCTTTCACAGATGACAAGGCCAATGTACATATATGGTTTTACAGATCACAAGGTCAATATACAGATATGGTTTTACATATGACAAGGTCACTGTACAGATGTTAAGCAGTGCTAATGTTTATCTACGTTGCAGTTATTAAATGTTATGGTGAACATACCAATAATTTACATTATCATATCAATAACATTATGAATCCACGTGCACCATTTCGTTGAGAGCAACGTTAACAATAACTTAGTTGAAAACGTCAATTTCTAATTGTAATGGTTACGCGTGATCAGTTCAAGCAGCATCCTATATATTATGCCTAATGACGATGGATGTCTTCTTTGAAGTTTTATGAGGAGGTAATATATATGTGCGTTGCCAGTCGAATTCCATATAGGGAAACAGACATCGTAGCTGGATTCATAAATACATTGTAGTTATTTATCGGTTCATGATGTAGTGTACGAGCGAATTTCTCCTGTCAGCTCTAGGTGACAGGTACTGCGATGAAATCAGAGCAAATACGAGCATTGGCATTTGTTACTGTGGAAACATTAAGACAGGTACAAAAAGGCAAACATTTTGTGTCTGGGGGTAATCATCGGAACATATTTCATAAGGATAACAGCAATAACGAGCAACGTATCTTGGTAACTGCTTGTAATTGTGCCCGTCTCGTGTGAAATAGATTGTATGTATTTGACAGGCCCAGCATTTACATGCCCAGCGTTTAACTCCACATGGAGTCGCCAGTATTGGTAGGCAGAACATGTGTGCCAATCACACCTAAGGGAACAACGAGGCTTGCTGTGTCCCCATGGCGCAGGGGATGTCAGCTAAGCAGGTTTGTGTGAATATCGTCTCTGATAAGGGGCCGTTGATAATATATGAAAGGGGGTCTTGATGATTTTAAGGAGGTTGTCATCCGTGGGGGTCATCAGTTGTGTACACACGTAATAGGGAAGGGGGGGATGGTCAGCAATTTTGTACATAAAAATATTTAAAGGCATACACTTTCAAATTATGTTGGGGATGGGGTAATTAATTTTATACGACATGCAGGAGGTCCTTAGTCACACAGTTGTCATAGATACTTAAGTAGTAACGTCAGCTATAAGAACTTCCTAAATTGTTTATTCACTGATGAACAAGTGCATAAACTGTAGACAACAATACACCATCAGTGACATCGTACAGCTTTATCATGTGACATAACTCCCCCGTCAGTCTCAGTATTACGATGTCGATGTCTAATGGTTTATGGTAGAACAGAATAGAACATGATTTAATTTCAATTTTTGTTTATTTATTTTTTTGCTCTGCCTCTCTCTCTCTCTCTCTCTCTCTCTCTCTCTCTCTGTGTGTGTGTGTGTGTGTGTGTGTATGTGTGTGTGTGTGTGCGTGTGGTGGTGGTGGTGGGGTTGGCATTTCGTCTATCGTAGAAAACTTTCACATGTCAACTGACACTGTTAAGAAGCATTCGTATTAAAGTTGAGGAAACACACATTATATACTTTTACTTGAATAACATGAAGTTTCATTAACTACACACTTCCAGTTGGCCACATCTCCAAGGACCAGAACGATATTTTTGGACACACGTGATTATCTTATTACTGCTCTTATTATAACTGTTAGAGATTTATCACAATTTAGGGCTATATTCCCATAAAATAAAGACAGTGTGAAGTCACATGCATGGCTAGTACCAGTTCGGGCAAATGCTCGTTTTATAGTCCTAGCGATATCATTCAGCAGGTTAACATGGAAAACATAAGACCACCAGGTCCCTATTACTATAATGCTTCTTGCATTAATGGAAGATTAGAATCAATGGCAAGCGGCTTCTGGTAAGGCTAAAACAGCAGGTCTATTCATGCACGTCGAGATGTGTAACCTTAAACGACCTTGATATAGCTACCAAGAAGCTGGGAAGTGTGACGACCAAATGTAAGGAGGGTTTCGACACAACTCGTGTGCTGCTTTAAATACATTCCGATCAGAAGTACTTACAAAAAGCATGATCATTTTATATTGCTACAGTGAATCTGTCAGTGTATAACAAGTTAATAATGAAAGTGAAATGAAAATAATATGAAAGAATCAGGTGTTCTCGACGTTTTGGGAATAGTACATACGTGCATCTTTATGCATGAAGATATTACCTATCTGTTCTCCAGGTCCGTGCCATTCACCCCTTCATGGCAGCCTTGGTGTTGTACCCGAGGGTAGGCGAAGTCTGTTGCCCACAGTGTACAGCAGTATTGATTGCCAGGAAGAGACTCGTGCGTTATGATTAACAGATGATATCTATGCTGGCAATTACACTCGGCGAACTTGTGCATTAATGAGAAACGATTGGTGATTATATCATTGATGTCTGGGAAACGTTGTTACTGCCGTGCTAATATTCAGTAATTCACGATAACATCAATACATATCTCCAGACCTTATATGATGACGAAAATAATCATATTCCAACTAAAACCAATTACAGCTAAGTGACATTATGCTTTAACCAGATATACGTGGTTTGTCAGATGATCGAGGGTATTCGACTGTTCGGAAGCTTAACAAGCACGTGTCAGATGGCTGGTAGACTCAGCTGAGCAGTGTCGTGGTTGAGTGGTAGAACTGCATGATCTGTTGGGTGGTCGAGTGGTTAGGTTAATGAGCGTCGGGCGGTTACGTTTAATGAGCGATGGTGTATTTGATCCTTGTAATTGCAAGAGCGTCGTGGTTCATTAGTTCGATGGTTTGTCTTGCATATGGTGTATATGAGTGATAGCTTTGAGTGGTGGGGTTGATGGATGGGGATGCGACATTGCTGTGGTTGAGCTGGTGAGTATTGAAACGATCACCTGACTGGAAATAGGGACAAAGGAATGAGATACAGAGGGCAACATACAAGATTGGTGAGCAATGGATGAGTTTGATGCTGCTAACTGGAAGTAGCTGATGCACTACAGTATATTGTTGGGGTTATAAAGGTTAGGCTTGGGACTACCATCTTTCTACCAAGAACCTACTTTGAGTGACTGAAAACATGGTTCTTAATTCGGGCTTACTTTATTTTTTCAGTGATCAACAGTATGAGCATCGACCTACGCATTTGGGATACGATGACCTGTGTCAACCACGTCAGCGAGCTTGACCACCCGATCCCGTTAGTTGTTCTTACGACAAGCATGGATTGCTTAAGACATTTTCAAACCCAGAACATCGCAGATTGCTGTAAAAGTAAAATGTTGTCAAGACGATACAGTTACAAGTATCTTCATAACACCTACGACAAACCCTCCTATCATTTTCTATCCTTAGTGTGTTTCTAGGCATCAAAGTGACATCAGTCCGGACAATAGAGCTCACTGAAAAGTAATTCCAATAGGTGTCTTGTAAATGACCGTCATCCCAACTCTTCACAGCTTTACGAGGTTTCACTGTGTGTTGCTATCTCCTGATTGCCCTGCTGAGGGTCGTGTGACACCATGGTACCGGCCTGTAGTGTAATGCAAAAGGCAATTCAGCTTGTAATTACACTTCCGCCTGTTTCTGAATTATTGATGAGATATTGGCAAAATGTAAACTGGGAAGCCTAAAATTACACTCATGCAACCCAGTATCAACTGTGGAAAGGTTACAAGGACGTTTGTGATGCAGAATAGCACAGTGTTGTTTAGATTTAACCTTCAGCGGCAATTAGGATGTGGACTTCAGATCACACATTTCTTGCAGTAAGCTAGTCATCCTTGAATTTGTGTCAAGTATTCGTCAGTAGTTTCAGACTTCCCTTTCGAGTTGTCTTTGTGTGAAGTCCATTTCTGGGGTCCCGCACTGTGATATTGCTGGCATATTACTAAACAGGGGTAAAACCTAACTCACTCACTCACTCCAGTGATCTAGTATCTCTGCCCTATAAGTTGTATGAATGAGTGTTGGGTTGAATTTAGCATCTTTGGAATATCACAGCCTGTGAGTTTATAAATGCTATAAATAAGGCCTGATGGTTGAAACGTTCGCTCATCACGTCGAAAGCCAGAGGTCGATTCTCACATAAATCCTCGTTGTTATATTGCTGGAGTAGCAATGTTTTATATTGCTAAAAGCGGTGCGAGAACCCAACCCTTTCCACCACTCACTATTAATGTTTAAGGGAGTCCAGTTGCATGCAGGTTGTTGACCACCTTGATTAACCCCATTGACATGAGCATGGTACTTACAAGCCAAATTTCTCAATCTGTGGTTCAGAATAGAGTAATTCTGTAGCCCCGGCCATTTAACTAATTCCTCCTCCCCCCTTCCCTCCCCGACCGACAAACCCCAGATGGACTAAATATTCCAAATAATGTTTACATGGTTGACAGTTATAAATGAGCTGATACTATTCATGTTCATTTACTCAGTTTTGCACCGTCAGTACTTCATCTTTCAACAAGCCGTGAAGGTCTGAGGTAGAATAGGAATTCAACAACCCATGCTAGCCATAAAAGGCGTTATGCTCGTATGAAGCGACTAACGTATGTAGGAACCATATAGGAACACCCTACCACAAAAAAAACAACACGTGTTGGAAGGTACTGTCTCTAGATATAACTCAAGTTATCTTCTATTTGAATTCCTTTTGATGAAGACGTCGGTGGAATGTGGCGACCGAACGACCGTAGGATTTTAAGGATGATTTCAACCGTAGTACATACAATCTACCCGAGTACTGAGGACTATTGCAACGATTTCTTTTGTTTGTTAGGACGTTGCTCACTTGATCCGAACTTTACGAAATTTAAGTACACAAGGACCATGATCTGGCATCTACACAATTGTGTTTCAGATTAAAACAAATTATTGTACATAGAGTTAAGGATTAATCGTTTGATCTTATTTACAAAACGTAACCTCTTTCGCGTGCTGTCGTACATAGACTTATTTTAAGTATAAGCAAGAGGACCTTAGGAGTTGGAGTCAGGTAAAAGACCAAGGCCATGTTTTGCATCGTGCCATTGCTGGAATACTGCTCAAAGCAGCGTAAAACCAGCATCACTGGCTCTCACCAAGTTCCATACAAATATGGTATCAGTTCCTAATATGTCTTGAAGAAATATACCACATCGGAAGAGGGCCTTTAATAAGCAGTAATCAAACTTACATCTTTGATAGCGGTATCAAATGAGCCCCCCTCCGGGAAGGGATCGATATGTCAAAGCAGGTAGATTTGGAACAAGATTCCTTGGAAATTACAACAGCTCTGCTGACTCGAGGAGGAGAAGCGCTGTCTTTGTGGGTGATCTGAGGCTGTATCAGTGATCACCCTGATGTTTCCGACAGCTGAAGGCATTCTGTGACATTTCTGTAATGAGCCCACAAATTTAAACTGTTGTCTTCAGACAGCATCTTCGCAGGAGGATAGGATGACGGTAGGAAATTAGCAGGACAAGAGCTCACCTTCAAGCTGAGGACAGTGAATAAAGCTAATCGCACAGCAATCAACCTTTCACAAAGTTTTTCCTGTATTCTTGTTTGAGTAAATAACAATTTCTATAATCAGCTTATTAGCTGTAGTTGATTTTTTTATTGCACGTCAGCTGCGCGCACTAATACAAACTGCAACTGGCAATGAGAGTTTCCTTTGATGGGTTCTATCAAGTCTTTCACGATGTTAGCTCGTCTCACATTTTCATTATTTTCTTTACCTTTAGTGTGTAATTATGACGACCATTATTACACCGAAAGGCACTTTTCGACCACGACATAGTGTTTCTTGCTTGAAGCCAGCAGATGGCAAGAGCGATGGCAGCCTTTATAACGGCTATGAGGTATGTGGGTGAGTATGGCTTTACGACGCAATATACCAGTAATATCTGGACACCAGAAATGGACTTCACATATTATACCCATGTGGGGAATCGAACCCGGATCTTCGGTGTGACAAGGGAACGCTTTAACCACACTACATCACTACCCACTAAGTGTGACATCTTACCTCACGTGAGATCATGACCACATGGCATCCATCACACATTATCGGACAACTATACATTCTGAAACAACCAGGGTATTTTACCCACCTAAAACAAGTTTGACATACACGGTCATCGATCTGACTGTCTGTCTGTCTGTTTGTCTCTCTCTCTCTCTCTCTCTCTCTCTCTGCCAGCTCCCTCCATCTATCCACCCCTCTACTGCCTCTGTCTACCTCTCTCTTTAACTCTCTGTATAATTATCCGTATGTCTATATATCTATGTATGTATATATATATATATATATATATATATATATATATATATATATATATATATATATATATATATATATATATATATATATATATATATATATATATATATATATATATATATATATATTGGCAAGATGATTGGTACCTCGAGAGCAGTTCGGGTTTGATATATACAGTTGGCTTTGTCATTAATCCTTCCAAACGTCTTATGGTTTCATTTTTCTTTTCGGCCGAAGGCAAGTTTGAATTTCAGTGCTATCATCATTTACGAAATTGCCGGAAATTAGATGAGAAATGAAAAATATTGCGTGCGTTTCAGCCAATATCATCTCGCCTCAAGGAAGGAAACTATCAGTTTACTTTGTCAGACGTGATTCAAATAGCCCTCTGTTATCGAACTAAAGATCCCCTTGTTGAAGCTGGCTTTACGTTTAGCAGATTGTTCTCCAAATATTTAAGATCCTAGAAAGCAGTGAAAATGAGCGGAATATGTTTAGTGTAAACGACGCTTCGTAATGTTACGTTTAAGATGATTTTCAAAGGCTTGATGCATTAAAACAAGGCATTGTGAACTGTGAATGTCTTGCATGTGTCCTTCAATGACGTGTTCGTGTTTGTAACATGTCGAGTTCCCCATGGTAACACGGTGGATGAGGACCCGAGCGGTGAAAAAGTCGGTTGGTTCATTTGTGTTAAGTGATATCAGCTCATTACATTGTATGTTAGCGGATGTTAACATGGATATGACTGATCCATGAAGGGGTGCTTCATGATGTAGTTCTCACTAAATGCGAGTGCCGGTTTCAAGTAACACCTCTGTAACGAGATGGCATTCAGGGACATAGGGGTGGGACACCTAGCCATTTCATCCACTAATACAGTATCGACTGAACTGAAAATGTCAAAAGACATCCGGGTTAGAAACCCATGCTTGTCGTAAGAGGTGACTAACGAGTCGTCGGGCTCGCTCACTTAATTGGCATATGGCATCATGCCACTGGAGTTTTTGGTCCAGACTCGATTATTTACAGACCGTCGCCACAGAACTGGATTTAAATAACGAACAAACAAAACAAAACTGAAGAAGGATTATCAGTCTTGAATATCTCCCGTACCAACTTCATGAGGACGTAAACAATAATAAAGTGCTGCAAAATATCAAAGGAAAGGATACCCGATATTAGCCGCCATTGACAGAACTCGTGTGTGTAACTTTGCAACCCACAGCAGCCCTGAACTCCTTTCACAAAGCACTATGGTGATCGTAAGTCACTAAGGTAACCTTAGAGCAACGTTAAAGAATGGGACTTAGGATTAGACTTAGTAAACAGTCCATGTCTGGATGAAGCTATCCAGTGATCAGTTATCATGCACTATGATCCACCGTTGGAGAGTGATGTTGTCACGTCATTGTTCTGACCACCCAATCCATTACACTACAAGCCAGCGTCACATGTCAGTTGACCTCTCCTAGATGAAAGAGTTCAAGAATAACTCAGTACTTACATAGCGGAAAGAACAGAAAACACAAGAATGCAGAAACAATGCACAACAGAAAATACATTACCATTTGTACTTTGGCTGGCAGATATGAAAATTGCTCCATTTAGTTGATGAAAGTCATTTCGTTGATACTGTGATCAAATGACCGCTGACGAAAACGCAGTGTAAACAATATGCGAAGTATATTACAACAGCTCCTTCACACAAAAAATGCTCGAGGATCAAGTTTCAATTTGAATTTTAAAAATTACGAAGAGGATAATTAAACGGAAATAAAATGGAAATCGAGTATTTAACAATTTCATTAATTTTAGAAAATGAAGTCATCATTGTATCATCATGTTATGTGTTAAAAGTCCATTGCTACCAAATACAGACCATAATCAGAAAACTCAGTACGTTTATTATTGGCTTTTCCATCTTAAACCTTTCGAAAACTCGTACTCTCAGTTCAATACCGTTTATATACGTTCTGATGCTAGACGATAACAACAGGTGTTTATAATATATGGAAATTAGGTGGCATCTTTTAGTATGAAACGTTTGTCCACTGACCAGGGGCGGTGGTGTAGCACAGTGGTTTAAAGCGTTAGTTCGTCCCCACGAATGCATGTGTTTGATTCCCTACAATGGACACTATTTGTGAAGTCCATGGTATTGCTGATACAGTGCTAAATGTAAAACCATACACGCTCCACTGATCTGAAACCAGTTGTCAAATTTGGCCATTCTACCGAATGCAAGTATGTAAATTGTAATACCACCTACTAAATGATTTAACCGGAACTGTTAAAATGTTCCTGGGGTCTCTCGGCAGGTCTGTTGTTGAACCGGACATGTGATCACCAAGACATGTGCATGCATACTAAAAGATATTACAAATGAAACTCGCTATTGTGTTTGAGAATGTGATTTCAAATCATTCGTGTTGTATCAAGTGTGCGTTAAGGAATGATCTATAACCAGCTAAGAGAATGCATGATATCATATTCCTTGGACATATTCTCTCTCTGACTCCGATCCATTGCATACCTGTCTGGGGGCACTGTTTCTTTAGAATACCACATTCATCATACCAAACTCATCATTTGTTTCCCGATAACTGAAATCTTCCTTCTCCCTCCCCGGTGTCTTGACGTTAACGCGAATCCAATAGTTAATTCACATAATCTTCATGTTGTATCACAGACAATATGGTACCATGGACGTTGGCGGTGGTATATCAGGTGGAGTGTCCGCACAATATGATGCTATAACATCACGTCAACGCGTGGTTTCAAAAACATTTGAAACCTTCAATTACGGAATTTAAAGCCTACATTATTTCAAAGTTCAATGAGAGTAATTCGTGTCCACGCCTCATGTTTCTTCAGCGAGTGTGCAGAAAATGGTTGTAACACTACTTGCAAAACATAATCTTGGTCGAACACGCATATTCCCAGGGCTGTGGGATTTCATATGTTTGATTAAACACACATGCATTGAATAGGCAGATCCAGGATTTTCAAACTTTTAAAACGCATGCCAATCACATTACATTGTGTAAATGATCAGGATTGTTCCTACTGAAATATGAAACGTCAATGCCACAGAATGCTCATCCCGATTTTCAGACGAAGTGAGTGAGTGAGTGAGTTTAGTTTTACGCCGCTCTCAGCAATATTACAGCTATATGGCGGCGGTCTGTAAATAATCGAGTCTGGACCAGACAATCCAGTGATCAACAACATGAGCATCGATCTGCGCAATTGGGAACCGATGACATGTGTCAACCAAGTCAGCGAGTCTGACCACCCGATCCCGTTAGTCGAATCTTTCGACAAGCTGAGTCGCCTTTTATGGCACGCATGGGTTGCTGAAGGCCTATTCTACCCCGGGACCTTCACGGGTCTTTTCAGACGAAACATATCCCACTGGAGCCAGAGGAAAGTGGTATCTTTCATGTAACCGCAATTAACTTGTAATCTCAAGGCATGACTTATTTCAATGAGCAATAGCTAATATTACGACATAACAACTATAGTGACATGACGGACTAGGTTCATCCACAGCTTCGCTTGAGTGATACATAGCCAAACTCCGCTATGTCGAACTTGTGGTTACTTCGGGGTAAATAAAATCGGTGCTTGCGTGTTCCTTCTTCAGCCACTTTGTGTTTGTGTCGAACCTGGGATAGCCTGAAGGGTTTACTTAGGTCCGTTCCTCCTCGTTGTGTGACTGACGGGTGTCCCTGGAGTCCGTAACAAGATGTATATGGACAAGAAAGAGCTTTCAATGAGTGACTTTAGTTCTACGCCGCTTTTAGCAATATTCCAGTAATACCACGACAGTGAACACCTGAAATGGGCGACACAAGTTGTACTCATGTGGAGAATCGAACCCGAGTCGAATCAACGCCTTGACCACTAGACTATCCCAAGACACATTGTACATATACATAATACATATATACGGAAAATACACATCCAGCTGTGCCCGTTCCAGCTGAGCAAGTACGTTCATGTTGTCCCGGGTTACAAATTGCATAACTGACATGTTAACAATCACACAGGACATAAGTAAGGTTTGATGCTGACGTTACCTTTCATGTGTGACGCACGCGGTCAGAAATCGAGATATTTCCACTAATCACCTTCTCTTAGGGATCAGATCGATTTTTACGAGAGTTTTATACCGCCAGGTCCGAATAACGTTTTGTATTAAGCATGAGGGCCATGCACCAGATGGACATAGAATTAAGTGAACAGATTTGATTGATGCTGGGCTGGCGTTCTGCTATTGCTGTTTCACTGACGCGTATCAGTCGACGAGTCGGGAGCAAGACGTATATGGACAAGAAAGATATTTAAGTGAGTGAGTTTAAGGTTAACGCCGCGTTTAGCAATATCCCAGCAGTATCAAGGCGGCAGAAACCTGAGATTGGCTTCACACATTGTATCCATGTGGGAATCGAACCCAGGTCTTTGGCATTACGAGCGAACGCTTTAAGCTACAACACCCCACTAGAGAAGTTTAAGAAAATAGTGTCAATGATCAATTAGCTCCTGCTTTTGGTATAAAACTTATGTGTATTATTTCAACACATTGCGGTAATTATGGATAACGCATCTTTAAAGACGCCTGTGAAATGCTTGGAAATAGTAACTATTGTGTTGCCAAGACAAAACGGTGATTGACATCATGAATAACCCATTGATGAAGATACTCAGTTTTGGTGGTAATGAGGACCTTTCAGTTCTGACGTTTAAATACCGAGTTTTGGGGTTTAAAACCGTTATCATCCAACATGCGTATACTTTTCAAAACACACATGCAAACATTTTGTTTATTAAAATCCCAGTGTTCCAAATGATCAGTTTTTGGCGTTGTTGATTTGTACACTGTTGTGTTAACAGCGGAACATCACAGAAAGTAGTCATCGATCCTCTGTGTCCCTTGGGTAGTTTAAGTCGACCGAACACATTTGTAAACGTATTGCATTCCACAAGTGACCTTGAGTTTAGGGAAAGATATTTCCTGAATAACGACCTCCCAGAAATACCCCCGTTTGATGACTCTTACCGATTTCTGGGAACTAAGCTCTGGGGCGATATCGACGAGTTACGATACCGAACATCAATAACTCTCCAGCTCATTAGAACAATGGAGAATTTATCGCTGCACTTAATGTCATATCAATACAGAATTTTCCAATGCTGACCACAACGCTTGTCTTTAATCTTGACCGTTGTTTTGAACATTCAACAATTGTAACGCATGAAATCAATAATCAATAACTTCAGCCTTGTTTAAGTACTAGCAGATATTTTCACATATTCGACCAGTCCAATAATTGCTTGATTACCACGTAACTGCAAGTCAAAAGTATTCTGTTTAGCTGGAGACTCAGACGCCAACCAAATGACCCAGGGTCACTATTCCACAATGGAAACCCCGAATGTTAATAACATCCAAACAGTTCCCATCCACCATCCCAAACTTGCTACAACCACCGTGAATGTTTGTACAGAACGTATTTCACCCTTCCCACCTTGAATGCCGTCCAGACTAGCGCACACACTATTCTCTCGGGATCGAAATGTTTTCACTTTCATCGATGGTCGATCAATCAAGCCAAAGCCGCTATTGCATCTCCGTGCAGTGTATTACGCACTGCAGAGCATATTAAACGGCCATGAAAGACCTTGTTAAAAAGAACAACCACGCCTTCATGACCACGGTATGGTTTTGTTACCATACTTCCACAGCCACTTAAAGGCTTCCAATAGGATCCTCGGACAAGCAACTTTGGCTAAGTCGACATAATGGGTACAGTTTGAAATAGTTCTAACGTCTTTTCCTCTGATGAGTTAGTAATCTGATTACCTCTTTGTTACTGATGGGGTTCTTGTGTTATTGTTTATGATTACCATCATTGTTATTTGGGAATTGGGTGGGATCGATCTGGATAACGATTGGTATAATATCCTGGCTGAGGCAGTAGGGGGTAGTTTGGTGTTAAAGAGATGGGATACCACCGTTAAAAGAAACAACCTCAACTGGTGGCTTTTATTGCGTACACGTATGCATGAATCAGTTGTAACCTTATGTGCATATATAGTTTCATAGAAGCAAAACATTGTAGCTTAAATCTTAGAAATATTTCTTAGTTTTTGGTGACAAGTTCCAAAATATCGATATTGTAAGTTTTAAACGTCCATGCAATATCATAATCATATTCTTGTCAAATGAAAGTCTCACAAAAAATCAACACTAATGTAATTATTTCGGATTAGAGAACAAGTGGCAGTTCTCCATATCTCTGACATCTATTTCCTGGCCTAGAAAGTGTAATTAATCAAGAGAAAGCTATCTGTTACCTTGGTGTTCACTTATTTTCCTGATGAAACTGTTCGTTGTTTGTTTTTCCTCATGATGCAAAATCGGCCTATCAGAAAACACAACTGTTACTTTAAACACAGGAAAGAGTATCAGTTCATACGGATTATATCATACGCGCGTGACGTTGCCTCAGCGCTGATTGTTAATTATTCATTCATCTAACTGACACCAATATCTTCCTCTTTACGTCCAGTGGAATATGTTTTAAGGGATAACGAGTTTGGTTATGCAATGCTGCTGACAGTTACTTGGTTTGAAATACCCTCAACAATACATTATGTTATCCCTTGAGAGTTGCTTCGTTTCGAATCCTAGATTCGCCTTATAACTTATGCATGTTACTGAAACACTGCTTAAAACTCATTAACTGTACACTTCTAAATGAGAAAGACCGTGATATGAAGTCGTCAGGTGGGGTACATCAACGACAAAGAAGAATTAGAGAGCACACACCGACCCACCGTGTTACTACAATGACGACTTGCCGTAAACCATCTGCTTCCTAGTGCGGTCACTAATCAGGCATTGAGGCCTAGACCTTTCCCTGACATACTAGCATGCGATCCGTTAGTGATGAAATACTCAGTACACATCGAAATTGCTTAAAGAATATGTTTCTCCCTGTGTGTAACTTTATGTTATATACATATTCTCTTGTATATGGACCGGAGGCCTTTTGTGCAACAAACCTTTTGACTTAAAAGGACCTCAGCAATTTATCATGAGGCCACTTGTACCATCACAAACTGCAGTCTTAGCAATATGGCTGAATCACTGCCAATGTTTGATTGATGAAAAATCACCCGATATCCATTTTTCATAACGGCGGTCTGTAAATGTGTCTGGACGAAACGATCCACTGATTCACACCATGATCATCGATCTACCCAGGTGGGATGTGATGACATGTGTCGACTAAGTCAGCTAGTCTGACCATCCGATCCTCGGAGTCACCACTTTCTACAAGCATGAGTTGGTGTAACTAAGTGGGACTACAAATCAAAACGGCAAGAATGGTCACTATCCATTTTGGAACTGGATCCATTAGTTTCTCTAGTGCAGGTGCAAATCGCACCACACAGCACCATCAGTCGGCAATCAGTGTAATAGTAGCGTCGCTTGATTCGAAATTGTACACCTTATTTCTTTTTACTATTAAAAAGCTGTCATTAAACCAGACCGCCACACTAAAATGAACGAAACTGACGAGCAACGGAAAGTATAAACGCATCTTTGATGTTACCCAAACTGGAAACAAACTGGAAATGGTTATTCGATGGTAATGTATTTGGTTCGGGTGTCATAGTTTTGCTCAGAACCTTTGTTACAGTGTTTGGGCGGCCGTTGTAAGTTTGGTGATATTTTTATAACGTTCATAATTCAGATCAAGTCAGTTTCCGATACGCTCTTTCACCCTGGCAGTTTAATTAAGGTAAAGTTATACGGAAAGCACTGTTATATTTATTAAGGTTAATGTGTTGTTCTGAAATTGTGCGATCATTGTTAAGCATACAATATCCCAACTCGCCTGCTGTCAATTTATGGGTAACTGGATGAGCCAAGTGGACCAGAAATAGGCCATGGAAGTTATGGACTCTTTAGGTTTTGAGTGGAATAGTACTGCCAAAGTAGTGCCAAATATTCAGACTAGTCAAGTGATTTCATCTGTCATGGTATTGATATAATATATTTTTTTAATTGCCCTCAGTTTGTATGTTGTTTAAAGCCGCAGTCGGCAATAATCCAGCTATATCACGGAGATTTACAAGTACCCGAGCCTAAAACCAGACAAATTAGTGATTAATAGCATGAACATCGAATTGGATATGATGACATGTGTCAACCTAGTCAGCGAGTCGACGACCAAGAGCAGGTTACTGAGGACCAGTGATAACCCGCTGCACTATACTTAACAGGTGACCGTGAAATAAAGCGAAAGAGCTAATTGATTCCATCTTTAGTTTCAGTTAATATCAGTTAAACATTCCAAAGTAACATTTCGATTACTTTGTCTAAGAACAGAATCTACGAATAACTCCACTTTCCAAGTATACATATAGATACCAAGATAAACAGCATTACTGTATACCCTATACATTTAGTAATGCACCTCTTGTCTGTTTGAAATCAGTGCAGTCACAGATTTTTCATTTCCACAACACCGGGCCATTAAACATAAAATTGCCACTACATATGATTTTAAGTAGCTAGAGTAATATTTTGAACTGTTTCTATGATGCAATAAACTGAATCATCACAATCATAATATCAGGGACATTACGAAATTGAATCATGACATACTGATGATTTGACAATGCCATCGCCAAGCTGGTTAACAATATAACCCGAGTTCTAAGGAAACTTCCTTCTTAATAAGGCCGACTTTTGCACTTTATCGTCAACAAATCACAGGAAAAATCGAAGATCCCAACGAGAATACCTAGCCACCGAAACAAACCATCTAACGATATGATTGTATAATGGACCCTTCAAACAGCCTGTGAAATGTCAATGAGGTTAGAATAAACGATCGTCGCCGATGCGATGAACAAAAGATTGGCATATTGGTAAAATTGGCCTGATGGAAAGATCCCCGCTCCTTGCCTTATAAATCCGCGCACTACACAAATATCCCATCGTCGCTGATTGCGTAATATTTGCAATTACCGTAAACAGTGAGCAGTCGTTTTGTTAAAAGGTGAAATTTACGCCTTTTTAGAATGGATCGATGAACGATTACACGTAGATAAATGGCCGGAGCTACGGACAACACCGTGGCCTTTTCATGCCGAGTCTGCGTTATGGTTACATCCGTAATCAATGTAACAATAAAGAGCGAGTCCTATGTATCTTGCTGTAACACCAAAGAAGTAAGTGACGTGATGTCTGGAAGATTTCAAAAGGACGCTGTGTGCCTTATTTTAACAAAGGATGTCGCGAACGTATACCACAACGAGAGTGTCAATATTACTGTTTGTCCTTGTAGAAACGCGCGATCAACGTTTGTGTCAAACCCAACGCCATTGTACCGACATAATACAGCGTCAACGCCGTTACAGGATGCAACGTTGTTTGTTTGTATTTGATCACGTTTCTCCATCGACAATGAGAATAGTCGAGTTTCTTAGGTAGCAGGCGTAGGGGTAGAAGCAATGGTAGCATAACCTGCCAAGAGGTCGTATTTTCCTTTGGCCTCCTTCCAGAACACAGAAGGGCATGACAGTGACCGCAGACCAAGAGTCACCTTGTCAGACACGCTGAAGGAAATACTCCGCTGGTACAATATAGAACAAAGACAGGGTCGGGCCCAATTATCTAGAACTTGGATGGGACAGGTTCAGTGGTCGCGTTGTAAAACATAGAGGGGGCAGGGGCCAGTAGTCCTCGTTAGAACAGTCAGGGGCTTGGACTACGACACAATATGTAGAACAACATAACTGAAACCGCGGACCAGTTCGTATCTTGAAGACAGTGACAGTCACCTTTTCACTCAACGCTCACCTTCCACAAAAGCGCTCCTTCGTCTTTATCAGGAGCTAAGAGACTGAGTGAGTGAGAGAGTATGGTTTTACGCCGCTTTTAGCAATATTCCAGCAATATCAATACGGAGGAGACCAGAAATGGGCTTCACAAATTCTACCCATATGGGAAATTGGACCCAGGTGACGAGAGGACGCGTTAGCCATTAGGCTACCCCACCGCCATTTCAGAAGCACAGACATGTCGAGGATATGAGTCTATCTTCATGAAATCTGGTCAGTATATAGTGCAATCGTCTTGACATCATAGTCTGCGCAATGGTCTTAAGACCATGCATGGTCGCAAATTTAACATAAAAATCTGGGGACAGACTCTAAGCTAGTGAACAAAGACAAGCACAAACCAAACTGCACTTTTTAAATCATATTTATAAGAGGTTATAGCCAATATTTTGTGGTTTGACTATCCCAAAATACGGATCACTGATACTGTACACAAAATGGCGATATGCCAAGTTCTACTGCAGACTACTGTTCCTCGTAAACATTGTCAGCTATGTCTACATCGGCTATTTTCCCCTGTCTGGATACCGCAGTATAGGAATGTCAACCGGGTTGTTATATCGTTACATTCAGAATAATTTACAGTCTCAGATGTTGGTAGAAGCAGCGTAATAACACGGGCCAAGTACATCAAAAATCCATTCCCAATATGCCGTCAGTTGCCGTAACGGCTGTCGTCGTTGCCTAGCAACCTATGTAACAAATGACGAATGGGGCATTAAGATGTAATTTAAACACGATAAATTTGAGATCCTGAGGAGGAAAAAACACAGTCGCGGGATCAAAGTTACTGGGGTAAAAAAATACACCGGTTTTAAAATCTGTCCGTTCACTGCACCTCGGGATCCATTTATGGATCTTTCCGTCTGTGTTTGATTTCTTCCTTCACGCCGGGAGAGTTCTGATCTAATTGAAGCAAATTGTGGCATCTGGGGCGTTTTAGCAAGACAGCCAAGAAAGGTTAAACGATTCTCTGCCTGTAGTAACATTTGTACAATGCATGTCGCGTAAATCAAAGTCAGGCATTACAAGTTACTGTCCATGAACATTTCCATTTTCGACAACTTTAGACAGGAGAATCCAATGGGTTAAACATAGGACGTCCCGACATATCAAACCAGTTTCGTTTTCGAGATTCCAATCTGTACAATGATTGCCATGAACAGCGTGGTAATGTTGAAACACTGTTGGGTTTTAGCATTACTTGAAATACTGCTTATCATTAAGAACTGATAGCGTGGTGCCCAACGTGTGGGTTTGTATCTGTATGCGTGTGTGAAACTAGCAGCAAATAGACGCGTATAAGACCCTTGATCAGGCAACGTGGCTGTCTGATGTCTGGGAATGGATTAGTCTAGTAGCGGCGGACGAACATGGCGCTTTGATGTTATTGATAGAGATGGTCAATTACTCAATAGCCATTGTGGGCTGACTTGTACCCTCCCAATACTTCCGCAATATTCATGATCATTTCATACGGTGTATGGAAGACGTCATCGATTATCAGGACAGTTATAGCTGCAATCAAGTAAATGGTTTTAATAAAGTATACTAAATGGTCGTTTTACAGTTGGAATCGTACAATGGAATCAGCTTTTAGGAGATACTTCCTATGATTATGGAAATTATTTCTGTCGCTTTTGTAAAGTTTATCAAGAATATTGATACTTACCATTTATGCGTGAAATCAACGGCAATTCTGCAAGTCAGGAACGGCTTTCTATTTCGAGCACATTTCAAAACAATAGACGTCATACAGGCATGCATGTATGGTTTTGTCTTCAGCATCACTGGGCTCTGCGGGTTTTCATGAAGAAGGCTGTTTCTGACATACAGTGTAATCATGAGTTAGTGAGTGAGTTTGGCTTACTGTTTTAGCAACACTTCAGAAATAAGGCACAGTAGGGGACACCGGAAATTGGCTTGTCATGTTGCACGAGGGAGAAGGGGGTGGGGGCTGGGGGTTGCATGAGGAATGAGTCGGTTTGGTTTTACACCACTTCCAGCAGTAATCCATATTACGGCGGGGGAGACCCCCCCCCCCCCCCCCCACACACACACACACCAAAAATAATAAAATAATAAAATAAAATAAAAAATGGGCCTCACATATTGTACGCAGATGGGGAATCGAACCCAGGTGGTCGGCGTGACTAGCCAACCTTTTACCCACTTGGCTACCCCATCGCCCCAAATAGGTGTGAACAAAGAAGGGTGGATGGGGATGGGATTGGTGAGGGAGGAGACTGATGTTACTTGTAAGCCTTCGCACTAAACTGACCTATTCAATACTGTTAAATATCCCTGTACTCTACGGGCTGTTTAGACTAAGGTACACATTCCAGTGTGTGTAGCAAACATAAATAAAAGTCGTATTTATACAACAACATATCATTGATCCAATTTCTCGAGCGTCATCGCATATGAAATAACCCCTCCCCTCTCTTCTGATAAGCGTGTATACTGTCTAAATCCATTTATTGATTAGCACGCCTGGAAGATCAGGCAAACTTTACAATAGGAACGTAAACTAACAGGATCCAATATAGAGTCATCCGATCTGTTAGCATTACCATTTGTCTGTCAGGCACCACCTTCCGACTGTAAACAGAACAGCATCATCGAATTCTATCTCTGAATTATGACAATCATCAAGGATAATATCTGCACATGAGATAACGAGAAGGCAGTTCAGAATAACACTTAATGTTGAAATGTCTCCTATCAACGACACGCTCTTACAACCTGTTTCAGTAAATACATCAAAGCAATTGAGTGACGAGGTCCTTCGTCTTTCTGACACCCTATGTCCTCTTTGACTGACACCAAGTTACCGTGGCTCCAAGACTTGCCTCCAGCAACAAACAGTGTTTTCATTTCATCGTGATTTGTATGAGACTTAAAATATAATGGGATTAGGCTTGGCCGCTATACTCAGGTCTCACTGATGTTAACATTGATTCCTTGGGTAAAAACTCTGATCTGAACAAGAGCTCCGAAAACCTTACGTTTATTGACGTCAGGACCTTTGTGTGAGGATTAGGTACTATATCCAGCCTTGACAAGTCGATTCCTACTTCCTGTTTGTCCTGAGCAAGGTTAGTTGTTGACAGATCTTGGTGCCATGCCTTCATCCCTTGTGACAGTGTTGACCTAGACGTTTCAGTGTTCGCTTTCACACCGAAGACACGCCATTCCACACATGGGTACAATATTAACTCCCATTAGCGGTGTCCCTCGTCCTGATATTGATGGAATATTGCTAACAGTGGCTTAAAACCCTACTCATTCATTCCTCGTACAACATAAAAAATGAGACCCTAAGGATTGTTGGGGATGGTGGTACAGCCTACCAAACCATTCGCCCGTGTTCGACTGCCCTGTTTCTAGCTGTCCCTTAAGTTTTGCTGGAATATGGTTGAACGCGGCGCAAAAACATTTTCACCCACCTAACCTATTTGTGGGATCGTTTCAAGATAGGTTGACTTTGGGGAAATGCATTTAATTACGGTTGTGTGATTTACTATACAAAGGCTTACTGATTACCCCCCGATTAATCAAAGTGGCTATGTTTTGTCAGATCGATGTGACTGATGGCAAGATAGTATGCATGATCAACTCTTCATTAAAGTATTAACGACGACTGGCTATAGGTTCTAACACTGTTATCAGGCAAGCGATGTCGCTCCAATAATTTATTGTAATAGAAAAGTTGACCAGTCATACTATATTGTTATCAGTTACATGCCCGAGTTCTATATGACACTCAAAGATGAGGTTCGCCAAGATGTGTATTGGACTGAGGTTGAAGTCTCCCCAAACGCTTGCCTCTATCAACGTTTCTCTTGATTCGGAATCCAGAATACATGTCCGCCGTGATGTGTCTGGAATATTGCTTAAAGTGGCTTAAAACCATATTCCCTCACTCACTCACTCACTCACTGAACACATCTCCATGGGCCATTTGGTACGTAATGATACGGTTCAGCCAATATATCGCAAAATGTCTGTTTTAAGGATTAACCAAAATCCTTAGAATACTTGAAGGTATTGCTTTTTCTTCGTGAAGGTATTTAAAGCCAGTAGCATTAATAGCCGGTTCGACTGTTCCATACCCTTTCTCCTTGGGGTATTGGCTACATCTGTGTATTCAAAGGTTCTCTGAGTAGCGCTGAGATCTTAACTCCCATACTTTAACATTGACTTAGAACCGTCTCAGCGATAGGTTCGCTTTGAGAAACATCGCCCAGGACAATGTTAGACTTTGACAGGGAATATAATCACAGAAAACAATATCTGAAATCTGCCACTTCTTCACTGATGATGGCTGGTACTGGGGATACGATATTTGGGCAAGTGTTGGACACCTAGTCTGTTCACCATATGGTCGACCTGATTCTATGTATTTATAGTGTACTATCCATGAACTTCGGTTTCAGCTAAAATTGTGTTCGGATGACGTTCACTGCTGGTCCAACAGCCAATTCCCTTTCACTGAACTTGCAAAAACAAGACACCACTGAAAAGCCACATGCATGTGTTTCATCAAGAGATACATTCAGACAACTTGATTTGTACAATGGCTGAAATACTACTTGTCAGCGTTCCCTTTGTGTTGACAATATTCCAGGTTTTGCTGTCAACATTTCACCTTTTCAGGTACAGTGAAAACAATCCATTATGTTTTAGGAGCCATGATTAGGGCCTTTCCTCACTTGACCATTAGCGACAACAATTAGGATTGGTGTAGCTCCCTGTTTTGGATTGTGTCGACTGTTCCCGTGTTATTTAGATGACCAACGGACCACCGATGGTGCAGGATACGGTTGCCATTTAGCTGGATATCAAAATCTGACAGTAATTGATCATCATATGCTGGAAACATAAACAACTGACGCTTACATTTACTAACGATGAAAGTTTATCTGATAATAGTAACGTTGCTTCATGTGGGTTCCTACTGTAATTACATCCAACGACCCCACAAAACGTTCTGTGTATACACACGTTGTTTTCCACACGTTACGAGCATAAAACTCCACTAGCCACAGGTACTGCGCTTTCATTTTGGACTGCTTCGTTTGATATCATCCTTGCATGACGCGTTGACAGTTGTTTTAAGCCAATGCCACAATGATGGCATCGGTGAGAATGTTTGAACTCATTCGAGATCAATCTTGACCGTATCAAATCACTTCTTCTTGAATCTTCTTAGATGAATGTTTAACTGTATGGTTCTATTGCCATGACATCCTTCCCTGAATTAATCCGTGAAGGTCCGGGGTAGATTAGGTCTTCAGCAACCCATGCTTGTCATAAAAGGCGACTATGTTTGTCTAAGAGGCGACTAAAGGGATCCGGTGGTCAGGCTTGCTGACATGGTTGACACATGTCATCAGTTCCCAATTGTGCAGATCGATGGTCATGCTGTTGATCACTGGATTGTCTGGTCCAGACTCGATTATTTACAGACCGCCGCCAAATAGCTGGACTATTGCTGAGTGCGGCGTAAAACTAAACTCACTCACTCCTGCAAATGAATATTCACTGGTCGATGGTGAAGATGCAGCATGTAGACACGTCCAAGTGTATGTTGACGTACCTGGAAGCAGGTGCTGAACGGTACTACTTCGGTAAAGTGTTAACGAGCAAAAGCTTAAGTGGGATGATCATCAATTAGTCTGCACACAGGCATTGGACTAACCTAAAAAAACTTACTGTCATAACTTGTTAATACATCACGATTTCATACAACATAGTACCTTCAAAGGTCAGCTGCAGGGCCGGTCAATATTGAACATAAGAGAGACCGACGTTCTATCGCCGTGCATCGCCGCAACGATGGAACCAGATGTCCACTACGACAGATATGACTGTAAATCTGACCCCTAGTGTCTACCATTGTATAAAAGGTATACGTGCTGGCAAACTGTTCCCCCCTAAATGAGTAGCTTGTTCTTAAGAATGACAGCTGAGTCACTTATATAGACATATGTCTTGTCAGCTAAAAGTACCAGTCATAGTTAAATGACATACCAGTAAATGCTGGCAACATACAATCCGTTATTTTGCAAGAGCCAGAACAAGGCCCTGTGTTATTCAATACTTATATCTTACCAGCTAATAGGAGCCGTCACATGTGTAGCCAAGGAATATATTTCGATTTTCTTCTAAATGCTATTTCTCATAACAACAGCATCCGCTTCAGTTAAATGGGCCAGTTAATGCCATGTGCTATAATTGAGCGATGTATCTGTTTCCTATCAGTCATAAAAGCATGTTGTTACGTTGTTTAAATGAAATTGTGTGGTAAACACTCATCATTAGTGGGTTAAAATAGAAGCTGCAACCAATAAGTAACCAACAGTTAAAACGGAGGGTACACACACACACACACACACACAGATATATATATATATATATATATATATATATACACACACACACACACACACATAAGTTTTGATCGCGCTGTATGCTACATTTAAATGAGCTGTTCTGAGATGGTTTCAGTCCTTCTTTAGGGTGTATAACTTCGAGAGATCACGTGTGTTAGGTTTGTGATATGTAGTGAGAGAGTGAAAGGATACAAACGAGAATTGTTCAGTGACAATGGCAAAGAACAACTATATATCGTATATGAAAGATGGAATATAGTACAAACGCTGGTTCGACTAACTGCATCTGGACCATCTAAACTTCTCCCTTGCCCAAACCGTTTACTACTTCCCCAACCCTATTAGGATGTCTGAAATGATAACGCCTCACCCAAGCGTCTTCTAAACCTTTCATGGACCAAATGTTTTTCTGTGTGTAATTCAGCAGCCAAGTGAAAGGTACTCAACGTGAACTAGATACACGAATGGCCGAGTCCTTTCGTTGCACAGAGTTGCGCCCCTTGGATGTGACAGAAACCTATGACTGTGTGTCCCAGTGTACAATTTCCGACTCAGCCAACTCAACCGGGCATTACGAGTGTGGCACCAGCTGCAAACCATATATTTGCAACACATTGTCAAAAACTATTGCTTGTCATTGTCATTGAACAATTCTCGTCTGCTTCCCCTCACTCACTCACTCAAGATGACAAACCTAACACACGTCATCTCTCAAAGTTATCCACCCTAAGTAGGACAGAAACCTTCTCTCAAACAGCTTCTCTAAATGCAGCATACAGCACGATCAAAACTTTACAAGAGTTTTATTTCCTCATTAACGATATTCCGCAAAAAAGGATTACAACCCTTTTAGCGAGATCAGTTGAGTCTTGCATCGGATGAATCAATGGTATTATATTAAGTGGCTGATATGCATGCGTAATGTACAGGGTATCAGCCAATCTCTCGGCATACATGTGTGAAGCAGGAACAGATGGTTGAAGGGATGGGGGAACCCTGGATCGATGCATAGCTATCACAGAGTGAAGAATGCAACACTCCAACACGAATCTACTCTCATCAAATCTCCCATTACGCAACAGGGAAGGGTCGACAGAACGAGAGGCATAGACACGCTCTCCAAGGCCCTGGGGACGGACAGCCTCATTTACTTTAAGTGAGATAGAACTTTCACGCGAACCTCGAAACAACTTCTCCGGTCTAAGATGCAATAATTCTAATTTCCTTGTTAAGCTTAATGGGTTTTCCCAGTCGGAGAGATATCAAATTATAACTATTTCTGTTGGTTTTGCAAAAGGAAAAGGAAAAATGTTCTAAATTGCCTGCTTGTTGTGCGGTGTAATGGGCGTCATTATGACAAGATGAGTTGAAACACTTTATACTGTCAACGGCAATAACGTCATGCATGAAAGACAATGAAGTACTTGTCACAGAGAGAGAGTTTGGTCCTCCACGTTTCTATTCTACGCATAATAACACGTGACATTACGCGGATGTTACAGTCGGCGTAAAACAATACTCACTTCAGCGACCAGGATAGTTGACACTTCGAAATACTTGTAAATGTTGATGAATGATTGTTAAAAATAGCATGACGTCAACGCTTTATCAACTGTAATATGTCCTTCAGTGTAATATATTTTGTATATGTTCATAAGAAATAGATTTAAAATGAGTATTATACAATATATGACTAGATACGTATGACCCACGGTATCGCAAACGCAATGATGAAGTCATGGGACATCAGCATGTCATGTAGCAACATACCATTGTGAGAGAAGCAACACATTGTCGTGTGCAGATTACCATTAACAAATTTATTCCCCTTCTTTGCTGGCTGAATATGTGCCCGTGATGCCATTGCCTAGCTTTATTGAATATTTGACACGTGAAGAGCTCTTCTCTAATTAGGTCAGACTGTTCTGTATAATAATGTAAAAGAAGACATAGTCTCCCAGAAACTCAAGGAAACTTATTGACGTCTAACGATGTAAACGTTATGAGATCGAGAACATTTCCAGAATATACATTGCATACCCTTGGCGAAAGTTCTCTGTTGTCAACAGAAGTAGAAACGAATTTCAGGAATCAAAGCTCTAGACAGTGTCTCTCTTATACTAAATATGCTCAGAGTCTGGCATTAAAGCTCACAAGGGGCTTCTGCCACAGAACCAATTCTCTGCTACTATCTCAAATCCGTAAAGACTCCCTAGACAAGCTCCCGGCGGTGCCCCTGATGTGAGAAATAAGTTCCGAGTCTGGTATTAGAGCGTACGACGAGACCAACTTTGTCTGATCTGCCTATCTAACAGATTGATCGTAATGGAGCAAGGGTTTGTACCCCTGTGGCAAGGTGACGGTCAATACCCGCGTTTTTAGTCTCCATCAATTGAAGAGTTCTTAATCAATACCCCTTTCCTTCAGTGTGTGTCCCTCCAATCAAGGATAAAAAGCCAGGTTTCGAGTCCCTCGCGGATCATTTCTAATAGACTAGCGCGATCGGATTTGATTTTTCAATTGAGGCTCGGCGGATTGGACTCGCGATAAGCCCCCTAGTCTAGTGTAAAAACGTGATATTTAGGCAAGCAAATAGTTTCTATTTGCCCTCCTTACTACTGACACGTATAGTCCATGCAATGGTTAACGGACTTTCATGACTGTGTGCTGTCATGGGGGTTTTCACGACACTGATACGTTAGATGCACTCGGTGTTTTTTTGTCTAAAATTTTCTTTACCTGACTTCACATGGCGAAGAGTATACAACAGTCCGAAGACGCAAATTGAAAGCAGGATTGGTTTTACGGATGCGTGTGTTGACCTAGTCCTCTGTAACGTCTTTCAGGTCGACCTTCCAAAGTTCTCATTTACTAAGGATTTGTCCAGCGGCTCATTTTTAAAATCTTGCACCCGACTTAACGCAATTATTCACACCTTCGAGCAATTCCGGAAAAATAAACACTGTATTTTAGATAGTGTCACGGTTTCTATTAGATGAAGTGAATTTAAGATCACGTATCTATTTTTGTCTATTTATTGCTAAAGAACATGAAACATGATGAGACTGTTCTGAACGTCTTTCTACCGTAGTCATGTCCGCACTGTAGAAAACACGTGTTTACTCTACCAAGTAAGTAAGTCATTCTGCATAATCCTATAACTTATTTTGCCGCCTTCTATCGAGTAAGTCATTCTACATAGTCTCATTACTTATCTTGCAGCCCTCTATCGAGGCATAATCGTATAACGTATCTTGCTGCCTGCTATCGAGTAAGTCATTCTACATAATCTTATAACTTTTCTTGCAGCCCTCTATCAAGTAAGTCATTCTACATAATCTAACATATCTTGCAGCCTTCTATCAAGTAAGTCATCCTACATAATCTAACATATCTTGCAGCCTTCTATCAAGTAAGTCATCCTACATAATCGTATAACTTATCTTGCAGCCTACTATCGAGTAAGTCATTCTACATAATCTAACATATCTTGCAGCCTTCTATCAAGTAAGTCATTCTACATAATCTTATAACTTATCTTGCAGCCTACTATCGAGTAAGTCATTCTACATAATCTAACATATCTTGCAGCCTTCTATCAAGTAAGTCATTCTACATAATCTTATAACTTATCTTGTAGCCTCCCGTATCGTGTGTAAGAATACGCTACAACGTTCCACCTAGTTTCACCATGCCCTACAGAGTCTTGTATTGCATGTAACCAGTGTTACATCTGTTCTGTTTTAGGCTTTCATCAATCTGCTTTAATCATATCTTATATATGTTTACAATTATTCCGTATCACATATATATTGTTGTCCTTAACGGTATACGTCAATGAATAAGGTTTCAGCTCTGACTTGGCACTCTGACCTCATCACTGAGTGAGTGAGTTACTATTTCAGCCATATCATGATGAGAGCAAGTAAGATTAGAAAGCTAACCTCATCAGACTGTCCGTGACAATAGTGAGCGTGGATGAACTGTGACAACAGTATTCCTTAACAGCAAGACGAGGGAGGCAGGGAGTGGCCCTAACATACCACTCGGGAAAAGAAACCGGAATCCCGTGGTGGGCGATCTTTAGACGTACTCTTGTGGAAACATTGTTGATTAGCAACTATTTCTTCCTGTCTTTTTTACCAAGATGGTCTTGCTTTTTTTCAGATGATCCTATCCCGTTATTACCAATCCATCATTGAAAAGATGCAGACCTGCTTATCCACTCGAATTCAACTGCTGATTATATGAAACAACATATAACTGAAACCTTATAACTGATTAACTTATTAACTGATACTGTCCCTCTGATTAAAGAAGCCTGCCCCATCAAGATAAATGTGTTATAAATCATCGGAACGGTAATCTTTAATTTACATCTCACAGAACGCCAGATCTCCTTCAATATCTAGTGGTTACGTGAAACACTCGCAAAAATATAGAAAAAAATGTTTTCTCTTTTATTGACCAGGACCATGTGGTTGGCACGGAACTTGTAGTTTATGGACATGTGTCCCATAAAATGCAATTAACACATGCGGTTAGAGTGGTTTATGTGGAATCAATGCCCACATTATATTGACCTAATCTTCGAAGCCCCTTGCATCTGATTGTTTTAGAGATTTGTACGACAACTGGTAATCATGAAAAAGAAATCTTTTTTTTCTCAAAAATTATAATTTTAAGGAGACAAAAGATTCCTAGAGGTTTAGGATCATAAATATTCCTGCATCAGTTTACTCAAATGTCAGCTATTCTTTGACGACAAATTAGAGTAAGTTGGACAGGCTAATTTCATGGAGGACGGAATGAAAATTTCAAACATTTAAAAAATGTATCTCTAATCGGTTAAGGGCAGAGAAATATGATAGTGACTGGGTGTAGCTTAACGCTGCTTAACGGTCGATCATTTATATAATGGTTTCTGATTTTGTTGAATGCCCGAAACAGATGCTATGTTAACAATTTGGGCAAATCAACGGGAAAAGAATGTTGACACAAAATGGATCTGGATCTCAGGAGGCTGGCATGTCCAAGTGATGCCTATCTGTCCAGCAGGTACCCGTTACAGTCATGTCTAAAACGGGAGAAACATATATACAACGATTTTGTAAAATTCATCAATAATGCATTATGCAATGAACACGAACGACCACACATAGTTATACACGGAGTCGTGGAATATGTTCAAACATCATGCGAAATTTCTGCGACTCAAGTGAACGTACAGGAGTGAAATAGTAAACGAACGAACGAATGAATGAATGAATGAAACCCGTTAGTGTAAATATCTCAGTTGCGGATTTGGCTACACGAGTCCTTCCAGCACTGTACAAGCTCTCCTGAAAATAACAGCGCTACAACTGGTCCCACTATCCTGTGATGTAGCTAGGTACTTGCTGTAGGTCGACAGTTCCATCGTTCATGTTAATAGCCATGGTAACATCACTCATGCCACGGCTGTTACTTTCGCGGCACTGAATATGACCTGTAGGGATATTGAAAATGCGCACTGGAAATTATTCCCTGTCAGTTTTTGTGTTACCTCGTTCTTCTTCCACATGTAAATGGCAATGTTAAGTCCGCGTTCGCAAAGCATGGACTATCTCATTGTCATACTCAGATCAAAGAAGACCCAGTCAGAGATTGATGACTCGGCACAATGTGATCTAAACCACAATCAAGAGTCAGCTGGGAGATTCAACATATCGACTGTTAGTCAATCTTAGAGGGGCTCGAGCGTTATTGTTATAATTAGCATGTTTCTGCCTAAAAAGGGAGACAGTGTTCACTGCTTTTGGCACACTTTTATCAACCAGATGAAAAAGATTGAAGGCTTTTTATCAATATGTACTGCTTTAAATATATTACTTCTCTGTGAATAAATGATATATGTGAATATCTGTATCTGCCGTCTCCCTTCGTACATATGTTGACGATAAGCTTTCATTTTGTATTGTACACCTTTAACTTTATCAGCTAATTGTAAAATTTTCCAAACCTGAGTGTAAGTGTAAAACTTAAAAGGGGTGAGTTGAGTATCTATAGATGGCAGTCTTGCCATGACGTAAAGGTGTCCTCTTGGAACTGATCACAAAAGATTAGCCTTTTTAAGAAAAAGACACCCCAGCATAAATCGTCCCATCAGTCTTAAACTGAGTTGAACCCGAGATTTAAAGGAAACAAGACAAGGACCCTTTTCTTGTGTTCTATGGCATTACCGCTAGTGTTGGCTTGACCCATCCAAGACGTATACTGTTTGCCCGTAGGAAGCATACCTTATAAGATATTTGCATGTGTATGTGAGCTTGTTGGAGGCTGTGAGAGGTGTATACATTGACAATGTGTAACTATGGTCCTCACAACAGTTGCTGCTGTGTTGAGATGTACCATTCATACCACGTCTTACGGATATTTGACCCGTAAAGATCCGGGTTAGAATAGGTCTTCAGCAATGCTTGCCTGTCAGGATCGGGTGGTCAAGACTCCTGACCTGGTTTGCACATGCATGGGCTACTTAACACCACATTCTAATATAAATCCTAACGGGTCTCTTGGATAGGTACGCGTAGTGACATTTGTCTTCAAGCGGTAAGGGCTTCAATAGGAACAGAAGATACACCATTGTTTTCACACAAATGACAGATGGACACAGGTGAATAAGTCATCAGTAGAGGGTGCCACTGTTGTCTTGACAGAGTCTTTAAAGCGTACAGGTTGCCAAAATATTGTTGAGACTTTCCAAAAGACATTAACTATTTTCGGATAGGCCAAAGAAGGGTTGTCATCTGATACGATATCTTCACAGTACGGGTGCTTTTTTAATTCAATGAGAACAGTGCCGTAGGTTCCTCAGCTGTCCGATGTCTTGATACCAATGATTTTCATTCCAAAGCGTTGATTCGTTTCACATTTTTATGATGACATCTATATTTAGTCTAGCATTAAAACATATCATCCACATTAGATTGTATATCAGACTTTCTTCTGTTTCTGCAAGCAAGTTTGTCGTTCTGAAAACGGGAAACATTACAGTGTGTCTTATTAAAAAAATTAATCAGATATATTTATGCGACATTTCACTAATACACAACAAAAACAGACCATGAATAGTGGTCTATATGAATGTTTCATTACACAAAGATGTAGATTTGGTTGAGACTTCCAGTTGCTTTCGCTCCAGAGAAGAGAATACTCTCGTCTGTGTCTACAATATCATTGACATTTCTCAACTATCGTTCACTCGGTACAGCGATATGAAGTAAATAAATAACTAATAAGCATCAGTACTGAGAATCGATTGGGAAAATGAGTCTGAGAGAGTTAGCTTTTTAACAAAACGCTACGCTCAAATGTCTGCGAATATTTCCAATCGTGTTTGCGCAGGATATTTCAGGTGAAAAATAACTATACGATACTTCTGGAAGACGACAGTGACAACATTGAGATTCGTCAAAGTCATTTCAATATTGGAAAAAAGACACAAAAAAGACACAGCACGTAAAATCCAACTTTGGTGAGGCAAGACATTTATCGGTTTTGCATAGACAAAGACGACTTATAAGACGATCTTGTTTCATATTAATTCCTATGCTACGTATATTCATAGAGATAATGCACACGTATAGGTTTTCAGTAACACATCGAAATACGAAATAATAACTACCACTCAAATATATACATGCAGGGCCCAGTTTCACAAAACTCTCGTAAGCCTAAGGTCTCGTATCTTTTCTCGTAGCATCCGTAGCTCCTATGTTACAGTATAAGAGGTACAATGGCTACGAGAAAACTTACGAGATCTTAGGCTACGAGCGTTTTGTGAAACGGGGCCCTGGAGTGTATTTTGGTTTGTATTTTGAAACGCTTGTTACCGTTGTAACAGCACGATTAAAACACAAGGCATGTATCTGTAATCAGCCTTAATACCTGTGTTCTAATGAACGTACATGTAACTTCTGCGATTCTACAATACAGGTAAGTACTCCAAATAAACACTGAAACAGCATACAATATTTATCTGTCAGTCAGCCTTTATTCCCGTATTCCACTGAAAGTATAAGCAAAGAGTGCAAAGTGTATCTCTCAAGCACCGACTGTGCCGCGGTGATCAGGAATCGAACTTACGCTTCTATAAATGTCACCGGGAAAGACAAAAAGCAATGCTTGATCAGGAAGTTTCTCACTCACCCAGCTTAAAATGTCATTCCCCCTTTGTATCCCAAAACAAAGGGGAAGATCTACATAATATACCAAGTAAGGAGACTGGCATAACAGATTTTGCTATAACTCAGTGATTTCTTTGCTGAAAGTCAAGTATGGAGGGGGGTTACATAGCAGCATTGGTTCAAACAAGCCAGTGGTTGGAGTAGTGGGACAGTTTATACGCAGGACAACCAAAACACAACCAGCCATGTTGTATGTTTTTACCACCCAGTCCTCATATAGACTAGTTGTTGTGAAACCTGTTCTGGACCGGAATTTCATTGGAGGAATTCCAAGGGTTATATAATGTTCCAAAGAAGAAGGGGAACCTGATTTTTAAAGTCTAGTAGAAAGAAAACCCATTGAGGAACGTTACAATAACATGATTCATCTTGCGTATGTAGCTTCATTTCACGTTATCACCACACGCAAACACAGTGCATGGAAAACACGTGCACAACGTGGGAGCCTCCTACACGTGCATGGGGTGTCATCATGAATCTTGACGTTTTTCGGGCAGGTCGATAAATCACTGTAGACCATTTTTCCGATAATTGTCTTGCATCTGTGCATGGTCAGGGTTATCAGGGTCAAATCACACACTACTGACTGAAAATTATAAACCTGAAATTTTCATGTCATACTCCAGCCACCTAACAAGGGAGATAACTGAACGAACAGCTTTGGTTTGAATGAAATCCATGTGATGATGCATTCTCGTAACATCCATTATTATTGTATTAACATTGATTCAATCCCATATATCTCTTAAATTCGACAATCGTACATTGAAAGTACAGTTCCCCTACTTTTTTTTTTTTGAAGAATATATAACAGATTTTAGAACCCTATCAAGTTCTCATCTCAGTTCGAGAAACGATTAGAACAAACACTTCTCATCACGCTTAAATTTCAGTCTCCGGATGCTGTTTGCTGGTATCGCGTTATGAACAGTGATAATGGCAACAAAAAGAGGAAAACAAGAACAACAGGAAAACAAGCAGCAGCGCCGACAAAAAACACCACCACCAACAACAACAACAAAAACCAACAATAATGGTCTTTAATCGCTTGGCCATTCAACCCACAGAGGCAGGTGCTGACTTCGGAGCCAGTTCATCTTGGTCCTTTTTTTATTTATTTTTATTTTTTTATTTATTTATAATTGGGGCACGATGATGTGTCTACCAAGTCAGCGAACCTGACAAACCAATCCCTTTAGTGTCCTCGGGGCCTGGGTTGCTGAAGACCATTTCTAACCCGGAACATTACGGTTTCTCTCCGATGGTAATGACCAATATGTACAGTAAAGTTTTAGATTTAATTTTATTCTGAAAATTTCATTTTCAGAGATTGCCGGAATTGTTGGTGCTTTTCCGGAATTCATAACAACAACCTGTTAACATCAGCAGAATCAGTTGTATTAAAGAGATTGGATACCGTGGTTTGTGCGCATACCGGATGCGACGGAATGTGACACTAGCAGCGCGTATTTATGTTACACAGTTATTTCCCTTTATATTCCTTCTAATCAGGTTAACCACGCAAGCGTTTATCCTGAGGTAACCCGGGCAAGAGTTATCTCCCCTTATCACTTCTCAGTTTAATTCAGGTAGGTATGCTGTTCCAATTGGAGATAATGTTGATACTCTCTAGTAACATATTTTCTTTTTACTTTTGAATATTTATGGCACTGGTGACTTCATTTTTCTATACCATAATTAGATTCAGGACACGTTTTTCAACAAAATAATAGCAAGTTTAGCAATTTCTTGACACTCTTAGATATTTTGTACCCAACCTCCTTTAATGACAGGCTTGGAGGACAGATCCTAACAGTAGTGATGATAGTGGTTTACAATATGGTACACCCAGTTCAGAAAGCCAGTAAACCAAATTATTAACCATGCTAAATCACAGGAGTTGTGGCCTCACACACTCATCCACACGCGCACGCACGCAGACACACATATTTTTGCACTCACATAAAACACCTTCTCACTCAACCACTAATCATAAGCAGTCTGTTACAAATCTAAGCTTTTAGACATGTTTTGTATTCTAGGACGTAAGATTGGATTTCACTATTTGCGGATGACACGTCAGACTGAACAAAAACCTGTCTAAAATTTCTGGTGGACATCGCGTCACCTGAAATGCCAAACACGATTGAGCTATCTTCGTATCAATTTCGGTATATCTCAGTGATCTCTTTACCGTAAGCCAAACGTCTGGGACTGATTACATTGCAAGTCTAATGGCTGCAAGTCTGATTATCTCAATAACAGACTGCCTCCCGCATTTAACTCTTTCTTCGGCAGGAATACTTATTGCTTTCTGTGCGTAAGGTGTAACTGATACATCACTCTTCATTAGATCGTATTTTCGAAATCCCTGTCTAAGCATCAACTCATTCGAAAAACGAATCAAAATATTATCTGCTTGATATGCCTAGTCAAAGTGTCAGGCAGTGCCTGCTTGAAAGTGCCTTCAACCGATGGGCATGTCATGATACACACTCACCGAAAAACACATCACATAGACATAATTTATCTCTGTTCGTTGCATTACGTGCAAGATTTGGACCTATAACAAAACAAAATGTGTAAGTACGGTATGTGAAGTAGTCTGAGGAGTTCAGGAGTATTTAATAAGAACATTTCTGAATTTGCATGGCGATACAGCTACAAGCAGGTTTATATGTTACCTCCAACAACAAGCAGTGGCTACTAAATACCGGCAACTTCAAACAGTGCAATCATATGGTGAACAAATCGTCATCCTTCTCAGTTTTATACTGAGAAATTCTTTGAAACTTTTAAACACTTATATTTACCAGGGCTGGTCAAAAAGTTCTAAGCCTAAATAACTTCTAGACTGACACAAACTAAACTTAGAAATGTTGTTGGACAGTTTTCTTCATCAGTATTTCCTTTTATTTTACTGAAATAGATCAACAACAGAGGAAGCTGTCAAAACCGGCATCTGTCCAATCTGGAAACTTGCCAACACTGGCATACAGTCTCAGTCTCATCCGTAACTTCTACAATTATCAGCAGCTCTACAATCCGGTTCATTGTTTTAACCGGATTGTTTCTTTAGTCCCAATGAGTGCCGGTTTAGACAGCTTCCATTGTACTTTGAAAGCAACAGATCCTTGAAGCCTGGGATACACAGAGTACAGTAGATTTGAGCTCGTCATTACCGGCATAGAGTCTTCCACGGAGATGTTTCTTCAATGTGGAACTAGGTGAAAGTCACTTGGGGCCAGGTCAGGTGAATGTGGAGGACGAGGAAGTTCTTCGAAGCCACATTGATGTACTGCAGACTTTGCCAATCGAGAGGTGTGAGACGAAGCATTGTCATGTAAAATCAGAGCTCCAGCCATCAACATCTCTTACGTTGTACTCGTATGTATACCCCAGTGTGTTTTAAAGACCTGTTGCTTTCGAACTAGTTGATCTATTTGAGTAAAATAAATGGAAATGCTGATGAAGAACACTAGTACTGTCCAGCCACACTCCTAAGATTAGCTGGTGTCACCAGTCTAGAAGTTATGTAGGCTTAGAACCGTTTGACCAGACCTCGTACAAAACAAGACTAGTTGTCTCCCATTTGAATTTGTATTAATTTTGGTTTTAATTTTCAAAGTTACACTGAGTAACACAAAGCGAGAATACATAGAGGTCCCAGTCCTGCCATTCGTCTTCCCAGTAGTAACAGAGCATTCTTTGAGCGTGTATGTCTTATCATCGCCATTCAGCATTCTAGAGCATCTGATATGTAGCATTTGTATAGCATTTGTTCCAAGTGGGCAGTAATTCAGCCATGCCGTGACTGAGAATGGATTATGGTTGAGATGTTACCTACCAAACAGTTCCGGAGCCTTCAGCATCACCAGTGTGTGAACATCAGTGTGTTACCATCAGTGTGTGACCATCAGTGTGTGGACATCAGTGTGTGACCATCAGTGTGTGAACATCAGTGTATGAACATCAGTGTGTGACCATCGGTGTGTGACCATCAGTGTGTGACCATCAGTGTGTGACCACCAGTGTTTGACCACCAGTGTGTGACCATCAGTGTGTGGACATCAGTGCGTGAACATCAGTGTGTGACCATCAGTGTGTGGACATCAGTGTGTGACCATCAGTGTGTGAACAACAGTGTATGAACATCAGTGTGTGACCATCGGTGTGTGACCATCAGTGTGTGACCATCAGTGTGTGGACATCAGTGTGTGACCATCAGTGTGTGAACATCAGTGTATGAACATCAGTGTGTGACCATCGGTGTGTGACCATCAGTGTGTGGACATCAGTGCGTGAACATCAGTGTGTGACCATCAGTGTGTGGACATCAGTGTGTGACCATCAGTGTGTGAACATCAGTGTATGAACATCAGTGTGTGACCATCGGTGTGTGACCACCAGTGTGTGACCATCAGTGTGTGGACATCAGTGCGTGAACATCAGTGTGTGGACATCAGTGTGTGGACATCAGTGTGTGAACATCAGTGTGTGACCAGCAGTTTGTGGCCAGCAGTGTGTGAACATCAGTGTGTGAACATGTCTGTGAACATCAGTGTGTGAACATCAGTGTGTGAAGAAATGGCTGTGCTGTTTTGTGTATGAGGTGGCAATGGAGGCATAGCAGAAATTGCATGCTAATATAACCAAGAGAGACAGATCATACGGTTAAATTAAATACGTTTCCTTACAGTCAAAACATTTTTACGTACAACCGTTGATACATGAGTAACAGATGGTGACCATATATTTCTGACAACTCGAACCTAATTAATTTAATGAATAAACAATTTATATTGTTTTAAATGCATGTGTATTTGTATATTTTTTGCGCTGTCCAAAATATTTTCAGTATTTTTCATCGCTGTTCTCTTTTTGCGCTCAGTGGAATCTGTTTTGGCCGATAATCGAGATTTCTATTTTCTCTGCCGTTGATATTTGTTTGTTTGCCAAGTAACAGACACGGTGTTTGGACTGCTTAAAACTAGAAACAGATAGCACATCGTCCCTCCCAGGTACTTCTGTTTTGATTTAAAGACGAAGACAGTGGATAAAGGAATCTCATGCACCACCAGTACACAGGCAACATACTGGAGATACCTCTTTGTCAATGAAAGCTTTTAAGACATTTAGCGCACAATTCCCTAGCTGAAATCTTGTTGAAACGACAGCCGATTTTATAAATGCAAAAAAATTCTAAGACCGGATTTTGCAGATACGTTAGGGAGTGTACATTAGTCTGCTAATGGAACAGTTGGAACAGATTTCAGCTTTGTGCATGTCTAATTCCAGACGTCTTACACAACGCGAACAATTCCTTGGTTTGATAAACGGATATTATCTAACCTAAATGAATTTCATTCACCACGACGCGAGAATCTAGCGTCTGACTGCGCCACCGAACTCTTTTGTGTGTCGTAAGACTACATTAGATAGGGAGGTGGACTGGTTGATTTACTTGTCTTCGTATTGTTTCGGCGCTTGGTCTAGGGCCGGCTAGTGAAGACTATCTAACCAAAATGAATTATAGCATTCACAAGGCTGTGGGAAGCCAGCTGCAAATCGGTTCCGCGATTCTACATCGGAAAGCGACATGGCTGTTTCGTTTGTTAGCATGTTCTCTCGTTTACTACTGGTTTGTTACCAGACTTAGCATGGGTACAGCTGAAAAAGGCTTTAAAACTTCAATCAAAACTGTCTTATATATACTGTAGCATGTATAGTGTTTGTACTGTTATAACAACCGATTCGCATTTGGAATTCTGTTTCGCATTTTGATAAACCTGCGTCAAGTATTTATTAAGTCACTGAATAAACCGAGAGAGGAGTGGCAGCTACGAACGTGTCATGTTGTTTCATGGTTGTCTTGCATCAATGTAGGCGAGCATAGCAAAACTTAAATGTTTAATCTGCAGCATAATATCTGTAATATGTTCACTTTTAAATGAGCTCAGAGATAAAACGTGTGACTGAGTGGTGCTTTGTGCCGCGTTTAACAGTATTCCAGCCAAATGATGTCGTGGAGGCCGGAGGCCAACCCCACGCGTTTGATAAAATGACAAAAAGTCATACTCATAAAGTGCCATTGATTTAAACTCACAGCTACCCAGTCACCCTTTACTGGTCAGAGCCTCTTTGTAACTAGAAGCTATTAAGTAGTCTGATCTTCAATGTGCAGCCCATGCCCAAACTCGAGAGTATTCTTAATACAGCACCGCGGATCCATCAGCGATACCATGCAGCTTCATGTATTACTTAAGAATGAGTAGTGGCACTTGGTTTTGGCACGGGTTTAATTCAAGATCATTTTCAAGTCATTTAACACCACGTGTTTTCCTTTCAGCTGATACTTGCAATAGTCTGTTTATATTGTGCACATATCCATGTGAATCGCATGCTCAAAGCGCTGACATATTACCCCTCGTCAACGAGTACAGAGCACACCGTGTTCTAGAATACAAGTGGTCACCTGTTGCGCGCTCAAAGTTTAAATTCAGATAGCCACATTGTATCATACATGGTACATGGTACGCAATTTTACCTACCTTTCCTCATCCGGACAGATGTTCTAACCACTGCAACATGTGGGTACCGAATCATGGCTTGATGGCAAGGTATTCTGTGATAGTGTTAAATGGAGTTGCGTGAATAGTGTAGTGTGTCTGTTATTCCTGACTCCTTATAGTATGAAGTCACTCATGTGTACAATGTGTGAAGCCCATTTCTGGTGTGCCGCACTATGATGTTCCTGGAATACTGAGCGGTGTAAAATCCAACTCACTCACTCGCTAACGTTGGATGGAAGCCCTAAGCGGCAGGTAAGGGACATTTTCCGATTTGGGTCCAACCAAGGTTGTCTATCCAACAGACTAATGTTCATATTGAGAGAATCTTGGATACGAACCAACAAACAAAATATCCTTGCCATATAGCACAGTGAGGGAATGGTGACAAACTAAGCATCTGGGCTCTTCTCGCCTACATGTTTCTTTGCTGAGCGTCAGTTTCTAGGGGATCATACTTCCCAGTCAGGAGGGTATTTCATTTTAAAAGACAATGAGTTTTAAAAATCCGTTCAACTGCAATTTTTGGTGTATATCTTGAAAAAATATTACACAATCTTACAAGTATTTCTGTCGTCACCGATCTCTCCTTCTGTTCACACTTCACCGTATATACACGCATATGTATCCTCTGTATATAGATCAAAGAAGTCATTGTCTGCGGCAAAGTGATTGTCAAAGATATCACTATCCAGAGATGTGTACAGGAGACGTTTTAACCTTTCGGAGAAGCCGATTCTTTTACGACTACTGTCTAAGCACTTATTCTGTAAATCTGTAATTCTGTAAAAGTGGCATAGATGACTAGATTGTAAATACCTGAGACGATACAGTTGTTCCGGAAAGGTCATTTAAACCGACAACAGTGAAACCTCCTTAAACAGAACCGCGTTTGAATGGACATCACATTTCCGCGTAAGTGACTTTACGTTTATGCCGATCTTAGCGAGTTTCCAGCGTAGGACACCAAAATGGGCCTCACACATTGTGGGAAACGAACCTGGGTCTTCGGCGTGGCGAGCGAACGCTTTAACTACAGCACTATCCGAATGATCACTGTCACATACTACCTGTATAAAATACCTGTGAAGATCCAGGCGATAACTGATCTCTTGAGACTCATTGATGTCGTAAGTGGAGACAACACGATCAGGTGGTCAGTTTTGTAGACTTGCTGATGCATATATATGCGCATATAGAATCTCATGATCCCATTATGTCAAACACTAGATTGTACATTCGACTATCAAATAGCTTGAACACTGCTGAAGGCGTCATGAATTATAAACACACTGTTGGAGACAATGCTAGAGCTTTATAGTAATTAATGAAATACAGTACACACCGTATTGACAATAATTTCCAGTTTCGAACTGGTTTCACGGGTCTCCTAACTCTCGGTTAAATCTATTCACTTGCTCAGATTTCCCAGGTTCGATTCCCACATGGGCGAATATATAACTACCATTGGTGTGATAAAGCTGTGATGTTGTTTACGTGACACAATCACCAGAGTGCAGGCTGGGGACCTCCAGATGTCACTGTGTGATGCGGAGATGAAAGTGTTATATATGTCTGGTGTGATATGTATGCAGCGGATATGTTTTGAGAGTACCTCTTACGATCGATAATTCTATATCATAAAAAGTCCGGAATAACGTGTTGTACGAAATAGATACTGCACCAATTTATTCTTCTTATCGATTACACGCTATCATTTCGTATTCCGGTATGTAGAACGATATTGGTAATACTTGAATTATATATAATGTTGCAGGGGATTTTTTATTTGCAGGGTATTAAAGCAGACAGTAACAGAATAATTCTGCAGGTCTGGTGGTTGGGGATATATATAATGTTGCAGATTTTTTTTATTTGCGGTGTTTCAAAACAGTCAGTGCCAGAATAATTCTGTTTGTTCCCATTTTTAGAATTATATATTATTATTTGTGAAGGAACACATATGATAGATGCCATGCTCAATGTTCGTCCAGGCTACAAAAATATTCAAATCCATGCTTACTTCGTCTACAGTGTTCCACATCATGTAAAGATATTATGAGAAAACGCCTTATACATGTAAGAACTAATCTTTCGAGGGTATGGTATTTGTCCTTGTTCGGGTAGAACATGTCTTCTTTTGTTATTTCTTTAAGTCGGTAGAACTCTCCGGACCCGTCCGTATGCACCATGAACTAGGCATCCTTGGAATAGTCCATGTTCTGACAGTTTGGTTGGTGGAATCAATGTCGGATTTTCAGTTTCGGTACCCATGCTTGTCATGAAAGGTGACTCACGGGATCGGATGCTCAAAGTCGCTGATTTGGTTAATGCATGCTGGGGAGATCGATGGTGATGTCAATCACTGGATTGTCTGGTTCAGATTGGATCATTTACAGACCGCCGCCCTGTAGTTGATATTGTTGACATAAACAACAAACAAACTGTGTCAACATGTCTAATTGGTTTCCAGGCGTTCTTGGGCGTTTTAACGCCATCATGCTGTGTGTGAAGGGGTATACAACCCTGTATCATATATATAATGAAAGCACAAATTCTGACAATAAGGTTAGGGTGGGTGGTTGGTTTATGAGTTTGCAGTAACTGTCCGACATTAAGACCTGAATCATTTCAATGAAGACGAGTTCAATACGCTACAAGGAGACTGTGCATATCTACTGTAAAAACATATAATGAAACGTTATGCATTACTTGTATTCGATTGCACAAAACATCTGTTGCCAATCCCACAAAATATGTAATGATATCTTACTAGATCTGATTCCAGATATAAATATTCCCATCAAAACCGATATACAATCCAGCAAGCTGCACTGTGACTATTATTAAGCCATGGGCCCAAACTGAGAAAGTATCACAGGATTGTTACAGTCTGAATTATTTTAATCTGTTCCTTCATGATCCATTATTTTGAGGTAATTAAATAAATATTTAATCCTGTTTATGTTAACACAGAGATTTTGTAATGAAGAGTAGAATGATGAAAGTATAGGCGTGTCGAGAAAACAATATGCTACACACAAGATCGTAATATGACTGTTTATCCTTCATCATTTATATTCAATACCTAGCAGTTAAAGTGCACTCTATTTAGAAAGTAGTCGTGACGTCAGCAACGACAGTGACATCACCAGTGACGTCAGCAATACGGAAAAGATTTACTGTGGAATTTTTATCACCACGTTTGTTAATCTTGAAACAGATACATGTAGGTAGCCAGTGCGAGTGAGTGAGTTTACTTTAGTTTAAGCCGCTTTTAGCAATATTCCAACAATATCGGAGGGGGAGACCAGACATGTTCTTCACACATGGTACCCAAGAGAGGAATCGAACCTGGTCCTCCGGGACGAGCGAACGCTTTAACCACTAGGCTGCCCCACCGCCCCTTATCTATATAAACATGTATCAGTCTGAAAATATCTCATATAGTTTCACATTTCTAATCCATGCTTAAGTCCTCACATTCTCTTCATACATGATAAGTCCATGTTAGATACTTTGATCGACTTGTACATCGTTACTACATATATGGTTTACCATTTATTAGACGCCATGCTGTCCTGCAGTAGAAGCTCTCATAAATTTCTAACTTTAATGTGATCCTCATCAACGAAAACGCTCCAGCTTGCCACTCAAGCAATTGCAATCACTCACGATTGAGAGTAAAAGCACATTATTATGATATCAAAATATGTTCTCTAAAACATGCGGCGCTGGAGAAATGTTCGTTTCCAACAGCCTTTCATGAAAGTATTGATTAAATTGAAACACAGAGGAAAGAAGTCCATCGTGGAATACCCATTAGGCTTAGTATGTACATTTGAACTAAAGACACCCAGGCCTTTCCACATTGAACTATATTTCAGATAAAAGCTATATTTGAACCTAAATATCGATCGCATTGAATCCACGACGTCTTAAACAAATTGTATAGGACAACGTTAAATATTTTACCAGCCCCGAAAGAAGATTACAGTATGTAACATGGAACCTTGAGTGTCATCGGAACGGCCTTCCTAGGTTCATGTTCGTTTTCCTCACAGACCTTTGTGACACAGCTGGAAAATGGTGACTATCCGCTTTCACACAGCTTTCTCACTCACCCCTGCAAGGATACGTCTGCTCACTTTCAAGCACTGTCACGTATTGTATTTGCAACTCATCTGAATGGATTGACATAGTCTAAATGTAGAATTGTCCTATTGATTTATGTTGAAATACATACGGACTGGCCCTTTTCTCTGTCAGTTTGCCATTTACGCCCAGTGGAATTTGTTTCAATGGTAATCGAGAGTGATTGTCATCTGGAGTTACTTAATGCTTTTTGGTATTTCCATCCACGCCCTGTATCAGATGAGACATCAATGCATTCTTCCCCTCTAGCATCAATATAGTTTCATGCATCGCAATACCCGCAATTAACTAACATCTAACGGGAATAGGACAACATAGAGATGTTGATAAGATTACATTCACATGTCACATCGACTGTAGTTAATATCGCCCAGTCTAAGTTTACGATGATGATATAACATATGTATTATATTCTTACGTGAGTGAGTGAGTTTTGTTTTACGATGCTTTTAGACCTATTCCAGCAATATCACAACGGGGAACACCAGAAATGAGCTTGACATTTTACATCCATGTGTGGGATCGTACCCAAGACTCCGGCGTAACGATCAAACGCTGGAACCACAAGGCTACATCACCGCCGCCATTTAATTTAAAACAGTGAACCTATAACAAATATACCTGTCAGTACATAAGGATTCTGATTATAGTGGCAAATCCTTTGACGCAATGGAAAGACAGCTTTGTTTTCGAGGATTAAGTAGATGTATTGGATTTTTCCGTATATTTTTTTCATTATGAACTCCTTAATCAGACAACGTTAACACCTGCAAGCGTGTTCAAACAACTAGTGCGCTATACAAACATAAAGAAACAAGTGTCACGTGCATCACGACACGTAAAACAAGTGGATTTTCAAGGTATAACTGATACGCATACTCACTATGTTTACACTGAGCGAATCTCTCTCTCTCTCTCTCTCTCTCTCTCTCTCTCTGTGTGTGTGTGTGTGTGTGTGTGTGTGTGTGTGTGTGTGTCAAGAAAGGAGTCACGGTATATATAAGGCCGCATCTTCAAAACTTGCCGGAACAGTTCGAATCCAGAGATCCCAGCAGTGTTCCGTGTGTGAACAATCTGACATAACTCTTCAACAATGAGAATGTATACATATAAACATGATTTCATCACGAAGGGTATCTTAGTAATACAAAGTATTTCCATTATCAAAGTGTTTGTTTTCTAACAAATAAACAATAAACAATACGGTGCATTGAACGTGAACAGCTGGAACACCTTGAACAATTGTTGTTTACTAGTGATCCCTAAAATACAAGCGACAAAACCCTTATCATGACCGTAAGAACCCACAGTCTGAAACAACTGAAATTTCATGAGAGTTTTTTTTTAACTGTAAGTGTTTTTATCGTAAGTATGTGTTTATGAATCATTATCAAATTATGATGACGTCAGGATTTCGTAAATAAACCTACCATTCCGGATGCAAATGTAAGTAAATAAGTAAATTGTAAATTTACCAACGTAATATATGTGAAATGGAGAATTGCATCGGACAGTGTTTGTGTTACAGATGCTGCAGAATTTGATAGTGTCAACTCCACTGAGGCCTTTAATAGACCTTGATCAATCAGGTTCTGACACAGAACCACAAGAGGCTATTTGAAACCTTTGTTGAAACAGCATGGTCGATTTTTTTCTCAACCGTTTCGAAACACGTGCTTAGGCTATAATCTCTATTTTGCCTGTATTTCATCTTCTGATCACCATAATTCCCACCCTCTTGCATTCTGTTTAGGTGCTTGCATAATACAAGAATTTTGGTAAAGGGGATCGAACTTGAAAGTGGGGTAAGGGAGTTTTAAAACATTCATCACTTTCTTGGGTTTGTCGAGGTTGCTCAATTACAGAAGCAAAACACGGAACCAAAACATGTCCATGGTTTCGAGATTGTGCCATTTTGGAGCAGGCGTTAACTGGGTTCCTTCCGTCTCTCCGCGAACTGACAGAGTGAAACGAGGCTGTGTAATATTTCATGGATATTACCGTCAAATCAAGTTGTTATTTTACAACCGATTACTACTTTTAGTAATAAATATAAACATTAATCAACGCCAATAACCTGTCAAATGAACTTGAGCAATAAAGTTTGAGAAAGCAATGTTTGTTGAAAGTTATTATTGTCATAAAAGCACTGATTGGTTTCTTGTGTTTTTACCCAAAACGTCGATCGATGCCGAGCCTTCTTGTAGTTGACGGAAACAGGCGACTGGCATCGAATGCCGTCATAGCTGTTAGTTTGAGATTCGATTTCATGATTAGAGAACTTGGTCTCACATAGGACCGAGATACAATTTGATGTCTCTCTCACGTATTGATTTCGGCGCAGCATCCACTGAAATATCATTATAAAAATATGGAGATAATATTTAATTTTAACGTCCTGACACTAATCTAATTCTGCCTGTTGTTTTTGGATGTGTCACCACGTTGAATGATGTTTTGACTCCCTTATGGAACAAGTCAATCACATCGATATGGTTCTCACGTTTAGACGTGCTCGTGGTAGGACTGGAACTGTGGATCACCCTGTCATATTATCAGCGTCTCTACGGAGATAATAAGAGTTGACCTATTCAAATTAAGACACACTTTCAACGTCCAACGAGTTGAGTTCAGTTACAGTGAGTGAGTGAGTTTGGTCTTACGTCGCATTTCGCAATATTCCACCAATGTCACGGCGGGGGACACCATATTTGGGCTTCACTCATTGTAAGTTCAGTTACAGGTGCATTGAAACACCGAGTACAACTTGTATTGTGCGTCATGGGTTAAACCATCGCGTGTGTGTCATTTCGGGAGTCTTTTCCTTCACCTTCAGTCTTGCACTACAACCGGTTTCATATAAACATCCAGTAACATAGGCATGAACAACATATTATCCAAGTGTTAATCATACCGTCAGCGATCTCGGGAGTAGACGCTTGTTTTTGACATGTGACGTTTTGCGTATTTATGATTAAATGTTCCCTGTTACACACATGCGCGTGCACACATACATTGCCTAAATGTTCTTGTATTGGGTTAACAGTGATTGAAGAATGTTGTATGGACATTAGAAATGTTACAATGCCTCCTAAATACAGTTATTATTGAAACTGTCCATTTGAATTCATTAAAAACGTTCAAGTTTAAGTGATCGCTTAACATGTATGCTTTCTAGACCCCCAAGTATGTTTAAGCTTTCTGTGAATGAAATTAACTTTAAGGATCAATATAGAACAGCATCTAGTCATACATGATATCAGAACAACAGGGATATTTCAGTGACCTTTTGGAGGTACTATTTAGATATCATTTGAGTGTAAATGATTGTTAGACAAAAATACCATTTAGAATGTGGACATTTTACATTAGTGTATAAAAACGGCCTCTTGGTGATTGTCTATATCATAATAGATACTTTTAGTGTAAATGTTCACTTGATGGAAACATTATTTGGGATCTCGAAATCTGTATATCAATAGTTTTTAAATATTCACTTTTAGATCTAGATCTCTACCACTAATAATATAGCTCGTGGTTAATGTGCGCGGTATACCCTATATATTCTGGTATGTAAAACGGTAATAAATCATTGGTTAAAATATGCCTGATTCTTGCCATCCTCCAAAGTCTTATAACATGATGTCAATGGCTATAGATCAACATAGAGTTAACTGGGCGTCGAAATGTAGATATCCGTTGTACATTTTCGGTTTTGGTTTTCTTTGGGAACAGCAATGCTGTAAATCCCCTGCCTCGTCTTAACTGAATTCGTGAGTCGGCTTAAATGTATTCATGAATAGAACTGGTATAGTGGACTCCGAATTAGCAACAGATATGTTTTATTCTTACTTCAAAGTATCATTGTCCATGGAACTGTATTTAAATGCGATTAACATCAAAACGTTTAGAGTGGCACTCGCTCAGTTTAGATGTTTTTCACATCAGTTACGTATTGAAACTGGAAAGCATTATAATATAGATAGAAATGATAGATCATGTTTGCAGTGCGATGAAAGTCATATTTAGGATGAATACCATTTTCTCCTCGTGTGTTTCAAATTCAAAGAGCTTTGTTTGAACCATCTACCTAAAAGCAGTTGTATCAATTCATGTAAAGCCAAACTCAAATTCCTCATGTCATCATCAGATTATAAACTTATCAATAATTTAGCTAGCTTTATTTACCATGCAATGCATCTAAGATGTTACAAATTATCAATCTATTCTGTACACACTACGTGTTGCCATTCACAATGGAACCCACGACGGCCTACACTTCTGTAATAAACGAACTTGTCTGTTTAGATCACCATAAACATTTTGATTGCAAGTGTTTGGGAAGATACTATTTAGCATCCCACGCTGACATTGATGTAGAAGTGTCCCTTGAGAGGCACTTGCGCAAATGACTTTACAAAACACCCCAGTATACACATTCTTCATCGTGCAGAGTCTAAATAATTTAAAACTACATGCATTGACATTTCTGAATTCACACTAAATATTTTTAATAAGTATTAATAATATGCTTTCACTACTGAAGCGTTAAATCGAAACTGCCTTTGACATTTCCTAAGCAAACACATATTTGGAAACCAAGTTACTTATACAATATTAAATCAAATGGTTAAATCGTCTACAGGATATGGCTTTAGTGTATATATTCTACGCCATCGACCTATCACATATATTAGCTAACAAACAGAGTCTGCAAAAAGTAATGTCTGATCACAAAAAAAACACCATTAATCATGGCGTCGATCTCTCAGTGGAGATGATATTCAAGCTAAACCACAACGCGGGTCAGGCCGGCTTCATATAACATGTCTTTGAATTATTGATTCAAATTAATCGACCAGGCGAAAATGTTGATGAATGTTAGGTATAAACCTGCAATATTAGCATAACACATTGCGTTTTGGATCACAGATCCTTCAGGAACGGGAAATTGCGAGTCAAATGGATAAATCGTTAACCTACCTCACACACATATATAACGGATTGTCTGAACATAGAATATGGTTTTGTGTACAGACAGAGCATCAGCACCAGTTTTTGTACGTGGATAGTCTGTAAGCTAATACTAACAAGTTAGTTTGTGTTTAAAGCGTGTCCTATATGCTTGTTGTTCCAGTAATGGGCTTTCGTGGTTGGCTGTGTTAATTCCAAGGCTAGCACCAGTATCGTTACTGGCTATGAGCGACATACTGTAGACGATGGTGGCTACATATAAGGAATCCAATAACGAGTTAATAGCCGCTTAGTGAGGTACTCTTTCTTCGCTCAAACGATATCATGGACATGCAATCACTGAGGTAAAAGGAAGATTGATTGGGTAAGGCAATTCTGACCGACAAGGACAGGTCATTGCTATATAGGGTTATTGTCTTTCCCACTGAGAAGAAAATTCGGTTTTTTTTCTCGAGAGGGTCTCACGTATAATGAATGCATTATTGCATTATGCCCAAGAAAACATAAAAGAGGCGCGCCATCTTTTCATTAATCTTGGGTTTCTAAATTTGCTCGTCACATTGTTCAGAATTATCAACAGGCACTAAGTGCTACATGAAGTGATGTCTACATGACATAGTACATCTAGAAAATAGTTTGCAACCGGCAGGGTAAGGCATTAACCTGGTGTCGTCAGATATTTAGCGAACAATTCAAATCCGTGCAATCAGTACCTTGCCTCAAAGCCCAAATGTACCCGTTTCAGCGTTTATTGAATCTCCTTTATATTTCGAAGCCTTGAAGATACGAATTCTGGCATGAAATATCAATATTAAGACATTGGGCATTACGTCGTTTCACGTTTCACTTCGCATAGATTCTATACACATATCTTTTCTGTTAGTGATATAAACTAAAGCCTTACTTAATTAACGCTATATAAACTGAAAATTAGGTGCTTCTCTTAAAATATTACTTTCTTTGGCTTGTTTGTTTCTTCGTCGGCCATATTGACATAATTATGAGATAACTGTGTCTGACTTTGTAAATCTGTATCTCGAAAATCAATAATCACAAAACTTGAGTAACAAGCAAAATATATTCAATATCATACTATCATCTGATACAGTTATACATCTGTTTGTTGGACATCTTAGAAAACATTTAGCGTCTTTTGACATGGATTTGTGGCTGCGTGGAAATATAGAAACTCACCAATGATTTGATACACTCAACCAAGCATTACTGAAACTGACTTATGTCTACGGTGTCAGTTAAAATCCGGCAAATCCTTCCCAGAGTCTTTGTTTGCTTCGTCCCCTCATTTGATAGTGAGACGTACACTCGAGGGCATACAATCGAATTTAGCCGTGTTCCCTTGGGGTGTTATGGAGAATTTCTAGACCGGGTCATCACTAATCAGAGTTCATCGTCCGATCTTTGAAAGTATTCAAGTGGATAAAGATGTATCACAACCTCAGTATTCAGACGCTGTATTCTGTTCTGGCCAAAGTTGAGACGTATGTTCAGAAAGCTGGATGTGATTTGTCGTGGAAACTACATCTACAAGCAGAACACAACAGACATTCAGCATTACGAAAGCTCTTGGGAACAGTAGAAGCAGTGGTAACGGAGCGTCACGTCACACTCGCGTCGTCCTCTAATGAGATAGCACATCATGACATGGTGATCGCAAACACAACGGCCATCAAAACAAAACCTACGAAGGAACACCCAATTCTCTTCATGTCGTCTTTTCCTTGTAGGTCCTTGAAGAGAATGTCAAAGAATACAATGTAGAATATTGTTCCAGTAGCAAGACTCTGTAAAATGGCCTCAGGCACGGTAACGTCAGCATACAACATAGCTCCTGATGATATAACAATGCCTATTACAATTCCTAAAGCAGATATGAGAGTAAATGTTCCAATACAAAGCCAGGCTGTACCCTGCTTCTCCTCTGTATTACATAAGTCCATTCCTAGTTTGAAGGCTAGAACACAGCGATGGGCACATATTGCAAAACAAAGGCTCCACACGTTGCTTTCCACACTTTGTAAACCTAGGGTCATACCCTCAAAAACCCCATGGAAAGAGAGTGCTGTTATATAGATAATCAGTCTGAAGTGCCCTTTATTAGAATAGTCAGCCTTGGTGAATTCAGACACGACTTTGTTCACCTCAATATCCTGGAAAGGGGCTGGTTCAATGTCCGATTCAAGGGTGTCCTTTATAGTTGTTTCATCCACTCTGTCGTTGATATGGAGATCCTCGGACAACCTATCCTGATTTCCGTCGGATCGGAGACTGGTGGTTTCCACGTTCATCTCCATGTGGTCAAGGCCAAGCGTGTCCTCAATTGGCAATGACTTCTTTCTCCGTCGTTTCGGTTTACGCTCCGCCTCACTGGCTTTAATATACATCCATTTAATGAACTGATCAACGAACACAATTCCATAAAATCCGGCCATTATCAATAGTTCTGGAACCGCGTACGTTGAACGCGATCCCATGTTCCTCATGACGACCTGGATCTTGTTACGGGTGTCCGGTAGCAGGTGAAGAAAGCATGTCGCCAGAAATATTCCTCCCGAGAAGCACCTCAGTCCACAGAGGAAGTACTCAATAGTTTGGCGGTTCTTTGAGAGAAAGTTAGGCGCATGCATGAGAATCCGAAGAGGGCACAGGCCCGTCAATACTGTCAAGATAGTCAAAATGACCAGCGAAATTATCTTCGCTACAACTACCTCCATATCTAACTCCTTCATCGGTCCAGGGTAGCCCAAAGGGCCCGACCCCTCAGGCAAACTTGGATTGGGAAAAAGATCGTTCCCCGAGACAGTTAAATCTGTCAAGGGGTTGGAACTATTTGGCAAAATCTTGACTCTTTGGTGGCAGTCACAAAATCCTGGGTTTAAGTTGCAGCTGCCAATGTGTATGAGTGTAAAACTGTCCAAATCTTGACTTGAACCATCGGTAATGTAGGGCGACAGTAAGCACTTAACGCCTCGCGATCAGGGAACACTGGTGTTTGAACATTCCTGGCTCACAGCATGAAAACACCGCCTACACGTCTCGAGCATACCTAGACTACTCTTCACTCCTATCCAAACCCTCTCTCAGCCTGGCCCGGAAGCTTGGAGATACCGCTTTCTATTCAGCTGAGCCAAGAGCCTAGAGAGCAGAAGAGGGTTATTTCAGGACAGCGAAACCTCCAGCCACTGGTCAAATCTGTGTTGACCATCTGCCGATCGAACTCTCCACGGGGCAGGTGCACACGCCGAGCGAGACGATCAGGGAACTCGATAAAATATTGATCATTTCATTAATGCAACCTGATAGATGTTTTCTCACCGTCGCCTTTTTGCGGCTGCCAAGCATAAGTTGAGAACTCCACGTCAAGCGCGACCCTCACTCCACGTTGTCTAACACAGTATAACGGCGAAGCATCCATGTCTGTCGGTGTACCGCGTAAGTTTGCAGCTTTAGCAGTTTCACTGGCATTAGTCACCAAGCTGTAGTGACGTATATTTGTGACTGTTTTTCACACTATATCCATTCGTTGATAACATCAGCAAGATATGTTCTGCCACTTGTCACGCTCCTAAAGATCACATACATGTAATCCAGTTCAACAAAGTCCAAATTTCAAAGCTGACGATATTCTGTCCGTATTATAATACTCTTAATCAAGTGACACCTCTTCAGAGTCAGTCCTCTGTTTCTTTGTACCAGCTATCACTTGAAGTACTCCTCGTTTCTCTCTTGAGCGTATATCCGTTCCGCTTGGTTGAAGGCTCTCAACTAGAAGTCGTTACAAAAAGTGGAAACGGTAATATGCTAATGTTAACGAGTGGCTTTCACGCTAGAGATGTGTAGTCCTCCCGAGGGAATGATTTGCGTTTTGTGCTTTCCTTTCACGAGACAATTAAAACAGCGCAACTCTACGGAAAATAGTCAGTATTGAACCTTTGCTTGGCTAGCCTGAGACACCTTTCATATAAGTCGGCAGCCTCGCCTCATTGACAGGGGTTTGTACTTAACCGACACACAAAGCTTATTAGCGACAGAGTCAAACTGAAAAATATTGACTGCCCTCTACTATATTAACCGTATAGCTAGTCACGTGTTGACACTGCGCGCGCAATTCACTCTCGCTCATCTGGTGCCAAGTCGTGGAATCCTACCAGCGCTGGGTGATGGTCATTCGTTCAAAACATCCAGACGTGTGGTGTTAGTTTGACATGCGAAGTATACACCGTGTGATATAGTTACTTAATTTTACCAGAGTCATAAAGTCTGTAACGGAACTGAATTCTGTAGAGTCTAAGCATACTGGGAAAGGCTTTGTAGAATCGTTGACTATGTTATCATCACAACCGTGGCAGAGAGTTCTCCGATGGGAGGGGAATCCCTTCGTTTATTGATCAGTTTCGCGCGATAGTATTGTTGTTCGGCGAGAGGGGGTAAATATAGACATCGTCAGTACTAATTACGAAATGATTGATCGACGAATTCTTAAGATGTTACTTAAGTGGCAAATCTAACTGTCAGATCACATAAAGCCTTTTTTACGCAAAACAGCTCTCGAAATTATTTTAAACCGACCTGGGGAAAGAAGCGCTTAAACATACTGTGCTTGGCGTTAGCAGATCAAACCACTTAAGACCCATTTCTGTGAAGAGCGGTGCTTGATTCTAACACTGACAGAACAATTGGTATTTGGGGACAAAATTAGCGACTTTATTTGTATCGATTCTTTAAGATTGATTCTATATATGTGTCTATTTGGAGTAGATCTTTTGATGGAATATTCGTCAATATTTAAAGATTTATTTTGTTTGATTTTGCCCTTGCGTTATGAAGCAATGTTAAAGCTTTATGTACGTGGTATTGGGTGCGTTACGATCAATAACAAGACATAACTGGATCTAGGGAAGTAGCAATCAGATTATATATCCGGTCTAGTCCTTGATGACGCTGCGGGGAGAAACAATCACAGCACAAGCTTGATGTAGGGGGGTCAACAACCCACTTTATTACTGAGTCATATCGCGACATTGTACTCTGCAGTCGAGAAGTAATGATAGAGTACATCTTCTCCATATGATGCGGACATATAATGTTGTGTGAAGTTCATTTCCGGTGTTCCCTGTAGTGATATTGCGGAAATATTGCTAAAAGCGGCGTAAAACCCAAGTCACTCAATCACCTGTATTATGTACTAGTATGTACTACTACTGCATACATCACTATTCCAGCAATATCTGCACACCCTCATAAATCAAATCTAGTGGTCGATAGCATGAATACCGATCAAGGGGGCTGGATGAAACATAGACTGCTGTAATTATTCTCTCCCACATTTTATGACAGGCTTGGGACGCCGTGGGTCTGTTATATGTGCGAAATAATCCCACCAGTACGGCAGGATACGCTCATCTGTCACCGAAAACAACCTCTCGTCACTGTTATACCGTTATTCTTACACATATGTCTATGATAAAGTCAGAACCATCCAACAAGTTGCTATGAAGAAAGTCGATTTAATTTGAAATCCATCAAGTGTTCGTATTTTTCAAAACTGCCTATATTCAGTTATTCACAGTTTAACAGAAAAGTACCAGTCTCGCAATAACAGTGAGGGTAGACTCTGCTCTTGCTAGAGACTCAGATCGACGTACATGCTGTTGACCACTGGACTGTCTGGTACAGACCGCCGCTACATAGCTGGACCATTGCTGAGAGAGGTGTTAAGCAACAATCATTCAACCGTATTAAGGATTTCTTGTTCCGCGTTTTTAAACATGCTATATACTCGTTACATGCTTAATTATTCGGAACAACATGTTTGCAAATAATGACAAATATATAAATACCAATATACTGGAAAATATCAACGAAAACAATATATTCATGACGATGTACAGACTGAATGCCGCTATGGCCTTTTCCATATGTGAGTGATACATATATTCGCATTGCATGACAGCAGTCTTATGTTGTCATCAATATGGCAGCTATATCAAAAGAGACTAATGAATCAAACCTGTCAAACGAGTGGTTGATGACATGAATACTCCTCAAAGGGATAATCAGGATGCAATTAATCAAAGATGTGCTGACATCGCCATCTACGTCGTTTCATATTACCTGAGAAACTACCGAAGACATTTACATGACAAATAATCCAAGACATGGAAAGAAACGGGATAAATAACACCGGACCAAATTCAAGACATCATGAAAACGCCATTACGGATTAGATATTTAATGTCTTCTTAAGTTGATGACACTATTACCTGTGTCAATAGCTGAAATTAACAATGCCCATATTGTTATTTGCATTCCACTCTCTGCTATTCAGGTTGTGAATTTCCTGATAAAAGCCCCTCCATGTCCGTGACAGCTTGCCTCTCGGTGCGATTACAGCCTGAACAACGGCTTGTGTTCATCATGGATGCCAGCTTGATACAATGCCGAACAGACATTCACACGAGACAGTGAACAATGACGAAGCTCTCCGGCTTATTCCTCGTAATTACTTCACATGGACTAACAGACGCTAATGAGGTAATCAGTCGTTTGGAAATATCAACTATACATCGTCCAACTTCAAATATATGCCTGTGCTGGTTCAAACCTAACAGGAAGATGAATATCTCTATGATAATTACACGTTCATAAATAAAACATTATGCTGATATTGAGATATTGAGAAATAATTGGATTTGTCTGCTGCCCCATCTAATGCATATGTATGTTTAATAAGATATATAATTTTCATCCGAAAACTGAGTAAATAAAAAAAAGAGAACAGAATTGTATTATTCAATTCGACGAAGTTTAAAAAATATCGTTTTTACACGAGATGTTTATTTCACTGAAATTCAATTGTCCGTCCATCTACAGGAGATGCAGACTGTATCTGCAGAATATTGTTGGTAGAACATCCAAGTCTACAAAATCTGTTTAAATATTAGCTGTAGCTGGCTACATAACTGATATATATTTCCTCTGACATTGAACGTGTCGCTGATCAATAAGCAGCATAGAACGGCAGTTAACGCATAATTATGTTCATCTGGAAATCTAAACTAGTTGACTCGTCAGATTCAGGTTACAGCTATTGACAAAGAGCATCTGTTACTTGTCAGAATTGATTAGCCACACGTATGGTAATAATTCATAAATGGAAATTAGCTCCATATTTGTATATTGTGCATTCGAACTTAATAAACACCTGCCACAGACCGAGGACTGTTTGGGATAATCGTTTCTTTTGGTGTATTGACGTGGTGCGCGTTTGTATTTCAAATGAAATGGCCATCTGGCACTTGAATATCAATGGTGTGTATATTCCGAAATAATATGAATATTGTATTGGTAAACACATAGCGTTATTTATTGCAATATGTAGTTGGAAAGGAACACTTGGTATCTACACCTCAGATTCTGTACCTACACCTCAGAACCTGTGTCTACACCGCAGAATCTGTATCTAAATCTCAGAAACTGTGTCTACACCTCAGGATCTACACCGTACACTATCAACATTGAGACGTTCTAACCAAGAGTACCTGTTTAAGCCTAATGCTTTTAGACAGAAGATACTTTCTACAGGTACAATCTTTTAGCACTCAACTGTTGCTGTTGAGTTTAGCGAGGGATGGCAAATCCTCATGGACGAAGTCGAGCCAGAGGTGATAGCTGATCACTCCAAGATTAATGACGGGTCAAATAATACGATATATCCATCACACTGGCCTTACAGCTGTGAGGCTGGGTCATAACCGTCCTGAATAAAGACTTTCTATAATATTTTACAGCAAAACATTCTCAAGGTCGAATTTGAACTCGATGTTTCGGCATGTCTTCACAAGCTTTTCGAAAATTGCCATTAAGCTTATTCTGGACTTCGGACAACTCGTTGTATATTGTTGGTTATCATGAGATTAGCGAAGTAGCTTAGAACATTCAATATAAAACCTAAATCCAATAAAATACCAAATCTTCTGGGCTATCCTCAGAACAGATTCAATTTGGAATAAACGGAAAATAGATGTGAACTTTATAGAAAATCACCCACCAATACAGAGTTTGGTTATGGGAATGGGGGCTTTGAGAGAGCAGAATTAGGTTTCCCGCTGAACAATATACAATAAAGTTGAAAAACGAAGCATTTTGTCATTTCTGTAACCTGGCCCATCTCTGCTATTACACAAAAAAACCCAACAAATTATGTGTGGAGTGTCTTCTTCATATCAGATACACTGAACGAATATATACACGGTCCATTTAGGAACTGTGGTAAATCTTTGACCCAGCAATATATCTCTTTTCTTAGAGCCTAGAATTTCGAAGCTCTCGACCTTTGGTATTCTGTGCAAGGAGGGATGGATTTAGGGAATCGTGAAAAGCTGGTAGTTCTGTTGCACGGTACTGGAAGGTTTCTTCCTCAGTAATCATTGTGTCCCCATATGTGGCATTATTTCTTGAGTATACAGAGTTTTGGGTTAAATAATTTAGTGGTGCGTATATGTAATGTGAGACCATTTCAATGTGAACAACAACAGGCTTTTCATGCAGGAGTTAGAGCAACAGCTGGCCTGGGCAGAATGGGTTTGTACAATTCCGTTTCAACTTTTTCAGCTTTCTACCAATGACTTCATCCTGCCCTGACTTCATCGGCTCTGGAAACCAGTCCAGAGGTCCAGCTGTATTGAACAAAGTTCGTACTCGCTTCGACAGCCTCCATATTTAATTATGTCACTGTTAACATCCAACCTAAAATCAGGTACTTCCTGGCGTTGTTGGCCATGTGTGAGTAACCGACGTGGATGTTACTGTCAAGAACTGAGAAGTCGCCCACGGTTTCATCATCAGCGTGTTGATAGCAATATGAGTCTTAGTACCGACAAGAGCTGGAATGTACCTGGAGCTGCCAAGACCATGTTCCTTTATCTGAAGAACATGGAAAAGATTGTGTCTGCAGAAAGCAAGCCTTTTGTGCTTCTTGAAATGTAGAATATCATTCCTTGTTTAAGTGTACGTTCAAGAGCATGAGGTATTTTTCCGATTTTGTGGAGTAGCTTTCTGATACGGACAACAATTTTAAAGCGATATCAAGAACTAAGGTTTCTAGTGGCAAAAACACACGCCCTATATTGACCGACAAGACATGTAAAGTTGCCAACCAGATATTTATCGATAACATCAAACGGTTAAGGAATGTTGTTTCTCTTTCCTCATGTCCAAAGCTGGCATATCGCCTCCAGCAATTAATAACGAAGCAGTTAGATACATGATGTAAATTGTGGAATTACCGCAAAATCCCACGAGAACCGTGGCTATCATATTATCATTAAGTAATTAGCTTGAAATCGATAGTTTCAATTTTGCCCAGCTGAGTTTAACAAGATGAAGAAAGTTAGCCAGGAAATTGCAGCTTAGCCTCGTGGGTCGATTAGCTTTTCATTAGTTCTTGGGGCAATAGTTTGTTTGTACTGGATTCCTCCATAAGGACCATCTTTTTGATCATTACATACCATTCAAATTATCCATATTAATAAATTAGATAATTTAATATGGACATAGGCAAACCGTTAATTCGAGGAATGAATTGGATCGATTGGAACCAAAGCAACAGAAACTGATCGCGGTGGGTAACAATTTTGCCTTAATAGAGGTTTCTAGGATTCCCTTGTTATTGATTCACATCTGAATCATATTCCTTACCATGTGTGAACGTTATTGTTGGCTACACTGCGTGCTGTTTGCAAGCCTGTATGAATACATATTGGTCGATAGGTAAATCAAAGAGGGCCGTCTTGTGGGTGGAAATGTATTCTGACATGGGAATTGACTACAACATTATTAACTTGCTTCGTTGACAGTATCCCTGGCATGTTTAGAGATAAAGAATATTCTTATATAATTAAAATGGTGTAACAGTTGCAGGCTGTGACAGTTCCACATTGATAGAGACCTTGAACGCACGACTAACAGAATACATCCCCTGTGGCGAAAACTGGCCTGTTAAACAAACTACTTTATTCAAAGTGGCCTTGATGCTGTGGATCAGAAAAAGAGTGATATGGACTCTCCTGAAAGGGCCCAGACTTTTATGGCACCGCAAGTAGTTGTGCAAAGTTACATACCTATGCCCGTATATTCGAATGCCTGTTCTGTCCGCTTGTTTCTAGATTTGCCAGCATCACAGCCGTATCACCTACGTGGTAAACGTCTGCATCACTTCTGTATTCGTTCTATATTAACCAGACAGCCTTTGCCTCCTGTTCAAAGTGGCAATAAACTACACTCACTACTCATTCACTATTTGTTTGTTTTTGTCAGATTAACAAAACTATTACTTACATTATAGTCTGCGTCCTGAGTCCTAGTGGGTATCCGGGTAACAAGAGGATCAGAGTGGAGCTGTGCTAAGCGGACACATTATTAAAGTGACCGTTACTTTCATTCCTTAACATTCCTCTACAACGACGGAGCATTTGGGTAGCCGAGTGGTTAAAGCGTTCGATCGTCACGCCGAAGACCCTGGTTCGATTCACAACATGGATATAGTGTGTGAGTGAAACTCATTTCTAGTGACCGCCGCCGTGATATTGTTTGAATGTTGCTAAAAGCGGCGTAAACCCATACTCACTCATTTGTACAAGCGGATAGCTTATTACTTTGGCTGTTGGTGAGTTACAACACGTTTATTGGCTGTCAGCACACAGCTGTTTTTATGAATGCTTTTGGTAAGTCATTGAGTCTGATATATATGTTTCATCATTTCACATGTAGACAGCTGGTTGTGAATGCCTTCTGTCACTGTTTTGCCAAAATGTCAGCATTCAGAGCTGGTTCAGTTCCCAAAGGAGACCAAATGTTGCTAAAATACTACTTCGTTACTAAATGGTTAAATACCAACAACTACATGATCAAAGTATAATGAATACTGAATCTGTCAGTACAGTGTGATTTGTCACAAGTAAAACCTGGTAATTTTTTATTTTAAAAAATAAATGTTTTAACCATATTGTTTTAACCATTATGCTGATTGTTCAGTGTAAAACAAAAGTAAGAATTTGGGAATCCGCGCTGCATTTGTACTTCTAATCATGTTATTTAACAAAACATATTTTTGATTTCATTTTTTCATTTTCCGTTTCCATCTTGAAATCACTCAGCAATAACTGTATTAGTTTCAAAGACACCGGCACAGAACCAGATGATCAATCTCCCGTACATTATGATATTTGCCGTGAATAATACCAAATTCGCTAATGTTGTTTTCATCAAAGATTAGCTAGTATTTTCATTTCTCGTAAGATTCTTCAGATTATAAGCCATTCCGATATTTCAAATAACAACTGTGCTTCCAAGCATATCTAGAAAACAAAAAAACAAAACAAAAAAAACCCAACGCAGTCTGGTCTTAATCCTTCTCGAATTTAATTTCATATTGTTTACATTTCATGCCCATCAAATAGCATTACTTCAATCAGAGATTGAGATTTCCATTCCGTTTTAGCTACAACTGAGCATCATGTTTTAATATTCCCAAGATGGCGCCTAATCCTTTTGTGATTCGATCATAATTAGAACCCGTTTCCTTCGAAGCAAACGACGACAAAATAATCAAAATGGCATTCCTCTGGGGCTCGCATGGTTCAATCCTTTTTATAAACGAGCGTTCAAATTTACCTTCAATTAAGCGCACAAGCAGCGATAGAACTACAGGGAATCCACAAAGCACAAATCACCAATAGAAGGCGATAGCCGATCCCCCTCCTGCTTGGCTGGTAATTTGAATTGATTGGTGCCAGAACTTCTTTGATAAAGGCACAGTAACCATGTGCAGGCCGTATGCAAGCGAGCCTTTTTTCGTTTGAGTTAAGATTTATCGTGTGTTTTTTTCATCGTGTGAGGAAGAACACTTTGTATCTCTTGTAAGGTCATCATGTGAAATTGGCGTTTGATGTCAAAGCGGCATCTTTTTCTACATATTTTCCCTTTTCCCTTTCTTTACACAGGAAGGACGGAAAGCAGAAACGACCTCGTCAGAATTTCTCCCTTTAGAAATGTTACGATGATGCATCATGGGTGTTTTTGCAAATTCTCGGCCATGAAGACAAGACGTGATCGTAGTATCGCAAGCTATGCACTCTAAAACACATTGCGTATACATTATCCGTGTCAGAAGCATTCTATAGGGGTACAAATCATGCAGGGTTATAAACATGGCAGACCCACAGTAAGGGTCAAGTGCTTACGTTTGCGATTCACGTTGAATGTTTTGAGACAACATGACTGCAAGACATGCGCAGAATGCACACGGAAATATAGACTGAACAGCAAAAGAAACGCGCGTTTTAAAAAAAAAAAAAAATCTCATGAAAATAAGTGTTCGCGTTTATGTCTTCCACTTAAAAACTTTACATTGACAGCATTTATATTGCTGTTCAGTATCTACTTTCCGCGTGAAATCTGGTGCGGTAATATTCATTTTGGGGCAATACTTGCATTTGCTCAGGCACAACCACTCGGTATGACGTGCAATCGCAAAGTGTATATAATTATATACCAGGAAACTGCAAAAAATGATCGAGCACTTGTTTATGTTGTAAAAAAGTAACTAAGGTCCTAAACATAAAAAGGTGCATGGTTATCTGAACTAGCCCGCCTCTACCCATCACCTCGACAGTCTAACTGTATCCAGTGAATGAGTCAGTATGGTTTTACAATGCTTCCAGCTATACTCCAGTACTGTCACCAGAAACTGGCTTCACACATTGTACTCATGTGGAAACTAGAACCCAGGTCTTCGGTGTGACGAGCGAACGCTTTAAGCACTAGACCAGCCCCAAACAAGCGTAACGAGTGACTGCAGTACATGACAACATCGGGAGAAGTACCCTGTCGTCTCGCAAGCCACTATTAATTCACAGTGTACATTGTACTTGGGTGGTCACCACGACGTATGTCTATTCCTGATGAGCGTACTAAGCAGGGTTCCCATATAGACATGTTATTTCGCTGATTACTGTTAGCTCAGTCACTGATGATTCATGTATTTCCCATGATTACTTGATAATTTCCTGGTCTAAAAAAATTATCGATAATCCACTTACAACCAGATACCACACTTGTAAGCTGGGCGGATATTAGACAATTAACCCGCTTACTGAACCGTACATATTATCAAGGAAATAGGTATAACAGATAATTCACCCCTTAATGAATGATATGTTTAATCCATGCTGATGACGAGACAATTCACTCTGGTGATGAATCATATACATATACATTTATGTTTTAGCTGATTAGTTGGTATAATTAGCTCATTGGGTGGATTATGCTTCTAAATCACGCAGGGTATTCCCTAATATACTAAGTGACAGACGTTCTCCACATAAAGTGAATATTCAGGATCATTTTAATTCATCCTACCTACTGGCAGAAAATCTGCAAAGAGTGAATACATGAGTGAGTGTGGTTTAGCAATATTCCAGCGATGGAGTGGAACACCAGAAATGGGCTTCACACATTGTGTTCAGCAGGACGAGCAGGCGCTTTAACAATCACGTTTTCCTAACGCAGCAAATCTGTAAAGATAAACATGGCCTATACAATAAAGCTTTGCAATATTACAAACTATCCTACATTCATAATCATCGAAATTTTTTTAAAAACTAATTTCAAAACTAGGATTTCAGCATGTCTACAGGAAGCTTTTAGAAAATACCCATTAGCGAATAAAAACTCACATTCAGCAAGAACAGGAGCTCTTCATTCAAATTTTTATTCCAGTTAATAAATCCATTAAATAACTTCCCCTAAGAGACATTCCACGGGTGGAGGCAGTTCGTGTTGTCAGAACGTAATTTAGCAGTGAGGAGTGAATACTTTCTGCCATGACAAATATTTACTCATGATTCCCTCACCAAAGGCCTGAAATCTTGCAGTAAATATTCCCATAGAACAAAAACACGTTTGTATTTAAGACGGTCTAATTACATTGATCGGTGTATACTCGGGCAAAATCGGATTTCTCATTTCCAGGCTACCTCGCAAATTGAGTTTTCGTGGGGTCTTTTTCGCGCAATAAACCATTCCTGATAAATCAGTTCCTTGTGCAGAAGCAAGTTAAAGACTGCCATTGCTGTGTTAAATCTCCGGTGCAAATCCTTCAATACCAGAAGCGGGCGCAGAACTTCATATCCGTCCTCTGTCACATGACCAAAGTGCTTGACAAAAGTCGTTCCGTGAAACCTGCCAACACATTTAGCTGCCATGTTATTTTCAAAGGGTTTGGCAGGAAGAGTTCTCCTGGTCATATCATCTGGAGCGGTCTTCTCAACAGAGGGAAATTTGTTAGTTCAATGCATGGTGTCTCGATAGGATTACAGAGATATTGGTTATCATCACTTCTGTGAAGCTGGATTAACGTGGCTCACTCGGAGATCGGTTGGATAATTGGAAATTATTTTTTTATCCTCTAAGCATCAAAGAGGTATCTGTTTTGGAAGGTTACATGATTTTATTTTTTCTGTTGTAAAATGTATTTACAGTGCAACTGTGTGTTATGAACGGAACGTCAGCATACGGCATATTCGTAATGAAAGATTACACTTAAACAGCCACTGGCTTATTTAATGGTATGTAGGGCAGCCGTTTTTGACAACGCTGGCGATGTGTTCAAACATTTTGTCATAATAAAATGAAAAGGATCGCATCCAGTGAAATTCGTTTTTCTTTAAAAGTAGTTCTTAACTGTCAAACATGGAATTATAATGCGTTTCAAGTTATATACAACCGACTCAACAGCGACAGGCGGGCATTAAAGTGGCTAAGTTAGTAAATAAACAGTCAATGCTCGGGTCTCTATCGTATTAAACACCACTGCGGAAATTGCATGAAAATCAATAGATTCTTTGCTGGATTTCCCGGTGCCGTTATCCGTTCGCCATCTAAAAAGATTTAGCCATCAATCACGCAATCTGGACTCAGATGGAGAAGAATGGGCTCTCAAAATTCCACTGTTACCCCTAAAATTCCGCATCCGGATAGCGATTCGACATTTGGAAGAACCTGAGTATCCTCCATTTTGAATTTACGCTTTCCGCAGCTTGCTCTTCATGTCGCTTCCTGACAACGGAACAAAACAGCAAGCCAAGGTATTGTTGTGAATACAACCGATCCCTTCTTGGAGAAACTGAAAGGTCTGAGAGGCACTCGAAGATAACTTCTCCAAAGATTTGTAAGAGGATTAGTAAATTCGAGAGGCATTATGTCCGGTCTGAGAGAGTATTCGGGTTCAAACCCATTTAAATACATTAATATATTTTGGTATTGAGTGTTGAAGGTTTGGCAAACAGAGAACCTGTCGACAGATGGGTGAACAAAGAATTGTCAAGGGGCATGTTAGTGACCTACATGCACACAGTAGAAACATGGCAATAGTTGTGGAATAATACCTCTTACGGGAGAAATGCTTATAACGAGTGGAAGCTAAGGTGTTTAATATAAATTTTATGAGTTTTGGTTTAGGACAGGCTGCCAGACTATTTATGGCAGTCTTAGATACTTGACTGGTACTATCAAGCACACTGTTATGATTTAATACCTTCTGCTCAGTGAAACATGACACAAGGAGCGTAAGGAAGTGGGGGTGTTTTTGTAACTGAGTATTAAGACAAAGGTTGAGAACTCATGAGTGTCTGTGAGGTGAGTAAAGCGATACTGCAATGTTGTCGAAGAGGAGATACCAGGCCGTTCGTTGCGCAAAATATTGGGTGGAACCCACATAATATACCTGTGAAAAGATGACTTAATAATCACAAAATCAGACGAATGTCAAGTCCCATCATATTAAATGTATCACCATTGTTGCTGTTTCCGTTCTTTTTTAGTGTTATTTAACGGTTTATTAGTATCACACACCCAAATATCCCTGTTTATACTTGAGTCTGGATCAGATCAACAAATTGTTGATATCATGAGCGTCACATTTGGGATACAATAACATTCATCAACGTAGGCAACAAGTCCGACCACCAGACCACGGGACGACATAGGTATATGATGTCTTCACTATACACTTGTAATAAGTTGCAATATGTTTGAAGGTTTAAGTTACGTTTTATTCAAATTTTATTTTGTCAGTCACGTACAATACTTTTTCAAAGGGATAAGTGAATATCCCGAAGGTAACTTTGAAATATGTCCATTGATTTGACGCAGTCTTTATAGATATGTCACAAAACATTCGCAAGTGGTACATACGAAAATACAGTACATCATTTATCATACACGTTTGGTCCTATCAACACTTACACTGAGTGATGACATTATGCATAGCTAATCACCTCAACGGAGTTATCTTAGTCTTATATATAAAGGATTTCATCTATAAAGCAATGAATATATTCTTTATCGACTCGGCTCCGGGAAACTGCAGGCAACTTGCAGAGCCACATTACTTCTTAAAGCAGTTTAATCTGTCACTAGGAAACCAGACACGATGGTGCAGTAGCGAAACATCTTGAGATACGGGTGTGAGCAAAAGAGTTTCGATTGCCTTTGAAATGCCACGGAGGACCACTTCAGCTTAAGTAACCGACACTGACATGGCTCGCTACAACGATGATAGAATGATAATTGCGACTAAACCCCCTCATTATTAACATAGGTGATCGTGAGCGAGAATCGCGGTCGTAATCGTGAATGAGTTTTCTGATGAAGTGTTCGCTACTCGCAGATAGGACATACGGTCACGCAAGATCTCGCTTTGATGTGACAGTGTCGGCCCGTTTAGTCGATTGTTATTCTTCATCCAAAGAGAGCCTTTAATTATCAGTAGGCGACAAATCGATCTGCCATGTTTCAGGTGAGAGAAAGCTAAGATGGTGATCTGGGAGCAGACGACATCCTGGACGCAGAAGACTATGGCCTGACGCATCACAAAAGTCAATTTACTGCCTAAAATTGACAACAAAATAAATTGCTACAACGCTGAATATGAAACAAGGACTGTCTTTATGACTTCTATATTCTACGTGTATTCTTAGATCTGTGCTCTTGAAGAAATTAATCTAGAATGTTGTAACACAAGTATAAAGATATTCACCTCCGGCTCATTGTATCCAAGTCAAAGTAAGGTTGAATTGTGTATGAATAATAAGAAAGTCATTGCTTGGGAATGATTAACCTTTTGATTATTGTTGTATACCCGATGGCGAAGCAGCGTAGACAATACATCCAGACTCTGATATTTACGTCCGATTAGCCTCGCAATAATTGAAATGGATAAAGGGTCACATGTCTGTACATTAAAACAAGATGAGAGTCCATGTATACGTTCAAGCTGAACGTCTTCTTGGTCCTGGTGACGAGGTTCGTGATATACCATGTATGCATTAAACTGTAAAGATACAGATAATGAATGTGTATATGACATGCATAATTCTAGTGTGTAGGTTTCAGATTGACGCCGCTTTTAGTTATGTTCCAGCAATGTCATAGCAGGGGGACACCAGAATGGGCTTCATAAACGGTACCCATGTGAGGGATCGAACCCAGGTCCTCCCCGATTCGAACGCTTTAACCACTAGGCTAATCCACCACTTCTCGTAATTCAAGTTCCTCTGGACAGTCAAATATGTGTCAAACCAGAATATTTCGATTGTCCTGAGTCCATGATCACCACCAGGATTCTAAAAATTCTATCGTCTTAACCTGTCCATTGAGACGACGGAGTTGAACTTTCACTGCACATTTCTGTATCTTTCAGCACTTCTAACTCTCAGAAAAAAGTGAGAGTTTGATTTTACGCCACTGTTAGCAATATCCCGGCAATTTCAAGGCGGGGGGACACCAGAAATGGACTTCACACACTGTACCCATGTGGGGAATCGAACACGGGTCTTCTTTAACCACCGGACTACCCCATTTTCCCCTCAGAAAAAGAAACACTATGGCTGATGATCACGGCTAAAGAATATGAAAAAAATCAAATACATTGGACGCTGCCTAAACCGGCACTCATCCGAACTGAAGACATCGAGCTGGATTGTGGAGTTGATGATAAATGTACAATCATCGAACGGGACTGAGATTTTGTGCCGGTGTTGGCAACTCGATTGCTACTTATAACAAAGATGTGAATTCATTGTGTTACTATTCTGATGTCATTTAATATGAAGCATTTCAACCTATCACAACAGCTGGATTTCCTGACGTTGTAACTGAAACTATCATAGACAGCATCACTGAATGTACCTGAGGTACAAGATACATTGGCGCCTTCTTTTCAAACCAGAAGATAGTTTGGCGTCCGGACCCTATAAAAGGCAAATCGTAATCACCTACGTGTTAATAATGAAATGGCATGGCAGTCTACCTTCAAAACCAGCCAGTCTCAGTTATTAGCTGCCTGATCCTCTAGCTGTACAAAGGGCTAAACCAGCTATTCCTGGTGGTCAGATGGAATTGGTTTCTTGTCACTGATAATCAGACCCAGCCTAAACAAAATGGTGATGTGCCACTAATTTGCGTAATGTCTAAGACGGCTTGCAGACGCACATCTTGAGAGAGGGGTTTATATTCCTGCTCCATCGCATCTGACTCTTCATCCCAAGTCCAATTTATGTAATGTTTTTAGGATTACGGAGAAGATTAACATCAGCTTTGCAAGTTTTAGGTTCATATTAGGTTGGATGTTACTGGTCTATCCGCAAATTGTCAGCTGAAGTACAAGACCTGATTATATGTAACATACTGACTTCTGTTGATGGTATAAGAATTGTAATCAGTCTGCGTGCTATCCAGCTTGCTTAACTGCGACTGGTAAAACTGGTCGCACTGCAAGTGCCATCTAAAAGAGAAGTCCATTTGGTGAATGACAAACAACTGTGTAACGTATATCGTTGTTAACCATCCTAGACATGTCTCTTCTACGAGTCCAGGGAGATTTTCAACCAAATACGTTGTCTTGTTCAGGGCAAATCCCGCGATGTTTATTTAGTGAACTGTTTAAGGTGGCTTGGTTCTGTATACAACCCTACAGTATATCCTGTATGAATGTGAGAACGAGTGATGTCTACCCAGAACAGCACATGTTCATGACTTGTCGTGGATAGCCCAACTACACTTTGGCGCCGGGTTTCTAACCAGTCCCGATCTTACCAGTGTTATTCTCATAGCTCAAAGGAGGTCCCTTCACCACATATTGACCTGTGCCACTGAAGCTCATACTGTTATACCACACAGGACGTCCCTTCACCACATATTGACCTGTGCCACTGAAACTCATACTGTTATACCACACAGGACGTCCCTTCACCACATGATGACCTGTACCACTGAAGCTGATACTGTCATACCACACAGGACGTCCCTTCACCACATGTGGACCTGTGCCACTTAAGCTCATACTGTCATAACACACAGGGTACCTTCACCGCACGTTGACCTGTGCCACTGAAGCCCATACTGTCATACCATACAAGACGTCCCTTCACCATATGTGGACCTGTGCCACTGAAGCCCATACTGTCATACCATACAAGACGTCCCTTCACCATATGTTAACCTGTGCCACTGAAGCTCATACTGTCATACCACACAGGGCGAGCCTTCGCCACATGTTGACCTGTGCCACTGAAGCTTATACTGTTATACCACACAGGACGTCCCTTCACTACATGGTGACCTGTGGCTCTGAAGCTTATACTGTTATACCACACAGGACGTCCCTTCACCACATGCTGACCTGTGCCACTGAAGGTTACAATGTCATCCCACACAGGACGTCCTTTCACCACATGTTGACCTGTGCCACTGCAGGTTATACCGCCATACCATACAGGACGACAATTCACATGTTGGCCTGTCCCAGAGAAGCTGTTACTGTCATAACACGCAACACACACCCTTTAACCCTTGTTGACCTGACACCCTTAAAGATGTTACTGGTATACGGCATAACACACATCCTTTAATCCTTGCCCATCTGACCCTTTGAAGATGATACTGTCATACCACACAACACACTCCTTTAATCCTTGTTGACCTGACCCCCTTGAAGTTGTCACTCGTAAAACACACACACTTCAGCGTGAAACATAATTTCAAAATTGAAAAAATTGAACAAAGACACCAGTTTACGCCATGGAGAATTACCATCACTGAAATAGCAAACCCCTTACGTTAAAGACGTCCGATCGTGGCACGATCTCGATGATGGCAGTAACGGCGTGTCTCTTCTGCGCCTCGATTACCACGATACATTGTTGTTGACCCTACTTCAGCTAAATATATGTAACCAACGACAAATCAGTTATCACAATTAAAATCTCCACATCCTGTTAGAATGGCTAAACGTGATTGAGTATGACGTTAATTATGACAAGACAAGACAAGCCAGTCACTCAACATGCAGGTGCAACAATAGTCCTTGTCTCCTGTAGCATACTTAGTTCTACTTAATGGGCTCTACAACAGCAACGTCTCCCGACCGACCTGTCCATCTTCATATCTAACGAAACCTAATTCCTATAATCAATAGTTTTATCTCCATCATCGACCAGGTGATTAGTAGTGATTAATACGTTGTGTGCCAGGTACGGTATGTTACGCCGGGATGATGCGACACGCTGATGGTCCGCTATCACGCATGGGATTCGTGTATAGGAGGAGATTTGCCGCTGATAAACCATGGATTAGGTTCCCCTGTAATTTACACCTCATCGCGAGGAGGATGGGCCAGAAATACTTGGAAATTGGCTGTCATCATAATAACTGTTACGCAAGAGCGTGTTGCTTGTGATTTAAACTTCAGCTAACAATGTCATCGACATTCTAGTTTGTTAATTTCACTTTAACGACGTTATTTGTTCCGATTATGATTAATCATACAATGAAAAAAAGCAAACATGTCATTCGAATTGTGGAGTGCCTGGTTTACAGATTAATGCAAATATAATTCAGAAAAGAAGATGAATATTTCTGCATGGAAATGTGAATCGAGAGGTCCCGGCGGTGCACCATAGTGTAGTTTCGTCTCACAGATGACGCATGATAGTTCGTTCCCATGCAGTTGTCTACATAACAGCCGCCACGGTCAGAACTCTTGGGGTTGATAGGCAGTCCCAAACATACATAACTAGTGGAAAGGCTTGTAGACATGTGATAACTGTCGTGACGCAGAATATTCTTCTCTCAGGTAAATTAGGTTCTTCTTTGTTGATTTCACTGTTGTATTTCGTGTTAACTAGCATGTGATATCAAGAACGTAAGGAAAGCTGGACATGTTTACTCTAGTCCAAAACATTTACACACACACATATATATATATATATATATATATATATATATATACTGGACAAAAGTGGTTAGGGATATATGTAAATTTTGAAATCATTAATAGTGATACATCTATTTATTGACACACTGATAAGATGTCAACATAAAAAAGACCAACATCCCTGACTTATTTTGTCCGGTATATGTCACGTTGAGGTTAGCACGTTTGGTAAAATTCTCGCAATAGTAGCATGCAGTGGCAGTGGAAATACCGTCACGAAGGTACCATAAGTTGGGAAAGAGATTTGATCTTGCACCAAGAATCCTGCTTATGCCAGGGGGCATCACTCCTAACCACGAGTGCTGCTTATACCAGGGGGCATCACTCCGTACCGCGAGTTTTGCTTACACCAGGGGACATCAGTTCGTACCGCGAGGAGTCAGCTGTAGTCGTTGGGTCCGTGTACAACAGACGAGCGCCATTGTGGATCTTGGCGCTGCTTATGACGTCACACCTAGGTGGCCTACAAAGCAGGTTACGCCCCGGCAACAGATTTGTGACTGCAACCTCCTCAAGCAGATAGTAGGTAGAGTAACAGCCGAGGCATTTGAGCTAGGCAACCAGAAAGGACTGTCCCGGCACTATTACAGTAGTGTAAACTTACTGCCATACAGCATCGGGACCTAGTTTTAGTCCTGGACTAACATTTCAACATGACAGCGCCACGACCCATATCCAAATTCTGACGCAGAATCCCTTAATGCCAGTGTTGATGCCACGGATTAGCCTTCCAGAGTTACAATGTTTAAAACAGATTGATCTGGTGATGTTCCCTCGTTGGACTGTCACTAATGGGGCTGCAGTACGACCAGAAGACAAAAACTTCGATATCCCTGAAAAGTACAATATCAGGTATACTGAGAGAAACAATTAAAGGAACACTGGAAAATTTAAGAGTTACTTTAATATTTTCCAGTCTCCATCACAAGTTTTGAATAGCGCTGTGGGGGAACGTCTGAGATTAAATAAAGTAACATTGGAATGAAGTAGTGTTGCCTTATTTGTTTCCTCATAGTATATATAGAAATATTTTATGCACATCTGATGCAGCCCTACCATAGATATACAATGTAAACATCTGTGCACTTTGTTTCATCGAGTTTGAACAGCGGAGTCCTGCAACGGCTATGCTAGGGCCACGTCTTCTGACATTACAACTGGTGGCATGGAATAACAGTTCTGAGTCAATACTGATATCACATGATAATGTTTCAAAGATTGTGCCATTACCGACAGCACTAAAGTACGTGTCACTGAACATTCGGTATCTTCTGGTTCACTGTATTCTATGTCATACATACGACAAACATCAAGCCCTCAAAATGTGTATCATTTCTTCATACGTTTTTCAAAATCGGTTCCGGTTTCGGTAGAATACATTCAAATTCTTTCACATTATTGTACAAAATATATTTCTCAACTTTCACAGATGTATCATTAGTTTTTTTAAAAAACATGAAACGGATGCTCTATGGAGCAATAATGGAAACTGTGTTGTTAATATCATTAATCGGATTTCACATTAACTGAATGTGCAGATTGAATTCAATTTTAACTGTTTTCAAAGAGCCGAAACGGCACACACTATGTGATGCGTTCCGATTGAATAATGACATATAAAAGCATTCGTATTTCGAGAACTGTTCATCAAAATATGACAAGTTGATGGCTTTATTCAAAATGATGACCACGTTTTTAAAAAGTATCTAGAGATTTCCACAATGAAGAACAACCTGCTCTCAAGCGAAGTGGTAAATGCATTATGAACATTTGTGAAGCTTGTCCTGGTAGATGAAAGGGGGATTTTTCTTGCATTCTCTTTGAATCGATTACAGCAAAAAAGAAAAGGTTCAAAGAGACATAATTCAGCCCTAGAGGAGGTTACAAAGGACGTCTCTTTACCGTTTAGAAAAACGATCTTTTTGTTTTCATTTTAAGAATTCGCCGTGTTTAAGAACTGTTGTTTCCTGTCAAGCGAACCCAGCCAGTGTTCGTTAATGCTTCTTCTCTAGAAAAACTCATGATGAAGACCAGAAGCTTCCATCGTGTCTAATCACGGCTTCGTTTGCGCCAGGCTTTGTCTTAATGATAACATCCTCTAGAACCATGCGAGTTTTCAAACATGATTCTGGCGTATTTCTAAGAATCTCCCATAAATAATTCAGTACTTAGTTCACATTGTACAGATGAGGAATATTAATCTATCATAGAAGAAAATATATTATTTTCACGAATACACGTGGAGACTACACCGTCTTTATTTACATCTTTGCCCATTCTGTTTCCATTTCACATTATAAAGCATGCTCCCAAAGATACATACAGAACACGAGCACTGATAAGTGAGTGTGTGAGTGAGTAAATATTGTTTAACACCACATCAGGTGTGTTGCGCAGCAAGCACGGATAAGAGTCGAAATTGTAACGTGAGACGTTTGTGTCCCGAAACATGTACCTAAATATATATGAGATAAATGTGTATGGTATATTAATACAAATTACAAAATCAGTTCCATAAGGACCAGAAATCTTCGCTAAAAGCAGAGTCGACTGAACTACATCATGAACATGTGTCTAGGAATGAACTAGAAATGATGACATGTATTTTTCGAATACAATACTTCATCCTACCCCACCAATGACACCCATATAGCAATACGACCCCTGAAGATCAGAACTAAAATATTAATCGTCGTAACCCACACACGTTGTAAGAGGTGACCAACAGGATATCATCGTGTTCCAGTTTCGTAGATTGGTGCTCATACGTGTGAACACTTGTCTGGTCCAGACTCGATTATGAACAGACCACCGCCACACAGCTGGGACATTGCTCGATGCGGCATAAAACAACAACGAACCCATTTAACAATACAAAGTTATTGTGTGCAGGCGTATGGGTCACAAATCCATCTCGATAGACTGGTGTATGCAGTTGTCAGAAGGAAAGTCGGTTACTAGAGGCTATTTAATGTATGTTAAATTATCTGGAGGAATGCTCCTGTAAAGTTACCGAAAAAAGGGTATATATGTGGGGTATGTATATCTGAAGGTGACTGTGCAAAGATATATGTGGAGAATATCTCTGAGGGTGACTGTAGACAGACTTATGTTTTGCCAGTGTACCTCTGAACTTTTTCTGTACACACTCGTTAACACACACTAACAGTATAATGCATACTACTTAGTATTAATGGACAGTTTTCTTGGTCTTACAATGTATTTTCTCAATCATGTTATCTCCAAAGAAAATGTCAGACCACCCTGACCAGGAAAAAATATCAAAGTTTTCAACTCAGTTTGATCAGTTGGTGTACATGAGATGTCAAACAAGTATTCAGAAGATGATAGAAGTTAGACCATGTCACATCATCATTTGCCTCACAGACCAGATGGGCTTAATGGTTCCTTCGTCTTTCATATCTTTACATTAAAACCACGAAGCCACGTCAACACCCCATGTCCACCTGCACTATAATATATCTGGCGATTTGGCCGCCTTGAAAAACCATATAAATAAAAGCGACATAACTCGCTTTCCTGATCACTTCACATGATGGATTTACATGAAGATAACTTCATCCTTCTTCTGTAGAACACTTTTTCCGATTGACGCATATGCCCGATGCAGTTCCCTATTCGTAGCTTTATCTAATCATTCAGGTGAACATCCGACTTATTGAAGCGTTTCTTTTGTAGTTTAACGATAGGCCCATAAATATTCCAGCTGTATGGCGGAACTTGCCTTTGCATGTAGTCTGACAGGCGCCACCAGGGAAGCAGGACATGAGGACCAGTTCGCGAGCACCTGCAATCAGCACTGTTTGATTCACAAACACACTCTCGTGATGCAGTGGAAATAAAGAAATGAGCTCCGGCGTAGGTAGATGTTACTTCTGATTATGGAAATATTCTGTCGCCTTTACACACCTCGACCAACGATGCTGGAATGGTAATAAAAAATTGTTTGGTCAAGAGTCCCGTGGCCCTTCCCTGATAACACACTCAAGTGTACCTGTACAGTTGAAATTAAACTCTGAGATGTAAACTTCTACAGTATTGCTCAGCGTAAAGGGAAAGTCATTTGTTATAGTCTGGAGGTGGGGTTGACCTCTGATCTCGTGTACATAGATCAGTTCAGTGGAAGAGAATTGCCTATTAGACCACCACCGCATTTAACCATATCAGATCATTGATACAACTGAACCTTCAGTTAAACGTCTATTCCAGATGTCCCCCATTTTGATTTGATTTGGCACATTTTGTATCTCTCAGAATTTACAAAATACGAGCCAAAAAGATGTCTGCATAAGAATGAATATAAATGTCGGTTCCGGTTTTCAAAAGCTGATGGTGAAAATAGTGAACAGTAAGCTAAAACTGTAAAGATAATGCGGTAGTTTTGTGTCTTCACTAGGTAATGCAGGTCGTCACATGATACAGACACATCTTTGGTGCAGTTAAGTCTTGTGTCCATGGAAATAAGGCTGCAATCGATGTTATTTTAAAATAGCTGCCTGTTGATCTCTCATGTGCAGTTTCAGGTTCACATGTCTTCTAATTTACGGAGATTAGTACAGCAATACCATATACTTGATGTATATCATGTTTCACACGTACTTGCAGAAATGACTCAGTATTTGGGGGAAAAAATTCATTTCCTTAGTGGCCATTTTTATGATGGAACCGGATTCCCTGAGTACCTGACATAGCGAAAATGAGATGTTACAAGCGCTGTTTAAAAGGTCTTAATCTTGTGGTTTCAGAGAAAAAGCCGAAAATGCAAACACTGACAACCGGAAGGACGGACAACGTGTCACTACACGTGCTCACATTTTGTCAGGTGAGTTAAATTTCTGAACATATATCATGTAGTAATTCCGTTTCAATACTTGCTGAACTGACCGAAGAAACACTGGAGACAGTGGAAGCGATTGTAGAGCTAAGATGATCTTGACACTTTAACATAGATTTACGACAGTGGGCGCGGGGCTCTGGGTCCCGTTCAACAAAGTAAACGTAGCGCTGGGATAATCGTAACTCCCATACTTTAACATAGACTTACGACAGTCGTAGCGCTAGGATAATCGTAACTCCCATACTTTAACATAGACTTACGACAGTCGTAGCACTAGGATAATCGTAACTCCCATACTTTAACATAGACTTACGACAGTCGTAGCACTAGGATAATCGTAACTCCCATACTTTAACATAGACTTACGACAGTCGTAGCGCTAGGATAATCGTAACTCCCATACTTTAACATAGACTTACGACAGTCATAGCACTACCATCGCTTTGAGGAACCTAGGTCCTGTTCCAAAAAGTAAGCGTAGTGCTAAGGTGATCGTAACTCCCTACCTCAACACAGATTTATGACTGTCGTAGCGCTGTGGTCGCTTTGTGGAACAGGGTCCTGTTGGTTGGGTGTTCAGGAAACCGGTACGACGGCCGAGTTTTGGTGGGCAAGTAATGGTTCCCGGATGACTCTAAAGCAAGCGTGCTGTGTGACTTGTAATAAAGAACTTTTGAACAAGAACCTCGAGCTTAGCTCTGACAAATCATACGATTTCATCTTGATATCTCTATCTGAGATCGAACAACTGCGTTGTTTCATATCACTAAAGAACTGTGTTTCGCTTTTACTGTCTCAGGTCTGATACGGAGCTATATAACTGTAGCTGTAATTTATGGTACAGAGTTTGTAAAGGTTATTTTTATACAAACGTAACAGAGGCTGAAAGATTACGTTGTTAGAGTTCACTTTCGGGTACAAATGAAACACGGATCATTTACCCATTAGAGAATGTCCGTCATATTTTGAAAGCTGTTACCGATCTTTCTCGTAACCTGTGATATTGATTCTTTGTATCGAACCATTAGGGCAAAGCTTGACGTTCTTTGATGTCAGCTGAAACGGGGAGAAATCATATCGATTCATTGTTCTCTTACACTGACGAGATGAATCGGATTTGTACTGGATTCTAAGGAACGTAAGAAAACAATCTCAGCCTAGCTCTGTGATGAAGAGTGTTATTAATTTCCAACCATTATAATGCAAAGACAAGTCCCATGGTTCCCACGGGGGTTTTCTGCCTCTATAACTGGTACCGAGATATAACGCCTGATTTCAGAAGAACTGAACTTCTGATTTGTAGTGAAATATTTATAGAGGTTATAATTTAGTCATAGATTTTACCTTATCGATTTTTCGACGATACGACGGTGAGTTTACGACGATAATTATTTCAAGTTATTTGATGTTTGAAACAACATTTTTAACCAACGCAAACGTGGTCTATATGATTGTTGGCATACTTCATATGTGGTTCAGTACCTGTTAAGAATGTATTTTCTAACGCTGCCTTTGGTGATTGTGTTTGTCAATATTGTAGGACCATGTTATTTGGATTTTGATTGAGAAATCCTTTTCCAAATTTAGCTACAGTTTTACAAATCTGCAAACCCGGAATATGATGTTTATAATGTGTGACATTTGGACTGGATACCTCATTTGTGGATCATACAGACTCGAACATTTATAGGTCAGTGTGTTTGTATCGGCATACAGCAATGATTTACATACATTCCACCCTCTTTGTTGTCTTATCTACTGGCATATTTCAAGCGTGTAATAAATTCGCGAAAACAATTAGTCGTCTGTGCTTGGATTTCTCTATTCGTTCATTTTTCCCTTTGATAATTTACGCATGTGTCCCATTCACAGAAATGGTTCAAGGAGATGTAAATATTTAACGTGTTATCGTCGAGATACACGTGTTTATGACAGTTATATGAGAAGGGATATCTCCTCCCTTGCATAGATCATATATTTTTTCTCAGCTACGATTTCTACATGCCCAATAACTTTTTGTGCCATTTATTTCCCTAAATATTTCCCCTTTCCCAATTACTCAAACGAGAAAGCTTTCTTTCTTTGTGCTTTCACTGGTTTACGTTTTTTTTAAAAGAAAACTAGCGGAAAAGTAGACTGTTTTCTTTAAGGAAATCAAAAGCCATTACTCAATTGTGTGATAAACGTTCGTGATCTGGAGATGGCGAGGCCACCTGAGCCGACCATGTTGAAAGTGTCACAGTAGTCCCTGGTGCCGCGTTCAGGTTTTCACAGAATCACGGAACAAAGCTATTCAATCAAAGCTCTGAATTCCGAACCATGGTCATTGATGAACTGAAAACTCAGATGCCTGATACGAAGGTTTTCCGTCCAACTCAAGAAAAGATAAATCAGACACAGAGTTTATCACCCGACAGCAGATGGCGGCAGACATGACGATGGCCATTTTGATGGCGATATACTTCGCCTGCAGCAGAGAGGATGAAGGTGACAGTAACATCATATGAGCGATAAACACACCATCATTATACTGGCTTTTGCATATGAGTCTTAAGTGGTAATGAATAACGATTTCCCTCTGAAGTTTGCCGAAATAATGCTTGTTATGAAAGCATGTTGCCTGTTACAGCAATATAAGGCAGCCGTTATGTCCTTGGCTAAAAGGCTTTGATTGTTGCCACTGCCAATGCATCACATGAGCACGAAAACATACCAGGTGCGTGAAACATTATTTTTCGTTGTTCGTTATGGCCATCTAGGGATAGTATACTCAGTAGGTCAACCCCATCACAAGGTTTTCATATATATTTAATTAGATGTGTGTACTTATGTCTCATATTGATATAGAACAAAGCAATAATAAGCCTGATATTATACAATGTAACCCTTGTCTTACATTAAACAGCCGCTGCATGGCTTACCAAGTGCTTCATCTTGTCTTTACAACCCAAGTTCTCTCGCTTTACTAAATACTGCTCTCGACTATCCATCTCGCAACAAAACGTTCCCTAACCTATTCGTCCGTTTACCTAATGCCCTCTCTTAATGTTATCTCGCCCAAATGACGCCTGCCTTACCAAACTTTCCAAACAAACTCGTGACTCAAATGTGATATGGCTTACCAACAGTTCCCTAACCTCATCGTCCGTTTACCTAATGCCCTCTCTTAATGTTACGTATCTCGGAACCCAAATGTGATCAAACGCACGACACGTTCCCAAACTTCGTCGTTCGTTTACCCAATGGCCCTTCCGCTAGCTAAATGTGATATAACTTACAAAACGTTCCCTAGCCCCCTCCTCTTGTTATCTCGGAATCCAAATGTAATATTGCTTACAAAACGCTCCCTAGCCCCCTCCTCTTGTTATCTCGCTACCCAAATGTAATATAGCTTACCAAACCTTCCCTTGTCCTTCTACTTGTTATCTCGCAACCCAAACGTAACATTGCTTACCAAACGTACATAGCCCCTCCTGTTGTTATCTCTGAATCCAAATGTAATATTGCTTACCCAACGTTCCCTAACCTAGTCTCGATCGTTTACCCATTGCCCACTCTTCTTGTTATCTAGCTAAATGTGGTCCAGCTAACCACACGTTCCCCAACCTAGTCGCGATCGTTCTTTTGCCCATTGACCCCTCATTTTGTTAACTCTCTATCTGAATGTGATATAGCTTACCAAACGTTCACTAATCTAATCTCGATCGTTTACCAAATGTCCCCTCTTCTTCTTATCTCACTAGCTAAATGTAGTCCAGCTAACCACGCGTTCCTTAACCTAGTCTCGATCGTTCTTTAGCCCACTGACCGTTTATATTGTTAACTCGCTAGCTAAGTGTGGTCTAGCTACCAAACCTTCCCTAACCTAGTCTCGATCGTTTACCCAATGCTCCCTCTTCTTGTGAACTCGCTAGCCAAATGTGGTCTAGCTTATCAAACGTTCCTTATCCTAGTCTTGATCGTTTACCCAAAGCCCCCTCTTCTTGTTAACACTCCATGCGAGTGTGTTGTTATTTCACAAACATAAGCTAAAATTTGTTTTCAAAACACTTACTGAGACCTAATGCATTCAGCTGAGTGACGAGGAGAAAATTGCGTCATCGGGCTTGTAACGTCATGCATTACAACGCACATATTTGTGACGTCATTGATATACGGACACAAGTCATGAAGTTTCGTTTCATAATCTGAAGCAAATGAAAGCGCATTTTTGTCAAATTATAAAGTAAGAATGACACTGTGTGATAAACAGGTTATCATACTCGTATGTTTTGGGATGGTTAATATCCTGCATTAGGAATCAACGCCATGGCTCGCTAAATACAACGTTTATTCCTAATGCAGGATATTAAAAAGCCCAAAACACACTCGCCTCGCGTGATAACCTATATGTTTGTATGTAGGAGTGATACAGTTCAAATTGTATCCTAGCCAGAGTGAAATAACACTTTCTGACTTTTTGACACATTATACTCGTGTAGGGAATCGAACCCAGGCCTTCGATCTGACGAACAAAAAAGCTTCAACCACTAGGCTACCCCACCGCCCCAGATTATTGTATGGAACAAAATAGTTTTGAATAACCCTTCGTTAGAATACGCGACATTCTCACACAACTAATTCTACAAGAAACAGTTTTGAGATTAGGTCCATGCGTCATTCAGCAGAAACGTCGTCATCAGTTGGCTACAAAATAATAATCACACTGCTATTTTACCTGTAATTAAGCAAAGGTTTCTGTCGGTCGCCAATACGTGTTATTTCAAAGCGCGCTATCGTCTGTTAATCATCATTTCATCTAATACGAGAGCTGATAAATGACAGAAATGTGATTAATAGAATGGAACTAGCCAATAACACAACTCACGAACTTCTATTCTATGACTAGTGCTACACTTTGATCAAAACTACCATAGCCCTATAAAGAAGGACACCTTGATTAGAGAGAAAAAGTCCCATTTCCGAGTTTCTTTGTAAAGGCAAACCCCAGAACGCCTGAACAAAATTTTATCCTAAATGTCAAATTGCATTAACAAAATAATTGCGAGTTAAATACCTTTTATGGATGAAAATGAGAACGGTTTTGTTTTCCAAGTAACATTTAAAGACAGATTTTGTTAGCCGTCTACAAAGCATCTTTGTACATAAATCTAATCATTAAAGCAATTAGAACAGATAAGGGAAAGAAGGAGAAATAGTTGTAATACTCTTTTCAGGTCATCAATACAGGACCTTATACTTAATCAATATAATATCACGTTCATATTCTAAAAGGCCAAGATCAGTGTAAGGCCGCACTTTATATCACAATCGCACTTTATATGCAAATCGTCTTTGTTAATCCCATCTGCTTGTCTTCCCACAACCATCAAACTGTTTAAAAGGTTATTTCACATTTGCAGTTTAACATATTTTACGGCGTTTCAAACAATCTGTTCGTTCGTTGTTGGTGAACGGGCAGTTTTGAAAGCATAAGGGTTCGGGGCAGTGTGCGTTCGGGGCAGTGTGCGAAATAGCCACTGGTCCGCTAATGCGTGGTTAGTATAAATCCAGTATGGCTAGTAAACCCCCACAGTTACTGGCCCGACTGGCTAGTGAATTTTTATGGTGTCACTTTGTAAATATATCACTCTCTCGGACTAATCAAAGCCGTATATTCACGTGAATATCGTTTTGGAGATGACGTTATGACCTGGACTGGAAAAAGAACTGCATGAAAAACGCTAGTGATTGTGACTGAGTGGAAACTGAATGCTGCAGGGTACCCAGACAACATGTTTGCAAATGGTCGCTTTACAGTTTTTGGAACGTCTAACGACACTGGACTGACGTTTCAACGTGACTGCTCAAATGTACGATTCGTGATGTTCAACGCCAAGATATTGCTAGAATACTGCTAAAGCTTCGTAAAACTAATCTCATTCACTGAAATGTACGATAAGACCAGTAATTTGACCACTGATTTGTCATCCTTGTTCAGGATGAAATGTAGCATTGTGCCAACCAAATCATCCAACAATGCCGCAGCAACTGCGCCACATACGTCTTCCGTTAGGAATCATCTCCGCCTTGACTTTCATCAACTTTTAGTGGTCCCAATGCCTAATATGCATCAAAGCAAGGTGGACTCAATCGCTACTGATGCATCAAAGCAAGGTGGACACAATCGCTACTGATGCATCAAAGCAAGGTGGACACAATCGCTATTGGTGCATCAAAGCAAGGTGGACACAATTGCTATTGATGGTATGAACACGTGAAACCCTTCTTATTTACACGTCAGGTGAGCTTTTCTCTTTGTTGTTACCATAACTTCAACTATTTGCCTTTTCATGTTATATCACTTCACTTCGCGTACTTAACGGTCTAACACTGATTCTGTTTGTTGCTTATTTCACAAATAATAGTAGTGTACAGTTATAATGCGCTCATTTCCAAGCTTGCAGCATGCTGAAGGAGCAACAATCAAAAGATACAATAGAAGGGATGACGAAAGAGTTAGTATGATACGTAGAACTGGCGGAAAACATTTCAATGAATTAAACGTAGGAAAAGTTTGTGATCTTGGGGAAGAAAGTTCCACTTTGTCTTATTCACACAATATGACACAGCAATCGACTTCTAATAAGTCTGCTTCAGACCGTCGGACAAGGCCAGACCAATTTTACTTCTTGATTTACGGATCCGCCTGCCGTATTTCTTCAAGAATAAGAAGAAAAAAAAAAACTTTCTCGCTCAAAAAATAAAATCCTAATGTTTTTATTGGACAAAAATGTAAACTCACAAGAAACACTTTTTAGGCTGTTATTTTTTACCCATATTCACTTCATAAATTCCCAAAAGTAAAATACTTTGAGTATTTAGAAGAAATAATACTTTGGAATTTTTCTGGATTTTTTTTTCAGCCTGCCTTAAAATCCGTAAAACAAGAAATGTCATTGGTCTGGCCTAACAGAAAAATATATTGAGAGGAATTATGAGATCAACAATCAACTGACACATAAAAATCATGTGTAAAGTAGCAAATAGATTTGTCAATATTTGTGCAAACTGACAAAAATGTTCCACATGGTATGGTAACTGGCTGTTCATTATAAGGAGTGTAGCTACCATTATCATAAAAAGCATGGGCTTACACGTGATTGTTGCTAAAATGGTTGGGTAAGTCCTCGATACTATCTAAATAAAGAGCTTTGCAACTTGTGGGGCTTACATGACAAAACTGACTTGCTTCACGACTGGGGGAGTACCGGGTGCACTTTTTCCGACTTTTTTCGGATGGATATACTCACACCAAAAGTAAGACAACCCTAACCTTCACTCGCTAACCCTAAGGATCTAGAAGGCGGTTGCCAAAGGCCTAAGGATCTTGAAGGGATGCCCAAGGGCTAAGGATCTAGAATGGGGGTCCCCAAGGGCTAAGGATACAGCAGCGCGCTCATTAGCAAGCGCTCAGCAGTCCCCGGGTAGCGCCCCTGGTAAACTGCACTCTAGCCACGACTGGTTATATATAACGGATATGGTATGGTATCCCTCGCGGCACATATCGTCATATCCCATATCGTCGTCACCAGTCGGAGCCTGGAAGGGGATGGGGGTGCCGACAATACATACAAACACTCGTGGGAAACCAGGCAGTTGAAGGAGGCCTCTCACTACGCGCTGCTCAGTCACAGCAAGGGGAAAGTGAATATTGTCCTTCTAAGTTACAAATGACCTCTGTCGCAGCGTGCAGGATACGCGAAACACTGGACGTGCTGATAGTGATACCATGCAGCTGGCCGATCTCAGTTTCTAGAAACCTCCTTTTGAAAAACATCGCAGAGTTGCGAGCACTTGTGTTTCTGGTGAAATCGACACGGAGCGCTTAGTGTCTCTCCAAAGGTAGGGACGAGTGAGATCAATCAGAGATCGTCGTCCCCTACGATGTCCAGGACACAGGTCCGATCCCGGAAAGCATGTTGTTTTTTAATACTTTACTTGATGACTTTCTCTTTAACAAGAAGTAATACGCCATTTTGTTCTTGAGTTAGGAGAAAAATGCTCGTTTACGAAAGCAAATACTTGCCTTAATTTTTATTGTAGATTTAAGGTAAGCCTGCGAGAGTTTCGTGAAACGCCCATAAAATCGTAAGATCGTTTTACGAGAAATGGTACGAGATCTTAAAGGGGCACTGATGCGGAGCGAATAATGTTTCTCGCCAACGGTCTAATTACGAAACCAAACTGCAAATTGGTCGGCGCCCGCTCCCTCGACCGTGACGGACAAAGGGACTGGGCTCCGGTCCACCTTAGCAGAATTTCTTCACATAAACAGTCAGGAAGCCGGATGACCATCATATGCCATTATTTAAAAATATCCATGGTATTCCTTGTCTGATCGTAACAAAATATCCCAGCAGTGTAGTTTTTTTCCGGATGCTTGAATGGTATAGTAACTGATCCAATTTGATCCTATTTCTGTGTTTTTTACCTCGATATTAAATCATTTTATGAGAAAATATGACGTCCACAGGCACGTAGCAAGCCACTAATTCCGGTCCGAAAGATTGCAAAGCTTTATATTCAGATAGTTTTGAGTGTTGGCCCAGCTGTGATAGCAAATATCATACGTAAATTTTGGTAGCTATGGTAGCTACCCTGGTTTATTATCTATGATAATAAAAACACACAGTTGATTTGTTTGAATTCGTAAACTAAAAATAATGACTTTGCCATTGGTAGGGAAATCTGAAAATTTTCCAGTTTCGGCCCATAAGTGTTTTCAGGCTGCATGCGACACAGAGATTACATCTTCCTTGCTGTAACTCGCGTTTGATGGTGTAAACCTACACATGTTATTTGTCATCATTCTCTTAGTGGTCAGTTAATGACTTTACAACAGGTTACTCAACAAAGGTTCACATTTGGCATTTCTCCTGTCTGGAGTAAATACTCAACATTATAAATTAAGGTCTGTAGGAGCAAATGTATTTTATGTTATGTAATATGTGCATGTAAGTGATGCAAGAGCGTTTAACAGCTGAATTACAAAAACAAACCATCCATCAAAGGATTATCCGATAACACACGTATTGATTAATTACTTTTATCTTCTACAGAGGATTTGTCAAAAGGCAGTGTGTGTAGATGTACTAATGTAAACTGACTAAACCCCGTCCTAAAGTGCGAGCGTAAAAACAATCATCCCTTCAAAGAATTAATCACAATTGCGTTGATTGATTGATTGCTCATTATTGGTTAACTAAATTACTTAGAATGGCGGACATCATACACAATTAGTTGCCAGGTGTGCTATCTTGGGTGACCAATGAGAGGTTTATTAGGTTTTCACCAGTGTGAAAGACGTGAAACGATGTGTTACTTTTTCGCAAATTAGACTGTTGTAAGAAACACGACACAAAGCAGGATTATTTACCAGCTTGGAATATCGTTCAATAATGTGGATATTGATGCATGCATTCCTGAACAAGGTAGTAGCCTGACATTGTTGCCATAAAATTAGTCTGTTTTACATTCATTATTTGCATTTTGTTTTAATATATTTGTTGTAGCATTCAGCAGAATCTATATGACAGAAGACACACTAGATCGCGTATGTGTGTGAAATAGGATCCACATTAGCAGTCTATTGAATGTTTAAATGTTACTTAAGGATTGACAGTGTATTTCTTTCGTTGCATTGAGGTATGAAACTAAAAACCCATGTGCAAACTGTATGAATCCGCGTATTCTTACAAAAGTTTGCACATGGGTTTTTAGTTTCATACCTCAATGCAACGAAAGAAATACACAGTCAATCCTTATAATTAAATTCAACAACAAATACTAAAGCCTTTCAACAATATTTTATTTAAACACAATCAAATTCATCCAAACAGATATCTTTGTTACCCCGATTAACATTTTCGGTGTAAGAATTCGGTAATGGCGTGACATGACTCAGGTGACTCATTTACATAAAATGAAACGCCTACCAAACCATTAGCCACTCAGCATAGAGCACCCCCAAACAGCTGTCAGTGGCGAATCAGAGCGGAACAACACAACGTGACGCGTTCCGGTAACGGCAAAGTTTCAAGTTCAAACATTTGAATTATTACCAGCGAACTGAAAGACATAGTTTGAAAAGTGAGAATTGGAAATGAAGCCCGATGACATGAAGTTAGTGGAAGTTACTTTATGAAGTAAAAATGACTTCACCTTAGTTGATCTGTCTATAAATAAACTATCAATTACGCAGCAGAGGTCACGAACCAGTCACGAATTCTGGGATATCATCCGGGTACTCATGAGAGAAAAACAATGATGAAAGTTTAAACCAGTCCACGGAAATTGTTCCGCCTCAGTGCCCCTTTAAAAGCCAAGAAGTTCTAAATTAGTGACATAACACTCAGTTTGAAAGATACCCAAAATGCCTATACATTTAGATGCCTTGCAAGTAAGTAGTGCTCCACAAAATTTGCTTCAGTTGTCCTTCCGCTAAGTCACCAGAAAAAAGGATGTCACATACCAGCAATTCAAGTAAATTATTGGGGAAAGAATGTTCATACAAAAGAAGTACACAATAGCTGTTGTATTGACCTCTAATAGAACTGATGGTGACTGATGGACAGGTGAGTAGAATAAAGACACCTGAACCAAAATCAGAAATTTTGGAAATCATTATGCTATACTATGACAATAATTCCATACACCCACGTCTAAATTACTTTGATCCAAAATCCTTCAACAGTAACATAATGATGTAGCCTTATATGTTCCCAACTATTCTTTTCTCCACATTATACATACCCTGAAGAAACACAGTTGTGGATATTTTGGGTTAATTTGTGGGGTATTGAACCCTGAGCACACAATTAACAAAATATCACCCTAAATATTCAGGATCCTTCATTGACACCCTGAAGTGAGCCTAGGTGTGATAACATAAGCCTACAAAAAACATAAAATACTGCTGGGTTTTACCTGATGAGATACTTATACCACAAATAAACTGACTTCGACTGGCATGACCAGTTACCATTCAATGATACTTTTTAGGAAATGTGAGTTATTTCCTGGCAACAAATCAGCTGCATCCCATTCAGGAGTTACAACCATTTTGTCCTCATAAAAGTCAGTGAGTGGGTTTAGTTTTACGTCACACTCAGCAATATTCCAGCTATATGGCGGCACTCTGTAAATAATCGAGGCTGGACAAGACAATCCAGTGACCAACAACATTTGCGCATTTGGAAACCAATGACGTCAACCAAGTCAGCGAGCCTGACCACTCGATCCCGTAAGTCACCTCTTGCGACAAGCACAGTCACCTTTTATGGCAAGCATACTTTGCTGAAGGCCTATTCTACCCCGGGACCTTCACGGGTATCCTCATAAAAGACTAAAAAATATTATTCATACAACATTCCCAGAATCCTCGTCAAGTTCTGTATCAACTTCTGTATCAACTTCCTTTCTCCATCACATGTGAATACATGCTCCAACCAATCATGGCAATGTCAGCTTGTAAGAGGAAGGTTATAACACAGGTTATATCACACACACAGCAACATTTCCAGTGTAGCATGTGTCAGTCTCTTACTTGTCTACTCTAAACACTATTTCAGTTTTAGATATGTAGTGTTTCATAAACCAGCTCAGTGTGTCTTTAATAGGTTTCCAGAACAGCTGTTCAAAATACTCCATTGAAGCCACATTGACCCATATTTAGCCTTGGTCCTTATCGTCCACTGACTGTCTTGGTCACTGAAAACATTGCTCATCAAGGTCAGTTAAACTGTTTGAACATTCCAGTGATAACAGTGGCATATCACAAAAGGACAACTCTTGTTATGAGTTACAGATTTGACTCAAACTTTTTTCCAACTTTCCCCAAAAGTATTCATTTTCTGCCTCATAGATGATTCCTTGAATAATTCTTAACGATGGTGGCATATCATCAAAGACTATATTAACCAGCAGGGGTAACAGTCGGTTTGTAAACGTTGTGTCCAACACTGAATTATGAAGCCCTGTATGCATTGCAAATCTCTGAAAGGTGCTCTGGAAGAACGACTTTGACAGAAGCATGATATAGGCCTTGCAGTTATTAAGAGCAAAATCTAAATTCTGTATTTCTGTACACCCTGCCTTGCCATCACGGTCATCTAGATAGCCCTTGAATTTTCCCTGCCTCTCCAACCGTTCTGCAATTTTGAATGCATCATTTCTGTCATTCTCACAGTAAAACACCACAAAATCATATCCATTAATGGAGGATGAATCTCCTGCAGGTTGTAGCATTTTGACCTGGGGGTCAACACTGGAGTCACAACTGCGGTCATGACTGAGTTCACCACTGACATCACCACTGACATCACCCCTCTCACAAGCCATATCACAGCTGGTTCCTGCAATAAGATATACGTCATGTCAATGAGTGAGCCACATATTATATAGGGTTGCTGATCATTTGTAGCCTAACAGTTAAAGTGTTCAATAACCATGCCAAACATGACATGTACATTCAAACCCCACATGAGTAAAGTATGTGAAGCCCCTTTCTGGTTCCCCCAAACCATACTGGTGGAATTTTGCGAAAAGCGTCATAAAACCATATTTATTCACTAACTCACATTCTGGAACACTGACTGATTGTCATCAGACGACATGTTTTTCAAGGTTATGAGAAAAATGAATGTCCTATCAAAAATTGGATACAAGTTGTCCATTTAATAATATGACTAATTATACGGCGCCAAACTCCACATAGCGCTAACAATAAATCAAACAGCTAATCAAAACACTGCCCATTATTACCCTAGATAACCCAAGCTGCCTTTGGTGCTGGAAGATTAATGGTCACATGATCTATTCCATCAGGTACCCATTTTTGTTGGGTGAACAGGGCAACTTTGAGCAAACTCACTTGCCTAAGCAGAGATGCCAAAACAACAAAGCACAGCAAATAGTAGTTTCAAGCATCAAAATTAGTAGTTTGACCATAAAATTACAGGTAGTAGTCAACTAAATACTTAAATGAGAGAGTGAGTGAGATGAGTTGCCACACTCAGCAATATTCCAGTCATATGGCAACAGTCCCTAAATAATCATGTCTGGAAAAGACATTCCAGTGATCAACAACATACCTGCGCATATGGGAACCAATGACGTGTCAACTAAGTCAGAAAGCCTGACCACCCAATCACATTAGTCGCCTCTTACAACAAGCAAACTCACCTTTTATGGCAAGCATGGATTGCTGAAGGCCTATTTTACCCTGGACCTTCTCAATACAATCATGGATTCTGAGAAAGACAATATGACACTAATCAAGAATGAACTTTTCATTTCACATACCTCCAACAGCAAAATTCCAGATTATAAGCATAACATTTCTTCTTCATGCTTCTTAAAGGCAAGAACAGATTTAATCTACGAAAATATATGTTTGTATCCATATATCCAAATTTCAATTCACTTTCTTAAAATTTTGTAGAATTTCTAGTGCACTCATACTGGCGAAGATGGAGGCTAAAATTTGTAGCTACTATGTTAAAATCATAAAAGATAATAAATGTTAATAGAGTGTTCCCAGAAATTATTGAGAAAATCTTTGTTTTTTTTCTAATGATGATAAGATTGGAAAAAGGGCTTTCACTATGCACTAAGCATACTAAATAAGGGAGACAACTCTTGAAGGCTTAGAAGGCAGCTCATTACGTCAAGAGTTATCTCAATTGTCTGAGCAGACGGCTTCCTGTGTTGACATGGCAGAATTTACAGCAAGAGACAAAAGAAAGCTCATTCTAGATGATTTTGAAAGGGTTGAGGCTGATGCTAAAGTGTTAGCTTGTAGACATGGTATTCCTCTGTCTACAGTATACAGAACTTTGAAGAATATTCAAACAGGAACCGGGATAGAGCACAAAGGAGGTGCAGGTCGGCCTAGGAAATTCAGTGTTGTGGATCGCCGAAGACTTGGGCAGATTGTGAGTAGGGGCAAATTGAAAAGTGTTGAGAACATGAGAAATGAAATGATTAGCAGAGGAAGTCCTCAGGTATGCAATGAAACAGTCAGGCAGGAATTACAGAGACTTAATTGGGTGAAAAAACGTGGAATTCCCTCGCCGTTGATGAAAGATGCACAAAAGGAAAAACGTTTAAACTAGTGTCGGGCTCATGAAAATCAAGATTGGGATAATGTTTTCTTTTCGGATGAAAGTTCTGTTTGGCTTTTCCCTAATTGTGTGAAAATTTGGACCAAAGATACTGTCAAACCTATCTACCAGCGACCAAAACATAGCCCGAAGTTTCACATGTGGGGTGGCATATCGGCTCGCGGAGTGACGCCATTGTGTGTTTTCACGGGAAACTTGACAAAAGAAAGATACGTTGACATTCTAAATGGTCACCTTCTTCTGACAGCACAAACACTGTATGAAGATGAATGGATTTTCCAGCATGATAATGACCCAAAACACGCTACACAAAACAGTGGTTGTCGGGCGAAAATGTTCAAGTTTTAGGCTGGCCCAGTTACAGCCCAGACCTAAACCCAATTGAGAATGTGTGGGGAGTCATGAAGGACAGAATAAACCAAAAGGGACTGAGAAATATTGAAGATATGAAGGCCGAGATGGTCCAATATTGGGATACCCTGTCACACGATTACCTACAAACTTTGATGGGTAGTGTGCCTAGGCGTATTCAGGCATGCATTGCTGAGCGAGGAGGTCTAACAAAGTACTAAAACAAGACTGAGACTGTAAAAGGATGATGTTTTAACATGTTTATGTAAGTAAAACGCCAGAAGTTAATAAACGTAATGAGTTACATGACGCAACATGATTCTAAATAATTTCTGAGAATACTATAAGTAGATAACACCACAAATGACTAAGGATATACCACATACATGCATGGCTGGAAACATGAATAACACCATTCTCATTTACAAACTTCACTTTTTCCACATTTAAATACACAGGGCACATGCTTTGAAATACTAGCATAATCTTAAAAGACTGTTGCTTACACAATGGTACCATTGTAAAACCTGAAAAGTGAACATCTGCTGAATAAGCTTTTTTCATCCAAATAAAGCCTTTTTATAATGAAATATGTTATAATTGTTTTCCATTTCTTTCCTTACCTCTGCTACGTGCCATTTTTTATCCCTTGTTAAAGTAACACCTTTGGTACCTCAATCATGCCTGTATTAACAATTTCTGGCTTCTGCCTGCCCATCTACCTTTTAACTATTAGTTTCCCTTGTCATAACTGTTGTTGTTTCAACATGTACATATATAGCTGTCTGCTCCGAATTGTTTCATTCACCTGATGAGGTAGTAAGAATATACATTGTACTTCTAAATGTCGTGACCTTTCACAATAAAGAACTTGTCATTCATAAAACTCTTGCCTTTATGTGTATCACTTCTAAATGTCCTTCAAAGACTAACTGATATTTTGTTATTTGACTAACTCAATAGGGCACACAATCTATTCTAGGCAGCAAAAATATCATAACAAAAGAACCAGTGATGTCATATATAAACAGTTGGCATTACAAGCGAACACTTTAACCAGTGAGCTACCCCACCACCCCTGTTATCATGACTTTACAGCGTCACTCTAAAAAACTTCTTCTTCTTCTGTGTTAATATCCTAAGTATTCCATGGCCAAAGACAGGTTAGAGTGCAGTAACTGTATAAATGCTTTTAAAAATAATATTTTTCGGAAATGTATGGGTTTTTTCTATATCATGGTGAATATGTACTTAATCACTTTGCAACTTTGCACTTGACTTTTATCCTTGAGGAGTTCAAGACCTGAACTATATATTAACCTATCCATATTATAAGTCTCTCAAAAATGTGCACCAATAATTAAAGGATTCCAAGCAGGACTTTGGCACACCGAGGGTATTTATCATGTTAACTTCAGGGGGTTATTGAGGTAGTCAAGTGGTTGTCACACCGAATGTGCTTCATGGTGTGTTTATTCACTAGAATGGCCACATATGACTGCAAGAAAGGGTGGTATTTACAATTGGCATTGACAGTGTGAGCAAGTTAAGTATCACATATACGTCCGTGTTAGAGACCGACAGCATGATGTTCCAGCTGCAGATAACCGTGGTACCCGAGGCTTGTACGACTGTAAATGCAAGGTCCTTCTCATTTCCTCAAGCACTTGATACCGTCCGGGCTTCCGACCTCACCGATGGCCGAACTGTTGTCAAGAAGAACCGGAAAGAGCTCCGCCCGTGCAACCTTCTTTCTACATAGTAAATTTGCTCCAGGGGCAGTCCTTCCCCGATTTAATATTCCAATTCTGAAATAAGTTCACTGATTGCTTTTTCATACATGTTCTGGTTTAAATCCAGCTGGAATGTGCTCATTTTGCACGTCAGTTTGTAATTTTGGTTTTGGGTGAGGGAGGAGTGGGGTACGCGCGGAACTCTTACCCATTCCTGTGAGACACAGTTTTATTTGTACTAGCGGTTTAGGTCTGGTACGGCATTGTTTATCACAACAAAAATACATTTACCTCACCGTGAACATCCCTCCGGGTCGACTCATGGAAACATGTACTTCCGTAATTTAGAGTTATCTCCCCTCCTAATAGACCGTCAATCATTTGGGTACTGAAAGAAAGTTGTTAATACAGCTCATCAAATGACTTTGTTTGAACTATTCCACCAGTAATCTTTCCCTCAAATTATCTATAAAACATAATATCATAACACATGGAATCGTTCATAATTAATGGCCCTGTGTCTGTCTCTGTGTGTGTGTGTGCGTGTGTGTGTGTGGGGGGGGGTATGGCATTGCATGTACAATGTGAATGACACAAAAACAAAGAAAATATGAATAATTTATTAGTTCTCTTTCTTTTTTTAGAAAATGTAGCCTGAATACAGCATGGAGAAGCATTATATTGCGTGAGTGTACTTGCCTTTATCATCCTTTGAAATATTTCTCCTAAGTCTTATTCCAAAACTGAAAATTACCGCACATATAAGTGAGTTTATGCATATTATATTGTAATTAAGACTTGAATGAATGCTTGATTGTTGGAACCAAATACTTCAGTGGTAACCGATCAGCCAACTATTCTGACAGGTCCTCTGAGCAGTGTCTTATGCTAGTTAGACTTTAAGTTTTCCAAAGTTTTAAACCTCAAAGCAGGGCTCTTTTGCTCAGTGGACTTTTTTCTGGTATAGACTCAGTTTTCCCTACTGACTAATTATGAATATATTAGATATGACCTCCAAGGTTCACAATAAAGCATAGGGGTTAACATTAGAAATTGTCAAAATATGTGGCATATTCTGAGTCAGGCACGCCTGCTTTCCAGGCTATTAAATGCAGGATAAATAACAGATTATTCAATTAGCGATAAAGTGTGTCAACATATTTGCAGTTTGTTGAATAATGTCATTGCTCCTTCTGCATGGCCTTCATAGCTCTTCTACACAAACAAAACACCAAACTGGACGATAATTCAAGCTATTTATTTCCAAAACAGCAAGAAAACTGTTGATGAAATCAACTGCAGTACAGACTGACAACATATATACCGGTATTTGTCTGAGGGGATCATGACAGAATAATGCTCCTATCTGCTTAGCTGAGGATACTCCATATGAACACTGATGCATGGTAATGCTCTGTAATACCACAGGGGAGAAGAGAAATGTGCTGGAATATGCTTAAGTGGACAGGTTCTTGTACCCATCACAGAAAGCACTGGAGAAGTGAAAAGCAGTCCCAAGAAAGACATGTCCATCTTTGCAGTAGGTTGATGTCATAAGCCACTACAACACTGTATATGATTTTGGCCGTTAGGGGAATCTGGTAGTAGGTGACTTGCCAATACTGCCATTAGTAATATTTACCACTCAAACAAAGCTGATGAACACCTGTTTTCTTCTCAAAAGACTATAGTTAGTCTGTCACAACTGATGGGCACTACTGCCTCAGTTTTCTAATTGAGGGTGTCCTTAACTTGTTTTGAATAGTATACTATTGCTAATGTCCAACAATGAACATATATGTATAGCTCATACCTGACCATATCAGTTCCACTACAGTATGTTAGCACCTGCAAACAAACACCAGTTTTGCCAAATCCATTTCCTGAGTATTGACATAAATTCATAAGCAAACATCCATTACAGAGGCTCTTTGTGTGGACATGTGTGTTCCTAAGGCCATAACCAGTATAGGACTAAGTTACCTTGATAAACTAAAAAGTTCCAGTCAAATGAAGAAATAACATCTGAAGTGCTTCCTCCTCTGAGTCTCCTGTATAATAATTAGGTATTAATTGGCTCAAAATATAAGTCAGTGAAACAAGTAGTTCATTAAACAATAAATACTAACTTTATCAAGATGCTCCTAAAGGAACCATGAGGCAATATTTTTCTTATTGCAGATAACAGCCTGTCCTGAATGGCAGAACAGAAAGAAGAGCACAACACAATCTTAAATATTACCATTATATTATCAAACTTACTTAATTCCTAGTTACAGGTTTGGTTGAAATTACATTTAATATGTTTGATATGAAGATATGTATGGCTGAGGCAAATTTACACTAACAGACATTAAATACTGAGAATTTACATATATATTTTCTGTAAGTCTGGTTTCCCAATTTTTCATTCCAGGCCAGTATTTTTTTTCTCATTTAGGTATTCAACATGTTCAACATATAAAATCATGGATGTCAAAGGATAAATTTTCCCTTTAACTTTAAACACAAAAAAAACTTTAAATACTATTATTATTGAACATTATTGATTACAAATAATGACTTTTCACATTCCATATAATTTGCAAGTCTAACCATGATGTTTGTAATTTATCAATACCATCACTCCACAATGTAACAAGCAGACTCAGTGAAGTGATTATAGATACCAATAACATAACACAATAAGCCCTAACATCACCAAGGGTTGGATTAATAGTGCATGTGATCACTTAGCATAGAAACTTCAAGTCTTTTCACAAAACAAACACCCTCTTTCCTTCAGGACCAGTCAAATACATAGTGACTCTGTTGTATTTCGGCTTTAATTCATTCAAAGATGAACATTAACAGATGATTATGATGATACAAAGCTGTATGTTAATTTATTGCAAGTACAAAAAGATTGATCACAACACAGAAATCATCTTGTTTTGCTTGGGAGAGACATTTTGCACGAAGAAACACAAAGATATTATTTCTGGCCTATCAGCCTCATGCTACATGAAGAATGTAACTGTGAAATGTAACTGCTTGACAACAACAAACCAGTAAGCTTCTTAGCAAATAATAGGAAACCAATTCTAGAAATGATTTTTAGAAAACTGACAATGGTGGGTTTGGTTATATGCAGCTTGGAACACTATTTCAGTTGTATCATATTCAACAACCAGACCACTAAAATAATGCACCTATATTCAATCCCACCTGAAGCTGGTCATAAAGTGTTAGAAATCACAACTGATAATCAGATTCTTGTTATGAATATAACAGAAGCACTTTGAACATGCCATGCAACAAAATTTAATGATCCATTTTGCTGTTTACAAAAGTGATAATTTCATGCAAGATAAATATCCATAGCTGTAAAATTATGTTTTTTCCAAGAACCTTGACCCTCAGTTTCATATCATGTTTCCACATCACAACCCTGTTTGAGTGGAGTAACATCACTTTCTAAGACATTGACACAGAATCTTGTCCCCAATATACCATGAAACATTATAATGGATTTTGACTAAAAACAAGCTGTTGCAGTAAATCATAACACATTAAGCTTGAGTACAGGAAAACATTTTGATTATAAGATCTGACACATGGGAAAATGTCCCACATATGACAAATGCTGATGTTACAGATAGCTTTGGCAATCTTTCAACATACTCTGTAGGTCTCGGGTATCAGTAATAGTAACAACTTGTAGCATATGACTTGTTGTAATAAAACAGATTGTAATAACTTTGGTTCAAAATCTATCTGGGTTTGTTACTGAATTCTCAACTGAAACACTAATCAGTTCCCTCAGATTTCTCAGAAACAAGGTCATCAACAATCAAAGGGATGTCAGACTGAGCTGGACACTGATCTAAGCAATTTCACTGGTTGAGATCCTGTGACTTCTAGTATTAAATGGTACAAGTCCTATGTCTTATAACTCAGCAAGAACTAGTTGAATGGGATTCAAAATTGTTACAACTGAGGAGTTTTTGACTTTGCAACTGTGTTGCATGCTACAAGTTGTTACTACAAGTAGCACTATGAGAACGCACTTTAACATCTACAAATACCGACATCATACTCTGAGGCTGAGCATCCCAGATACAGCCACGTACACATCTCTTCAATTCTTAATGTTCATTCTCAAAGTGATATTTACACCCAGAAGAAATAACTTCTTTCTTCAAACTGTAAACTATTCAGCTGTAACCTTTGTAAACAATTACTTGTAACCTTCAAATACAATGAAACCTTGTTTGCCCAAGCTCTTGTTCATCATCATTTTGTTATCAAGTCTTCTGTAATGTGAGACATGACAGTCCTAGTGTATCTCAATAACCGGATATCAAGTTAAAATAGCTGTTTACAAGGTTTTACTGTTCACTTGGTGGCTAACAGGCAAAAGTAAAAGTGAAGTGAATAGAAAATCAGCATTTCTTGAAGTGTGGGATTCAAACCACAAATATATTGAACAGCAACAGAAACCCAAGTTTTAAAAAAATGAAACTTCATAAAGAATGCATTTATGTTTATGTCTTCTATTTGAAGACTTGACAAAAAACAGTTGTGCTTCTCTTGCTGTTTAGTATATATAAACTAACCATACAATATTGGCAAAATGTCTTTGAAACTTGTGTAATAAACCTGACATAAAAGTGAAATTAAAGGAATGAAAAAAGACATAAGCACAGATTGGGTGTTCCAAGTGTAACCTCTGTTTATCTGGAAGAGTACAATTGTCAACCAACACATTTTCACATACATAACAAATAACTTACTCCTTTAACAACTCTGCTGGATGAAATACTCATAACTTTTCTCTAAGCCTATCCTTGAAACTATCCGTTTTCGTTCCATGTAAATCCTTCCTTCACTACAGGCTGAGTCATTCATGTTGGTAAAGTATAAGTGATGGAAATTGTTAACTCTAATGATGCTTTGCCTCCAACAAACATACAGTTCTATTTTCTCTTTTGGGGCATCACAATATCACAGTCAAATGTTTGACCTTTGTCAATCCTATCCTTAAAATCAAGTTACAATGTTTGAAACTTATGTTAAAATTGTCTTACAGGGCTTAAACAGAAGCAACAGAGCAGAGCTTGATTAATATGTACATTTTTAATTTTTCATCCAAATATATGATACTGTGAAATAAAAAAAATGTACAGTTGTGCCAGATGTATATAAATATATACATGCAAAGATCATTTATTAACCTGCACAGGTAAAAAAAATCTTTTTTTTTCCCCCTTGGTAGTATGGTTACCAAGGTAATCATTATGATTCAGAGTGAATTTATTAACTAATACACAAAATCAGTACCTATCATAGTCCACTGAATACCACTATTTCAAAGTCATGTGGTGGCATATCCCTTTTTCCTTATTTTCACAACAAAGAAATCCTCTTAAAGCACTGTCTTTCTTTTATTTAAACCACATCATCTTTGTTGTAGAAGCCTATCAATGGCTGCATTCACATCACCAAGGGTAGCCGTCAATGCTGAAATGTACAAAACAATCAGTCAGGGTTTGAGATCAGTTCAGTTATGAGTGAGTCAGTGAGGTTTACACTGCTTTCATCAATATTCCAGCAATATGATGCCAGGGTTGTCAACAGAAATAGTCTTCACTCATTGTATTCCTTTGAGGAATCAACTCAAGGTCTTTAACCACTAGGCCACCACATCATCCCTGTTCAACCTGGAGTACTTTGTATTCCTGAATGTTCTAAAGATTTTAGTCAAATTTGGCAAAAACATACATCTTATCAAATGATGACAAAATCATGATGGTGTGCTATGCAATTTGTCTCAATAAAATCAGTGAAACTGCCTTTCAACATTTCCATAGAGTTCGATATTTTTTTGGTTATTGTTCGCAATAATCCAGCTATATGGCTGCAGTCTGTAAATATTCGAGTCTGTATCTTACACTCCGGTGATCAACAGCATGAGCATCGATCTACACAACTGGGATCATATGTGTCAGCAAGCATGGCCACCTGATTACACGCATGGGTCTAAAGATGAATTCTAACCCCGATCTTCATGGGTAACGTCCATATAGCAAAAGGATGGGGGGAGGGGTAATATCTACAACTTTTATTTTCTTTTTCTCTTGGCATATGAGTTGATAAGCCTATCTCTCAAACTGTTCTTACTATACAAACCATCAGGTTACTCACCTCGTATGTTTGCTTCTCTATCTACAAAGCCCATGGATGTTAACTGTTCTAGCTGGGATGCATACCTCAGATCTGGGGGTTGGTTCTACAGGAAGAAAAAGACGCAAGAATAAGTTCAACTGCAGACATCTTTAAAATCACAAGTCTTCAGTGACTGATACCACATAAGTGTTAAGGAGAGAGTTTGGTTTTATGTTGCTTTGAGCAATACTCTCTTGCAGTATCACTGAGGAAGAGTATCACCCAATACTGGATACTGCAGTGTCATGTCTACGTCCTATCCCAGATAGCTGTGTCATGTCCATATACCACCCCCTACAGCTGTGTCATGTCCATATACCACCCCCTACAGCTGTGCCATGTCCATATACCACCCCTACAGCTGTGCCATGTCCATATACCACCCCTACAGCTGTGTCATGTCCATATACCACCCCCTACAGCTGTCATGTCCATATACCACCCCCTACAGCTGTGCCATGTCCATATACCACCCCCTACAGCTGTGCCATGTCCATATACCACCCCTACAGCTGTGTCATGTCCATATACCACCCCCTACAGCTGTGCCATGTCCATATACCACCCCCTACAGCTGTGTCATGTCCATATACCACCCCCTACAGCTGTGTCATGTTCACATACCACCCCCTACAGCTGTGTCATGTTCACATACCACCCCCTAAAGCTGTATCATGTTCAAATACTATCCCCTACAGCTGTGTCATGTCCATGTACCGCCCCTGCAGCTGTGTCACAACCGCATACTAACCTCTACAGCTGTCATGTCCACATACCACCCCTACAGCTATGTCATGTTCATCTACCACCCCTACAACTGTGACATTTCCATGTACCACCCCTTCAGCTGTGTCATGTCCATACACCAAACCCTACAGCTGTGTCATGTCTATATTCCAACTGTGCCTTTAGGATACTGCATCATATGTTAGGTTTGGGTTTATTCCCATATCTTCATTAACTATTCCAATGTGTGCATTCTATTCTCATACAAAGGAAAAAAAACATTTGATTATTTCAATATTGAACTGTGCCCAAATTTAGGGATAAATGTCTTCCAATTCAATGTTAACAAGGCCAAAACTGACTTTTCATTCACTAATTTTGTCCTGGAATCTCAATAGATTCATGAATACTGGAGGTGAATTCAGCGATAAGTTAAAGCGACAGTCACATGTGGCACCTACCATCTGACCCCCAACCATCATCTGCATCATTTGAGCCATCATATTATTAAACTGGTCTGGGTTTCCTGGGTCTGGCGCTGTCCCTGTTCCTGCCCCTATGGGTGAAGCGGGAGATGTAGTGGTCCCCGCTGTTGTTGTTGCCGTGGTGGGGGAGGTAGGGGAGGTGGTGCTGGCTGTACTTGTGGTAGGGGTACTGACACCTGCTAGGTTCGGCATACCAATGAGTCTGAAATATGAGGGAATGTTCTTCAAGCTGCAGATATGTTCAATAAAAATAGGACAGACAATAATGTACAACATTATTAGCAAAATGTTTATCCTAACACCAACTAAATTTGAGGCAATCCTACTGACTTTCATGCAACATATTTGGAAGAAAAAAGATCCCACATAATCAGCATGCTGTCTGATAAAGAAGTTAACAAAATGGGATGTCCATTCTCTATACCTTAATACCATGTCTCATGTGCATAGACAGGTGCTCATCATGTCCATCACATTCTTGTCTTTTCCAAATTACAGGTGAAACAGATTGCCATCATATAACTAACACACTGTTGAGTGTGGCATCTTTCAACAAGACAATAATGCAGTATGGCAGATCCCCAAGGTGTTCCCATACTCTCAAAATCTAAATTTAGTTAATCCAACAGCCATCAGTTACCTCCCTCTTCAATGCACCACTTTAGTTATCTCCTTACCATATGTAAAGTTATCTTAGCCTATCCTACACCCTTCAGTGATCTCACTCTTTAATGCACCTCTTCAGTGATGTCTCTTACATTACAGTCATCTACCAATTACTATACCAATATTTATCTCCCCTAACCATAACCCTTTCAGTCATCTCCTTCTTCCCTACATAACTACAGTTATCTCCCCTATCCAACAGACCCTATAACTAAGAGTTATCTCCCTCCACCCCAAACTCCTACAGTTATCTCCCCTACCCTGGGAATGCACCCGGTGACTCATGCTGTAGCTGCTGCAAACCCTGCTGGATCTGCATGATGGCAGCCATTGCCCGTGGATTGGTCATCATTGTCTGCATCTCTGGATTCTGCATCTGAAACGTCAAACAACAAACTGCCACTGCAAACCTGACTAGTGAAGGAGCAGAATGTCAACATTAACCATGTGCCCTGCACAATGGGTACACACAGGTGAAAGAACCAACCAAAAGAATGGCTAGTGACCAGTGAGTTCTTTTTCAAAAGTATGTGGTCAACAGATTATTCCTTAGAGAATCCACCCCTGCTTTGATGCTCATGATGTTGATGGATTGTCTGGTCCAGACTTGATCTACGGACTGCTGCCATACTGCATGAACTCACACTCTACTCCTGCCATGCTAAATGTATTACAGGCTCTAACCGATTTGTACACTCGTTTAATACCTCACATTTCTCCTTTGTGACATTTCACTTTGTTCAAATAATGCACAGATTTCTTGTGGAACCTGATACATTATTTTTTCCATGTTTAGCTTGACTGTAACTGTAGTCTAATGTAACATGATCTCATACATTTGTACTAAGGGCTTCACACCTCTAATGCTGTTGTTCAGTAAGTCATTTGTCTTAACTATACCTGAGTAAGAAGTTGTGGAAGGTACATTCTAAAATGTTCTTGTAACTGGGGGTTGCCTTGAAACATTGGGTTGCTTCCAATAATCTGAAAATGTATTCAGAAATATAAGCGTTTCATAGCAATTGAAGCAAACACTTATATACTGTAACATTACTCATCAATATTTAGTACAGATGCAACATCATTAGAAATAACGTTTTTTAAAAGAAATTCAGCAGTTTCTACAGGCAATCCAATTTTAAACACAGAACAAGTCTGCCAACAAATATGGAGTGTTCAAAATGTCAGCAAAATGAATACCTGTTGAGCTAATTCAGGGTTCGTGGACATTGTCTGCAGCATGGCCTGCATGTACGGAGCCTGCATCATGTTCTGCATCAGTTGAGGGTTCTGGGACATCTGGGACATCAGACTCTGCATACCAGGTGTGTTAAACATACCTGCAGAATGCACACGATGGTAACAGTGCATCGAGGAGCTATACCATATTTCAGGCGGATATACAGCCTGTTAGTTTGATAGATTAGCAGAAAGCACATGCCAGGCTTAGACACCTAACAACAATTTTGTGAAACTCATGAGCGTATGGGTGTGCCAACATACCCAGCAACTTCAGGAATGAGGAAAACTCCAGCAGCAAACTATTTCACTTTGCTCATGGTTTATCACCTTACCGTGATGGTTAGGATTTAACAGAACTGCTTACAGTATTAATCATTTACTTGTCTGGTCCAGCACTTGATAAATACAGCAAGCACATATAACAGGGGTATTGCTGAATGTGGCACTGAACAACACGCACACGCACACGCACACACATACACCAAAGTCTCACCAAAAGGTCCAGTAGATCCTCCAGTGTCTCCTGCTGTAGAAGAGGATGAAGTTGTGGTTGCTGATGTTGTTGTACTTGTTGTTCCTGTTGTCCCTGTAGTGGAGCTGGTATTCGATCCACCTGCAGCCCATGGGTTGGGAAGAGGAGCAGTGTTTTCACGTCCCTGTTGCTGTTCTCCACCTCCTGCCACAATAACATCACTCAATAATGATCCAGCATGAAATCTGCATGACACACAGTAAAGTTCAGTAATTCCAATATTACATTATTTCCTAATCCCTGTCAGATCTCCTCTAGAAATATTCACTGATCAGAAAAGCACCGTTATGCAATGATTTCAACAATGTCCAATATTTAACAATATTAAACTAAGATGTCTATTCATGTTACATTATTTTCTCACCACTTCAGTACTAAATCAGTTTAAAACAGAGACAATGCCAAGTGAATTGCTGCAGCTACCCAACCACTGACCATTGTTGACCAAGCCCGAGAAAGGATTGTTTCCAAATCCCTCCTGAGCTGCATTCATCATAGGTTCCTGGATATCTCGATACATTCTTTGTAAGGCATTAAAACCTCCAGGAATACTCTGAAATACAAAACATAAACATTTTAACAGTCAGTCAGTGCAAAGTAGTCTCTCAGTCAGGAATGTTCAACCAGTTTATGGAAAGCTCATGTATGCCGAAACAAATAAATCCTGGCTCTATTACCTGATATACATACTTTGTTGGATTTCCCCATTGTGAAAGTAAGGTGGTGAGTCTAGACATTAGTTATTTGCACATGAACTCCAATGGACATCTGTATTTTGCAAGACTTGTGAATTCATGGCAGAAACTACAATCATGAAATAATACTGAAGTGAGCTATTACACTCTTGTTTTGATTGTGGTTTAACACTGCCCTAAGCAACTCTTCTACCATGACACAGCTGTCTATGATAAGTCCATGTCTTGGTCAGACAATCCAAAAACTGGTACACTGAGCATCATCCCTACCACATTCTGTAGCCCTGTGCCTTATAGCCATGTTCCAGGACAGAAAAGAAAAGATACAGAAAAGAGTGTTCGTGTGGTTTTATGTCACTGCAATATACAGTAAAAACCTGGCACTGACCTCAAGGTTACTCATGGCTCTATCCTGAGTTCTCATTAACTCCTGCAACATCGCTGGGTTTCTTGCCAACTCCATCGTCTGCAACAACATCATATTACACACTTGGTGACAACAATAACTTCACAAATATGCCAAAAATGTTTGTTGGACTATTCACATATTATATACAAGCATCATAGTTGTTTACAGTTTTCCAGGTCATTCTGACACAATACACTAATTACAAGAACAAACTTCAACTCCACCTACCTGTCGCATTAGTTCCGGGTTGTTCAACATGTGGGTTATCTCAGGATTACGCTGCAATTAAAGTGACAATAACTGAGAGTGAAATACACTTAAACTTTGACCCAAATAATGTCATGTAAGCTGAAGATCCATTACATGACATGCATCTTATAAAATACTTTATGACACCTAGTAACTGGTGTTATATGTACAAAAAGTGACAGACTTCCTTTCGTCAATTCTTTCCAGAGGGCTGAAAAATACAGGTACAAAATACAGGCAATGATAAAGTGGTGCAACTGTATGCATTATCACAAATGAAAGGCCCTGAAAATGTGAACTCCATTTCAACTACCTCTCACACAGAATGACACAAACTGAAAACTCCAGCACAGGCGATTCACGAAAGCATTTTCACTATAGATGACATAGCCAGAAGCTACAATGGACATCGCTACTTACAGACATTGACCAAAGAAATACAGAGAGAAACTGGTAAACTTTTGTTTACAGAAAGGAGACAACCATGAATTGGATGCATCCATGACCTGCATATCCCCTGGGAAAATAACATTCTTCCACAACTGAGAGAGTAAGTTTAGCTTAATGTTGCACTCAGCAATATTCCAGCTATATGGTGGCAATCTGCACATAATCAAGTCTGGACCAGACAATCAAGTGATCAACAGCATGAACTTCAATTTACATATTTGGGGTACGCTGACGTGTCAACCAAATCAGCAGGCCTGACCACCTGATCCCGTTTGTCACCTCTACGACAAACATGGTTACTGAAAGTCAATTCTAACCCGCATGACCACAGGTCTCCCTGAAATTGTTTGGCATACCTCCATCAGTTCCCTCATCTGAGGATTGTTTGTAATGAGTTGCCTCATCACATCAGGGTTGGACATCATCTGCTGTACAAACGGGTTCTCCATCATCTGGCGGAGCATATCGGGGTTGCTCAAAAGCTGCAATAAACACATCAAGACATTTACAGGGAAATTCTACAGGCCAATATCTGAGCTCAGCTCATTCACAAGACAGATCAATTTGTTTTCGACTGAGGAAATCTGTTCTTTTCTTCATCATTTTGAACAGAATCTGTAATACAGACAAGTTAAAAGTAGGATGGTATGCAAAAATGGTAATTGTGATTTACACTGTAGTGATAGCCTTAGGTCAACAGTAGCACTGTCCTCACCTCGGTCTGCATTCTCTGCTGCATCTCCATGAAGTTTGCAGACCCCATCCCCAAGTTGCCCAGGCCGGCCAGACCTCCCAGACCACCAAGTCCCAGGGGGCTTGCAGACACATTGGGTTGACTCGGGGGAGGCTGTGGGTGAAAAAATATAGGACACTTTTTACTATAGGCCAAAGAACATCTCATAAGGGCACTGTACACAAGTCTAAGACATTACTGTCTTCTTCATTTTTGGTTGATGTTTTGCAAGGGTTTGGGATTTTAGTGCATTTTCCTCTGTCCTCACATATACACACACACTCGAGAAATGTATCCTACTTTAGGTATGGCAAAAGGCATATCATTCTTATATGAAAGGTCTAAACAAAGGCATTTGGATGAGATCAAATCTGCAAACTGAACGAGAAGCTTTGATATCAGGATGACCAGGAAAAAATGGACACAATGCTCTCAACCCACGCATGAATCAGCCAAAACAAACCTATTGTTCATGTTGAATTTAAAGAAGTCTGTATCTAATAAGGATGCATACCAGCAACCCAGGCGATAATGTATACATAGTTTTGAAAAGATGTCAGCCTACTCAGGTATGGGTTTATCCACTCTATAAGAGTTGCTACAATAACAACAGTACCTGTGATGTTGTAGTAGCTGCTGGCCGAGAAGATGAGGACTCGTTATTCTGTAACAGTTGGAACAGACATAATACTCAGACCAAAAACATATTAGTTGGGTGGATAATGAAACAGTGACATCAATTAACATTCTTCATCAGAAGAGGCAAAATCATCGATTAAGTTTTCAGGTTCAGTTGACATGGTTGGGGGAGAAAATCTGTGCAGTTAACAAAAAGCATAAGAGAGATGGTACTGGTAACATCACTTTCAAGATGAATGATCTAGGATATCTATTGCAGAAGAATGGTGATTTAACACCTGGCAGATAAACAGATATAACAGAAGCAGCTGCAGAAAAATGTCGTTTTCTGAATAAACTTGATATTTTATACTTCACATGATTCATGTTTATTTGCCTCTCTCCCCACCCTATGTGAAGGTAGTGGAAAACTTGAAATCCCTTGACGTTCCCTTCTTCCACTGTCACTGTCATAGTGGTAATGGAGAGAGTAGACTTGTGGTGTCATGGCTTGAATCTGTCTCAACACTTTCATGTTACATGATTCTTCTTCCCTGGAATGTAGAACTTGAGTCTGACTTCATCAATAATCTTCCCATAATGTGCTACCATTTTGTGTAGGCCATGCCCGTTGCTCCAGAAACATTTCAATCACCTGAATATACATGAAGACAGATAGAGAGGTAGTATGAACAGGTACATACTTCATCGGTAATGAAGATGTTGGCACCAGAATCACTTCATCTTCAGATCGTTAACACTGTAAGTTGTGAGCGAGTTCTCATCCATGTGAAGTCTATTTAGAGCTGGCTGGCTGTTGCAGCAGAAACTGCCATCTGTTGCTGTAATTCTCCAAATAAACATCAATAAATCTGCTGTTAGAAGACCTCATGCCCCGTGATGACAATCCAATGCCACTGTAGACTGCTATCTGGGTTGTAAATATCGCCTTTCCAATGACAGAAGGGTTATTTACATCTGTAGATGACTTCCTGAAACGAGAACACTAGTCGCTTTCTGTACAGGGCTTTGTCCTTCAAAGACCAATCAGATTCCAGGTGTGACATCACCGGAGTTGCAGCCAAATGATCATTGTGAAATCTTGTGCAGTCAGTGATTCCCTCACTAGTATGCAGGCTTGCTGCAGAGATACACGATTTAGCATGTGTATAGATGAGTGATTGGAAGGGGTTGAAACCTTCCAAAACTTAATACTGGATTGACTGTCCTCCTAGATATTGTGTTGGTATTCTTCGACTGAAAAGTATACCGTCATTATCTTATACAGATGTTGCACAGCAATTCCCATACTTTCCCACGTTGGTACAGGTTGACTGTATTAACCGTGTTCCTTGAAGTGTTGAAATAATCTTGTTGAATTCCTTGCTGCTGGTGCACGACAACCTAATGTTAGTGCCAGATGCTTTTGAGATGAATTGCTGACCCTTACTCAAAGTAAGTAGAGCAGATAAAATGATCTGATCTCCTTCGAAGTTGGAAATTTCTGGCATTAAACAACAAATGTTGATATGCTGCTTCCACATGTGTCAGTCTAGTAGAATAGTTCCCATTCCCCAAATGCTTTTGTGCATGCATGCGCACATGCTCCTGTGAAGGATGAAGATCCATATTTCAAGCCATAGTGTCCTGATGAAGCATGCAGGGAACCCTCCCTGCTGAAATGCTGAAGGTGTTTGAGTGCAGTCTCCAAGTCAGTTGAAAAGTAAATCTCTGAATGTTGAAGGACTGGATGTGATGATGCTGATGCTGATGCTGATGCTGATGCTGATGCTGATGCTGATGCTGATGCTGATGCTGATGCTTCAACGCAGTATGGGAAATCGTAGATAAGTTGTCCAGTACAGTAGATATCAGCATTATCGTAGGGAATGTCAAGATTGTAGGTGAGGGCATCACAGGACTCCTTTGATGGTAATGTGAGGTCTAGTCCAATCGTAATTCAAGATGTAACCTCTGAGTCTGAGAAGATGACTTCTTTTTCCCTCTGATGTAAGTCAGGGACGCTCAAATGAGTCATCTCTATTCTTCCAAGAATGCATTCGCATGTTGTCTGAAAGTGTGTGCTGAACGTCGTCCTTGCATTGGTGGAGTGGTTGCCATTCCAAGCAGACCTGCATGTGGAGACCACATCCAACGAAGATGGAGAACGATGATGGTCTGTGACGATCAGGGGATGTACTCGGTGTATGCTTGTTGTTGTAGCAGGATATGTGCTTGCGTGCTAAGCCGTGTCAAGATGATACAGCTGATGGTGAAGATCTTCGTGAATGGAAGCGTTCACACACTATACATCTACTTCATCTGAAGGACTTGTTGAATTGTCACGCAAGGTGACTGTAATAGCTGTTGATGACTGATGATGTCCAATTCCAAATGCCGCAGTGGCTGTAGATTTGCAGAAGCATCCGATGTGTTGGGTGTAGATGTTGTCGATGTCTGTGCTGAAAGTACACTCTCGGAAGGTTGCAGTGTCATTGTAAATGCAGTAGATGAAAGTCTAGCAGATGCTGCATGTTGCGCTGATTCCCTGAAGCCCTGTACCTCAGGTAGTAGGAGTCATTGTCGGGTGATGGAGGAGAGGGTGCCAAACAGGGCTGGTCATGTGACCAATGTGGAGGGAAATGGGGAGGCTTCCTGAGTGAGAATGTATGTCTGCTTCAAAAGAAGCACAAGTAAAAATGATACCCTTTGGAACTCTGGTACACAACTCACCCTGTTAGCTGACTTGACAACGAGATGCACAGTGAGTCCATCCTTGATGCCATGATGTGTCAGTGTCTCATTCTCTTTCAGAATCTTGCCAGCAAATATCAGACATAGCTGCTCAACTGGGGCGCCAAATTCTTTTGACACCTTTTCCCTCAGCTGAAATGGATCATAGTATAACATAACAATACTGATCAAACCATTAGAAACTTGAGATTCATAAGGTTTTGAATGTTTTCCATACTTTAAATTTGTCACAGCAAAATGCAAATAATCCTGCCCCTACCATAATCTCAACTTTTAAAAATGTTGTCCCCAACATGCCTGGAAGGTGAAATCATGCTCAGATTTACTACAGCCATTCTTTCATATCAACACAATATAACACAATAACAGCGATAACAGTGCCTGTTTTGCATATCATGGCATGATATATATTGAAATGATATGATGCCGTAATAGCAGGACTGAGATGAACAAGAATCATATAATATATATATATATACACCATGATTCAAATTCAATAAATGGAAAATGCTGGGGATAATAATCACATTTGTTGCAGACACATTTTTGAATATCAAGCTTTGACCAAGGCCAAATATAATTCTGGGAATATCATGATATTAGATGGTGATGGTGTTTCAGTTCTCATTTCAAGTGAATGTTATGGAATTTATGATGTTTTGGACAGTGTTTCAGTTTTAATGTTCCAAGTTCACATAATACAACAGGGAGTAAAGCAAAAGGGTAACAGATTTTAACTGTTGTGGTTTGCTGTGAGAGGTCCCGAAAAACAATGACTTAAATTGTTATCATCCAGGGTTAAAAGTATTGTCCAACCATATCACACCATGGAATATGTCACAACTAAGAAGTACAATACTTTTCAACAAATTGCTAACATTTCATCCATGTACCCTCCGAAATCATTTCTTGCCACTGCCTGTACTTTTTACCTTCATCTTCCTTAAGACATGAAAACCATATACACTAAAACAACAAACATGACAAAGGGCAATTTACAATAATGAAAATATATCGGCATTCAGAACAAGTGCCATTCAGACTATAAATCTGAAATCCCTTTGGCATGACAGTCATTGCAGAGTACAATATATTTCTGACTTGACTGACAGGATAGCCTTAGGCTAGAAAGTGTTTAAGCTTATGGAACTAGTATCTGCATAAATTATAAACAAGTGCACATTAATACGTATTTGTAACTAAACCAGTCTCAAGTCAAGACTGACAAATCTACAACAGTTTATTTCACATTCACTCGCAATGGTAAATTTCACTAGTAAGATCAATCATTGCAACTTTGGCAAAAACATGATTAAGAGATATAGAACACATATGTACTCCCATCAAAAGTTTAGAGTCACAAGTGTAATACTAGCCATTTACTTCAGTCAACTGTTCTAAACTAGATGTTGAAAAGATTTTTGTCAATTCAAGTTCAATAAATAATGAAACTCAGTGAAACTTGGTGAATTCTTAACAAAGCTTTTCATTAAAACACAGCTGTCCACTTGCCCAAAATCTGTACATGCTTATCGTCAACTTGATGCATGATCCTCATGCAATTTAACTGCACAAGGTTTGCAGTTGGTTCCCGCAAGTTAGTGGAGAAATTTATCCTCATGTAACCACAAGTATAGAAAAACAGAACATAAAATGAAATGCTTTAAGTGAGTCTCAACTTTTCATGGGCAGTATCGTACACATTTGATCCAAATTCAGTCTTTAAAGTTTGAAGGAAAAAACCCTTTAAAACATTTAGACAGAGGTAACACTTTGTCCATGAACACAATGTATGACATAGTAAACATGGTGAAACTGGAACATGTTTGCACACACATAGCTCATTGTTCATTAATAATTATCTCATGCTTCAAAAATGAAACAGTAATAGAAAAGTACTTGTTTTGCTTATTTGAAGCATGACATATACTCACAAGATGTTACCACACTCAAATCAATGTTTGTTCATGACCTCAACATTAACCATATTAGAATCTTAGATGAATAGAATAATTACAATTATACTTGACAAAATAAGCTAGGGACATTGGTATTTTTATGCTTGATATTTTATCAGTGTGTCAGTGAGTAGATAGATCATTATTCATAATTTCACTGGTCCCAGTATATATGCAATGGGCTGGAAATCATGTTTGAGACAAGAGATATGTTGTGACAAACCAACCTGTTTATGTTCAAGAAAACCCAAACACTTGATCTCACCTGAAAGGTATCTGTTTAACCACAGCTAAAAGATATCTCTTATCATTAAATAAATCCAAAACCAGTTACAGCTAACAGATAAACTGGTTTTGGTACTGCAGCAAACAGATGTAAGCCATCCAAATTTTGGTATGAATCATTTACGTTAAGGTATGACTATGAATCATCCAAATTTGGGTCTAAATTATCCATTTACTGGTCGACCATTAAAGCTCAAAAACTGGTCCAAATATGTTAGGTCAATTTTGTATCTTCAGGGGTATGGGGCATTTGTTATCCTGTTAATAACTCATAATCAAAAGTAACTGTGCCCAATTAATGAACATGACCAAAATATGACATATGTATAAATCATATTTTGATTTGCACACCACAAACACAATCTCTGGTACACTTAAATCAAAAGTAGCAAACTTAACTGAGCACTCTAAGCTTAAGGACTGTGAAGGGTGTTCATTGGAAAAGGGGACATAAACAAGTTCTTGATTGGAAGGGATTGAGCATCCTTCATTCCTTGACAGAATTATCCCTCATAATGGAAAAAAAACCACCTTATCAGTGGAATGTGTAAGTTTCACCAGTCACTTAAATCAACATTATGAGAAAATATTAAAAATCATACAGTCCTTATGATTCTCAAAGTATCCACCATGATCTTAGTAATTCTCACATATTTTCATGGTCCTTACTTCAGCGTTTCGTAATTGATACCACACTGAAATTGTCTACACTCAGATGAAAGACTTCCAGGCAAGACGACCTAAAACATCCTACCATACAGACAACGTGTTTGTCAATGCCAGAGTTCGGTCACGCTTATCAAAAAAGGCATGACTTTGAACGTCAATTTGATCAACATTATCAAGCAACTCAGTGAAAAAGATGATATTTTCGATGCATATTCGGGGCACCTGTTACCACGATATGCGAGAGATATGGGTCACATGAAATCAACGTGTTAGATCACACAATTACTTAGTATACCTCCTTCACTGTAGAATCCGCTGATAGTTTTATATCATGTTTTTCTTTCGGTGTTTTGACGGTAACTGTGATCAAAGATCCAGAATTTTCCGTACTCTCCGCCATGATTGTTCTTTTTAGTCGGGAACTCTGGGAACGACTGACGGATATCCGGTAACTGTAGGGACCAATCCTTGTTTTGAATTTTCCTGAACATTTAATCAAATTATAACTACTATATAATTTTCTGATTTATATAGGGGTGTTTAAACCCATATTGCTGTGATCTGCAGTATGTCACCCGTCAGTAATTTGATGGATCTAAAGAAAATGCATATCTCGTTCTCCATTACTTGCATATATGATAGGGATTAGTTCTTTGGGGAGTAGTATGAAATCACAAGCTCACAACGCTTCTGACTTCCTTTTCACACTGGCCGGCTTTGACTTAGAAGCGTGGTGAGTTAGTGAACATGTCGAGTTGTTTATTTTCACTTCCACCTTAAAATTGTTGTATATATTTTGGGTGTTGGTTCTCTCATATGCATCTTGTCTGATCCGTGCGTTGATAATCGTATTAAATGGTTGTATAAACAAATTCAGTTCTCTCATTAGAACATGTCGACGTGGCGAATAGCCAATACTGGTGACAGGTCAGAGTTGAATTTTGTGACCATCATACGTCACACATGATGATTAAAGTAAAAGTGACCGTAAAAGTCACTTGGTTATTATTTGCATTTAAATCGTGCACTCTAAATCACCTACTTACCTTATGATATGTCTATGATGTGATTATTTGTTGTAACAGATTGGTTGGAAATCGGAGATACCTCAACAGTGTTATCATGCTTATACTGTATGTTGTACGTAGTTTTATGGTCGAATACTGGAATTTTCTGTTCATGAGTGGGTTATGAGTGTGAATTCATAATATAGTCTGATTATGTGTTTAAATATACCTGCATGGAGGTGGGTTTTTTTCAATTTAAGCAAAGGTTGATTACATCTCGTGCTTTCTTTCATTTGAGACTTGATTAAAAACAGAAACATGCGTTACTAATTTCCAACCTTTTATAGGCATTATGAAGTTACATCTATAAATATGTTTCAGTACAGCTGTATGTGGTGGCTGGACATAATTAATATCCGCGTTACCAACTTTACCTTAGATGTGAAATTGTTATCCATGCCAATGCATAATAGTGATACAAAAACATACCATCATCTTTCATAACCAACTTTAATGTTACAGACACTTAACTATGAAATCCATGTAATCTGGAATCATCCAAGGCTATTGTTACTAAGGTGGTCATCTTCCTGTTGCCCAAGGCCATTTCATTAGCAGCAATAAAAATGGTCTAACCAATAGGGTTTAAAGTAAATGGCCCCCAGGTACCACCTGTCATCTAGGTTACATAATCAGCCGTTAGCTTTGATGGGTTTTTTGCTATATATTTATGGACACCCTGGTCGAACCTTTCCTGTATCAGTAGTTGTTTGTTTGAGTGTGGACGTTTTGGCTTGTTTAGCACACATACACCATATTGACAGTTTTTTGTTTTTCCAGATGAATCTGTTGGTAGCTGCCGTGATTTTGGCTGTAAGCCTGTTTGTGGTGTGTCCAGCAGAAGATGCTGGGGAGGCCAGGTTACTGGCATCGAAGAACATTCTGAACCAGTACCTAGTAGAAGGCAAAGATTTGACAGTAGAATATAGAATATTTAATGTTGGAGGAAGGTGAGAATTTTATTTGTATGTTTTCACTGTGTATTGCTGACTCTTTACCATGTAGGAATTTTGTGTTTTGCTTTTATAAATGTATAAAGATGTGATAATAAACAGTGCAAGTTGTTGTTTTTTAACACTTGTTTCCTTTTTCAGTGCAGCTTTAGGTGTTCAACTAAAAGATGATAGCTTTCCGGAAGCTGATTTTGAAGTTGTGAATGGAAACTTACAAGTTCAGTGGGACAGAATAGCTCCGTATCCTTTTTATCTATTTTTGTATGATATTAAATGAGTTTTTTTTATTATATCTTTTGTTTCTGTGATGATGTCTCATTGAAAAAAAACCCCATACATGAATTGTATAACATTTGTAATCCTGAATCAAAGTGAAATAGTGTAGACCTATGAAAATCACTGTCATTAATAGGAAAATGCAAGCAACTAACATTTTTGTTAATCAGGCTTTTTAATTTGTGGAATTGTTTTTTGAAACTTGGAAATATTCATTGCTATGTCATATGTGAACAGTGTTGTTACAACATTTTCCTGTTTATATTTTACCTTAACCCATGTCAGCAACTCCAACGTGACCCATGCTGTCATTTTAAGGCCAACAAAATCTGGCTATTTCAACTTCACCTCAGCTGAAGTGAACTACAAGGCTTCAGAGGAAGCCACAGAGACACAGGTAAAATAGACACATGTTATTGTTTCCTGAAACTTAAGCTCACTGATAAAGCTACCTTGGCCCAAGATTTGTTTAGGATAATGCTTTGTCATGGTATAGTTTACTATGTTTGCTGGGTGCCATTATTTTGCTTACATTAGTTCTACATTTCTATCCTGACATAAAAGTTAAAGACTGGAATTGTTGTTGAATTAGTTCTAATGTACATTAAGATCACAAAGAAGGGGGTCATGAAAGCAGAAAAAAAGCCACAGTGAACAAACAAGACAACAGGCAGCTGCACTCATTGTACTCTTTGATATACAAATATGTAATAAGAGAAAGAAGCATTTAACTTCAGACACAAATAAGATACATGGAGGGATAAATATCTAACTTATGACTGCATGTGACTTGTTCATGTTGACAGTTTGGTTACACCAGTGCCCCTGGAGAAGGTGGTATTGTCAACAAAAAGGACTTTGAAAGGCGCTTCTCCCCACATGTGGTGAGTACACACAGATGAATCTGTACCTGCTCAACATTTCTCCCAAATCGGCATGCCATTAAATACTTTCAAACTAGATTTGGAATTTAAATATGTATGATCAAAATCCTGATGTACTGTGGTAAATGGAGCATCTGTAGCTTATACAATACTGATATGAAAGAATAAGTTAGTCATTTTTTCATAAACGAGTGTGCGTTACAGGTAAGTCCATCAAATACACATGTTAAGTAGTGGTCTGTATCTTCCTCAAAGCTCCTTCCATATTAGTCTGATTACCAATCAATCAAAACATAGACTCTGATACAAGAAAACAGTTGTATCACCACAATGCTATAGAGACTTCTGAACAATATCATTGCTAGTGGTGCCTGATGAAATCTGTATAAATACTATTACATGTCCACAATGAGTTACAACTACAAGTGTGTGCCATGTTTCAGCTGGACTGGCTGGTGTTTGCTGTGATGACTCTGCCCTCACTTGGAATTCCCTACCTCCTGTGGTACAGCAGCAAGAGTAAATACGACACTCCAAAACCTAAGAAGAATTAACATTCTATGCAATCTTTAGTCACTCATGCATCACATTATTTTGTCTTTTTTTAAAATAAAAATTTACAAACTTACTTCCATGTATTGGAGTTTTGTGTGCACATGGTGCTGAAGATTTTGGAAAGAACCGCAGCCTATAATGACACAAAGAGCCTGTTATTGTAACCCATCTCTCCTCTCCTCTACTAGACCTTGTGTTACTAATTGGTAATGTCCATGAGAGTTTCTGTCATTTCTTTTGAAATCTGAAGGGGTTGGTTAGCAGGAAGATCTAGTCCCTGAATTATGCATCTTCAGACATTTATATGCCCAAGTATCATGCAAGTTGATATCAACAAAGTATCAATAATACCTACATGGACATGTGCCACATGTCCTGTTTAGACTTATCTACTAATTGCATCAATTTCATTATGAACGTGTCTATGAAACTGTTTCAATGTGTACTACTGAAAAGAAGTTAAAGAACACCATCAGCTTAAAACTGTTCTTGCAATATGTCGGTCACCACTTACGTGTGTGTTCTTTCACTTATTTTTATTGGTATACTTAATCATCCAGTGCCTGTTGTCATGCACCTAGACTCATTGCAATGTGCATTTTTGCACTGGCCAACCCTTGGTTTAGATGGCCTTGATGTTAATGGTTGATTCAAGTTTGTTTGAAGCATGAACATTGGTCTTCCACATAAGCTGTCTCCGCTGCCTCAGAGCCATAGTTTACAGTGCTGGTTTGAGCATGTGGTCATAAAGTGAGTGAGTCAGTTTAGTTTTATGCTGCTTTTAGAAATAGTTCAGCATTATCAAGGTGATGCGCTTCACAAATAGTTCCCTTGTGGGGTAGTGAACACCTTAACCACTAGACCTTCCCACTGCTCTGCTTTCACACAGTGACAAACAGAAAATGACTGAAAACAAAATTTCAGTTATCAGTGGTTGCAGATTGGACTTTCTATAGTTTTACAAGTTCGATATCTGCTAAGTACATAAATGGATGTATGTGCGTGTCCTGAGGTAAGATGGCCCCATGTGTATGTATAGCTTAATCACTCTTACAAGGTAGTCATGTAAGTAAACACTGCAAGGGCTTTGTCCGTGCAGAGTTTATTCAAATAACTACAGTTTACACCATGAGGGTATACTTATTTAATACTTGTGTAATTTATTAGACATGATGAGGATTATCAAAATAAGTACAATTTCATGGGTTTTTTTAAAACATAAATACTTGCCATAGTTCAGTTACTCAGTTATGTGAATAACACACTTCCAAGAACAAGGGACTTAACTTTCCCTAGTAGTTTAATTCTTGGTAACACCCACATCTGCAAAATTTGGGGATGTCCTCCATATTAAGTTGCCAATCACAATTATTCATTGACATATCTGAAATACTGACATAAGTTTCATATCAAACTCAGTCATGTCTGTCGTAAGATAACACCAAACGAATCAGATTGTCAGGCTCACTCACTTGGGTGAAACCCAAAATGGTTTTGTATGGTTGAATGCTAATGTTTTCAATCACAAGATTCTGTGACTCAGACATTCTTTAAAAAACTTCTGTCATGAAATCAGAGTATTGTTCAGTATGGCATAAAACAACCAATAAACATCACTGTCACTGTATGCAATATCACAGCAGGAGACATCAGAAATAAGCTTCACACTGTGTGCCCAACCAATGTCAAGACCTCTCAAAGATCACCTTAGTTCAAGTATCACCACCCAGAGCTGCTTCAAAGATCAATGCTCAAGCAGTTAACACCTGCCCTAGTAGCAAGCACCTTCTCACTTAACACCCCATCCATCCCATGCTTACCATAATGATTATGGTTAAGAGGTCGCTGTGTGTCACCACAAAGTGGTTTGTTTCCCATGCTGTCAACCACTGGTTTGCCTAGCTAATACTATTGCACATAAACCACTATCATATATCTGTATCATTACTGACAGCAGCAAAAGTCATCATCTAATGAGACATATCAAAGTGGTGCTTGAACACAATCCAACAACAAAACAGACACTTTTGTAAATAGAAAAGTTTTATTATGGCAAATGTGGCTGGTCAAGGATAAATACCAAATATTTGCATCAGTTTCAACACAGCCACACATTTGGTTTGATCCCTCATTGTCTATTTTCACTCAACCCTTGCTCATTAGGTATATCATTATAATGTGATCACATGTGTACTCCTATCACAAACAATGCTGAAGCAGATGAATAGATGTTGTCCAACAATTCACGAATTTCTTTCTCACTGAATATTATGAATGTGAAATATATTTTCAAATTCTGTGATAGGAAATTATTAAGTGTTTAAAAATCTTACATTTGCCATATGCATCTTGGCTATAGAAAAGTCACCTTTGATGCTGCATGATATAAATAAGCCTGGGTCAAACATATTAACAGACAAATGTTTTTGATAACAGTAATGAGTGAATCACATAACCTTGCTATGTAGGTGCACATTCTTGAATAATGCCTGTTACATGAAAATACAGACCAGATTTCTTTCAGACTGGTCCACGAGTTATGCAGGGGTGATCATTGATGCAGGGTGTTTTAGACTGTAGACCTCTATATCACACTTATTCACACACACAGAGAGATAAATGCATCATAAACTTCCAATGTAAAATAATGCTTCCATATAACCGGTCTTGAATTCATTTAAAATCAGAATTCACTAAATTTTTGCCAAACATGACATACCATTACACACAGGCAGGTCTAATTGGTTGGCAAGATCACTTACTGTTCACATGAATTATCATTATATGAAATTTACTGCATTTATGATGAAGCAGTGTTACTGCTTAATTAACAGCTTAATTGTTCACCTTTTTCTTCTTGCTTTCTTCTACAAAAATTAAGAAACAAGACAACACCTACCGTTGGAGATGTCATTCTCATGATTAGTCAGTTTCCATATTTATACATACTTGATGAAGAAAGTGTCTAAAAATCAAAGTTTTTCAAAACCTAATATAAAAGCAAGGGTGACAATCTATCGACACTATCTTCCTTACAACTTGGCTTGTTCATTGAAGAGGACCCCAAGCTTCTGGGCCAGCATGAGATTGCCCTTCACCTTCAGTTTCCCTGCCATGAAGGCCTATAAATAAATAATTAGATGATCAATCACAAATCAGAGTAAAATGACATCAAAAAGAATAGGGAAAGTTTATTATTTTTCTGAAGGTATTGGATGATTCTCATGGTGACATATTTAATATCTACAAATTTACTTTAGTTGTCCATGGATAGTCTTTGTCTGAATAGGCCTGAATTGGCCAATAAATTGCTTAATGTAGTTGCACTGTGAAGCCTTGTTTACTCTATGTCATTGTATCACTATGTCATTGTATCACTATGTCATTGTATCCCTGAGAGGGTACGTAAGTCCACAAACATTCACAGTAAATTTAAGTCTACCAGGATTTTAATCGTAGTATTCATGTTCTTTTAATTTCGGCTAACTTTTCATACAATCGCCAGCAGCTGAAGGGATGGTGTAAATCCAACTAGGGACCATGCAGGTAGCAAAGGTACTGTAAGTCCCCATGGTTCCTAGTGTGGTGATCTACCTTCTGTTGTTGGCGATCTATAGTCTGTTGTTATATTGTATTGTCTAAATAGTGCTATTAGTTTTAACTTTCCATGCTAGTTTTAATTGAATTTGTGATATTCTAGGTGTTTTACTGTCCTTCGTTGACAGGTTTTATAATAGATATATATACTTCATTTCAGTATTAAATGTTCTCATAACAATATGGCTGAGATATTGCCGATGTGACGTTAAATATTAACTCACTCACTCACTCATTGTATCACTATGTCATTGTGTCATGTCATTGTATCACTATGTCATTGTGTCATTATGTCATTGTATCACTATGTCATTGTGTCAATGTGTAAAACAACAGCACCGCATGTCTAATCCATATCTTTGACTGAGACAGAAGTCAACATTCCTCATTTGACAGATCATGTATGTGTTACCTGTGGTGGTGCTAGTTTCCCAGTGACTAGGTCCATGATATTGTTATCTGACACCGTAAGTGTACACTCTGCTTTCCCAGACTTTGGCTTTCCACGGTAGATGTCACCGTTCTTTGATGTCTTCATGTCAACAGCTAAAATGACAAAGCAAAAACTGATAACTAGAGAGCAACATCATTCAGCATTGCCGTGATATAAGTAAGAAATAAGTTTGTCATTACTTAGCCAGTATAGTTTTAATAAGATTAATTTAAAATAGATTGTACCGAAATTATATTTTGTCTTTCTAGCATTTAAATTTCACCTTATTACATACAAACACTGTTGTGTCAAAGCAGGCTGGACCTACATAAATACTTCCGAGTTATGGATGTTTTGACACAACAGTAAAATGATGTCAACATAAAGAATACACAACATCCACGATTTCTATATAGATTGAGACAACTATAAGCTTGACATAGCTTGAAAAGTGTTTGAATGCATTTAATCAAATGGTGAGCACAATAAAACTGAAATTCGGCTCTTCAGATCACAATTATATCAGGGTGGGAAGAAAAAGAGGAGTTAGCTGAGTTATTGAAACTAATCTAACTACAGCATGCATAGTAAATATAATAGAAATATCTACCTTGATACAATTAAGGTTAATGCAGATTTATCAATGATTTTCTCCACACACTCATCAATAACCAGTTGATAATAACATCAATTCACAATATTTTTTAATTCTAAAAAGTGGCCAGTGTCACTGTTATATCTGTGATTACAGATTCTAGAACTTTTGTAGGGTTGAGTCCCATCTGACATTCGAACCCACACCCTCAGAGTCAGGCACCTAATCCAGAGGTGCCAACCCCAAAGTGTTGCAAACAGTAGTTTCAATGTTAGTAGTTTGACCATAAAATTAGTAGTCACCCAAATAAACAAAATCATGATGGATTCTGAGAAAAAATGAATGATATTACTGTCATATCGTTAAATTTTTTCCGCCGGAACTAAATGTGTCAAATCGCAAAGGTATTGAAATCAGCTTTGATGAAATTACTTTTGTTACTTACAATCACTCCTGTTCAAATATGTCATTAAATATGATGAATGGAAGGTACGTGAAGTCCGAAAATGTATTTCATCTTTGAAAATATATGTTTTTGTCTATATATCTGAATTTTAATGCATTTTATTCAAATTTCTAGTGGAATCATATTGGCGTAGTTTGAAGTTAAAATTCGCAGCGACTATGATAAAATCATAGAGGTTGGCATCACCAGCACACACAGTCAACTGCATACTATGCTTAACACGTGTTACACTGCTGAGACAATGGACCCCAAATCTTGCTCACCGAAGAGCCAAGACTCACAATTGCCCAAGGTAATCTTAATTGCTACATATAGTACAATACACAAATATACATATAACTGAAACGGTAAATCATCACCACTAGTGATGACAGAGTCCTTTTTCCTTGTTCATTCACATAAGTAAATTGAGTGTAACCTTCACATAAGCTGATTCCTTTCTACAAATCTTTCTCTGGTCCTCAAAATCTAGCTGATCTACAGTTCTGTGTAGTTAGTAAATACCACATGTTCCTGTGTTATGTATTCCGTTTAACATTCTCAAACAGGCAAATTTAATAAAGCACTGAAAAATTCACTTAAATTTGACTGAAAACGAGCCTTCTCACAACATTGTTCCTTAATGAACCACTGACGTAAGATCAATTTCATCAATTATTTACTCACTCAGAAATATTTTAAAAATACTAATTCACCATAACAAGTTGTTCAAGAACGCAGTATATGTATACTTACTCCACTCTGAAACAGGTTTACCTCCCTTTGTAATGACCCACATAATGATGGCATTAACCTTGGAGGCTAGACCTGGCCGCATCTTGATTTGTTGTTGCATCAGCTCAAACACTTTGTCACTCTGTAGCTGGCTGGGAGCCTGGTCAAACACAACAACAATCCATAAAACAACAAAACACTGGGTTTTATATGACTGTTATGTTTGGGATTACACATCCTCATTTAAGTACAGATACTAGTCCTTTGTTAAGTTGAAACCATGCTCTCACAGACCATGGGAGCTGAGCAGCTGCATCAGACGGGAACAAAAAGTACATGAACTAAACAACCAGTCAGCAAACTTCAGTCAAGTTTTACAGCTCACCTATATTAGTTTTAAAGAGGTTCCTTCATTTATTTAGTGTTATGCAAATTCATTAGAAGTCAGAATATCTTTTTTGATTTATGCTAACCTCTAATGAAAACTGCAGCACCTGAGGAGAAATCATACCATACTGTCAACAGTTCTACTACCATATTTCTTCATATACAAGAGTTTGTTCCTAAACAACGTGTAATGCTGAAAATCAGTTTCCATGACACTCACGGCTACAGAGGCTTGTTCACTGCTTCCTGTCAAGTCCACATATGCACCTGATAAAGCTGTGTTACCAGTCTCCACAACCTGAAAACAGTCAGCAATGTCACAACTTCTGACTGGACTGTTATTGCTAGCTTACATTTACATGCACAAAATACACATTCAATTCAAAACATTTCCAAGGTAACAGTTTTGCCATAATAAACATGCCTCCTACATCTTTGAGTGGCATTTATCAGTGTAAGTACATATGGTTATCATAATGTAATAATTCTATGGAAATACAACTTCTTTATCACCACTGCTTTTCCACTGCACTTGCTATATGGCGCTGTATAAAATCAAGTCAGGACCATAGAATCCAGTGATCAACAGCATGAGAATCAATCTACACAACAGAAAACCAATTTTATGGCCCGCTAGTTACCTCTTACGAGAAGCATGGGTTATTGAATATTTAATATGCATAATATGTCAAAATATGTCCACGAAGAATGCCTATGACAAGAAACATAGAAACGTCTGTTATTAGCTACAGAACCTGATCAGACTCACCTTACACTGGAAGTAGATTCTGTTGCCCTCCTTCCACATGTCAGTCTGAATACTCTGTCCTGGCAACACAGGCTTCGCAAACCTCACCTGCAACACACACACACTATAGTGCACAGTAGTTCAAAAACTATCCTTGTATGCATAGTATTGGTACAAGTAGAACTTTAACTTTAACACATTTGCAACAATGTTATTTGCTCTGAGCACTAAATGACACCTACAAACTGGAAAATATCACTTGTGACACACTCAATACAAACAACTACTCATCACCTATTAGAATTATTGTATGACATCATGTTACATTAAATTACATTGTAGGACTTTCCTGATTAGAAGGACCTTTTTTCTTGCCATTTAAAAAAATAATTTTGACTCGGCCGCATCACGATCATCCATTTGTCCACTATAAGAATGAGTGTCTGTAAGAACGAGTGTGACTGAATCTACACCTCATTAACACATGCTAAACGTTCCAAGCTGTATTTCTGAAGAAAAAAATGAAAAATGTGTTCCTCCCTCATCACCTTTTTTTCGATCAAAAAGTTGTAAAAACGTCCTACTGCCCTTGTCACTTTTGAAAAAAAATGTGCCCGAGAAACACTTAACTTTTTTTATACAGCCTAACAGTTTTTCTAACAGTAAATATCAATCAAATGTTATTTCACAATGTTTTACAATCAGCTCGTAAAACACATATTTCTTTGACAATTAGTAATGAGTTCAGTGGTAAATGTAACCTTGGACATGGCCTTATCAGTTAGTCACAAAATACTCTATCTGTGACACAACAGACTTACTTGGACACTAAATTACATTTGTCACCTCATTCCAATGTGTGCTCGCCCCATCACTTTTCAAGATCAGAGCAATGAGTACCAGTTTCAAATAAAAGACTTCATTTTGTTATTTTGATAAGAGTAATATTCACAATACATTGAATGCAATTTAAGTGGGGCAATATCCTCGCAACTTTCCATAATGTGGAAATTATAATGTTCCTCAGCCTCTCCGGGGCCTCATCTCCATTATTTATAAGGAACCTATTACCCTATACATCATGTGGTTGAAAAGCTACAAATGCAAAGTGTGTTATCACTCACTTTAACAGCCTTGAACCTGCTGACATCATTGTTGGCATAACGACGTAGAACATGTCTCACAGCATAGCCGAAGCTGCACAAACCATGGATGATAGGGGTGTCAAAACCTGGCAATCAGAGCAATGCTGGTGATAAACTATATGTTGCCAATTCAAAAATGATTACCACATGTGATCTAAAGGTAACTGATTTGTTGTGCAGAGTTGTACCCCTTGGGTGTGCCAGAGAAATATACTTACTAGTGAAAGAAATGCAACTCTTGTTTTCATTTGTCACTTTTTAACATAAAAGACATAAGCATGGATGCCTACTTTTATGAGATGTCCTTTTTTACAAAATGTCCATTTCTTTCACTGCTTAGTATATGACCTTGCGTTTGAATCCCAGTTTATCCTTGTTATGTGTGATAGTACCAAAACTTGTGGGTATATTTACCAAACTGGGAAACACCTGAACCCAACCTCACTTCAGGTTTGCCTCCAACATTCCACTGACACACCACAAATGCAACTGGAAAACTTTTCAAAGTAGCATAAATCCAATGAATATAATACCGTAAATGCAAAGGTCTTCCTTACCTGCCATGGCAGCAAAACTTGGGTCAATGTGAAGTGGGTTCCTATCTCCACTCAGTCTGTAGAGGGCAGCCTGGACACCAGAAACACAACATGAACATCATCCTTAAGTAATCTGTCATATCGTTTGCTTAGGTTGTTCAGCAGTAAGCAACACCTGCGATATGTGCTTCACAACTGTACCTGTGAGGGGAATTGAACCTGGGTCTTTTTGATGACTGAATACTTTAACCACTTGGCTACCCTCACAACCCCTTAATTGGGTTTGAAGTGGGTTATGTAATATATTTGGGATGCAAGCATCACCAGTGTTGTAGCTCACCTGATCCACATGAGTTGTCTCGGTAATGCTGGCATCAGGCGCCCGTGTAGGCACTGATGCTGTAGGGATGAGGGCGTCAGAAGCCCTCTTGCCACCAAAGTTGCCTGACCCCACCACAAAGATTGAGAACTGGTTGAATGCCACCTTCTCACCCTTCTCATCAAAGCTATCCACTGAAAAATCAAAGACATGAGGCCTCTTAACCCAAATTTCACTTAATCAGGACACTGTGTTCAATACAGGAACAAATAGAGAAAGATAGAGCCAAATCTATGTAGCAGATATATGAAGCTGTTGGTACTTTTCCTGTCACTATCTTATAAGGGTAAAGCTATTTTTCAGGGCATTTTTATTTGCAGAAGCCTGAGGTCTTTCATTAACTGCCCGACAAAGGACAGCCGTTGAAAAGACTGAGGGCTCCTGCAAATGATAATGCCCTGAAAAGTAGTGTTACCATTATTACAGCTAAAATGAATAGATTTTTTAATAAAATAAGAATAAAAACGTCATCGGTTTAGATGCATTTACTGCTAGCAACAAACAACGCCGGTCACTGACGCACATTTTACAAATATAGACATATTGTACAACACAGATGACGTCACTATTGAGAATGATGACGTTTGACCTTGACCTTTGCCCATACTATCAGCCGCCATTGTTTTGAGTGCTCAACAATGTTAGACTTCCAGTCGATATTTTCATTGCTGTATGTTGTAATTTATGGTACAACTGTTATTGTTGTCACAGGCAAGCAAGTGCATAATGGCACAGGTACATGTGACGAATGTGAGCCACAGATATCGTCAGTAATGAGCTCAAGTTCAAACGAACTGTAGGTGATTGATAATGGCCCGTCAACATTTTGTGGGCTACAGTGCCCGCTCATTTCTGATAACATGCGGGCATTTTAATGATAATTCTATCCATTTTAGCTATAATCCACAATGTAATAGCTGTATCCACTCTAATGTCACTGAATATGAATGAAATAATGTGCACATACCATTATACAGAACCAAAGCTCCTGAGCCTTTGTCCAGGATGTCCGCTATCTTGAGTTTACTGGTGATCGTGGCTCCAGTAGGGAGGGGTTTGTACACCTCCAGATACTGTTCCCCATGCAACACCTGACACAACATGGCGATACTAGGGATATCACGGACTCACACCAACATCAACAGACAGCCATCTACCTCATTACCTTCATTACTAGGTGTGGCAGGGTCTGATTTTATTAAACACTCATTCCTGGCAAGTACCAAATATATCCTGTTTTCAGCTAGGTAATCATCTGTGGGTCAAAGTAATGTACTTTAAATATTTTAAAATATGTTTCTATCCATTATGCAGAGGGGAAATAGCAAAGGGGGATGAAGAAGTAAAGTTTTGAGGGCTCCTTGGACATTCAGTTATTTAAAAAAAACAAAACAAAAAACACAGATTGAGCCAGCAGGTAGTGAAGGTGACCTGGCTGTTATGCTCCTGTCTCACCCTGACTGGGTCCTGCTTGAGACCGGGGATCTCCTGCATGAGTCCATTCATCATGGTCATCTGGGCAGGGATCACGGCAAACGTTGGCAATGCGCAGAAGGCTTCTGACCCCTCAAACAGGAACTGCAGGTAATTTTCTTCTCTTGTGGACATGCCCACTGCAAACATGCACAATACTGACTGCCTGAGTTTAGTTTTATGCCACTTTTAGCAATATTCCAGCAATTTCATGGCGGGGAACACCAGAAAATGGGATTTACACATTGTACCCATGTGGGGAATTGAGCTTGGGTCTTCAGCATGATGAGCAAACGCTTTAACCACTAGGCTACCCTATCACCTCAAAATCACCGTAACAACTCCTTTCTAAACCAAACTACTGCTAGCATAGGAATAAACTTATATTTCTTGAATATTTGCAGTTGAACAGCCCACTCAGCTATTTCAACTCATATGATGTTGGTCTGTAATTCATGGGGACCGGTCAGACAGTCCAGTGATTGACATCATGAGCACTGATTCACACATGGCATGCATCAAGCAGTCAGTGACCATTCAAGTTTGTTACCTGACTCTTACAACAAGCATGGGTTGCTGAAGGCCAATACCAGCCTGCATCTTACCTGCATTAAGGTACACGATCCTGTCACTGTTGCTTAAACTCCCTACCTCAATCTGATGTTTACATTACGCACACCAACCACTCCAAAGAAATGATTCTCCTGACATTTAAGTCTATCTGCAGTCATTTGAAAAATGAAAAGGAGACATAACGTTTCTTCAAGAATATATATCTCATCTTTATGCCCCATGTTTTTTGATCGATGAATATATTTCATTTTGAAAGATAGATGCTGGATTTGTTACTTACCTCCCAAAGCATAAAGAATAACCTCACGAGGTTCATAGGTAAAGGAAGAAGGTGGAAAGTCATGAGCCTTGGCCAACTCCTGAAGATAGAGTACAGCAGACATGAAGTATGACTGAACTCATGTATATGTGCCCTCAATTACAACCCCGCAGGAAATTTCAGACAAGACTTACTTTCAACTTTTTATATCAATTCAAAATAACTTAGCAAAATTATCTTCCTTAACAAACCCTAAGACGACCGTCGTCATTGATGTAATCGTTTTTAGGATATGCAGAGTTTCTTTTATCCTTGTTAATTGTAGTAGATATTTCCGAACTGTTATGTAGGCCATAGGCCCTTAATTATGACAATGGTTCCAAGCTTACAAGCTTTCCCTTGGGGTATGTATAACAGATAATTAACATGAAATCGGCTGGTATATGAAGCAGTTCCACTTACAGGATCCATGCCTGTAGATTGTGTCCGTCTGGACACTGGTGCTTCAACTGCTGCATCGATGTCCTGTATCACCTTCATCATACCGGCTGTTGACTCTGAAACACATTTGATCAGCTCAAGATCCGCTGTGTCCTTCACCAAGACAGGGCAGGTAAAGCTCGCTTAAGTGAGTAAGCATGGTTTTACTCCACTTTTTGCAAAATTTCAGCAATATCACACCAGGGAAGACCAGAAATTGGCTTCACATATTGTAGGGAATCAAACCCTGGTCTTCAGCATGACAAGCAAATGCCTTAACCACAAGGCTACCCCACCACCAACGTTCACTGACACATCATTTAAAAAATACTCAACTCTCAATCATTTTAAATCATAACAAGATGTTACTTACTGAATCTTCCCTGTATAAGGATATAAATACAAAACTGTGGTTTAATCTCATGTTCAGGCAGTTCCAAATCTTACTGACAAGTGTAATTACAAGACAATCCTGGTCCCTGGGAGATCACAGGCACTAAATCTTCATTACATATATATATTTATTGGGCAGTTGCACTTTAAAAGAGCTTTTTTCTACATTTACACTGATTCTGTCCATGTGGGCTGAACCTGACAAGGTCAGTTGAGTTTTATTGAGCTAGTTGCCACTTGGACCTTGGCTGGAGGTGAGCTAACATATACCTTGGTTAGAAGCAGGGTGGCTGGACTGTGAGAAGTCTGTTATTTTTTCCCAGTTGTCTCTCACTGGAAGTAAATCATGTAAGGAATCAGTTATCTATCACTTAACACTCGGTATTTGATAGAAGAGTTTCCTTATTTGGTAAAAATTGCATTCATCTAAATTACAGAAAGATTCTGCATCTTACAATGACAGCTTACCATCTTCAGGTGTCATTGCTATGTTCTTCCTCCTCACTGTCGCTCCAAGAGTTCTCTCCCATCTCACTGCAACATAAAAACAGTAGAATGAATGAGTGAGGGTGGTTTTAATAAACCTAAACGTTAAGGGTTGGCTGTTCAGTGCCATACTCAGCAATAGCAAAATGGCAACGGTCTGTAAATAATCGAGTCTGGACCACACAATCCTGTGATCTAAACAATTGGGATACAATGGCATGTGTCAACTAAGTCAGTGAGCCTGACCACCTGATCCCGTTAGTCGCCTCTTATGTCAAGCTTGGGTTGCTAAGCAGGGAACACCAGGAAAGGTACTTGAGCAGCAAAGGAATCTGATCCACAAAGCTTTATGATCCGTTACTTACGTTTTGCCATCCATCCAGCTCCAACCTCAAACAGGGAGCCAGTCTCAAGGCAGCTCTCATGACACAGAAACAAGACTAGAGGCATCACATACTCTGGTTTAAGGGCCTTGATCCAGTCTGCAACACATGGAACAGACAATAAACCAGTGCATATATATAGTTGGTAAAGTAAACTGTCAAAGAAGAATCTGAGGCATCTGAATTCCATTCATTTCTTTACAGATAAAAGCTCAGCTATCCAGTCTAGTGCTGTCCTAAAATTTACAACCCCAAATCAGAGACACTTAAGGATTATATTTTATTACCTGGCATCAGGACCCTTTTCAGTCACCTGATCACTTTAGCCCCAAATATGGCAGCAAGACCCCTATTAAACCCCCTTCTCTCACCTAACAGCATGACCTCAAGGTCTCTTCTCTCTCCTAATGATCTAGCCCCCAAACCCCCAACATCTTCATTTACGAACCTGGTGGCATGACAGTCTCGGTAAGGCGAGAGCCTGCAATGGGAGCAATGGTGTTGCTGCTGATGTTGTTCTTCTTCCCCTCAATAGACAGGGTGTTGCTCAAACCGAGAAGACCAAGTTTGGCTGAAAGCAGATTAGTCTGTTTGTAATGTATACTTCATATCCCTAGCCACATTACAGCGATGTTTGATGACGCAGGTATACGATGACATTTATTCCTAGTTTAGAACATATGAATTTCTCCTTGTCTTATGGGGTAGTTCATGCATGTTCGTACTGAACTCCATGGGTTCTTGACTTAAACTACATGTTTAGATTACAAACAGTACAGGTATGGCAACAGGTCAATTGATCAATTGATTTGCATATAAATGCACAGATTTGCAGAAAATTGCCATTTCTGACAGTAAAACAGGGCCTGCTTCAGACAAACTTTTGAATAAGGGGGTTTAAGCATGACTGTCTTTCATGTTGTACATAACTTAGTTCACCTGCACTATAGTTGGCTTGGCCAAAGTTGCCATAGATACCAGCAGCTGACGTGGTCATGATAATTCTGAAAATCACAGAGACAACTGTTACATTCCGTCAACACCATAATGTTTATCATGTTGCAGACAGAAACATGAAACACATGATGGCACATGAAAAGTGACTATGATAAAAGAGCATCTATCTATGAATTCCAGCATTCAAGCCTTTGTTCTGTAATCTGTCTGGTTGAAAAACATCAAATGGGATTTGATACCCGTAAATTGCAAGACTATTCGCTGCATATTGACATGTAGAAACATCGCAAACAATTGTTTTGTTGTGTCATCCACAGTGGTGACGTCATTCAAATCATATTGTGATGTAAAGTCAGAATGACGTCACAAATGAGCAGCTCCAGATGCTACCATGGGAACCAGCTGAAACCACCAGCTGATGACACTTCACCACTGTACCCATACTCGATGTAAAGGAGCGCAGACAGTAAAACCCTTTGGTTTACTTTTGTGTTTACAATGTCGATAAACATCATGTGTTGGCCAATTTCTGGGTGTTACTGAGTATTTGAAGCCTGGGAATATTTCATTTGAAACCTCCGGCTGACACTGTTGGCTCCAAAAGTATTCCCGGGCTTCAAATACTCAATAACACACGGAAATTGGCCAACACATGATGTTTATCTCCTAATTAGATTATAACAATTGCTCTTTACAAGAGAGATCCAGATTTGATCCTCTGGTATCAACAAGTTGTCGATACCAAAGCAGAAAGTGAACTACCTTCCATAATTCTGTTTCTTCATGTGCGGCCATGCTGCTCGTGTCACCAAGAATGACCCTCGGAGATGGACTCTGTGGATGAGGTCTGTGGCACCAACATTACAACAGTGATCAGTCTCATCAGTTTGTTTTGCAGGTAACAAGCATCACACGTCACAATCATTCACTAAAATCAATTGTAAGTTGTAAAATACCTATCTACAACCACACACGTTGATTAGATCACAATAAAAATGCTTAGAGCAAGTGTTTACCACTAACATGGCAATGTGCCCCATGGATAAAGAAGAATGAAATAGAAAATATTTACTATTATTCATCTTTTGGTCACATAGTAGATCACCATTTTGTGTGATGTAGTTTTTAGTCATGGTGACTTCACAGAGTCTTCTTCTAACTCTGAAGATATTTCAGGAATATAGTAGATATAAATGTATAGATGCAGATGCACACATTCACTATTAACATCCATGTGTATTGGAAAAGTGATCAAAGTGCCATGGTGACCTTAAAGATAACATCAAGTTCATGAGATATCATATTAACAAGAACCGGATTGACACTATTGAATACGTAGTTTCCTTTCTGCGTTGTGGCAAACTGCAATACCTATAAAACATTTCACAGCACTGCAGCTATCTTCAATATGTAATCAACAGTTTGTAATATCAACAAAACCTGCCACAAAATATATGTTTTTGTTGGTAGTAACATTTTCATTAACACAAGTACAATTTTCAGTAATGAGAGCAAAAACATGCCACAAATAATGTATCGTATTTCTTCAAATAATGAAATAAAAGTAATGAGTTACTGAAGGGGATATTATTATCAGCAACATTCCAGCATTGACACAGCGGGGTACATCAGAAATGGGCATCACACAGTTACATCAATTTGAATATTTATGATACCAGTATACTGTTAGTTTACACAGTGTTTTGAAAGGGTGCGAAATACCTGTAAATTCTGTATTTCCTGAGGCACATATACCCTTTCAAAACACTGTGTGACGAATTTGTTACCCTTAAAATGTTTTATTTTTTTAATTTAGCTTATCTTTAAACAACAACAATCAAACTTTGGCAGAATGAGACACAAAACGTTTTGCCATAATTTTTTCTGAACAGTCATAACAGGAGATAACTCAGGATCACTTAGGTAATGATGAAAATGATCGAATTTGAGGTTTTGTTGAATGAGATGTGAAATACAGAAATATTTTAATTTTCGGATATATTTATTGAAACAAACAAACAAAAAAAACTTATAGCAACAATTGTATTACTCTGTTTATACCCATAATTGTATACACCAACTCTAAAATTTTGAAGCAATCAGTCAATTTGGCAGCCACATTCCATCTAAGGTCAAGGTCATTTGAACAACCAGTGTAGAGTGTCATGTGACAGATTTGATGGGGTGTACAGTTCTTACACCCTGGCACATCCACCTACATGGTTCTGTATGCTTTCACTACTGACCAATCAGAATTAAACAAATTTATCTAAAGGGTAATACTGGACCTAATGCAATACACTGCAAGTGCCTTCTTCTCTTGCATCATATACCAGAACCAAAAACAAGCCCCTTCAACACATGTGGCAAATTTGCCCAAGGTTGCTAATTCAAACTATGTCCCTTGATCACTCCCAGTTTCATGTCCAGACAAGACATTAGAAGGATAGGAAGATTTGTCAATATTCATGGGACCAGGAAAAAATATCAAGTCATCCGAACTTCGAGACATCTGACCTTGGCATATCATCACATATCAGTTCGAAACACCTCAACAATCACATGCTAGTCACATGATTACACAAAACCCTCACTGTATGCTCAGTATGTTTTGATTCAAAACTGTTATCCATTATCAGTAGTGTCTAGTTGTAACAGTGAGTATTTCCTAATTAATTCCTTCTTAATTAATCCTAGTTAAATAACAAACAAGTGACACCTGCAACTCAATAAGTCCTGATTAGTTCACACTACTACAACCAACTGATTCATGCTGCATTGTGTGTGCGTGAAAACAACCTCAGTTCAGAGGGACAGTTGTCCATGAAAGGTAGGTGAATATTGAGTTTGTCGAGTTAAAGGGTAATTTTTCTTGTCAGGACCATGAAATTGTATCAAGATATCCAGAATATCATGAGATCCGTATCAAGGTAAAACATCTTGAACAATGATAAATCATAAAGGACTTTGCCAGGACCAAAATGTTATATTGAAACAACCAAGATATTGAGTTCGACACAACAATGCTCAAATGTATACAGAAATCATGATTATCTAAATTCATGTAAATCACTTGCCATCTGGACACAACACATAGCAACACATATCAAACAGTTGGTTGTAAGGATAACAGCTGCTGTGATCCGTAGTTTTAAATACTGACTTATCCCATATCACCTGTCACATCCTTACCATTGTCACAAGCTTTCAATGCATAACACCTAGAGGTTGCACGATTGCAAACAGGTAATGGTAGCGAATAAAACAGGACTAAAAAATCCTTCAGAAAATACGTTTTATTCATGAATGAAAAACATACTTCTGATATACAACATTTCCAAGAATGTGAAAAGTACCATCAATGAAAAGACATGAGCTGTGCCAAGATGAGTGGCCTGAACTGGTGGATTCCTTTCTGTCCTACCCGTAGAGATCTCAAAGACAGTAGTCAACCTTTTTCACAACAATCATATGTCAGCCTGGGCTTATTTTATAATGGCAGCTACACCCCTGATAGTCTAACACTATCATTTTCTCCACTTACCCCAGTCTTGATCACTGATCCTGGCAAAAGATTTGTCCCTGAGAATGCCAGCATTGTTCACAACCACATCTGGCAAGAAGAAAGAGATGGGAATCACAGCCTAAATAGGTTAGTCCTCACAACTATATACATACTGTGACCAGTATTAACAGGCTGTCTGTACGCAGCCTTTTCCTTAGTGTTTACAAATACCAACATGGTCATGGGTGGATCCAGGAATATTGAAAGAGGGGGTGGGTTCAGGAAATTACCTGCAGTCTGAAAGGGATACCCACAAATGCAAATGTGAACTCCATGACAACAACTATTTTTGCTAGTGCATCCCAGTATGTTAGGTTATGACTGACTCTTCGGACCAAAATATTAGAACTCTCCTTGGATTCAAGTGTATGCAAAACAATAGCATGTCATATGTTTGAAATGTGTAGCTGGTTGTTAAAATCATATTCCATCATTACAGACCACTTGCTTGATATAGATACTTCTGTCTTCCATTCATAAACTTTTAGTAGTAACATCTCTCACTATAAGGTTCAGACAAAGGTGATACAGCATCCACATTTATCTCACTTGAATAGTGACATTAAAATGGTATATAAGTCATCGTTTATCTATTCTATCATTATAAATATCTCCAATAAATTGGAGTATGTGCAGGAGTTGTTATCAGCATTCATTAGGGGTGTCACAATAAAGATGCCTCACTATACGATACATATCTCGCTACTAAGGTCACAATACATATACCGATAAGGCATTTTCAACATTTTGTGTATAACAAGCTGCCATTACCTGGATGGGATGTTGTCTGATGTTGAAACCAGAGTTTACTGAAAACCTCTTAACAAATAATCCACGTCATTTCTGTTGTAGGTAGAGATGAATAGATAAAGGACATCTACCCATCAACCAAGTCCCTATCACTCACTCTCAACAAGTCACATTTGCTGTTTTGTGTAAAAAATATTTGAGACAAATGTGTGAAAGACTCAAAATAATAATCATTATGTGTAAAAAGAATGAAACGATATAAAATCACAAGAATCGTCTATCGTATAGCGCAAAGTTTGTTGACAATGCACCAGCACATCGGTGAATCGTGACATCCCTAGCATTTATACCTTTGTATGTATGTATCTCGTTGTTAAGTTATACATTTACAGATGATATTGTTTACAAATCTGATTATTCGTATGATAGGCTCTGATCTATGGAAAGTGTAATTGTCAAGCAGTAACCAGCTCGAAAATAGATCATGATGCATTTGTGAGTATGGTTTCACGGTGCTTTTACCAATATTCCAGCAATATCACAGCAAGGGCTTCACATATTGTATCCTTGTGGGTAATCTAACCTGAGCCTTCAGTATGATGAGCGAACACTTTAGCCATTACACTACACTGACAAATTCCTACACACTAAAAAGGAACAACTCAGTAAGAAGAGTTTTCACTTACCAATCCTGCCGTAGTTATCCAGTGCTGTCTGAACCAACTTATCTCCATCTTCCACTGAGTCTGTACAGTAACATAGAGGGATATCAGAGAAGCTTGTTTGCAATACTCAAACAGTACACTCTCTGCTCCAGAAAACAGGTTTTACATGTTTTCAAAGCTTATTTCAAGTTGAAATGATAAGAACTTATTTTTATTCTTTATACAATGTTCTAGATGTTGAATAAGGAATAAAAAGAAGTTGTTATCCATGAAACATGTCGTGTATTCATGTTTGTCCAACTTCTAAATACTTTTCAAGAACCATATTTGAAGGTTCCTTCATAAGCATTAGCTGTAAAGAATTTCTTGCAATCTTGTCTTTGATGTAAACAGATCCTCCACTGGGGACCATCCTTCACAATGTACATACCCATTAATCATGTACAGTCCCTGAGTCTGGAGAACAATAAGAGTTTTGTGTATAATATAATGAATATAATGGCATGTTTCATAATGAAAAAAGACACAATCAATTCGGCGGAAATTCTCCAGTAATTAAGCAAGGCAGAAATGTCTGTACGCAGGACTGACCAGTAACTGAAATAGGAAAGTACTTGTACCTGTCTGTGTTTCAGCCAATGGTAAACAGTTCCACATGGATGACTGCATCCGTGGTTTAATTCTGCATGGCCCAATGAATTTATTCCATGACAATTGGAGCATTCTGCCTGTGACGCCACAATGTAATTACAAGGAACACTTCCTCACAGTTGCATTAAAACAACTTATGGCATGATGATAAGCATCTAACTGCCCATGTAACTACAATATGTTGGAACCTTGTGGGTGATATATGTCACATTTAATTAAATCCCACCAGATGTTATACATGTGTAGAAAAATTGGGTTCTAAAACATATTTTATGCATACAGAAATGTTTTGCATTTCACCTCATCCAGAACTCCGCTGCAGACATAAGACATGGGCTCCAAGCTATTAACAACTGCCTAAATACAATTATTTGCTGGCTTTCATGCAGCTAAGAACACTTTTCAGTTGTATGACATGTCAATGTGGGGGTATAAGTAGGTCATGTTTACTGAAAAACAGGGATACAGTCCTGAAAATATAAGATGCTCATCAAGGCGACCTACATATCTCCCAGTCTTAAGTGAGTGATATTAAGATATTAATATATTGACTTATTTTATCTAAGATACACATCTACAGATAGAAATTATGATTCAAAGGAGCCCAGAACAATGTATAATTCAGAGCTGAGGCAATTAAGCCAGATTTGCCAAACTATTCCCGACTAGACTTGGATTCCTTTCTTGATTATTTTGATCAGATGAGAGTGGACTTCGTTGCTTTTAGCAATATTCAAGCAATATCATCAGTTGTATGGCTAATCATATTTGTATTGTACACACATGTGATGAATTTAATTTTGAGGCCTTCATGATATATAAGTTTGACAACTTCAATGAAAATACTTTTGGCCCTACTGGAATCCTTTTCTTCACTTGTCATACATATGTCAATAAAGATCAACATCAGAACAGAAAAATTACTACGACAGCTTAAAAACATTTTAATACAACTCTCATACCGATGATGTTTTTAACTCACTTGATACAATTATACAAATATGTTTCTGAAAATGTATGTCATAACAGTATTTGCTGAATTTACGAGCACATTTTTCCTTTAAGACAATTAGAGAAAAACCTTAAAAGTGAATTATGTCAACAAGAGAAATGAATCTCACCATAATTAGCCACTGCTTTGCCTCCTTTGGCCCTGATTTCATTAACAACGACATCAGCTGCACGGGTTGTTTTGCCACCGCCATGTATGTCCCCACCAAGGTCATTGACTGAAATGCAGTTCAAGGTCAAAGAAAACATGTCAATGATGTTTACTACACTGACAGTCAAGGTCACTTGGAGATTCCCACCTACACACCTCACACTACACACAAAACTTCACTCTACACACCTCACCCTTCACAAAATCCTCCATCCTACACACCTCACCCTACACAGGACACACAAACCAACTCACCTCATCCTAAACAGAATACTCCCACCTACACACCTCACCATACACAGGACACTCCATCCTACACATCTCACCCTACACAGCACTCTCCATCCTACACAGGACATTCCAACCTTCACACCTCACCCTACACAGGACGCTCCACCCTACACACCTCACTCTACACAGAATGCTCCAACCTACACACCTCAACCTACACAGGATGCTCCATCCTACACATCTCATCCCACACAGGACAATCTATCTTATATGCCTCACCCTACACAGGATGCTTCACCCACACACCTCACCCTACACTGGACTCTCCATCCACACACCTCACCCTACACAGGACACTCCAACCTACACACCTAACCCTACACAGGACACTCCAACCTACACACCTCACCCTACACTGGACTCTCCATCCAACATGCCTCACCCTACACACCCTCCATCTTACATGCCTCACCCTACTAAGGATGCTCCATCTACACACCTCACCCTACACGGGACTCTCCATCTTACATGCCTCACCCTACACAGGACACTCCATCCACACACCTTACCCTACACAGGATGCTCCATCCACACACTTCACCCTACATAGGACTCTCCATCCTACACACCCCACCCTACACAGAACTCTAAATCCTTCACACCCTACACCTGCATAGGGCACTCCATCCTACACACCTCACCCTACACAGGACACTCCAACCTACACACCTCACCCTACACAGGACTCTCCATCTTACACATCGCATACTGATGGGTCATCATTGTCCTGTACAAAACAAAGAGAGTACAGGAATGTTCCCAGGAAAGGGATGGCATCTGTCATAATGGGCCCTTTCCAAAGTATATTACTTTCATATTGATAGGAGATACCACTTGGACAGGTAAATAAACTCACAGAGATTCCATCCACCATATTTATAAATATCATATGGCATTTTACTGTATTACAGAACTTTTCAAAAACCTGGGCTTTCTTTCACAAAGTTCTTAAGTGATCCCATTCCTAAACTAACCTTAGTGCGATGTGAGCTAAGGTTAACCTCAGTAAGGTTTGCTTTGTAAATAAAGCCCCTGTTCAAGGTGGCCTCATGGAAGATTTAAATGGATGCAGTTCATATACAACATTCATGTTTGTAATGACTACCAAAAGGTGCATTTCACATAAGAACACCTGCAATGGAAAGTACATCCTCAGGTGCTGGAGGGAATGAAGTAAAATAATGTGGGGAAGTGGGTGCTAAAGCAGCCGGGACGGAAAATCTAAAACTGTGTTTATCTCGACTTCGAAAACAAAAACTATTGACAAAAGGAAATTGTTTTCATATGACAGAGTGCTCAGAACAAAACAATAGTCAAAGTGGCAAGAATCACTCTGTCTGGGGACATGAGTTAGTCAATGCTCACTTCTTCAGAAGCAGGACACATGTTGTATCTGCAGTACTGGGACTGTTTCACAAAGCTACCCTAGCGCTACAACTGTCAAACCTCCCATACTGTAACAGAGCCAAGACAGTCGTAGGGCTACAATACCTTTGTGCAGCAGGGCCCTGGTACTTTTAGTGCTCATAACTCAATGCACAGCTGACATACTATGTCAGTCAAGATACTAACTCACTCACTCAGTACCAGGTACTTACCCACAACAGAGGCACCACGTTCACCAAAGGCTAATGCGTAGGCTCGTCCAAGTCCTGTCAAGGAGACAATTCAAGAATATGTTCAAGACAGATCACTTTCACCTGGATATTCAATGAATGTCCGTCACTTATCTAGATCCATGAAAACGTAATAAAGATGACACAGACACATTTGTACAAGTTGAATGCTCTATTTCAGCAATAACCATTATATATACATTTCTCGTAAAATAAACCTCACACCAGGCTTTAATGTTGACAGATTTGTGACCTACAAAAAAAAGGAAAGCAAAATCTTGTGCACATTAGCATAATAAATATGATCTAAACAGAAGCATAATGATAACTGTCCTATACTGGCAGAAACATATTTTCATCACTCCCAATCACACTAATACACAACTTACAGTTTCACAGGTAATTCACATTTAAGTCACACGTAAAGCACTGTTTCATATGCTAGAATTGAACCCTTGAGTTAGATATGGTCATAAAAACTGCAATTATTTTTGCACATTGGGTGAACACATAGTGCACTTTCCCTGAAAAGATTCCTTACTGTGTACAAACACAATTATAATCGAATATGACATAAACATGATGATTAGTTGTAAGACAATGAAGAAACCATTCAAGGATAAATATTAGTTGAACAAAAATGAAAACATCTGGATGGCTTCTATTCAAATATCAGACAACTGGAGACATTCAGTATCAAAGTGCATGGCCATGATTTACAGTAAATTACAGTCATCTGACTTTGTATTATATGCCAGAATGGTCAGCTGTACTGTCATGAGATGAGAGCCTGCCTTCATTGTGGCATTTCTTCAGTTCCAAATAATCAATCATATTACCTTAAGTAGACATCAGTCTCAAGCACGAGAGCTTCCAGTGCAAAGATGCATACCTTAGTTTTACAAAAACTATGAAAAATAGTTTTACAAAAACTATGAAAAATTTAATCAGTCACTTATGATGACCATGTTTTACTGTTTGAAAGATCATGGTTCTACATCAATATCACAAATAGATCTGTTCACAGAAAGGCAAAAGGTACCAGTGAAACATTGATAAAGAATAAAAAAAAGCATGGGATATTGCTCATAACATCCATCAGTGCATGTCTTGTCTGGACCAGAGGTGATCATGGGTGTACGTTCTCCAGGGTGTACGTTCCGATAAGTCTCCACTATACCCTGGATGCATCTACGGCTCGGTCCAAAATTTTTATTACCTCCCTTTGCTGGCTCGCATTCTCACAATCAGCCAATCAGCTAAGCCGTCGTTACAACAATTCTTGCCAGTGTCAATAAAGATAGCAGTTGCTGCTGCGAAAGTATGTTCGCAGTGCGACTCAGATTTAGGAGAAATCACACAGACACATTGATAGGTCCGAAAATTTTTTTAAAATATATGCAGGAACTCCTTCTGCCTCATTGAGAGAATTTGTGCATAGTTCGTGTTGCCAAGTTTAATCGGTTAGATAATTTAAAAAGCGAAAGTGTGTTGTGATTGGTTCGCTCAACTTCCCAGCGCACACACCTGATTGGATTAAAAGCCAGCCAAGGGAGGTAATAAATTTATCGGGCTTAGCTGTAGATGAATCCAGGGTATAGTGGAGACTTATCGGAACGTATACCCTAGAGATATCGAGGATGTAAGTAAGTATACTGAACAACTTTATAAATGCCTCACACTACCATGCACTGACAAAAGTCTGAAGACATAGGTTGGAATGAATGAGTGATCCATTGTGATAGGGAGCTCAACATGTAAGACACACTCGACTCGGACTGATGCATCAAAACACAGCAACAATTTGTGACTCAATATCATGAAAATCATTAAATGCTTGACACTGGAACAACGAGAAAGAGCACTGGGTTACTTGAATGCTGGCTGGTTGATGCAGGAAGTGGCTTAAACATTCAACTGCCATCATTCCTCAATCGTAAGACTCAGCAAAGACTTGCAGCAGACTGGAGGTATCCATGACCATCAACATCCTTGACAACAACGTGTCACCACACCCAGACAAGATTGACACATTGTGTTGTCCCACTTATGGAACAAAACCCCAACTGCAACATGTACAGCTTTGACAATACAGGGGTGACGTGTAATTATCAGCGACCTAACCATACAACATCATTTACATCAGTATGGCCTGAACACCTGTCGTCCCTACAATGGCCCCATATTCACATCCTGACACCGACAATGTCGATTAGACTTGGCTAGAACCCCTCAAAGATGGACACAGCAACAGTAGAAAGGTATGCTTTTCACTGATGAATATCATTTTCAACTCAGTCACACGACTGGAAGTGTTTGTCTATGGCAACATCTTGCTATGCTGATTGCTGTATGATGGGCAGATCATTGGGGTGGGTGTAGTGCAATGGTTTTGGTAGGAGTAGTGTGATCATTTGGGGTGGCATCAGTGTTCATTCAAGGACACCACTACATGTATTTGAAGACGTGTTAATGCCATCACCTACACAAATGTTGTCTTAAAGAAACCATGTCATTACACATCTTAATGTCAACCCACATTTGCAAATCCTTCAGCAGGATAATGCCAAAACGCACACAGCAAGGCACACTGAGGACATTTTGACACAAAACAACATAAATGTGCTTCCATGGCCAGCTCTATCACCCGATTTGCCACCGATTGAGCACATCTGGGATGAAGTGGGCTGAATTCTAATGATGGCACCACCTGCTGTCAATGTCTGTCAATGGAGGTCAACCTGCAATGTGTATGGCATCAGATACCCCAGCGAACACAGGACAGTGATTTTCTCTCTAAGACAGTGCTGTGTTGCAGCAATCAATGCCAATGGTGGACATACCAGCTACTGACAGTGTTTACAGCTCTTTTGTGACTCTGGGTCTTGACCACTTGAGCCTCAATATGTGTCATGCTCTGTCAGTCAATCTTTTCTCGAAAAAAGGTTTTCGCCGTTTGTTGAGGTAATCAGTCTGAATGGGATATGTCATATTATATGGGTGGTGCGTTTCTAATGTTCAGAATTTTAGTAAACAGCTTGAATATCACTCAGTGTGCAATTAAACAGCAAGAATTTGACTAGCATATGCATTATTTCAGCTGGGCTAACTTTCCAATTCACAACCCTAATGTACAAACATATCACTTACCCTCCAACAAAATTTGTTGAAACTAAAATTTGTTGAAAAACTAAAGAAAAAAACAATCAGGAGATAAACATCATGTGTTGGCTGAGGTGTTACTGAGTGTTTCTGGGTGTTACTGAGTATTTGAAGCATGGGAATGCATTTGGAACTGACGGCGTCAGACGGAGGTTTCAAATGAAATATTCCCAGGCTTCAAATACTCAATAACACCCGGAAATTGGCCAACACATGATGTTTATCGACATTGTAAACACAAAAGTAAACCAAAGGGGTTTTAGTGTCTGCACTCGTTTACATTGAATACGGACACAGCAGTGAAGTGTCATCAGCTGGCCGTTTCAGCTGGTTCTCGTGGTAGCATCTGGAGTTGCTCATTTGTGATGTCATTCTAACTTTACGTCACAATATGATTTGAATGACGTCACCACTGTTGATGACACAACAAAACAATTGTTTACCTGTCAATACGTGGTGAATAATCTTTCAGTTTCCGGGAATCTAATACCATTTAATCATGTTTTTCAACCAATCAGATTACAGAACACAGTGACTTTTGGTTTACAATGCCCTATGACATTGACATAGTTACAACAGAATAGGAGCAATCACATTTAACACCTTCTAGGGCATTTTCATGGCCCAATTCATAACACACTACAAAAACACATGTAAAGCATTAATACTTAAATCAACAAGGAGTTGAATGAATGTGATGCAGACCATAAAAGGGAAATATTTCTTAGCTACATTACCGTACTGGGAAAGTTTTGTTTCACGATTGAGATTGATTGGCACAATTTGTCATTGCAAGATATTTTCATAGATTAATTTTCTGCAAAATCAAAACTTAACAGGTTTTTGCTAAATTTATGGTCTTTTCATTAAAAGTCACTGGCAATAATGGTCTTTTCAAAATTGATATGAATTTAAGGACTTTTCAGGGTAAAAAGTTCAAATTTAGCTTTCATAAGCTCCTGCAAACGCTGCTTGAGATCAGTCTGTTGTTCCACTCATTGAGAGCCACTGACAATGCAAGTGTTATTCACATTGATCAGTTAACTCTATATACACTAGTTAACTGTCTATACACTATGACAGAATGAGCAGAGAATTGTTGAGGACTTTCAACACTTGTGTTTTTCCATGCAATTTGCTGCATGCCATTTTAAAGAAAGTGCTAGATTATGAAAGCACTTTGATGTAAATATCTTGCATAATATGGTTTCAGCAGCCTAAGTTTTCTTGTATATAGTTTTATTCTCATATAAAAATGTTGGGAGTGCACAATGGCCTGGTGAGGATTCAATATTTGTGCTATTTGAAACTTTCACTGAAGTCACTTTAACCAGTGCATTAGTAAGGATTTGACAGTTCACACAATCTTGTGGCATGCCATGCTTCATCCTTTTGTCATTCCTTACTACAATCTTCCTTGTCCTTACTGTGTTCCCTATAACACGTTTCTGTCTCAAAATCACCAGAAACATTATTTAGTACCATTCATGTATACCAGTGTACTGGACCTATCACATCCAGGGCTGTTTTTAGTGAACAGATTCACCAACAAAATTCTCTGAACTGAATCTCAAACAACTGCAGTTCTGAGTCTTAGTGACAATTGTGACGAACACCTGAGATCATCCTCACAAGAAGCTGTAGTGTTATATGCTCAACTGATACTCACATATTTTTTTGCGCATTTTGTAAATGTCCATTGAGAAATGGTGACATTTAATAACTAGTACATGTATTACTCATCATAAAATGCATACATCATTTAAAAAATGTGAATCAGCTAAAAGGACAAGCTGTTGCTAATAAAAAAGTAACAACAAAAGCAGATGAGTAAGAGTTCCGCCCACACCGGAACCCTATAACCCACACCCAAACCCAAACCCACACCCAACCTGCCCCCTCCCCCTCCCCACCCTACCAAACTCCAAATCTTACATGCATACCTCACCCAAAATCCTAAATATACATGCAATAAACTGGAACAACTAAAAGACAATCAATGAACATGTTTCAGTGTTGGAATATTACACCCGGGAAGGACCCGCCTAGCGAAAATGTACTATGTAAAAGTAGTGGGGTACTGGCGGAACTCTTTCCAGCAGGTGAAACGTCGTGTTTATACAATGAAGAAGAAGTCCATATACTTGTCTTACAGGACTGAGATCGAAATGGACTCTAATCTCTGGACTGTTAAAAGTGACGATCAGCTGATGTGGGACATTTCACTGTTAAAAAAATGCTACAAAATGATGAAAAATAAAAGAGAGACACTCAGTGGAAAAATATAGGCAAAATGTTACAAAGTGAAACAACTGTCATTAATGTTGCACTGAGCAATGATTACCATTCCCGGCGCCTGTCACCAGCACTACACGGCCATCGAATCGCAAGGGAGCAGCCATATTTACATCTGCACTTTGAGCCGGCAACCTAGTATACGGCTTGCGTAACAACTAACTACTTGCCTATGTAAACTAGCATAGTTCTCTGTTGGTGTGCCATTTCAAATTCGTTATTTGCCGGCAATTATTGTCTACGCTTGGTTCATATGCGTGAAAAAACATGCATTCAGTAAACTTAATGTGTTAACAGTTAATGTGTTGTTGTTTACGTTGCTCTCAAGGACATAGTATGTTGTAGAACATCCCTGATATTCCAAGGGCGCAGTCGTAATTTGAACATTTCAGAATGTTCAAAGTGTTTAAGATTTAAAAGCAACCTGACCAAATGTGTCCACATTGTTAGTATATCATAATATGCATGCTTTTGAAAAACTCCCCCTCATTACATGGGGTGATTATAAATTCAGAAAAACGTTTTCAGTTCTCAAAATGCCAGGGAAGTGCTTGTGTCTAAGGTGTCTTATATTTGAGTTGCGTGTGAAATGTTCGTTTCCATTAATGATTTATGAATGACAATAATAGCACTGCTGCCTGTACGTTAGTGACTTTCAAAGTTTCTACTGAATGTATTTTGCTAACATCTATCAATTGTATTGAGGACAGTAATAATTTATTTATCAATATTCTGTTTGCTTTCGTTGTCCAGTTCACTAATGCACAGAGAGTATTAGCTTACTATTAAGTACAGATTGTATAAGAGAAATCAATTTTCAGTTTCATGAAATTGGGTTTATGGATTTTATTTCTTTTCCCCGCGTTTTTGTGAATGAACAGTAAATTGAGTGAGTTTAGTTTTACGACACACTCAGCAACATTCTAGCTATATAGCCGTGGTCTGTAAATAATCGAGTCTGGACTCGACAATCCAGTGATCAACAGCGATGACATGTGTCAACCAAGTCAGTGAGCCTGACCACTCTATCTCCGTTAGTCGCCTCTTACGACAGACATAGTCGCCTTTTGTGGAAAATATGGGTTGCTGAAGACCTATTCTATCGTGGACATTCACCGATCGAATTCACACGAAAACAAATTGTTTATCTCTAATTCAAATGCAATATTTGTTTACTTTCAACTTAACCCGTATAATGAAGACATGGGGCCCTGTGCTATAAACACACATGTTTCTTTGAAAGGTTTGTTACTATGTATTCATTTACTTGCGCACGCACGCACACACATGCGATGTAATGTTTATCTGACATTCAAATGTTATAGTCATTTTGTTCACGTGCCAAGAGTGAAAATACATATAACCAAGGAAGTCCTTAACTAACAAACACCCTTCGTCATGCTCAAATGTAAAAATCCCAATCGATGTAGCTGTATCATGCGTGTATATTATCGATGTAACTAAATGATATCTCGGAGTGGGATGGAACACGGCAAAGGTTTAGGAGGCTCATTTGAGGATCTTTGAGAATAATAGCCTGTGTAGATGTAAAATGTAGCTGATTAAACACATGAAATACGAACCATGTTTACATCACAAAATCTGAAAATATTATATCTTTGTGAGGAAGTAGGTAGTAGCTAGTCCATGTTTAATATATCGTTTTCATCATATTCCATAAATGTACATTTCATAATTTAGTCTTGGTGGACTGACTGTCATTCAAATTCAATATTTTAAATATTGTGTGTTTCAGACCAACCAGAGATCATCGGTATGTGTGTTGTGCACGTTAATGTAGCGATATAGGTGAGCTCAATGGTATCCTGGTAACATTTGTATCAAGCGCCACGCAAGCGCCATCGAAAGCTATCAGGTACCCAGGCTGGCCCATTGGCCCTTTTGTGCAATGAACCTTCCTTGCATGAAAATTTGGCCACGCTTTCATAACAGATATATGTGAAAGAAGGGTAAACAACAATACTCCAAGCTTGAAAGACAAGCTGAAAGAGATAAGTTGGCAGATAAGTTGTTAGTAAACAGTATATACTGTTCAACCTAGGGTCAAAGGTTGCAGGTGCGTGCCCTTTAACCTTAAATGCGCTTGGTTCTGCGTGCCGATTGGCTGAAACGTGGGTGCGTTTGATAGGATCGGAACCGCTCTTACGCTTAGATAGCAGACAGAAACAGTCAGAAAATGAGTATGAAATGGGATTTATTGTTGTGTTGTATCGCAACACTGTGTTTTTATAGCGCCAATGCAGTATGCGATATGACTGAAGACAAAATCCAAGTCAGCGAATTTGATGTCATTCCGGGTGGAGAGAAATTAACCCACAAAAAACAGTGGGTAAGTATTCCTGCGTGTGTTGTGTATTTGACTTGTCTTTCTGCTCAAGATGCGGGGCTAATTTGAAATTGTTGTCACTTACACCAGAGACAGACTTTTGTAGGATATTAGTGCACGACGTCAGGCTTTTGATAAATGACTTTTTGATATTAAATATTTAATATCTGCCAAATCGATTGTTCATCTTCGACAGGGAAAAATCATAACATCGCAGAGTTACGCCCCTTTGACCAACTTGAAATTCACTTTATACATAAGTTTCCAATATCTTGTCAAAAGTGATTCGAGGATCTTTTGTGAAACTTGGAGTTCCCCCATTTTTTTTCTTTCGCAGATAAACAGAGGCAATACTAATTGGTTCAACCCTATATACTGTACTTAATTTGGGGGCTTTTTAGTTTTTTTGTGAGTCTCTAGGAATTGTTTTAAGTTTTGTTAATAATTCTAGTATGTATCAGTATCTGAATATGTAAATGTTCTTTGGGATGGGGGAACGGGAGGAACTCTTACCTGAAACTGTACTGCAGGAGCATGTTTACGCCAGGTGACATCAATCTGTAACCTGAACATATCTGAACAGTATTGGGTTTCAACAATGTTATCTAAAATGGTGATTTTGATGGGAGGGAATGTGATCAGAACCCTTATTTTCCCTTTGGGGTTTCTGCTTTCCAGAGCATTATTATGTATTGACTGGAACAAATTTATTTCAAGTAAGTCTATGTAATTCATCCCTTTTATTATCAGTGATAGGGAAGTGAACATAGGCAGAGAAAGTTGATTAAAATTATATTTGGCTTTTTTTTCAACTAAAACTATTCAAGAGCTATCTTGAGAATAGCGTGAAACTTATAAAGTGATTTAGTACTGAAATATACTCTTGACTGGCGTTTGATAATGAGATTTCATGTAGCCCATTAGATTCATTAGGTATTTTTTTCACATCCATTCCTCAAGATTTTCATGTGTTCCATAATTTATTCTCATGGTAATTGACAGTTGATATACACTTACAGGCATTACTAGCTGCTGTTTTATCTGGTTTGTTGGGTACAGTTTCTTTTAATAATTCAGTAATTTATTCATGCACTATCATTTGAATAACATTTACTGTGATGTTTTTATGACTATTTCTTGAAGAGCACATTTTGTTTTCTTGGATGACTGGAATGCTTAAAAACATGCATAAAAAAATCATCATATTTATTTTACCTGGAGTCAGGACAGAAAAATACAACATAGTTGATATTCTTGTGACCTCTAATTTGGTTTGCACATTACAAAATTAGTATGTATGATGGATACACTGTGTCATTAGCAGTTATGTATAGTCGCCTGTTTGCAGTTATGCATAACAATGAATTTCCGTTCTCTGAAATACAAATGAAAACTCAGGTTTATATATTACTAGACTTCAATTCCATCATATTTAGCAAAATACAGTGTACTCTGTCAATACTGGCATGACATGATGCTTATGACGCCAGCCAACACTGAAAGTTCATCAGTGCTGGAACATGTGTCCGTTCTAGAGACAAGTGATCTCCAAAGATATTGATGGTAATGTGCATTAAATGCACAGATTATGCGTTGATCACTAATTCCACTCACTAATTAACAAGCAACTGATGGACACTTCCTGTTTCTGAATAATCTCGGGAAATGTGTTGTTACATCATACAAGTTTACCTTAAATCAACAACATGTAAATTCTTGTTCGTTTATTAAACTGCCCACTATTTATCACTCTATGTAAGTGACATGTACCAGTCACTATTTCACATGATACTAATAGCCACTTGTCATTTCTGAATAATCTCAGGAGTAACCGCGAATGGTGTTGTTACATCATTTTGAAGTTTCATGTGCCAGTTGTTATGGATTCGTTTTCATAACAATGTGTTGTTTAGGACTAAAAAACAATGCTGATATCCTGAGTAGGCAGAAGCCGATGTTTACAGATGTTTCTAATTGATAATTAAGTGCATTTCTGCAAGGACTGAAACTTTATGCTGATGCAGACAGAGTGCCAGTGTTTACTGAGACCAATATTGCCAGAGTCCACTGTAGGGCAAAATACTAATGAAAATGATCATGTGTTAGTGTTTAGAATTTCTTTCTCTGATCTTTATTTGATCTTCTATGATCAAATTAATAGTAACTGTTAAAAATTCCCATTTGTATATATCCTGTTTTATAGACAAAATATTCCTTTTTCAGGAGGGCATGGATTTCTCCTGTAGCTTTACATATCAAGCTCAAGGTGGCACAAAAGAGGTATTTATGCTGTTTATTGCTAAAATTGATGTAATTATGATGTACCATGATGTGGAGCTTTCAATCATGTGTAGTCACATGTGGCTGATGAAATATTACTGATGTGACTTAAAATCCTCACTTGCTCGCTCGCTTAAGTCATGAGAGATGAGTAGTGAGAAAAGAGGCTCAAATATCCTCAAGCAAGTAACACTTAAGAATAAACTTTTCAGTATTAGACCAGGTACATTTTCTTAAACATACAGCTCATGCTTCTCTTATGTCAAAGGTTCAAGGACATTTGTGGTGGAGGAACAGTAACAGTGGTAACTAGCAACTATTGTTTGTTTACTTTGCAGATCCCACATGTTTACTTTTGAAGTCCCATATGTTTATTTTTGCAGTCCCACTTGTTTACTTTTGCAGATCCCTCTCATATGACACCACCCATGTTATATTTAGTCATTTAGTCCTTTTTTTGTGTACACAGCTCAAAGGGCAACCCCTGTTCTGCTCAAAAACAACAAATTCACTGCTAGTCAACAGAATACTGGGTTGACATCCCTTCCAATCCATTCTGTACTGACATGCAGTTACAGTCCCACTTCAGACTAAAGCTGACAGAAAAATCAAGGACTTTGTGGGTGGACAAAAGAAATATTGTTAAATATCTTTGAGTGCAAATGTCTTGTTAAGTTTGATGAAAAAGTGTATTGAAGGGGAATATTTGTAAACATTTCAGGAGACATGTAAATGACTGTAAAATACAATATTCAAATTATGATCTTGGCTAAGAATGACGTAGTTGTTCTGATAAATAGTATGTTACGTTGGATAACCAGAATAACAGCCATTGTCCCGTATACCCAATATACTGATGCAGATTTTCTTGGCAACATGAAACACAAAGATGATTATCCATGTTTAAATTTTACTGTGTTGTCTTTTGTTTTCAAGTCATGGCGGATGGGGTTAAGTATGAATGCTGACAACACCAAGTTCTCCTGCTCTGTAGAGAGACCTGGAAGCTCCTCATATCTATTTTTCCAGTCATTTAAGATGGAGGTGTTTGGAGTTAAGGCTGTGGAGGCAGAGGTCAAGGTAAATAATTTCTATATATTTAAAAACAAGTAAAGTTTGCAGATGAAAAGGACATGTGATTAATGATATATGATTAAAGAAAACTGAACTTTTGTGATTGTGATCATGTCATCTCAAGGGTATATGTTCTGACAAATCTCCACTAGCACCCTGGATGCATCTATGGCTCTTTTATGCATCATTTATTACTTCCCTTTACTGGCTTTTTATCTAGTCCAGTCAGCAGATGTGGAGATTTACTGGATTGCATAGTACGCTGGAGATTATTGAGGATGTCTGATCTCATATATTTTTATGTTTTTAGTAATGGAATCACTGAGGTTGTTAGCAATAGTGTTCGCAAGAGTTACTGTTACTTTTCCACCATGAAATTAGGTCATTATATCTGTCTCAATAGTGTGTTGATAAGAAAAGTATGTTGTCCTATGTTACAAAGTCTTCTGTCTGATTATATAATGTCAGTATCCTCTATCTTACAGAGTCCAGATCATTCGCCTCTACAACCTGAAGAGTATGTCTTGGATGAGTCCTCTAGCTCAGGTAAGTCTAATTATATCCAACTATGTCCAATATGTTTGACTTAAATACCACGAAGTGAAACTGTAAGTTATCTGAACATGGATGATCATTGATGATTCCCTAATGAAAAAGATTAGGGGAATAATTAGAGTTGATGAAATAGACAGAAAATTTACTAATGTCCAATAGGGCCTGCAAATATTTGAAACTACCAGCCAAATACAATAGCAACTGGCGAAGGGCCTCTGGACCGGTGATTATTTCAGATGCTGGAAAAGGTATGGAAGTTGCGATTACCTTGTTTACTGATCTCTTGGTACAATAGCAACTTGGACAGCAAAAGCAAGACTTTTCCCTTAATTGACATGCTTGCAGTTAAAATCCACTGTTGAATATACTTTTTTTGCCATTTCAGTCTCCCAGGTGGATGAAAAGTTCAAGAACATGCTGGGACGTGTTGAGTTGTGTGCAGCCAAGGCCAAACAGGAATTATGAAGAATTCGTCGGATTATTGCAAACACGACACTCTTCTTTTTCTGACTGAAGTCGACTTCAGTAAAGCATGACAGCATCAAGGACACAATGTATCAAGCAGCTCAGATCTTTTCTCTATGACATGGCCTTTTCTTGGTGACAGGGTCTCTTCTCCGTGACAAGGCCCTCACTCCATGACGTTGCCCGCGCTCTGTAACAGGGCCTCCTCTTTGTGACTGGGCCTTTTCTTCGTGACAGGGCCCCCTCTCCGTATCAGGGCCCTCTCACCATGACTGGGCCTCCTCTCCGTGACAGGTTCCTCTTTCTGTCACAGGGCCTTCTCTCTGTGACACATCCATACTGTCATAATGTTATCAAAATCCTGGGATGATCTGATTTCCTTGAAGTAACATTGATGTGGGTTTATAGTTTTAGGAATCCCAGTGTTCTCGTTAACTCAGAAACATGCGTTTTTCACGCAAAGAAATAATAAAACCACGCAAAAAATATTTTGCATGCATGTTTTGGACGCATAGATTCTGATCTACATAATTTTGAAAAGTACCTTAAAACCGCAACATGTAGACAAACAATAAATTTTAACATGATATAGGATTGTACTGAAAGTTTCACGCACGAAAGATTTGGTATACATATCTATTATTTTATTTCTGCATGCACTCATACAAAACCTTCTGCGATCACTGAATTCACAGGTTTAAAAAATCTTTAGGTGTCTAAATATTCATGGTTTTAGATAAAACAAATTTTCACGATTTTCAACAAACAGTTACGAATGATAACATGTGGATTTCACCACATGACTTATGGACACTAAGAGTAATGGAACACTCTCACTCTGCATTGATCAGAGAGCTCTGTTTCATGAAATGGGTATGACATTTGGACAGTGTGGTATTTCGATTCAGGTGTTAAATTAACTTCACAGACACATATTGTAATTTAAACAGAGTTATGTTCTTTGTGACTGTCGCCATATAGCTGGAATATTGCTGAAAGCGGCGTAAAGCTAAATTCACTCACTCACTCTTTGTGACGTCTGTCAAGGACAGCAGTTGAGGGTTTTCAAATATGAACAATATGACTCTGAAGATGTTACAACTGTTTTAAAAATAGCTGTGAGTTGTCCTTGATATGCCGTCAGCTTCCTGGAGTTGTCTTAAGCCAGATTTGTTAATTGTTTCTGTTCAACTCCATTTCACATGTGATATTTTGACCAAATGACTCTCATTGTTTTTGGCGTGGCTTGTATATTTTTTTAGTTTAAGGATTGTTTTTAGTTGCTAATTGCTTGCTATTACAGAGGAAATTCTATTTTCTCATCATTTATATTTCAAAACCATATATTTCCTATAGCTGAAATCATTTGTTGGGATTTCAAAGTAAGCGTCTTTGGCTTACTATCTGGGAAAACCTTGTTAAGTTTTCAAAATTGGATTATTTTGATGTTATTGCATGCCTAGACTCTGGGGAACTGGGAATGTTTAACTTCAAACTGGAATTGTTACTGTCATTTGCTGCGGACTTGGGCAAATATTAGTTTCCAAGCAAGCTCAACAAAGACTTCATGTTGTTTACTGTTTCATTTGAAACTTGATGTATCTGTGGCAACAAAAGCTCTCTGGGAAATATTTCTGTATCTTTGGTTTGTGTCAAGTCTTTTCATGCGTATGTTTTGGTTTGTTAGTAATTATTGTGTGCACGCTCACATGTTACAATAATCCGACAGGACACATGTACACTGTTTCACTGTAAACCTTATGATACTACTTACTAAATAATTTGGAAAAGGTGATTTGTCTTTCACCTGTTTGTTCCATCTTAGAAACAGTTACGTACCTGCAGTAACTTGTGGCAAGTCTTTGTCTGGAGACAAAGCTTTCAGAGCAAGTTCTTTTTGTTAATGGGGGTGATTTTTTGTTTGTTTTCACAACAGAGGAACATTATACAAATTTTTAAAACTCAGTTGTAATTCCAGTTGAAATATTACTTGGCATACCTACTGGTCAATGAGTCCAACTCCAGAACTAGGAGTGTTCCACAAAAGTCAATATCCAAATGAGTTTCACCTGACCAAATAGTGTCCATCATGTATGTCTTGTTGTGAAAGGTTAGAAGTCATTCTGTAAATATTTGAATGTACATGTATTTGAATCATGTGTGGACGTAAGTTTTGTCAAAGGGGTTTTGCACATAGAGCAGAGCATTCATGTTTTTTGTTTCTCATCACTTCACCTTTTGCATGAGAATCCATTGATCGAAATTGAAAACATTGATCTATGGTTGTGAAACATTTTATTGCTTAGAGGGACTACGCTCCATGTAGATTTGTACTTTTGCCCTGTGTGAAATTGTTTAAGGGCAATATAGTAAAATGCTGATTATTTGTTGAAAATTGCAACACCTTGGAAGAAGAACTTGGACAGGTATTTACATGATAGCTTTTGCCATGTGTGATATTGACACATTGTTTTCATGTAATAAGTGTCATTTTAACTGCTGAGTTTGTGATGTTTTAGAAAAATAGAAACAAAACTAAAAAAGCACTGAGTAGTGTTTGTGAGACTTGCAAGTCCAGCCTCGGACTGCCAATTTGTATATGGCTCCCCCCAGTGTGTGAAACATTATCCAAAGATTAAGTGATAATTTCAGAAATATAAGATTTGAGTGCAGCTGATGATCTATCTATTGTGGCTGTAAGTAATTCTACCCCTCGTGCCTTAAGCTGTTGCAGGGTGAATGTTGTATTGTCCTGGTGTAAAAATGAATAGCTGTGTTTATCGTTAGCTTTACAGTCTTTACTTAGTGGCAATAGCCAAGAAGTTATGCTTTAAGTGCTGTGATCACTTGTAAATAACACATGGAATTACTTGGGTACAACGACAGGTGGCTGTATGTAATTATTGTTTTGTTGTAGCGAGCAACCAATTATCAGCTGACGTATCATGCTGTATTATCATTCAGTGATGATACTGAAACATAATCATCATCAACTTTTGATTCTATGTCGCAAGCGGAATATGAATATAAATGTTAATCAGATGACTCCTCTGCATGCCCTCCATGAACATGTACAAATGTTGGAGAATATAATGAAATTCAGTCAATTTATATCAGTCCAGTTTGCTTTCGTATTATTTGTTTTCACTTTTTTAGACTGAAGCTATGTTGATAGATACAAACAATTGAATCTAAATGAGATAGACATCCCAATGAGAGAGGAGGCTGAGATTCTATGGATAGGGTACATTGTGTTCCAGTGTTGTCCATGGCAATGGTGTAGTTTTAAATGTGCCGAATTGTGTATTAAAGTTTGTTTGATCTCATTTGGTACACCTACATAACATGTTTATTGTTTTATTAAACGTTCATAGTAAAGTACTAATTATTGGTTCAGGTTTTAAACCAAGGCCTAGATTTTTAAAGCTCTCTTAGTGCTAAGATAGTCGTAAGTTAATGTTAATGTATGGCACTTGCGACAATCTTAGCGCTAAGAGAGCTTCGAAACTCTAGGCCCAAGTCTCCAAGAAGTGAGGCACCTTGAGATAACTCTTACACACTTACTCAACAGGGTCCTGTTTCAGAAAGGTATTGTCATGCTACTGTCTAACCCTCTGTACTCTAACATTGTAAACCAAAAGTCACTGTGTTCTGTAATCTGATTGGTTGTAAAACATAATCAAATGGGATTTGATTCCCGGAAACTGCAAGACTGTTTGCTGCATATTGACATGTAGAAACATCGCAAACAATTGTTTTGTTGCGTCATCCACAGCGGTGACGTCATTCAAATCATATTGTGATGTAAAGTCAGAATGTCATCACAAATGAGCAGCTCCAGATGCTACCATGGGTACTAGCTTAAACCGCCAGCTGATGACACTTCACCACTGTACCCGTACTCGATGTAAAGGAGTGCAGACAATAAAACCCTTTGGTTTACTTTTTTGTTTACAATGTTGATAAACATCATGTGTTGGCTAGTTTCTGGGTGTTATTGAGTATTTGAAGCATGGAAATATTTCATTTGAAACCTCAGGCTGACACCGTCGCTTCCAAATGTATTCCTGGTCTTCAAATACTCAATAACACCCGGAAATTGGCCAACACATGATGTTTATCTCCTAAATGTTAGCACTGTAATAGTCTTGTGGAACAGGGCTCTGGTTTACAAATATACTCTTTTGTTGACTGACATCCATCACACAGGGCACAAATAGCTGATCCATCAGTATCAGATAGAGGGAGTATGTTATTGTAAGTGAACCACACACTGGTCAGGGTTGCAGACACACAGTTTATGAGAAATGTGATGGACTGAGTTTTCCATGTATATAGGAGCATATACTGACTTAGTCTGAAAACTACAGAAAGAGTGTGACTCCCAGTATGCTCAATCTCATAAAAAGAGATAAAAATTACATTCCTAAATTTAAAGAATGAAATAGTTACAGAATGAAAATGTAATGAAAGGTCCTCATTACCCTTTGCTGTGAGAAGAGCTGAAGTACACTATACATGATATAAGAAATATCTTCCTTTGTGATTTGTTAAGTCAAATACTGTATACGTTTATAAGCACCATAGAAGCAGGGTATTGTAGCTGCTTCAGTATGCACGAAGACATCATTACAGGGTGAAGTAGAGCATTGAAACAGACACCATATGTCCTTGTGTATTGGTTAAAGGTTTGTGTGTGAATGGTGAGTAACTGATCTCCATAATAAAATATTTTATCGTTCATAGTGTGTTTGATTTTTATTAATGTGCCATTTAATATGAGTTGTGGATATTTTATAAAAAGTGTCAACTCTTTATGTTCTGTATCTTTGACGAGATAAATAGCATAGCATGGACATCTGAGTGAGATTTGCATTAGTCTTTGAATGTCAGATGACCACAGATTTTGTTACATGCTTGGCCCAACTGTCGACCATGTCATATACCATGAGTGAAAACCTGTTTAGTATATCTCCCTCCATACTCAAAACAATACCGGATTCAGCAAGGCATGCTACAAATTAAAGGTCTAGTGTCTACCATCATTCCGTCCCATGCTTTCTGCAAAGTTGGTTGAGTGAGGTCGATGGTTGTTGACTGTGATTTAAGCACTGTACAAGCATATCCCAAACATGTTGTGTGTGTGTGACAAGCAAGTGTTTGTAGCTTTGTGAAGCACATATCCAATTTGATGGGTACTTTGACAGTGGTTTCATAATACAGTATACCTACCTGATACTTGTGCGGTCAACCATATTAACAAGTGTCTTCAACGCTGTTTGTCTGCCAATATGGTGAGTGTATTCTCCAAACTTCTGACTGTGAATCATAAAAGCTTGTTCCATATTTGGACATGCCACTTGCACATGGCCTTTCCTGACATGAATGATGCCACACATGAAAATAAATTGAACTTTTTATGACGGTATTAGAAGAACTTTCATTCTGTTTCATGTCACTGAACTATACATCAACATACTGGCACCTTTCACTGTAAGTTGTGAATTTTATTGAGACCACGATCATGTGAATATCAATTAATTGGGGTGTTTGCACAAAATGTAGGACATGCTAATGGAATGATTAGAGTTTGTTTTTTCAAAATCCATGTACAACCACATATGCAGCTTCCTATAAATCAGAAATAGATAATCCCCTACCTTTTTGCAATAACATATTGGTGACCAGGTATCTGGTGATATTTTTGAAGAATTTGAATATTGATCAAATTTGTTTCTTTACAAAGAATGAATTACACAGATACACCCACACCAATGCCAGTGGACCTACCTCACAGCTGGTGACTTGTTAACCAGGGCATTTTGTCAGTCATTAACTGTTTTCTGCATTCATAAATTAGTCAACATGTTCTCCAATAAATATTCAATGGTACGAGAAAACACCCATCCCATCTGCCTTTATAGTCTAGCTAATACTCCTTCGTTCTCCTAAATACAAATCGGATGAAGCGTCCTTAAAATATACAAGCTGCGAGCACTGTAATGGGCGCGTAAATAATGGTGCAATGTGTATATCAAACTGATTTAAAAGTATACCTTTTGAGACGTATCGAACTTCGGTTAATGCACATGGGGCAGACCTAGCTTTGAACGGCAAGGATTATGTCTGTGACAAGCTAGCAACAGCTGAAAGAACCAGAATCTGCATTGTCCATAAGGGTGATTCCGTCATTCTATGGGTGTTTCAGAGCAAAAAGGTTCTCACCCAGTCAGACTTTTTTCCTTCTCTAGAGCAGTTTGCCCCCGGTTGCATATTGTTTCAGTTGTGATTCAGTGGACATTTGTATTGACTTTAGGAAGAAGATGGTCTCGAAGAATGTTTGGGTGAACCTATCTGACGATTTTGTTCAGGCGACTATGGTGTCCTTCCAAGAGGTTGTAGGTGTGTGTCCTGATGGTTTGAAGGTGGTCCCACATATCGTCCCACCCTCTGTACACTGGTTGGTAACGTTGTCGGTAAGACTGGTGCATCATCTGGTATGCTGGCGTTGATCTCAACCCAAATGTTCAAGTGTCTGTGACTTCATATGGAATATGGTTCGGTCGATGAGACGAGTATACCTTGTTTCAGTTCACGTTGCAGTGTATTTATATATTCATGTGTATGTCATATTATGATACTTGTAAAATGCAACATTTACCTTAATTTCAGTGTGTACAGGTGTGGTTGTGATTATTGGTAACCACTGTGATGATGTCATTCGACGGCGAGACTATTGATCCACAGTTCTTGTCAAGCCAGCGCCAGGGATTCCATTCTCATGTTCTATTGTTCAGTCGGCACACAGTTCCCCCTTCACATAAATATCTACAACCTCATTGCTAGGATCAATGCCATTGCCAAATTTCCATTCCCTTAAGTAGTATTCAAATGGATAATTTTCATATATTACGATTAAGTGACGATCGATCAGCATTTACTAAGTTAATTGGTCAAAGAAAAAATCTAATCTTCAAACAACTAAACAAACACCAATCAGCTGCAAGACCACATGGGTCAACATCAATGGGAAAATGGTCTGCCTCATGTGCATAGTTTGAAACCTAAAGGTCTGCGTCATATGCACGCCTCCGAATGTCATTCTCACTGTATACATGTGGACACCAGTCATCCATCTGCACTCTCTGTAAAGGTGTGAATGATCAAGGGCTTACTTGGAACACCTCCACAAAACCCCACACACCACATATCACTGTACAGAGACGTGTGCCTTAACCCCCCCAGGGGCCCGTTCAACAAAGTGATCTTTACGCTAAGATCACCGTGAAACCCATATCTAACATAAGCTTGGGTTTGTCGAATCCCTAAGATCTATTGGTAGAGTGAGTGAGTTTAGTTTTAAGGCGCTTTTAGCAATATTTCAGCAATATCACGGCGGGGGACATCAGAAATGGGTTTAACACATTGTACCCATGTGGCGAGTCGAACCCGGGTCTTCGGCATGACGAGCCAACGCTTTTCCAGCAAGCTACCCAACCGCCCCATTCTCTTGGGGGAAGGTCGCCAACATATGAATATGGGTTTGAATCCCACGTCGCCCTGAGCATATGTCCAGGTTTGTTAGCACCATGCGTCAGCTGTTTCCTTAGAATGAAAGATACCCACCACCAACACGAACTCGGGAAATCCTCCACAACAGACTGTGCTTTAACCGATATCACCCTGTTCGGTTCCGTATTAGTCAAAGAGGTAGCAATTACCTTCTCCAAATGACAACGTTCTACACTACGCGAGACAGGACCGATCAGATGGGTACTGAGAAGTAATCAGTCTACATGTACTGGCTAAAAGGCACAACGGATGCGAACAACAGCAATATGTCTTGAGCATACTTAATCTGAACACTGATTTTCAACGATCCATTCTTATAATTTTCACCGCTATTTTGCCATTATTTTTGTTTGGTTGTTTGTTTGTTGTTGTGTGAGGAACAATGCCGTGCGCAGAAATAATCTATCTATATGGCGGCCGTCTGAAAATAATCGAGTCTGGACCAGACAATGAAATTATCAACAGCATGAGCGGTTGGGGAAGGATGACGTGTCAAACAAGATAACATATGTTACCTCTTACGATAAGCACGTGTTCCTGAAGACAAATTCTAAATCTGATCTGGTTGCTTCTCTTGAAATCTGTCTCGTCGGACAGTCATTCCTTGTTTTTCGATAGGCCTGCCATTGTTATGTCAAAGAGGTAGGAGTGATAACTGATACGATTTATTCAAGGAGTCCATACATTGCCTCCATTCGTCATATCATTCTTTCGACAGTTACCGATGCATGTATATGAAGAAAATGTGAAACGACCAAGGACTATGAAGAATATTAATAAATGACTTGCACCAAGAACACCTCCGCATAAAAGTAACAACAGTAACCTAATTCCATGAACTAAACAATATGGGCATTAGCTAACATATAGTCTGCTGCACAAGTGGTTGAACGTCATCGAAGCCAGGATTGATGTAACTGGTTTCTATGTAGTTGTCGTTGAGAATGTCTGATGCGCTTTCAGACAGCACCTCATCAGACTCTTGTGTGGAGTCGATGTGCACCAAACCGAAAGATGTCCAAGGATTAACATGGCGGTTGTACTCCGCCTCAAAGTCTAATGACTTCACAGAAGGTACATCATCTACTACAGGCGGTAAATCGTCTTCTAGTTCCTCCGAAAATTCACTGTTTGCGTCACAATTGGATAATGTTTCTAATTTGGATTCCATAAGTGATTCATACATTCCGCAGTAAGTTTCCTTTGTACAGCCACCGGTAACATCCCTGCAGTAGGCGTGTTGAGGCACGGGGGCGGGTAGGGAGATATTCCTCGACTTCACACTTGCCTTCACGTCAGAGTCCAGGTCACTGGAATGGCCGTCCATTTCCAAACAATCGAAATTAATGTCACCATGGAGATCAAATTTTCCATTAGGGGATTTGAACAATCCTAAATCACTTCCAAATTGTAACCGGAAGTCGTCGTTGTCAAGGTCGCAGTCAGTGCTTACCCCCGAAGAGTCGACAGATGAGTCCATATGTTTGACTCGTCGGAGTTTCTTGGAATGAAGTTTCCTGCCTCCTACGCCTTTCGTGTCGGGCTTTTTATTGCACTCGCCCAGTCCTAAGTACGACCAATCAATATCGGGAGAAAATTCAGTGGAATCGTACTTTTCCCGCAACATTTTCCACCTACACACACCAAAAGAATCCATGTCCTTCGCCTTCGATACTTTCTCGTGGGTATTACTGACGTGGTTCAAACCGGACTTCTCCCAGTAAACACCGTACTTCCCATCAATCTTATTGGTCACAACATCAATCTGGTGGACGAGCACTCGTAAATCGCCCACAATGCCGTGTAGGTTCGTGATGACGTTTTCCAGATTGCTGACCATGTTCTTAACAGTGTTTCGTACAGCCGTGCCTCCGTCGACTCTCATGTCATATGCTGGAAAAGGGCCCTGCCTGTGTCCTGGACCAAACCTCACGTTACTGTAGGCCTTGTGTTGAGGGGAGCCATGAGAAGGGTCCGCCATCATGGCCTCTACGTCACACTACGTCAACACCATCGACAGCGGTGTTGCTCACAACGGTGCATCGCGCGAGGTCGGTTACCTGACAAAGAAAACGACATTAAAATAAATTTTAAATATTACATATTACAGATTACATTCATCATCCAGATCTAGAATTAGGCTATTTTCAAATGGTATTTTAACAATACTTATTTTAACCATCACGAGTTTCAATCGATATGTATTCTAAATCTTTCTACAATTGATGAATGTTTATATATTGACATACACTTCGCGCTCCACCTAGCAGGCTGCAACACATGTTCAGTGCCGCTGTTTTTACAATGAATAATAATGAGAATCTAGAGCCAGATGTCAAACAAAATAACAAAATACACGAATACCAATAAATCCACGATGAATTCTCTTGACTTTCAGTAACCTTCACTATTTGTCTATGCACACGAGAGAGAGACTTTTTACCCTTAACGCTCATTTTGCTTCTTCACTCAGGGAACATGTTTAAAAGTGATCATACGCTCGGCTAGAGTCTGAAGCATTCCTCTACCTGTTAAACAGCTCCAGTTCTGTCAACGGGTAATGAGGTTTTGTAAGAAGGAACGGCTACCAGATACATGTTTATATTATACTACAGTCACAAATTATACAATACCCACTCTTCTGTTAGCACGACTGGAGACACCGTCTACATTAGTATCTACGACGTACATTAAGTGACTGATGTCACCTAAATCTGTGGACAGTAGGACTGGATCGATGTCCACCTTGATATACACTCGACAATATGACACATAATAGACTTCATTCTCTATTGAGTGTTCCATGCTTCAGCTATTTGTAGTTATTTTGTTGCACCTTTCATTATTGTCCACTGTTTAATGTGAGCGTACGCTTTCCCTGGAAACGTATTTGGGGAATTAGGGATGGTACGGGTCCAAAGTTTCTGTTCGGCTACCGCTCCTCTTATTACCCTACCCTACCCGGATACCCGTTGTGTTAATTCATGACATCAAAGACATGGCAATATATTCTTCAAACTCGGAGGCTACAATTTCGTGTATTCAATATCTTAACCATGAGTAATATTCGAAACAGGCGACTGCACAATTATGACTTAATCTTCAAAGACAATACAACATTTTAAGCATGAAAGAATAACTTATTACATCGTTTAATCTATAAGTCGGAACAACAACGGGTCCGGGTATTTCGACGGCTACCCGGGTCCAACTCATTACCCACCCGTCCGGGGTATCCGGGTTACCCGTCCCAGCCCTATTGGGAATCGAAATAACTGGGCAGATAGCAGTGTATCAGAAATGGTATATTACATACATCAATAAATCTCGTTGTATTTACAAACATTCGCGATGGATATCATATTGATGCAAATGATTAAGATTCATATCGTAGTGTTAACAATGAATCGTGAAGAGTGTTGATAACAAATTGTGACACTTCGCGCATTGTGACCAAAGAATTATGACACTTCGCGCATTGTGACCAAAGAAATGTGACACCTAGCGTAATGTGACCAAAGAATATTGATAATATTTCCACTGTCAACAAACAATTGCGATTCATTTGATACTCACACCAATTCACGAGACATACTGTCAACAATGAATCGCAACTCACAGCGTATTGTTGGAGTTATTCTCGATACAAAGACTTTCTTCATAAAGAACCACGATACATGATATTTTGTTAACAATGAATTTCGATACAATGATTATCATGATACACAGTGTACCGTTAACACTGAATCTGGATACAAAGTATATTTCTAACATAGAGTATTACTAACAATCAACCGTTATATTATAGTTCCTTCAGATCAGGCAACGTTCTACTGAATAACTGACGCCAAACTTGATGTTTGTGACACTTTTTTTCTAAAGAGTATGGTATCATCAATATTCATATATATTCATACACTTTATCATTTTTGACAGAAAACTTTCATGAACAAGTGCATGCATACCACACACAAGAGTGAATGTTTGATGTATATATGATGTTAGCCACGTACGAGGGGATATGAGGAAGGCTTCACCCTGGCAGACCAAGATTGTTGTCATGGTTGCATGTTGCACACTCGTTTGTTGAGTCATCGTTCACAATTTGGTGTGATCCAGTCAACTGACGTCTTGATAAATTAATTCGACGCTGTCGTTCCCTACACCTTAATAATAAAATGAATAAACTGGGTGCAGAGCAGTTAAGAGTATTGAGTAAGGAATGCGCCCTGTTTATATGGGTCTGTCCAATAACATGCCACAATTGTATGCTGTGTGGAGGAATACTGTAGATATTTGATGGCGGTCAAAAGTTTGTGTCCTGGAATGCTATGGGATATTTGAATGTCTCGTGGTTACGCTTTTAACAAGCTGAGACTTGTGACGGGTGGTGTGATCTTGCTCCAACTGAAGGAACTGTGTACAAGCGATACATGAAGTGAAGACACCAACACCAACACGTTAAAGCAAGCAGACCTAGCTAAGAAAATATTACCATATTATCTTTGGAGACAGCAAGAACATAAAACACATCGAACACATAACGTTGGGAACGCTACCCGTTTTGAATAACAAATGGCCTTCGAGTCTCGCAAACCTTGGCGAGATGTTCTAGTCCAATGTACACGTGACACACAGCACATGGCATCGTCCGTTGTATGTAAATGTGGATACATGATTCTACCAATCCATTTCATAACCTGGACCCTCTTTCACAAAGCACAAAGGAGATCGTGAGTCACTAAGGTGCAATGCTGAAGAATGGGGGCTAAGGTTAAACCTATTAAACGGCCCCAGATCAGGGACCTTATCCACAAGACGTTCGTGGCACTGAACCCTTCGTAACTCTATGGTACAGTATGGAGCTACGGTGGGTCGTGCCCAGCCTCTAGTGATTTACACCACTTATCAGACATACAAAATACAACTGTGTGGTCAGAATGATAATGAGGATAGTAGATATAGTTGCCGTCATAGAGGGTTGGTTCAAATTACCTGGATTGACATTCTATAAAACGGGGTAAATGACGAAGGGATGATATACAACAAGTGTATTGTATATTATTAGCACTGATACACAAGGAAATCACATAGGCGAACAGCATACCTGTCCCTACCTCAATGATCGGCACCCCAGGGTTACTGGATCTAATAGGACCCGATAAGCTGTCTTTGTCGAAGACATCCACAGCTTCAGGAGAGAACAAGTTATCTTTTTATCAGCCCGGCTTGCTCTCATAAAAGGAAATGATAATTAAACATCAAAGATACTCAACAGAAGAAGAGATTGAACCTTTGAATGTTTCAGTTTAATGACATTTTATTATATTTGTTCTTAATTATTTAATTAAAATGACGTAGCTCAACCACCAAACCAAAAGCTTTGAAAGAAATCCGTAAACAAAGTTAGATAACAAAACAGCTATTCAAAAGCGACGAAAAAATACACATTTTGCATAATGTAATTAAAACATATTACCTTATCTACGCTAATGATCGTTTTCACAGCACACGAGATACAGTTTGATAAAGAAGCAGTTTTGGGGGAGTGCGGGGAGAAGCTTCGGTGGCGAGTAAAGATTACATACAGAATACAATTAGATTTCATCTTATGAGTGACGAAGAAAAACGTGATAAATGTCTTGCATTCTCACATTCCAGATGTAAGAGAAACAACACCCTCCTCAAACAGTTTGTATTACCACCACGTTGTCAGCACTGAACTATTTCCATATAACTCCTCCAGACCTCATATTAACATAGTTTCTCTAATTACTCCCGCCTAGTTTACCTTACAGAAAACATTGGACTAACTTCATGTTGTATAACGCGTATGAGGCGACATTCCAGCTGGAATCAGGGCAGTACCAACCAGTGTTGGATAGCATGAACATTTAGAATGTCCACCATTATGACCAACCAAAATTCTTCAAAATTCACGACGAGACCATTCACGTCTTGACCCTTATGTTTTCAATAATATTAAAATTATGCACAACCATGTTATTTCTCATATCACATAGCACCTGGCAGGATGAACAAGGCAGTTTGTCTGCATAGTTCAAGTTAATGTTTCTCAAGAAGTCCAAGTTATCTTTGTGGGAATACAGCAACGGTGACCTATTTCTGTTTATTTTGGACTGTATAATAATTTGCTAGGGTATTTTTGGCATGCATATTAAATCGTTCCTCTGTTTGCGTGGTTTTGAAGTAACTTGTTATATTAATCTGAGGTGAGTTTTCTTAATGCAAGACGTATATATTAAGTAAGCTCATGTAAGAGGTATTTGATGTGAAGCCATTTGTCATAAGTGTTATATTTGCTACTTTAATGTTGTCAACCATTTTCTAAGACATAGTTTTAGTTTTATTGTATTGCAGTTAATCTAATTTCCATCGAAAAGAAGAGAAGAAATAAAAGTCAAGGTGAAGTTTGCTTGTCGTACACCAATGAAAATTATTTATCCCGATACGTGTTATCCAATCTAAACGTTCTGTTTCCAGTGTGGAATACGTTAATCCCCGTTCGTTATGACAGCGATGGGAATGTCATGGATCAAGTGTGTAATCTGATGTATCAACACAGCCTTACGTGAAGCATAGCCTAATAGGTTTCCAGCTAGTACTAAATAACCGTGGTCTCGTATCACGAAATGAGCCCCGCCTCTGATGTAACAACTTAACAATATGCAGATTTATAAATATATGCTACCACGTTTATAAAAAGTCACTTACGTATGATATAACACTCGGTCGTTAACAAAGAAGAAAAACATGCTTTGCACCTCTGTGATTTTCACCTCTCGCTATTCGCCTCATTTCCCCGGGAATATAACACGGGTCTGAAAAATCTCAAGACATTTAAGTACCGACCAGAATAATATTCTGTGCCAGTAAGAATATCCTGCTTCGACATGTGCTTGGACAGGAATAACCGAACCACTTTGAAAGGATCAATTTGGAAAAAACGTCATTTAAAGACATCGATTATGTCGACTTGCCAATTCCAATGTCCAAAATAGTATTGAAAGTATTTTCCAGAGCTTCTAAGCCTCTGATAATAAGCAGCAGAGCCACTCATCGCAGGTTGTACACGAACAAGCTATGTACTGCACCGATGTGGTTTCAGGAAGTTGTGAGTTGAGTTCTGAGAAACCCATGCCGTTCTAGAAGAACCCAAGCGAACGGTGTAAGTGTTGACAAAGCAAGAATATTCAGGGTTATTTGGGAATTCAGACAGACCATCTTCGGATCCTAGCATGTTAAAGTACTCTGAATAGAGTGCTGTCTTTGACGACAGGACCACCGCAGTGAGTTTGGTTTTACGCTGTTTTAAGCAATGTTCCAACAATATCACGGCGGGGGACCCCAGAAATGATCTTCACACTTAGTACAAAGTGTGGAACCGAACCCAGTTCTTCGGCATGACGAGCGGACATTTTAACCACTAGGCTACCCAATCCCCACCCTGGGCCACTGGAAGGACGACTGGAAACCTGTTTTCAAAGAGCGTATCTTTCTGTTATGACTGTGCCTAAACCTATCCGATGATGGAGCGCCGGGGTGTGAAAGATTGTTAAAAAGGCAACGATTCCAAGTCACTGACTGTGGACCCGTGAAGGCCTCGGGGTAGAATAGGCCTTCAGCAACCCATGCTTGCCATAAAAGGCGACTATGCTTGTCGTAAGAGGCGACCAACGGGATCGGGTTGTCAGTCTCGCTTACTTGATTGACACATGTCATCGGTTCCCAATTGCGCTGATCGATGCTCATGTTGTTGGTCACTGGATTGTCTGGTCCAGACTCGATTATTTACAGACCGCCGCCATATGGCTGGAATATTGCTAAGGGTGGCGTGAAACTAAACTCACTCACTGTGGTTCATAAAAAAGTGTTCATCATTTTAATTCAAACGTTCGTAAATTCATCATGTCATCATCAGTAACTAGACCAAGTGTAGATCGAACTACGAAACAATGATGCCGTTTTTATGCGGCGATAACCTACATCAGAAATGCCAGAAACAAAGATTCCTTATCTCTTCAAGTGTATACATAATCTCTTGAGGGGACCATCTGTTTTGTTGTCACCGACGAATGAAACTCTAGTTAATCTGCCATAATTAATCCCGCCTGACTTTGGACCACACGCGGTTCAATCACCTAAATCCAATCATACTGACCATTGTGTGTGACCGCCAGCCTGGAGATAAACAACCTCCCGATTAAGTACTCATGGTGCCCCGAGTCAAATGAACTCACAGAATTGACCATGACATGGCAGGATTGTTTTTAGAATAATCCACAGAATCAGTCTAGATATGACTCGAGTGAGTGAGTATGGTTTTAAGACGCTTTTAGCAATATTCCAGCAATACCAGGGCAAGGGACACCAGAAATGGGCTTCACGCTAGAGCTGATACGAAACGCTATCATATCATGTCTCATCATATTCAATTTATTTCAATTCCATTTACGCCCAGGGAAGTTCTTCATCGCCGCACTCAAGAGTATTTCAATAATACGAGGGAGCACCGTAAGTGACCCGGACCAGACAATCCAAACAGTGTCTGCTGCTAGGGACCTGCTACCATGGGGCGACTTCTGTTGTAAGCTTTTTAATTTTAATTAAAATACCCCCCGCCGCTGTAACCGGTCTGGCAGTGTCCGACATATCTCTCCCCTAACGCCCTACAGTGGGCGGTGGGATTATAACATGACATTTTGACGTACATTTCCGACTGCTGACGTCAAAACCTTCCACAGGAAGATGCACACGTTATCGAAATTATCAAAACTTTACTTTTAATCCAATGTTATGGTCGTTACATACTTTCTCTGCGAAGATACAGGATGTTCTGTCACAAAAAAGTGTAAAGAGTTCAACTTCGATTATACCCGTAAAGATCTGGGTTAAAACTGTTAATCATAAATCAATGTTTGTCGTTAGAAGTGACAAAGGGGATCGGGTGGTCTGGCACGTTGACGTGGTTGACACTTGTTATGGTACAACAGATGTATATGTCGAAACTACGTCAAAACGTTTTATCACATTACTCTTATCGGTGTGATATATTCTGCACTAATTTGCCAATAATAGCTACGGTGACAGTAACGTCACCTCCGAGACAAAGTTGTTTCGGGGTATATGTTTTCATATTATGGAAACGTAATACACTGCTAACGAGGATATTGAACGAGAAATGGGCAATAGTTTGAAAACAACTGTGGTTACTTCCTTCGGTTTTTGTGCCAGTACTCTTCACAAAACCTGATTTCACTAGTTTCAAACAGTTTAAAGAAAGGTTCTCTCTAGCTCCTGTCCTGTCTGTTCTTAGAAATTGAAAGATATAGCTGCATCTCAATATCAGAGTCATGATGTCTGGATATCGGAGGTGCCTAAATGACATGATATAACATCCGTGAAATATTGGTCCTCTAAATATATGCTGTAACCTGTTCATGTGTAATGTGCCTCATGAAGCCTTCCTGTAAAAGTGGGATCATGCACCAGAAGATGTGGTTATAATTCTTGGTTCGTCAAGAACGACCTCGGTGGTAAAATATAATGATATTACACCATGATCGGAATGCAGCTAGGCTCCTCAAGGGTGATGTGCCAGACATTCAACTATATCCAGGTCTGGTGTGCCAGACATTCAACTATATCCAGGTCTGGTGTGCCAGACATTCAACTATATCCAGGTCTGGTGTGCCAGACATTCAACAGCCACCAATACGGATGTGCCAGACATTCAACAGTCACCAATACTGATGAGCAAGACATTCAATGAGAGACATTCAACATCCACCAATACTGGTGTGCCACACATTCAACACCCATAAATACTGATGTGCCAGACATTCAACACCACCCAGCACTGATATGAGACATTCAAATTAAGTGAAGCAGGTAAAAGAAAGGACTTTTCTCGTGCACTAAAAATGCAAAAGTCAAAGTTTGTGTCAGTACACATATACTTGGAAGATATGTGCAGATGACAAAGGCTTCTGTTCACTCTTAACTACTCAACTCTGATCTGTGTGTCTGCAACTAAAATACATACTGTCTTCAATAGTTTTCCAGGAAATAGTTTTTCGTCCAAGTTCAAAATTACAAGCATCATCTAAAATAATGGAAATGTTTTTTTCGCATAAATTATCAAGTAAAATGATGGCTTTTTATTTCGATGTTACGTCCAAAACATTAATCACTATTAACATGAGAGTGTGTGCGTACCTGTGCGTGTATCTTTGTGTCTGTGTTTGTGCGATGGTGCAAGTGCATGGTGACCTTTGACCGGGCAACAACGATTGCGCAAAAACTCGAATGTCCCCAAACCAGTCCGTCGGGTTCGTTACCGGCTTGTCATGGAGCCCGCCAGTGTAAACCCAGCGTAAATACATGAACATCGTCACACATTCTCTCCCATCTCCAATCTTCATCAGCCTACCTGGTGTAAGTGCTCTGAATTATTTTGTTCTGTTCGTCTAGAGACATGATCGGTAAACACATTGCCAACGTTTCAGTTGATCGTTTCAACGCTAAGATCTACCCCTTGGGAACAGGGGATCTAACAGAGGACCAAAGTGCTTGTAAAAAAATCAAATCTGTTCTCTGAACATCTTGAAAGCGATTTACTCCCTGAAGCACTGGCGTTCTTATAACGGATTTACGTTTGAGGCCAGGCAGTTGTATTGTTCAGTGAGACATTTCTAGTACACTGTTTTTATCAAACAGAAATCAGACTTGTCAGTCAGGAGGACTTGGCAGTTTTGAGTATCTATATTTCACATGCTAGTTGAGGGTAATGTTGGTAGTACTGAATGCTGGTAGGAAGAGGCCGATTTACTGAACAACATGCAGAACATAGAACGGCGTTAAATATACATAATTACAAAAACCGCTGCATGAGCAACGGGTTAAATATATCTCGGTTAAGGAACGAAAACATGTGCAATGTCGACCCATCATGTCATTCACTTCTGTGCTCTCTTCCTTCCAAAATAACCTCACATGCTGCCTCGAGTATCGTGTCAGTCATGACTGAGGTCGCCTGATTCCTTTCGCTACGTTCGCCATTTCGGCAATATGCAAGACAACATTTGGCTAGTTCCAGAACGACACCAATGGGAAGTACTTACGGTACGAGCATGTCGCCATACTTGGTCCAGGAACACGGTTACGTGCCCTTAGATTGTACACTTACGTCACTACTGTTGTGATATCCGATATCAACCCACGTATATTGATAATAAACTCTCTCTCTCTCTCTCTCTCTCTCTCTCTCTCTCTCTCCCTCTCTCTCTCTCTCTCTCTCTCACGCTATGAAGGCCCTTTATGTTCACTGCTTATCGCTTTACTCTGAGCTATGTTCGATATATCACTTGTGCAGTCAGGCATTTAATTCCACCAAGTGCAGGGGAAATTAATTCCTGTCTGATGACATGTACTTTTTCCTGCATCAACGTCGTTGACATTCCCTTCGACCACTTGGCAACCTCCAACGGCGCCGACGACGTTGCACATCAAAGACTTCGCACAAGTAAGTCGCGTCGTCCACAGTCTTCCTTTGATGTTGAGAACGCTGGTTACCATTGACGGTAAACGTCCATGACAACGTTGTTGTGATACACAGACGACGCTGACATTTGGATTTCTTTATCTCTTTTCTAAGAAGTCAAATGACCGATGTCAGTGACAAAATCTGAATATGTCGCCGCAAAGTGCATTGCTTTAATTACGATACCTGCTGTTTGATGGTAGTTTGCAAACATCGTACAAACAATCCATGTCTAGTAATGCTGAAGAGTGAGTGAGGTCTGTTTTATTCCACAATAATATTCAAGCAATATTACGATGAGTGGGATTTAAACTCTGAAGACGTGAGAGTTCAATACAGCAATCCCATGAAAATAACGGCCAATTATTTTATCGCGATGAGTATATTGTCTTGTCTAAGACACTAACGAAATCTGTCTCCTACAACTCTGACAGACATTACCTCATATCCCATATTCCAAGAGTTAGAAAAGCAAAATGTTTAAAATAACGACAACGTACGACCCTCGGAGGCAAGAATAGCATAACTACAACAACATTGACTACAACTCTTACCTCAGCGCCACCGATGTTGCCCTCCCCGCCCGCCATGGTGTGTTCATGAGTCACGCCCCTGCCTCGTAATCTACACGCTATACTGCATCACCTACCGCGGTAACAATGGACGCTTGCAGCACGTGATCTCCTCCCTACCTGTCCTTGTTCTGGCGCGTCCATCAGGTATAGATCTTCCGTGATGACTCACCGCAGCACCACACGTGAAGTACACGGTCGTTCTGCTACTTTCCATGCACGCACACTCTACTCGCTAGTATTGAACCGCTGTGTTCTCAGTAAGCGAAGTACTAAAACCTGAGGAAGCCCCCTCAACCAGCCGCGGTGAAAATGTTGACGATCAATTGACTTTTGCTTTAAAGATAGCTTGGCATCAGGTGTCCTATTTGACGTTTTTAGGATCGACACAAATGTACGATTTCAAAAATCTATTGATGATCTTAGTACATGTATATGCGATGTATAATTTTTATTAAAAAAGAGGATGCAGAATGATGAGTTTATTTAGATGTGTTAAGGAGATATCGGTAAGGGACGAGTTGAAAACCTACTAGTCATTGTGAGGTACCGGTATAGTTCTCTAGTATATTGGTGGGATCTATCTATCTATCTATCTATCTATCTATCTATCTATCTATCTGTGAGGATGCGGGTGATAGATTTAAAGAAAACCCAGCCAATCTCACCACACCAGTATGTTTCAGTTATTAATGAAACGTATTCCATGTACTCACCCTCTCTCTCTCTCTCTCTCTCTCTCTCTCTCACACACACACACACACACACACACACACACACATAAAATCTAGCTTCATTTGCTATGTACCCTGTACACACTGCTAAGATTCGTTCTAGTGACACCAATCAGTAACAATGTGGATATATTCGGAACACGTACTGTGTTACTGGATACTCTGATTGAGATGTATCCATATAGAAATAGTCAAAATATCAAAATTATGAATAATTTAGCAACTATCGACCGTCCTTTTACTGGAAATGGGTTAGAGTGCTACATACGTTGCAAACAAATCTTCAAACGCGGAGTGTGAACTGATGAGATTAGCCACAGCAAATCAACACCACCACTTTACTTGATAATTATCTGTTGGGAGAGGGAAGCAGTTACATTTCTTCAGATTTATGCTTAATAATTCTAACAATATTAAACCGAGCACGAACGAACCATAATCATAAGCCGTCCACAAGTCATTTTCCAAGGGATCCAAAAAGCGTCAATGTGCGGGTTTAGCATAAGAATATAACAACTGCAAATTATTAATTTCAAAATCCCCGAAAGAGAACACGAAGAGGAATCTAATTTCAGGATATGGTTTTAAAACTTTCTTGAGACCCGGGAAGTGAAATTTAGACAGATTTCGTAAAGATTGCCGAGGGCATATTCTTCAACTTGCATTCAGTGGAATCAACGTGTCGTCGTCGATTATCTGCTGTCATTCAGCATTACGCGAATATTTCGGCTTAATTCTCTCAAGCCCCAGACATCACAGAAACAGCGCAAGGTCTCCCTGACATTTCGAAATGAAGGTTAAGATGAGGTTTTGAAAAGAGGGAAATAAATGGACCCAATTCGATGATTTTCGCAGAGCAAGAAAAATCGATACAAAAAATCGTAATTATGGTTCCAATAAGTACGATCTAAGTGGCATCATACATATAACAAGAGTCCGGTCTAAGCTCCCACTTGTAGCACTGCTGGGTTTTATTCTGAAGTGGAGGCATGACGGTAGTGGAAGAACCCTAACGCCATCAACTAATGACGTTATAAAATGTCTCATAATCGGTCATGAAATGCACCATCTTGTTCTAATGCCATTATACTGTAATTATCAACTCCCCCCAAAAGAAGATGATAAAAATATTTCAAAGAATGACGTATCTGTTCAGAAACTGATTGACTATTATCTTCAGTTTCTATCAGTATTAAACAAGTCCCGGGTCCAAAAGCTCAACACAATTTAGCAAATTCATAGGCTTAACATGCGATCGATGCTCTGTTCAACGATGACTCACGACAGGTGGAGATCAAACAAACAGAAAAACTCTATTATTCATGAAAGGCGTCTCAAAGGAGATGACCACAGCTTCTACTGTCTCCATTCGGTCCATCGAGTTCTAATCGATGCCATAAACAAATCCCAAACACTTGTCACATTATAAAACCTGTTAACAATACGCAAGCACTTGTTCGTGCTCATTGTATACGTCCAACTCCATTTTGTGGTAGTTTGCCAATACTATTTGCTCATGTGCTTAGTGCCGTCGTTTATCGGAGGAAGCATTTAGCTGCTATTCAGATGTTTTGACTCTTGTGGATATAGTAAATATCGACATGCCCCTGGTGATTATAGAAATAGCGAGTGTGCAATATTTATTTGACTGATCGAGTTTGGATAACCCCTATATAAAGGCTCTACAAGAGTACTAATTGCTCATGATACACCACGAGTGCTTCAGCGAAACATCAAGCTAATATTCTTGGGCGTTGTATTTCGAGGGATTAGGGATGCGTTTCGAGCATCATTTTGTCATGTCTGTTCTAATCAAATATATGTTGCTTTGATGTTCAATCATGTGTACATGCAAGTTCAGCAGAGATAGACTAAGCGGTCTGCGTTTTCAAAGCATCCTAGTTGTACGCTATTTTAGAACTAAACGGGTCCAAATGAAACGCTTTCATTACGATACATTTCAAACAAATTGGCAATTTTCTTTCATAAAAGTGTTGGTACTAGTAAACATTTCGATATCGATTCATATCACAATTGAGTCTATAGTTCGTTTATACACTTTTTCAATTATTTGATAGTGTTTAATGATAGAAAATATTTCTATCCAGACGGCATCAGCGCGTGTGGTGTCGAATCAATTTAGTTCCACTGGCTCCATCATCTCAATGTATCATCTACAGTCAGGGCCCCGTTTCACAAACTATTCTAAGCCAAAGATCTTTTCTCGTAGCATTTGTACCTCCTATACTGTAACATAGGAAGTACGGATGCTACGAGAAACGTTACGAGATCTTAGGCTTACGAGAGCTTTGGGAAACGGGCCCCAGGTTAGAAGAATGAGAGTCCAGTAATGCCATGGTAATCCATGGTGTAAGATACACGTCAATATAAAGCTCTGTGCATGAAACAGAAGACTTACAGTGCTGCATGCAAAACTGCATGATGTAGAAGCCGCATGTATGGCCGTGTAGTGCATGACTGTAGAAGTACAGTGCCGTGTGCATGACTGTAGAAGTACAGTGCCTCGTGCATGACTGTAGAAGTACAGTGCCGTGTGCATGACTGTAGAAGTACAGTGCCGCGTGCATGACTGTGGAAGTACAGTGCCGTGTGCATGACTGTGGAAGTACAGTGCCGTGTGCATGACTGTAGAACTATAATTATGCACGTATTACACAATACACGGAGCTGTTTGTATACCTGCAAAACACAATACACAAAGAAGGATGTTTTGGTATGCTCCCTCATATTATAAACCTTGTGTTATGGCATTCGTAAATACCTGAAAGCACGCGTCTCTCTTCCCTTCAGTTCTAAAGCAATGAAGTACACATGTAATTTTCCCTGAATATATTCAGAGTTTCAAGATTCCCTAAAATCTTCTACCCCCGAGAGATATCAGTTGGCACACCAACTGAATATCAGTAGAGACGACGTGTTATACAGATGGTTATAACGAAATCTCCTACTCAATTGCAAGGTAACATGTTAACCTGTGAGTTGGGTGAACAGGCTTACCGAGAGGTTGGTCTGACATGAGAATCTATGACAGAAACAGTCAGACAGACTCACGTTCCCTCATTATACCTTAAAACGTTTAACAGTGGCGCTTCAAGACGAGGAACGATATTGGCACACGTGAACTGCTTTAAAACCTATTACCGTGAGGCAATGACGACAACATACCGCGAGAATTTAATACTCAGGTATTGACTTAAACTCTCACGGGAATTAGAGAATTCCTAACAACTACAGAAGTACATTGGCTTAAGGCTGTCCCCCAGCTGCCGTTAGTCCCTAATAGCGTTACCACGAGTAGGTGTCGATGTTAGTAACTCGATTACCTTCCTCTCATTCAATATACGTATGCATGAGTAGGTCAAACACAACCGCTGAGGTTCAGGAGCCCAGGTCTATATATCAGGGTGTCGGACTTCAAGCCAAAGACACCAGCTACCATGTAACCGACCACTTTCATATTTCCAAACATCCAAGGAGGCCGATCATTCATACCGCGCTTGTTGCTCTGTACTAACTAACGATATAAATTCTTGTTAAGTCAAAATGGTGCGCATCATATGTCAACTTATTTACGTCGGAAAAGATGTTAGATAACATCTACCGGGTTCCCACAGTTACATCAACAACAGATTGAGTTAATGGTGCTGCCCGTTGTACTAAAGCAGGAGAGGTTCTTTTAATGTCTTAAATATTCTTTCCGCCACAGAGACATGTATTTTACGCATATTCCAGAATGCCCGACCTCTGCAAATATATACTAGCCACATAAAGAAACTGTGCATTGCCAACATATTACCACCGGTAATAAGCACTAAGCACGATGACAATGTCAAAGGTACATATAAACTTCAATGGAGGGGTCATGAGACCATAACAAATTGGGAGAATTTCAATTGAAAAGTCAATCACAATGACGTCACGAGTCCACAGGCGGAACAGGGGTCAAACGACCATGTCACAAGTTCAATAACGGGTATGTCCACCATCGGCATTCAGAACAGCAGTGAATCGACGACGCATTGAGCCTATCAGACGTGCAAGGAAGGCTTGTGGGATGTCACGCCAGATTCTCTCAAGTTCTGTTGCAAGGTTAAGGACGGTATCTGGCGGATGAGGAAGACAGCGTAGACGCCGATCCATCGCGCCCCAAACATACTCTATCGGGGAGAGATCCGGTGAATTTGCAGGCCAAGGCAGCAAGTCAACGTTGTGGTGTTGCAACAAATCCATAGCAACCCTTGCCGTATGGGCCGGGCATTGTCCTGTTGGAATGTTAACCCAGGGCCATGACGTTGCAGAAAAGGAATTGTCACAGGTCGTACAATCTGATCCCCGTAGCCTACACCAGTTAAGTTGTCTTGAACAATCACTAAAGGAGTTCTTTTCCGTGCACCCCAAAACATCAGGGAACCACCACCAACGCGATTCCTCTCCAAGACACAGGCCTGTACATAACGTTCTCCCGCTCGTCTATGGGCACGTTGACATGCATCACTAAGGGAAATGTTAAACTTGGCCTCATCTCTAAAAACAACATTTCTCCACCAAACCAAGGATCTTCGCATATGATTTCGGCACCACATTCGGCAAGCTTGTCGATGACGCTGTGTCTGGATAGGTTGTATGGCGAGACGTCGTGGTCTGATCCCGTGATGACGTAAACGTTATCAAACTGTGTGAATACGGCGATGTTCTGGGATGGCCCGGGCAGTCATCACTGCAGTCTGAAACCTGTGGCCAAGATGGGTCACCTTTATCCATCTGTCCTGTCTTGGCGTTGTTACACGTGGAGGTCCAGAACGTGGCCGATCGATGACGTCATCTGTGTTCTGGGAGCGTCTAACCAGTACAGAAATGGTGTTCCGGTGGCAGTGGAAATGTGCAGCCACTTGTCGTTGAGACATTCCCCCACGGGCCATCCCATTGGTCTCATGACGTTGTGCAGGCGTTAGCCTTGGCATGCTATGCGTTTCAATTGCCGTTTCGTTGTTTGAAAGATCGCAAGGACAGTGGTTGAGCTTTCCAAAGTGACAGTATTGTGTGGCATTTATTTGCTCTGTTTCTCTTTCCCGGAATGCACGTGCAAAACCGTATTGAATGACGAAACCACTGACGTCACGGAACATGCATGCATGTTGCATACATGTCACTAATTTCTGAGTTAAAATCCATACGTGTCTACACAGTTTTGATACATTTAGATTTTACTTTTTTGTATGCACAGTTTCTTTATGTGCCAAGTACAGTTACCTCAAACAGTGTGTGAGTGAGTATAGTTTTACACCATTATTAGTAATATTCCAGCAAAATCATGGTAGGGGACACTAAGGAATGGGCTTAACCCACTGTACCCATGTAGAGAGTCGAACCCCGGTCTTCGGCGTGATGAACGAACGAACGTTTTACACACAAGGCTACCCCACCGCTGCAATCTAAACCGAAAACCTCGGTGGATAATTAGTAGCTTGTCGTTTTTCTATTTTCCTTGACCAAGCAGTCCTCTTTAGTCACGTTAATTAGCCTAAAAAATAGTTATAATCGGGATAGAATTGATCTCCTGAAGCTGAAGAATCACTCGCCTTTGATAAGATTTTCCCGCTGTCGAGGAATTAGGTTACTGCTGGAACGCTTGTTATTTTTGTGAAGCACTTTCATCCAGTCCTGTTTACGATGAAGATTAGCTGGCTGCGTCAAGTTTAATTGGGGGATACTTAATTACACCAGTTGGTCAAAACTCTAATGACTCAATTTTATTTCACGTCATCTGAAGCGGGCCATCTATTGTGGTATGGTTCTGAGTCAGTACTGAGCGAGTTAGGATCATTGGACGATACACTCTTTCACTGCAGCAAACTATCCTGACAAAATCTACAAGTTTGCATTTGTTCGTAAATGTTTTAGATAAACATAACAGTGTATTATGACACAGTTTCCTTTGTCAGCAGTTGCAGGTTAGTATTTGTTATTTTGATAGCTCTTATATCACTACATGTGTCGTATGTATTATACAGTAAAAAACAGTAACGCTCGTAATTTGTGTGTTATTTGGTTCCTTTAACAAATTCTGATAACAATTCCTTCTGTACATAATTTGAAACATAACATGACACACAGATCCGAAACATTTACTACTGGTTACAAGAGCTTTGCGGCCATTTAGCTGTAATATGGCTAAAAGGGCGTTAAACAATAAACAAACAATCTGAATTTTCTTCATAGCCCAAGTCTAAAGTATTTTTACTCGAAAGCCAAATGAGTTTGAAATATCCACACACAGCCATGTCACATGTTATATAATAGCAACAAAAACTGCCAATATGTTAGATGTGAAACGTAACCTAGAGAAACGCAGATCAAGGCCAGGGATGCAGCAGTGATGATTAAGAGAATGCTGTACACTGATTATGTGAAAGCCATCATACATGCTGGTGCTTGATAGAGTATATAATGGAAAAGAAAGTTCAATCATTGCACACGTATTAACGAAGGAAGTCCACAACAAATAGGAAGATTCCACACTAATATTCCAAACCCGTGACGCGGGGGATGTTTACCTCCTCAGTTATTTTGTGATGAGGTCAGAAATTGACAAATCAGTGACAGTGGCGTGCGTGGATGTCAGTAACAGCGTCCAACGCCATCAGCGTTCTTCTACAGCCTCACAGCCATAATGCGTCTCGGTCGCCTAGCGTTAATGAAAACTGGCACGGTGGTACTGGACCTGGCTGCTGGTCAAGACTGAGAGCACAAAGGGAGATGTTGACCCACGAGGACTTGTCTGGTGTTGCCAGCGACTGCACACAAGCAGACAGACTGTTAAGTCTTGTGGCCGCCTAACCTTTGCTGCCACACATTTCAAGTATAATGGTTTGGGCAAACATTTCGCTACAGCTGATATGTTGTAGGCTCTGCCATGTTCCATTAAAGCATTTACATATTTGTCAACATGTGTCCCGGCATACTCCAATATTCCCTTAATTCATAGCAAGGAGATACTATTCTTTGTGTGTTCCTTGTCTTCAATTTCCGTTATCTCCACGGCATGGTGGAACTGGGCCCAAATACAGAGGACAGACTGGAATTTGCCGGAAAGTTATCGATTAGTTTCAACGTCATTGATTATTGTTACATAGCAGAGTATATCTGCAGATGAGATCAAGCCAGACAAACTTCAAGAATCTAACAGACAGATCCACTCTATATTACACTTGAATATTAATACGAGCTGAAGGATATTCTCCACACGGCCACCTTGGCGGCCATCTTTCATTTGGAATTCTGTGAATGTGTTCAGCGGACCACACGCACATTTCATCATCACGCTGAAAAGAAACGTTACCCTCCTTCCCTAACGACGGAGGCACCATGTTGTGATGCGTCGACGTCCACTTCTTGGTCTGTCTACGGTGACCCCCGTCTGCCTGTAGTGCTGAATAAGTCTTACAACATTGATACCGTGGCATCTGAGGGCGTTGGCAACAGCATTGTATGTCGACGCCATCTGCACCATACAGTTGGCTCTTCTCTCTCTCTTCAGCTGTTCAGCTGGGCATATTTCTCGTACGTGTGCATCATATCATGCATTCTAGTCTCTCTTTATATCTTATAGAATCATTCTGTTCGTGAAACTGATGCAACTACTGCTTGAAAATTACTGCGTTTTGGCGATTGATATTGCTATGTGGAAACAGAAAATGGACAAAAAATGTTACCTTGCAACCAAAAATGTTAACAAACATAATTTTCACAATAATATAGACACGTTTAACCAGTTTCATTACATCTGAATCCCTGTTTTTGGTTTATTTCGACATGATCGAAAATCGGACTATTTTGCTCTTCTAAATGTACTTCAGACAGACAGACAGACAGATATTTTATTTAGTATGAAGGCCAAAGTCCCATAATACAAATTAAGTTTTGAAATAGGCGCACATAAAAGTGACAGGCTTATGTCTTCACAGCTGCAGCTCTACTTTTATGTATACATTTAAGAGAATCGTCCCACCATCTCGGGACTACATCCCGTTAGTCGCCTCTTTTGACAAGCATAGGTTTAAGATCTTCACCTTTACGGGTCCTCTATCTGGACCGGAAGTCCTGTGACGTCAAAACACCAGAAATGTTCGAGAGAAATAGAGGATACTAAACGACCTTCCGTGTAATACCATTTTTATCAAACGAGTTAATGATTTTGGTATCAAACGAGCGATACTAACTCTTTCACGAGTTTAATAAAAATGGTATTTCACGGAAGCGAGTTTAGTATTCTGTATATTACTCGCTAACATGAACTGACAGAAACTGCCTACAGTGTGAGAACTCTCAGCTCTCTGCGGGTCAAGCAAGGTTTAGTAAAATTGCGACCGTGACGTTTAACCATTTTGACGTCGTACATCAAGCGGTATTACACTAGTGTACTATTGCCGTAAACATATTACACTGTAGTATCTTCAATGGGCGAGTGATATCTACTAGGCATTTCCGAATGCATTCCAGTGTAACCATTCTGGGCATGAAAGATTGCGACCCCATTACAACAAGGCACATCAGTCAGGGTCTCCTTTCAGGAAGCAGCATTTACTAAGGTTCACCTTAACAGCCATTCTTTAACATTGCACTACGGTTACCTCTGTGACTTATCATCACCTTAGCGGTTTGTGAAAGGCGGGCCTGCTCTTAATCTAGTTGATTTAAAATGATCTAGAAAGGATCCTGCAAAGGATCGACAACGTCACACCAGCATGGCGTTTTGAACAGAAATATGGACTTCCACGACACTGGAATAACACCCCTCCCACATCGCTGGCAAATATTGTCATTTTAATCTTTTCAGTTTAAGTCTTAATGGGTTAGGCTTAGAACTTATCAATCAACGCTCCGAAATACGCACTAAACACAAACTAGAGTAAGTTATATTACAGATTCGCACGTATCACATTATATCCGTGTGTTTCAGTAATGTTTCCTGCCAATGATGAGATTACAATAAACGGTTATTAACAGTCTCGTATTTCGTGATTTCGACATAATATTGATCATTTCATCTGTGTAGGCATTGAATTCCACAGCAGATATTTTAGCAACATACAACAAATCCACGAACGTATGGCATAAAAGTTGTATTTCAAAATGACAAATGATTATTTTCACGATATGCTCGTTTCCATCCTTCCTGCCTCATTTGTTCCGATATGATTTAATGGTAGCATGTTCAGCTTTTTGTGAGAGAACAACTTAGTTGTGTGGAAACCTGTATCTGGATGAAGAAGGTTTAAAGAGCGAGTGAAAGTAGGGATAGTGGAAGCGGCATGGACTGAGGTTATCCTTGGAGAGGTCGTGAGGTGAATGCTATGGCAGACATCCAAGGCACCACGATCACTATGCGTAACACCTCGGTGTCGAAATTCATTATCTCAACATGTCAGTTAAGTCGACTGTACTTTATTTTTCAGGAATTAATTAATTTGACGTTATGCGGAATCAGTTATTCAAGGCTATTATTATTTATATAGAAACGTGTAACGTGCCTTCATAAACAAATGCAGGTTTATAGTGCTAACACAAATACTCATACCATGATTGATGTGCCGTTGATTAACATGAATAGTCCACCCAGACACGGTATTATGACTCGATATCGACCAGCCCATATTTTGTTCACTTGCTACCAAGCACCAACCAGGGTAACCATTTTTCAACGTTCCAACAGCGACGCCTTGCTTGTTTCAAACACGGATAACTCAGCAAGATAGAGCAAGTAGTTCTTATATATTATATATCATCTGTGAACCAACAATTTTGTCTCACCCAGGTCGTCTTTACAGTAAGGAAATAGCATAGCCATGGAATAAGATCATCAAATTAATGAACCACCTTCACTTGCCTGGGAACGCACCTTTAATGTCAGTATATTTTGAACGTACATCGAACGTTTGTTATAAAAATTATAGAACGCACACAATCTAATATACACACGAAATCTGTATAACAGGACGTATTGACCTGAAAGTTATTACCGGTTCGACACGTGTCCAAAGTAGTAAGACTTTCGTTATGAAATGTAAATCATCTGTTATATTTAAAACTTATATACAACCACAAAATGTTTAAAAATTAGAAACTGAGTTTCAGTACCAACGCATAACCATTAACCGAGACGGACATATTTGGCAGCGGTTATGCTCGCATTTTACTGTCTTATCTAGCTGAACAATGATCAGTCAACGTCCTAATGCATCGAAGCATACTCCCTATAAAGATTACATGTGTTGATATATTTCATGATTTGATGAGTTTCGCAAATCGAATCTTCTCTCTGGAGGAGAAGTAGGCACTTCTGTATATATTGCCTACTTTGAGATAGATTCGTGATGACATTTCGCGAAGCACAGCTCAGAGTTCGTCGGTTCTCGAAAAAAACGTCTCTATTTAATGATTGTTTATTATCGCATACTTCTGCTGATAGTCTGTATGGAGGAGGGGCAGACATTATAAAGTGCATGATAACGATTGTCATGCTCATGTCTGCTGATTTATCACATGTTCTCTCATCACATCCTATATCATATCTTTATCCGTGACAAGTCGTCTAGACTTGAGGTAGCCATGCTCTGTTGAACTCCCAGGACACAGTTCACGATATTCACATGGCCACGTTACATCGGAATAAGGAAAACAATGAAGAAAAGCAATTTTTCAAAACTGCTAGAATTTCAAAAAGTGTTTTTAAACTGGTAAATCAATAAAGATAAGAAATCAAATGAATTCCTTGACGGCGCCTGGTGTCTACAGAAACAATGGCATGTGTTAATGTGTTTTGTTGAGGAGACGGTCAGAGCCCGATAACGTTTAGCCCACAACAAAGAAACTGATTGTTCGTCTGAATCAGGCAGGGTGAGGAAATGGTAAATGAGTAGACGCGCAATGCCGAAAAGCTGGGTTCCGTTCCACCAATGAAGCACACTGAATGAAACAGAACCCCAACCTCCCTTTCCGGGATATAACTGGACCAGTGAGTCAGTTTTAGTTCTACGCTGCTTTTCCCAACACTCCCGCAAAATCACGGCGAGGGACTCCAGATGTACGATGGGTACGATGTATGAAACCCATTTCTGGTGACCCCCACCGGAATATTGCTAAAGTCGGCGTAAAACTAAACTCACTCGGACTCAGCATTGTCATAAATATTCCATTTAAATCAATGCATCCTGCAAGTACTAATATTTCGACAGATTAACTAGTCCTGGAATTTATATAACGAGAAACGAGTCCTACCGCCAAGCAAGATATCATGCATGACCACCCAATCCACTGAGGTGCTTCATAGAGGAATACACGACTGAGAACCTAACTCTAGAGTGAACACTCAAACTTGAACCACTTACACTATACGGCGCTGTATCGACTACAACCATATCCTAGTGAGTGAGTCAGTGAGTGAGTTTAGTTTTACGCCACACTCAGCAATATTCCAGCTATATGGCGACGGTCTGTAAATAATCGAGTCCGGACCAGATAATCCAGTGACCAACAACATGAGCATCGATCTGCCCAATTGGGAACCGATGACAAGTGTAAACCATGTCAGCGAGCCTGACCACCCGATCCCGTCTCGTTAGTCGCCTCTCACGACAAGCATGGGTTGCTGAAGGCACGTTCTACCCCGGGACCTTCACTGTTCACAAGCATAACCTAAAACCACATCAACCACTAACTGTACTAATGGTTACATTGAAGACAAAACTCTGACACGCCCCCAGAGACAACGTCGTGCTACTGCAACAAGTTATGATTGACGATCTAAAAGATGAAATATGAACACGATTGTCAAAGACTCACGGAAGGGATACAGCCATACAACGTAGTCGGTTTCAATGGAGAAATAACACAGGAGGTTACCATAGCCAACCTGGTCGATACACACGCGCTGTTCCTTCACCGTGGGGCACAAAGACAGTATGATAGAACAATGACTGTTATAAGAGAATCGTCAGTGTTAAATACAACTGTCTCGAAATAGTTTTCAAAGGAAATTCAGGCCGTCTATTCAAGAGTCATATATTACTTCGCTTGCCCAAATACTCACTTCTTTACAAATCGACAGGAGAGGACGACCGGTCGGGTTAAATAAGATTATTACTTTTTTCCCTTGGAAGTTTTCAAGTTCTTTTTTCCTAATAAGGAAGTCGGAAATAACTGAATTAGTCGTTCTGATTTCCGTAAGGAATATCTGCATGTCTGGCGTGGGAAAATCTACAAGCGAGAGGCACTGTCCGTATGACTTTGTAATGTAGGAAATAGCGACATTCATCAGAGACGTCGGTGATGAACAGGCAACAAACCAGACGCTAAGGGGAATCCATCGACTGCAATTACTAGATTAAAACACAAAGAAGAGCCAGATCCAATTTAGTAACAGTTTGATTAACTTACGCTTCACGTGAATGACGTTTACGTAAAGATTCCGAATTAAGATACAATCGGATGTCTTTGATCAGTGCCGAGTTGACTCGGCAGCTTGTGACGTCTACAGATGTGTGGCCAATAGATGATATAGAATAGTGAAATATTCGGTCTACTATCATCTAGTCTGAGACACCTATACACTATGTACTGTCTTGACAAAGTTGTCGACGACTGTGGTTAGCCAGTACATTGATTTTCACGTTTGAATTATTCAACGCATGGTTTCCGGTTTCGTGCAATGTCCTTTAATGTTGGCATGGCAAGAAATGTAAAACTAAGTTCATTCCAGGTACGGGAAAGGCTAGACAGCTTGTGGCTTAATGAATTTTATGGAAGTGTTTCAGGGATATAAATCACACCTGAATGTAAGATCACCCTGTCTTCGATGCAATTTACGGAAGGCGCGTGGTCTCAGAATTTCGGTTGAGTGACACTTAGAGATTTATCGACAGAATATGGGAAAGAGAGATTTGGATGTTTCGGTGCACTTAAATTATTTCAGTAATCAAATTGTGAGCTGTATAGTGTCGGACTTATCTCTTCCCTAACGCCCTTTCGCCGGCTGTATGATGTTAACATGACATGCTGACATGTATTTATGACCGTGGACGTCAAAACCTTCCACATAAAACATGCATATGTAATTAAAATACACTGACATAGAAGGAACGTGGACGGAATTTGTTTGAGTTATGAGTTGTTAACACATACATATCAGGACAAAGCAAAAGCGAACGCGTGTTTAAAGACTGATGAGTCAGTCCGAATCAAGTCCCCTCTAAAGAGAATGTCTACTTCCCATTAGTGCAACTACTGAAGATCTCAAACTAATGCCCTGCGTCAGGCCACATAATACTCAACAACGCTATAATTATCACACTGCATAGTGTCATTACCGCTAAGACAAAATCAATTGGAACTAAACACTTGCTCAAACAATAAGGATACGAACAGCCTACAGATGTATGTTAATAATGGAGAGTCCCTACCTTTCATAGGATGTCCTCTCTGTAGTTCACAAATCCAGTTCTCTACACGTCGCAGAGATCGAGCTTCAGTCTGAACTGCAATGTGAAGTTATTTAGAATGAATATGGATAGCCAGCTTACGTTGTTGATCGATGCCACGGCCTCTCAACTCTACCCTGCTTACCTATAGAGAAGGATGTCGTCTTGCTGCGTGATTACATCGATTCCACTTTCTGACATTAAGTCGGGTTTCGACATTGCACACCGACAATGAAGAGTTATCCTTATTATGTACGTCAAGTGTGGAGTCGAATGCAGAGATATGACTAGTAGCTTCTTTAGCAGAGGTTGATCGACAGAAATAACATAACACGCTGAACCATCGACATGTCCATGCACACGCATGACGTCCTTACCATCGCGATTGGTCTTGTTAATAGTTAGACACTGTTCCCATGCTTATGGACATAGGAGTGATAAAATGTTGAAGCGTTGGAACTATTCTCAGTATACATTTGCTTTTGGACTTGACAGTGATGACTGATAGCAAGTGTCACTATTTCATTTGTCAAGTAATCCATACATAACCACTGACTACAGAGGCTACGGCAACATTTCCTTCGACATACGAAGCCCATTGTCCCCAGCAGTAATATTGCTGCCTGGAGTATAAATAACATTGGCGTAAAACTAAACTAACTCGCTTCTTCCATATTACCGTATGGGAAACACTGACATGTCTAAGTCTAACGCGTCAAAGACTGTCAGAATGAACTTCAAGTAAGTGGAACTAAGCTAGCTAAAAGTACCTTGATGTGATAAGTAAATTATGAATAGGTGGCCATGTAACAAACTCCGCAGAAACTATACACATGGTCCCTCGATAGGGAATTTATCTTCAAGCTTGTCGTAAGAGGCGACTGACGGGATCGGAAGGTCCTACTCCCTGTCCAGGTGGATACGTTGTCGTATCCCATTTGTGTTGATACATGACCATGCTGTTGATCACTTGATTGTCCAGACTGTTAACAGACCGCCGCCATATAGCTGGAACATTGCTGAGCGCAGCGTAAAACTAAAGTCAATCACTCACACGTCGAAAGAGACCCACTACGTCAGTAGATGTGCCACAGACAAAGTGAACGTATTTTAGTCCTATAGACTAAAACCAAAATGTTCATAATATGAAGTTGCCTTTCCTGCACCATAATGAAAAATGTTAAACAGATAATCCGCTTTACCCGGCGGCCTTTGTGATAGGCCCGTCATTCTCTCATATATCCACCACAGAGGTAAAAGTGTTGTTTAGAATAACAACGAACTCGCTACTCTACTCTCTTTAATGGAACCATTCCCAGTAGTAAACGCCGCGGGAGTACATTTTGGGGAGTATAATTAAAGTTATTCCTTCGTAGGTACATGCCAAAAGAGTTTCCGACTGGCCTCTGACACATTGTAAGCCATCAACCGACAGAGACCCACCTCAATCTGTTATGTCTGCTTTACACTTACGTCACCCCTTGACGTCCATTACACCTACTAAATCAAATCTTGATGTCTGCCACATACCCTTCCCCGCACCATGCCCCATATCCCACTACCCCAACAGAGCTATATTCCCATGGCCACCCTGCTTATTGTAACTGTATACTGTACGTCTATCGCAGAGAGAGACCCCGCCTAACTTGCTTGAGTTCTGCACGAGTCATAGTAGCAAGAGATGAACGTCAAATTTGTTGTATCAATACGAGCAGCTCTGCAAATGGCAAAGCAGCCTTCCGGTCAAGTGTTGTCAGATGTCATTAAAACCAAAATAGAACAGTAATATTTTATCCACAGTAAAAGCTAAACCAAACAATCAATATTGTTAATCGATCCTCTACTTACGAGACAGATGTTGTTTGGATTGCAAAACACAAACCGATAGCTCACCAATATTTCTATGGACGTTTATTATATAATTCATCAAGTGAATAGACTTCTTGCTTCTCACTGATGCCGTTTTGCTCTCCCTGCCATTTTAGATGGTATTAATTGTACCCAGCTCTGATTACTGACTGGATGTGCTATCAGTAGCACGTATAAGATGAGGCACTAAGTCAGCCGCAACATTTGTTGTTTTAAGACAGAGACAGGTGCGAGATCTAACTAATGGAAAAGAACAATTAAACACCTGCTACTGATACTGCCCATCGTCTTTTAACAACCCAACGAATGGGTCTCAGCTGATAATCAGTTTAAGAAGAACTCGTATAATGGCGTGTATACAGAAACTCGTTGATATCATTGGCTGGGATAAGACGAAATGTTGGCCAGTTTGAGATCAAAACCCCCTATTGAACTTTCACAGTATTCAGTATAAAATAGCATTAGCCTGGTAACGAAGTCAACGTCTCAGGGTGAAGAGTAAATACATCGCGTTACTCCGAAAGTTAACCTTGCAGTTCCTTACTTCATTATGGTAAATAATCGCATTCTCTTATAGCAAAGTGTCTTCTTACGGTCAAGCTCCCAACATCGACTGGCCAAAGAAATAAGTACCGTATCAGACGTATTAAGTGCCAAAATCCCCGCTTACATTTGTCCAAAGTACCCCACTTACATTTCTCCGAAACAAAATTTCTAGGGTTTTGTTTTGGACACATAAAGATTTACCCCCTTCTACAGAATAATGTAATCACAGCAAAGTGAAACAATAAGCCTTTGGAAACCTGTGCAGTTATCATGTCGACTACGGTAAAGAATATAAAAGCTTTAACCGAATACTTTGATCAGGGCCAGGGCTTCCCGCTGATGAGATCAGCATTTGTGGAAATGGCACACTAGCTCATTGCAGCGTTTGACATGTGCAACAACTACCGTGTCTGTAGAATTAATGAAACTTAGCACTAAAGTCGATGTGAGGAGTTGTATGTAGTATCCATTGCGTGTTCAAATAGGATTTGTATGTCAAGTCCTTTTACCAAGGTGACCATTTTCATAATGAAATAAGCTAATGACTGCCAGAGTCAGAAGTTCAACGGTCATTGTCGACATCCATTCTCTGAAGGCAACAGTATGTATGTGTATAATAGCTCCCGTGTTACTTCTCTTCATTCGCTGCGTGGTTGGTTTATCGATAGGGGAAACGATGGTATAATCTAATTGGAACCTGTGCAAGTTCAACTGTGGAAACAGTTTGCACGCTTGATGTACACAGTTAATGAAAACTGAATTCAAAGTGAAAGCACAGCTATGACTCATATTCTGATACTGAAAATTAACCAACGGCCGTGCACAATTATTGAAGAGATTTACTTGGGCATTAGCTGGCATTACATTGATCACGAAACGAGGGTTAAATTGTGCAGGGCCTGACACAAATTTTGCAAAGTCGGTTTTAAACACACATTCATGTACGTATCTCTTGTTTATCAACATAGGGCGTGGCACGGTTGGGTGCACATGGGAAGACATTCCAGGAATATAGCTTTGGGTTCGAATCCCTGTCTCATCCTGACTATTTCTTAGTTTATCTTGCTTGTGAGTTTCAACTAAGCAGTAAAGTCTAGAAACCTTCGGCTTTTCTTCCCACATAAAACAGACATAAATGTGTCCCTGTTTAAGATGACATGAACTGCAGCGTCGTCCTCAGTTCAGCGGGTTAGCATTCCTTTCTATATTTGGTTTTGCTTGATTCTTGTTACAACAATTTTCCAACTATATGACGGTGGTCTGTAGATGAACAAGCCTGGACCAGATAATCCGATGTTTAACATCATGAGCATCTAACTATGACGATATCATGATATAAATCAACCAGTGTTGCGAAAGTGACCATCCGATCCCACTTCCCACCTCTTACCACAAGCGTGGGTTGCGGGGACCGATTCTTACCTTTCATGACAGGTAAACACGTCCGATGGTCATAATTGCTCCCTGAACACTAAATACATGCACCAAGTTACTCAGTGTTCTTGTCAACGTTCATGTCAAATAAGGTATTGTAGGTCACAGGAAGATAACGTATCTGGGACGCCATACTGTTGGAACTAGTTTCATAGCACGGACGTTGTAACGACTACATCTGACCTCACAAGACGCCTTTATCAGGTATACCTAGCAGATAGTACATATATATATATGCACCACATAAGGAAAACAGATGTTTCTACGAAATATGGCTAACATTTATAAACCACATGTGGCAAACAAACATACATTTATCAACCACATGTGGCAAACAGACAGATATCCTTCAACCACAAGTGGCAAACAAACATACAGAATTAACCATATGCGGCAATCAGACTTACACTTATTTACTACATGTGGCAAACATATATGTCTTAAACGCATGTGGCAAACAGATATATATATCTATCAGCTACATGTGGCAAACATGTACATCTATCAACCACATGTGGCAAACGGCCATACATGTATCACCACACGTAGCAAACATATATATGTTTCAACACATGTGGTAAACAGATATCTATCATTCACATACGGCAAATAGACATACATGAATCAACCATATGTGGCAAGCAGACATACATGAATCAACCATATGTGGCAAGCAGACATACATGAATCAACCATATGTGGCAAGCAGACATACATGAATCAACCATATGTGGCAAGCAGACATAAATGTATCAATTATATGTGGCAAAGTGTCATATACATATCCACCACACGTGGCAAACAGATATATATGTATTCACCATATGTGGCATACATGTGCCAATAATATGTGACAAACAAGCATACATGTACCAACCACATGCGGCAAACAGACATACATGTATAGACCGGGTGTAGCAAACAGACATACGTGTACCAAACATATGTGGCAAACAGACACAAATGTGTCCACCGCGTTTGACAAATAGACGCATGTATCCCCTACGTGTGGCAAACACACATATATGTATCCATGTTGGACCGCGATGTTTTGGACTCACCTCGCCAGCATTGGCGTCCCGATAAAGTCACTATCACCACAGCCCCAACAACATCTGTTGTCAGTCTGAATGCCTGTTATTCAAAGGACTCAAACCAATCACATGCTGGAAAACTAATATGTAAGTGAACGTGGCAGTAAAAAATATCTCAACAATAAACCGATATTGATATCCATCCCTTGCATTCATCACGCTACAGAAAATACATCCATTCAAGGGGAAACTATATAACATGGGAGCAGGACATCTACATACACCAAACATGATTTGCTGAGTACTGTGACACAAAACAATGCCGTTCTTATTTCCATTTAACGAGGTCACGATTGTCCACATCTGCCGATCAATACTAGACTGGGAAGCCGATGGTCAGTTTCCGCTGTTGACTTTTACCACACTTTAGCTCATCAGGTATATTCGAGTGGCCCTGAAGTGCATACTACAGCATATTTCGACTTCGGCATTGGTTATTCGGACGTATAGTGCACGCATGAGTCGTGAGTAGGTATGGCGGGGGACACCAGAAGTTGGCTTCAAACATTGTACCCATGGGGGGGGGGGGGGGGGGGGGGGTGTCAAAGCCGGGTCCTCGGCTTGACGAGAGCACGCTTTAATCACTAGGCTACTCCACCGCCACTATCGTTGGGACCGTAGTTTAGTTGTATCATGTCATTTTAAATTAACTGAATTTCGAATCTGAGTTTCGCCACGTTGACCCTTGGCTTGTCAACACCTTACAGACTGAGGGTTTCACAAAAGTGTTTAACGCCATAACTGATGAATATGAATCATAGTTTTGGTATCATAGTTCCTATAATCGCCAAAAGCGCCTTTAGACACCATCTAGGGTAGCTGAATTTATTCTTCACATTTAAAGCAAGGCACTACACAGCAAATTATTAGGGGCCCTATGCACCGAAACGGGTTTAATCTGTTAGCATGATTTTATTCACACATGCTGCTTAAACGATCCTGCTCAATAGACATCATACAGGTGCTCGTATAACAATGCAACACCTTAACATGTTCAACAAAACAGCCACCGTGGCATGAACAACGACTTGATAATGCGCTTTGATAAGCAGTGCAATTCATTTCGACAATACTGACTCGGGGACGGATGATAGCCAGGAAACGCACAGGTTGTCAGCGGCAGTCCAATGTAATGGAATTCAAATTAATAACAATAGAGGAAAATCGATATGATGCAGCTGAAAAACAGATACTAATTACTCGACAGCTACAGAATAAACAGGAAGCTTACCGTCTATCGGAAAACGGAAAATAAACCAGTGTCTTTTCAACGTGTGTCAACAAAATGAGCAATGTAAAATAAATATGTATATACTGCAATGTGTAACAAGGAACGAATGTTTTGCCTGTATGCATTATTGATTTTGTGGCTAAGTGGGGCATCTAAAAGAACCAGTGGGATAAATAAGGGTTTTATCCACGCACGTATGTTCAAAATATGACATCGGTTGACTTGTGTATTAAAGGAAATGTAAATAAGTTGTGTTTTATGGCTTTAATAGCCTTTATGAGATGCAGGTATCAAAATGTGGTGCACGGGGACGCTACTGACAAACCGATAAACATAAATAGGGTGAAATGGGATTTGAACACGCAATCGTAGATTTCACAGCGTCTCCAATCACAATCCTTTACCTGACCCTTCTAGAGGATCACGTCTCAGAATTCACAGAGATATTATAACGACACCCTTCCCAGTGGATGGATCGTTATTCTTCTTTCACAGTTAGGTGAAACGTTGCTCCTTACAACAGAAAGTCATAGTTATTCACTCAAAACATAGCGAGCATCGTCGCCTTCTCGTTTCAGATGTAGGAGGTGGTGGTATAGCGACTTCGATCAGACCAGAGGATGTAGGAGGTGGTCGTATAGCGACTTGGATAGAGACCAGAGGATGTGGGATGTGGTGGTATAGCGACTTGGATAAAGACCAGATGATGTAGGATGTGGTGGTATAGCGACCTGGATAAGACCAGAGGATGTAGGAGGTGGTGGTATAGCGACTTGGATAAGACCAGAGGATGTAGGAGGTGGTGGTATAGCGACTTGGATAAGACCAGAGGACGTAGGAGGTGGTGGTATGGCGACTTGGATAAAGACCATAGGATGTACGAAGTGGTGGTATAGCGACCTGGATAAGACCGGAGGATGTAGGAGGTGGTGGTATGGCGACTTGGAAAAAACCAGAGGATGTAGGAGTTGGTGGTATAGTGACAATGACTTGCTTATAGTTTGGTATCTCAGATTCACCACGATAATGACCCTTGGTTTGTAAACATCAAAGTGACAAACACTCCCGACCTGCAGAACTCTGAGGTACTACTGCCCCACATCAAACATCGACACATACAGCAGGAATGCGGTTCAAAATGGCGTTAAACTAAAACATATTTACTGGCACACAAAAATACCTCAGCGACATATTGACATTGACTGTTTAGAAATGACCCCGAGATCTCCATGCCCGTTTCAGAGTCGACCACAGAGGAACTGACGGGTTACAATGCGAGACCTGACTGGCTCCTCTTGTCTGTCTGGACAAGGCCTGACTACTGCTAACTGCTGCTTACTATACAACACTCCTCCAACCCCATTGTGTCTCAACACACCTAGTTAAGTATGTACGTTTTCTCTCAATTACAACAACGCTCTGTGACCTTTCGACTGACATTATCGTCTACTGTTTCTATATTAAAGAAACCATATACAGCAAGGAAACGTTTCAATGCCATTATCAGCAACCCAATATGCAATTAGTGAAGCGATGTGTTTATCTGTACGTGTTGGGTAACCGAGGCCTAACCCAATGCAATCATCCATCCAGTCTTCACATTCACACACTGTACTGACATACATACACTATCAACAGCATCGATAGAAACGGAACCCCTTCCTCCCCAACACTGCCATCTAATTAAAGCTGTGCGATAGTTCTTGATGCCAGCCACTGAATCTTCATCCAAGGAGATATCTTGCACAGTGGTTTATCTTTGCACGCGATCTCACATTCCCATGAAGGCTATACACTAACTCTGTATGTAGAAGCACAATATCCACCAGGAATTCATTCCTTGAGAGATATATAACTCTGTATGAGGTAATGTGACAATATCCGGAAACAGACAACCTTGAAGTCGACAGGTTGACAGTGTATGAAGCAACATGGCAGTCACCCGGGACAGGCTGCCAAAATCCCTCTTACAGTACGGGCGAAGAACCAATCTCACAACAATAGTGCATGAAGGTCGTGTTTGAATAACGTGACCTCTTGTTCACTATATTTAATGACTGCAGATGCTGAGATTGTAGGTTAATCGAGGTGGCGGAGATTATTGAATCCATTTACCCCGAGACCCTGCATAATGTTCACAACTGGTTTTTCGTCCGATGACCTGGAATATTTAGACTGGGAAAATCAAACTACAATCATATAGCAACAGTAATTCTGAACAACGTACCAGGAATCGTGTTTACCTTTCTCTCTACTGCCCGCCGTAAAACCACCAGTACACAAATCAGTGTTGTTGTTGTTCTTCAGGGGCATATACAGGTCTTTGAGAAAGGCGATGTACACTCTTGAGTAAGTGGGGGCGCACACTTCATTTTCACGAGAGTTTCAAAGGTCGATAAATGAAGTTCAGGACCAAGAGTGGGTGCGCACCCCTGTATACATCCTCGATATCTCCAGGGTATACGTTCCGATAAGTCTCCACTATACCCTGGATGCATCTACGACTCAGCCCCATGAATTCATTACCTCCCTTGGTTGGCTTTTCATCCAATCAGGTGTATACGCTGCGAAGTTGAGCGAACCAATCACTACTCACTTTCGCGTTTTAAATTATCTAACCGATTAAACTTGGCAAAACGAACCATGCAGATGGTCTCTGAAACTGGCAGAAGGAGTTCTTGCATATGTTTTGTTTATATTTTCAGATCTATCAATGTGTCTGTATGATTTCCCCAAAACCTGAGTCGCACTGCGAACAAACCCTCGCAGCTGCGACCGCCATCTTTGTTGACACTGGCAATTTCAGTTGTGACGGCGGCTTAGTTGACTGGCTACTGTGAGAATGCGGAACCAACGAAGGGAGGTAATAAAATATTCCGGCCACGCCGTTGAGAGGTTACTTAAGGTTTTTAATCCGTAACACTAAGCAGAGGTTATTAGATATGCTTATTTTTCTATCTAAAGTAATATTGATACTGTTACCGTCTCTTTTATTTTAATTAAACGGTTCCCTTTCAAATTACAAATGAATACAGTTGCATACGGTTATTATTTAAATGAAGTCAATGTGTTGGGCGCAAATAGGCTTTTTACTGGCCCCAGTCGCCCTAAAACTGTAAAACCAACCAACCAACCCGCCGTAGATGCGTCCAGGCTATAGTGGAGACTTATCGGAACATATACCCTGGAGATATCGAGGATGACCTGTGTAGAGACGCACCAAAGCCCCAACCCACCCATCCCTGAATCCACCTATGTCATGGGCTGCTCTAGTTTAATTAAAATCATAAAAGATAGATATAAAATGGATTAAAAAGATCAAACTCACACCAATAAAGTCCTAGCAACTGATACTAGCACGGCAGATGCCCGGAGAAGCAACATCAGGCTCACACCGCAAGGAACATGTGGCATATGGCACTGGGCCCCGTTTACAAAACTCTCGTAAGCCTGAGATCTTGTAACTTTTCTCGTAGCATTTGCACCTATGTTACAGTATGCCAGGTAAAATGCTACGAGAAAAGTCACGAGATCTCAGGCTTACGAGAGTTTTGTAAACGGGGCCCAGTGCCATATGCCACATGTTCCTTGCGGTGTGAGCCTGATGTTGCTACTCCGGGCATCTGCCATGCTAGTATCAGGCTTACGAGCGTTTTGTGAAACGGGGCCCAGGTCCGTGGAATAATTCGACATTCTTCTTCTAGGGAACCTGGATCAATCCTTGTCCTGCAGCTGAACAATGTGGCTGTTGTGTTATGAAGATGTTTTTTAAAGTGAACATTACTGGGGAACGTACATACCACACTAACTCGTTGGCATTTGGCGTTTGCATTTGCAAGAACGTTCTGTTCAGTTCTGACTGTATTGAGACTCGCATCGTCATTCTGACCAAGATCATCCGTGAAATGGGAGGTCATAATGACAGTCATGTAAGCTATCACGTGAGCTGTCAAATTTCCCCCTACCTACGAATTATTTCAAAGCATTTTTTTTTCTCATGACATCCCTCCACATTACAGTGTTGACTTCTGAAGGCAATATCTCGCCATTCACTCTCCCCATTGGCAGAAAACAACATAGAATTCAATCAGTTCTGAATAGACATCAACCTCTCTGTCAGTCACGTCGCTGTCAACGACTTACTGTCATCTCAATTTCTGACGACGGTGGTGCCAATAACTGTACATTTTGAGGCCTGAAAGCCCCAACTCCTTGATCGCCTGGTCAGTGTCTTTCGACTAACAATGTACCCCAAGGAATTCGTCGCCATCGATTTGAGAGTCCGGAAGTGCAGATCTTCTTTTGGCGTTTTTACAGTTGGTCTGCCTGTTATTTGTGTGCCTGCTGTCTGCTCGATATGTATGTAACGTTGCTTTAGGTTAATTACAGCAAGTTTGTGGCAACCAACAGTTCTAACACTATGGCATGCGCCCAATCCACATCAGACCATGGGTCTGCTCCCGTTGTTCCAATATGTGTTGTGGCATATCTGTGGTAGGTTTCTTTCAGTGCGAGTGTCTAACATGCCGTCCATATCATTCACATACCCTGATAGCACATGTATGTTCGGCAGCCCAAGTGGTAGGTCTTTGGGCTTTTTTATCTTTTTTCCGCATTTTCTACAAAACGACCGTGTCGTGGAAGCGTATTGTTTGGGGTTGTTTTTGCACAAAGTATTGCGATGTGTGTTTGCATTGATTTTTGTTCGGTCTGGTGTTTTAAAGTTTTTGCAGTTTCATTTTTTAAATGGGACAGTGTCTTTGGTTGTCAATTTATACCACTCAGTTCTGTCTGAAAAATATATATGGAAAGCTCAAGCACTTACATACGAACATGTACTTAGAAGACATGTCAGTTCCCATCATTGACGTAATTAGGATCGTAGTGAGAGAGTGAGCTTTGTCAAAACATGCACAGTAACCATCAACAGACGTTAACAGCTTGAATTTGTAATACAGCAATCGAATATGCATGTTATACATTTAAATTTCCAGCAGTTACACATTAAATAAAGTGATGAATATTTAAAACGTGAAAAGTCTACGTCGTCTCATACATAGGTACACTGCAAAATACTAGTATTGTTTACAGGTAACTCAATGCAGTCATTTACAGCCTCGGAGTTTCGTGACCTCACGATACAGACAGCTAACTTGAAACTTTTTATTCTGTATAATCTCTCTTCATTTCCTACCGTCCCAGAAAAAATCTCTATTTGAATAGGAACATCAAATACCCACTGGTATACTTGAATGCTGGAAGGAAATTACTTCGTTTAACAATCTATTCACCAAACTGCACTTCGTACACATACACGCGTCATAGGAAGCAACGAAGTAACTACGCATGCGCAGTTGACACAGTCAGGACGCTTTCACTCCGTTTGATGTGGCAGATAACCTATATACAGACTACGTGTGTCAGTTCAAAGTTCGAGTCTGGACCCGATGAACCACTGGTTGGCAGAATCAACAGCAATCCCAGCAGTATATCTTAAAACGTGTTTAAAAAGTTACAACGTGTTTAAAAAGTTAAAACGTGCGAATAATAGCATTAGTAAGTTATTGCGAGGAAATTATCAGACGCTGACCACTTGGTTCGACAACATTGAAAAGAAAGGCGTCTGACTGCAACACCAAATCACAAATCTCAAGGCTTATTGTGGTGTGCACCATAGCAGAATCAGATATGGTACAACCAAGTGACATTCAGTTTCAACTGAATGGATTCGAATACTCTAAATGCAATCAAGACAAGGCCCTGGAAACAGAAAGTTTAGAAATTCACGCCGGATGACTGATGAAGAATTGCAGAAGGTGATCGTGGCGCCACAGGGACATATCAGCCGGGGTCACGTGCCCCAAGTCCAACTGTGATACATAAGGTCAGGTCAGCAGTAAGTGGAATCGGTTCATGTTTGAGTAGCTTTACCGCCTGACACAGAAACAAATAAAGGAAAGAATATATTGCCTTAAAAACAGCAACGGGTCTGATCGATACCTTCATGAAACGATTGTATCGATTTCTTACACGACTTTGTGAATTAATCGATAACATGAATGAGACCTGCACGACTACACAGAAGAAATAAACTTTAACTACATAACTCTGTGGATAAAGTTTTTCGGATCAATTCTGGAGACAATAAATCTCTGAGGCGAAGCAAATGACCACCATTTGCTGAGGAGGCACGGCATTGGGCAATACTTAACGCAGGCACTGCGGACGATTCTCTGCATCATACGAAACATCCCAACAAAGTAGAAATCCTACTTGTTAAACTATCAAACGGAACACAAATTGTAGTTTCGTGTTTTGGAACGACTTTCATTCTGATTTATTTTCATGTAAATATTGATTAAACAATCCACGACGCATTCGATCTGTGGGAAATCGAAGCTTTACTGTGATGTAACCTATTATTCAATAACATTTGCATCTGAAGTAATACAACTGATGCAATATATTGCTCATGTTCTAGAAACGTGTAAATCACTCTGAGGAAGAATACGCCGTGGATGGTGGCAATATTACCTCATCACATACAGTGCATGTGTCTATTGTTAAACGCCGCAGTCAGCAATATTCCAGCTAAGTAGAAGCGGTCTGTAGACAATCGAGTTTGGACCAGATATCCAGCACTCAACATCATAAGCATCGACCTATGCAACTGGGATGCGCTGGCATATGAAAGAAGCCTGACCACCCGACTAGTCACCTCTTACGACTTGCACGGGTTACTGTAGATCAATGCTAACCCGAATCTCCACGGGTCACAGAACGTGGGTGCAAATAGACAGTAAACAGACGAAAATATCACAAAGAAACAACGTCGGCAATGCGAAGCAGCACGGAATAAATCAAAAAGAGGCTCAGTCGGACTTGACACTTCATATGTTGAAACTGAGGACAATTTGTTTACGAACTCAGCGTCGCACGCTATCATTTCATAAACATCAACGCTGCATGTCTGGGAGGGAAAGATAAAATCTGTCATTTTGCTTAATTAGCAGATAAATCAGTGAGGTAAAATGCATAAAAAGCAGTGAATAGACATGTGCTACACAGGTGCACTGGCACCGTAATAGAAGCATTTGTGAACCGAATTAATTCAAAGCGGTTACTATTAGGCAGTGGAGCACATTGTAGTCAATTTAGGCTCAGCATCATTCCTTACTTTGTTGTATATATAGACGGTCCCCGTGACGTAACTTCAACACCCAGAATCAACCACTGCTGATAAGACACGCACACCCACTCACGCACACGCGCAACTGGGCTAGTAGGATGCGAGACACAAACCCCTCTCTCTCTCTTTGTGTGTGTGTGTGTGTGTGTGTGTGTGTGTGTGTGTGTGTGTGTGTGCGCGCGAGAGAGAAAGTATCTAAATGTTAGTTGGAGTTAGGCCAACACTAAGCTGACGCGTCAGGACATGGGGCATGGTACTACCTTGCTGCCACACAAACCAAGCGATCGTCAGTATGCTTCTGTTCTATTAACTAGTTATATCAAAGTAACGCTATCTGTGCAGTGTACAAAACACATCAGACAGTGAGACACTGACATTGACATGACATTCAGTAAGTACGGAAAGCTGTAAGAAAACGAATGCTTCCATTTATTAAAATATTCACAGAAAGAAAATCACAATGGCATGGTCAATCTCTGATCAAGGATCAATATCATAATTCCGACACACCCAAGGGCACTTGATTGAGATCTGTTCCCGCTACCGAACATAATGACCTTCGCCAGAGCGTCATGTAAGGGCGGGTATATTTGTCAGTGTTAATAATGGACAAACTGAAAGCTTCAAGCTATATACACATTGTCCTGGTGAGAAACGGAAGGCTGAACTCCTATCTCAACAGACTACTGATAAAAAACACTACGCTTGCGTCAGCGTTAAAAAATCGATCCCAGTATGTTTTTGTTCCACTTATTTTATAGCCAACAAGAAAGTAAATGCGAACATCTACGTTGGCGATGCGCCCTTTGTTCTCCGCTGTCGGTCTACAGTGTGCTTGACTACATTCCTCGTTCACATTAACGATTTTAGCTTTTTCAAGATACGTGATCACAAGTTCACATTTTGGTATAAAAAATAGGTATGTAAATGCTGGACACGACTTGCAATCACGCAAAGATGTGCGTCTAAGTAACAGCTCGCCGTTTTAAGTTAACAAACTAACATATAAATTCTCTCGTATCTTGAAAACACATTGAAATAGCTTGTTATCAACAACTAACTCATTTGTTACCAAAATGGAGAAATGCTGGAATCTTGGTTAGGAATCGTTTGAGAAAAGAAGTCGCAATCATTACAACAGTCTTGGCATGATGCATTTGTAGGCAGGACAAAGTCGTAAGACCACCCATCACACCAGTGTGAGACAGGAAAGTGTAGTCATTAAACTTTCAGTGTTGGGCTTAAGTCTGCTTCTGTAGACTGTATTTCTACTGTGATATGGAAATTTTTGTTGATAACGCTGAGACAAGTGAAGATCCGGGATTGAACTGGTCTTCATCATCCAGTGCTTGACGGAAGAGGCAACTAACAGGATCGTGACGCTCGCTTGTTTGGTTAACACACGTCATCGAATACCATTTGCGTAAATCGAGGTACATGACGTTGATCACCGGACTGTCTGGCCCAGACTCCATTATTTACAGCTGGAATATTGCTGATTGTTCTGTCAAACGTACAGACATTACCCCCAAACCCATTTAACCGAAAGCTCCAATTCCGAGTGCGACACGCTAGACATACATGATGCTCATCAATATTTGTCCGTCCGCCAAATTGTTCAGATGCTCACGCAGCTGAAGACCCTATTCAGACGAGCTATGGCAACGACTTAAATGAACGCAAAAGCCCACAGACAAACAAAGGTGCTTAACTAACTAATGCCTTCCTTTGTGTCGACTCTAATTCAAAAACGTTTTCGAATTGGCGTGCCTTTATGACACATTTCTACTTACAACTTCCGTCAACTTTAAGACAATCAGATTTCTGGTTCTGGTTTTGGTTCTGGCATTTTACTGTCTTCTTCCGGATGAAAACTTCTCCTGCATTCTTCAACCTACTTGAAATGATGGTATACTGTAAGAAGATTAATTATTAAATCGGTATATTATGTAAATTAGCAATGATTATTTCACACTCTCTACAATCAAATTTGTATACATTCAGAAGAGGCTGTACCATTGTATACATTCAGAAAAGGCTGTACCATTATCCATACCTCACGTGTACACTCAGTTGTACACATGTTTCGGTTTTTCATGAGAACGATTCACTAGCGTCTGTACGTGAGGGATTGATACGACCTACACTGAAACCTTTTAACAAACACCGTGTATCGTCAATATGTGATAGTGATCCATAAACACATATGCTCATGATACAGTCGAAACAGAACAAAGGGCACTGGTTTTAATACTTAGAGATTTCTAATGAAAAGTAAAACTGTTTCTACGTGTCATATTTACTGACACAATTTGTGTCACTAAGAGTAACTGGTTAAAAAACTAGGAAACGAAGGATTGTCAAATATATTTCCAAACTAGGGCATGGATTATACAACCCAGATCTTAACATTTTAGTTCGCAGCTGTACCAAGCACTCCTATTTTACTGACGTAACATTCAAATCTCTGTCTTTTCAGTTCTTATTTATTCAGGGTTTAAACTTTTTTATAAGTTTGATTGAACAATCTACCTGAAAGACTGACAAAACCATAGCAAAAGCTGACATAAGCCTACTGTTAACAAGTTATGTTGGACCAGCACGTAACCTGTCTTTTCTAAATGCGCTGTTTTCACACTGTAGTGGATTTAAATGTTGAACAAACAAAAGAGTTCTTTTACTGACGCAGCTGTGAAAACCTGACGCAGTGTTTACAGTCTCTCTTCATCACCACTCCTTGTTCCGGCGCTCTCTCACTGCCCCGGAGCTGCTGTTTCACGCTGTGTTGTTTCGAGATGCAATCTGATTGCTGCAATGTTGCCGTAACTTTTACCTCTACTATTAATAACGTTGAGAAAATATATCACCCTTGTCGAACACCAATCACTATAATACATTTGTTGCTAGCATCTCATCGCAAATGTGATCATGCGGACCTGGTTGGGAAATGTTGACGATACAATCACGGAGTCTGTATTTGCGATGCATAATAGTGTTTAGGAATTTTCCATTAAACAATGAGGCAATGAAGTTCATACATTTAACTACGCATGCAAACTAAAGGTATTTGTCATGACGTTACACATATCGAATGAATTCATGCTACATAGGGCCACAAATATATTGGCAGTTGTCTGCCGCCAGTCTCTAGTTAAAACGAGCATCCTTCAGACGGAACTGACTAGATTTTTGCCGACGTAAGTCTGATATAGCGATTCGAATTTTGAATATATCATACTCAGTATTCAACTTCCAAATTGGGGGCTGTGCGCAACTAGGAACCGTCCTGGTCTTTCCATTAAAGTTTGACGCTTGCCTTTGAATAAATCGCGCCCTTGCGTCTGTCCTAGAAGTAATACTTGCTAAGACAAAGCCGAAGAAATTCCTCGCACTATGAATACCAAGGCAAACCGGCATGGAATATAGACCAACCAACTTACGCCTGAACGAGCAAGCTGCTACACTCGCTATGTCAAAGAAGTATCTTTATCACATGATTAATTTAAAGCTCTTGTGCAGGCTTCAAATGATGCGCCCTTGTGATCAACATTAATCAAGGAAGTGCACGCTACCCTTTCACTTTGACATTTAGCAACACTGTTCTGTTAACAAGAACCTGGTCTTCAAACAGATTTTCACAGCTTCTTTTGAAAATTTGATATTTTATGAATATTAATGACCGTGAGACCGGATGTTAAAGAGTTTTGTTTGCCATTTGTTTTAAAACTGTTTTTATTTAATTATGTTTCTGCAGTTCTGTTTTTAATGATAAGATGACGTGAAAGGTCGTGTTTTTTCACAGGTCTAGGAAGTGGAAAACTTCATTCTCAAAATGGTGTGCTTAGCAGAAGAATTAAGTCACTTCATCACCGTGGTTGGTTGGTTTGTTGTTTAACACCGTACTCAGCATTATTCCAGCTACATGTCTGCGGTGTGTATGTAATCGGTCGAGATAATCCAGTGAACAACAGCATCGGTCTAAGCAACTGGGACGCAATGGTATGTGTCAACCAGATCAGCGAGCCTGAGTACCCGATCCCGTTAGTCGACTGTTACGACAAGCATGGCTTACAGAAGGGCAACTCAAATCCGGATATTTACGGGTCTGTTAATGTGGAGGACGAGCATCTGCATGAATGAGCGAGAACGTGAATAATTTTATGTTGCTTTTCACGAAATATCTTTGTAGAAGAACTCTGGAAATGCGCTTCACGGGCCTCTGCGTGTAGATCGAACACTTTTATCACCATGCGTCAAGTTATTGTTCATAATGCACATGTACGTAATACACATATCTATATTCATTGTGTTAGCCCAATGAGATACCATGCCGTATTTTAAAAGGATACCATCTCGCATTGTATAAGGATACTGTACATTATGTACATGGATTGCGAAAGAGATCTTTGACAATGGGCCATTTTCAGGATTATTTGCCATTTTCTGAATTTAGAATGGGGCACTGCCCTTGAATTAATAGTAAACCTTCAAATTCTAAGGGGCTATTTTTCATTCTAATGTGCAAATGGCTCATGTCCCCTGCCTTTCCAAATCCCTGTATATAGGAGCAGTCCGTTTTTTAACCTCCGGTTTAATTCGAAGTTAACTCACCAAGCCCAAACCTCAATCACAACCCATTCTCCCTCCTCTGAACTAAAATAGTTCAAATAGTTAACTGATTGTTGTTTAAAATTGCACATGGTCTTAAGCGATGTGGCGGTCGGTAATACCCCCACATATTAACACGGTCTGAAATGAAGTCGTTGATCTGAGATATGGCTTGTGTAACAAGAGATAGTAATCTCTTAGAAGATAACAGACAAAGATCGATAAAATATCCCAAGAAATTTCAGAGCATGTAAACCATATAATTAGACGTGTTACATTTTCTAATGTTCCTGTTGTTTGGGGGTTTAAAAGGACTTTCAGATAATTACTTCCATACATGGCCCGACATAGAAAAATGGTTTTCGTAAATGGCTATCATAATCTGTAGTAAGATCTTCGTAAAATCGTAAATGTCTTTCTTGATCTAAAGTCATAATCTTCTGGTGTCTTCCAAAATTTCTACGAGTCATTAGGTTAAATAAAAAAGTGAAATGTTTCTCGGGCATCGGCGCGTCACTTTTATCGGTGCGCTTAACAATTTTGTTATGCCATTTATAAAAATTAAATTTGCCGCGTCCCAATCATCTACTCTAGGAAAGAGAGTTTGCAAGAAACTGAATCTACAAGTCATTAACACGTGCTAAACTGCTAAAATAAAAACGTGTTCCGCCCTCGTCACTCTTTTTGCATCACAATTAAAAATATAGTCCTACTGTCCTCGTCACTTTTGAGAAAAAAATGTGCCCGAGAAACATTTAATTTTTTATGCAGCCTTAGTAATCAACTTGCTGTACTGATGATAACATGACCTATATATACCGAGAATAAAAAGTTAAGCGCCAGCCTATTTCAAAACTAAGATGTGAAGCTGTGGAAATGCTAGGCTGAACTAATTGAGAAGACCAATCCATATCTAGAGAAAGTTCATCTGGTAACTTTTTAGGGATGCCATACTCATTTTTACTTACAATTAAAGGAAATGTTGTTACAGATACGATGACACTGCTTTTAAAATCAAAACCGTTCCTGTTGTGCTTATACAACACTATTAAATATAGGTTTCACTTGTTAAAAGTGACAATCATGTGACCATGTAACAGTCATTACTGATTTCCACTTTTCAAAAGAAGGTAACCCTTTTGAGGAAAACAAAAAACATGTTTTCCAAAAGCGGATGCATCTTGTTGAAAGTAAAAGATAATTTCCATTACGGTTTTGTTTTTAAACTAAAAGTACTAAAGAAAATTATGATAGCTCGGTTTTTTTGGGAAAGATTTCCTGTGTGCCAACCTGTATATTTGCGAAATGTACTGGGTGTCTGTTAACATTTTATTCACAGTATATTTGGATTGTTGTAGCAATCCAGGGAACAACTATGGCTATCCTTGACTGATACACACAGGTTATTAAGCAGACAGGTATATGCCAGTGTGTTAATCTGTCTCATAGTCCCTGAACCTTCAGCATATTTCCCTTCTGCATAGCCAGTGCTAAAGTACTAATTGAAGCAAGTCTAGATTTCCTAAACTCCCGAATTTCCCTTCTTACTGGGGTTCCTTTTCACGTTAAGGAATTGTTTGTTTCTATCAACATTATAACACTCCGAGACTAAAGGTTAGTTGTGTCTATGTCCACATTTTGCTGTGTGGAGGTCCATGTACCCGCCATTTAACATTGTCTTGGTTGCTTCGGAGTTGATATTTGTCTTTTCCTTCTTATATTTCTTTTGATCTAAACTATGTATGTTCCTCAACATGTTTGTTCCAGGACGTTCAGTTAGTAGCATTTGCTGTCAGGAGGAGGGTAGAAAACCAGATAATTTTCAAGTTATGTTCTCAGTCGCTCGCAGATGTAACTGTTTTGACAAACAGTGTCCGTATTGTGACTGATTACTGCAGGCCTAGTCCATCACTGCCAACATGGTGTCAAAGCATCGTGTCCCAAGGTCTCGTACGTCAAACCGGGGCAAGATACAAATATACGTGATACTTTTTCACAAGCAGAAATACAAAAAAATCTAATGCGCGTGAATATCTGTCCAACATGTGTTTCTGAGATAAAAATCTGATCAAGACTAACGTAATTACATACAGCTGCAACGTCAATATCACAATCGTAAGTAATATATGCCACTAACATGCTTTGTAGAATGAATCACTCTGAAATAACGAGGATACTAAATTATGCCTAAAAGACACCCGTAACAAATACATAGAAACGGAAGATCAAGTGTTATCCTGGAAACACTGCACAATGCAGAATAAAAGATCGAATAGCAAAACTGTCGCTGATTTGGACATGACATTCACTCGCACCACTCTTACACATTTGAAAACAAAAAGTACTGATTTATTAAATGTTATCAGACGCATGGCGCCTTTGAAACGTTTAGATAGACTGGTAGAGTACGAAGCTACCACTGACTCCCAACAGTGGCGATTCACGTAAGAACCAGTTTGAAGTGAGGTGAAAAACAGTAAAATATACCTTTGTAAAATGATCCTGCAACGTTGCGACGAACAGTCGTCAACATTCTATCTCACACTTACAAACAAAAACCATTTAAGCAAACATTTAACAGTTAAGTAAAAGTGACTACAATCTGCCTTAAAGTTTTCGATTGCTACAGACTGTCATGTTCCTGTCAGAACTAGTTATATTACACACTTGTACAAGCAAGTCTACTGGGAATTACGCCTTCTGCCCGTAATAATCGACAGGAGGCAAATACGGCTTAAAGGAGCTGACAGTGATACCCTTGTTCTGCATGTCTAAAACACATAGGGAAAAAGGACGAACCAGTTGTAAATCTTACAGGAGTGATCATCAGCACCGATGAAATCAATTCTGAAAAATGTAAAATTTTATGTTTTGAAGACATTATGGATTCCAACAGTTTTCTATAAATACTGCAGAGGGGAATTTGTGGTGTGTTAAATACCTTCAACAACTCTCGACAGCAGTTTCGGGTCAGTACGGTTGGTTCGGTATTGAGAGAAATCGTGATTGACCAGGGTCCGGTTTTAAATATTCCACCTCACAAATCCTCAATGTTCCTACATTGCGGCTCAGTGATGATGCCAGTTTTCTAATACCCATACACATAAAACAACTCTTTGTTTTCCGAATCATTGATGATGCTTTAGCTAATGCTCAGAAAACACAATATCAGCATCTTTCTTCAATCAAGTAGTTACTATGCTACTCGCTAACCATATTTGGCAATAACAGCGTCTATGGAACCTCCGCAAGTAATTCCAGACAGTGGTGGGATACGTGGATTTAAATACGTCCTGTCCATAACAAGACTTCCTCTGGCGGGGTGAAGGAAACCGGTTAATGACACCAGAACTCCCCTCAGTCTGAATTATCACTTCATTTGACCAAGATGCAGAATGGTGACTGTATTACCGCGAAGCCAGACCAATTCAACCATTCTATTCACCTAATAAACTATTCTATTAAAAACTTCTCGAGTCATCAACAACAATGAATAGTTTTACGCCGTGTTGCAATATTCCAGTCAAAACACACGTGGCAGGGGCACCGGGCTGAGATGATGATCTTTGTTGCTCAAAGGTGGAATATAGTTGTTCTTATTTTTCACTAACTTAATTTATGAACATCTTATCGGAAACGATGTTATATTAAATTAATATTAAGAAGGGTCAGTTTTTGTATAAGTGGGCTAACGTAATAGTTATCCTTTCACATCAGGGGATCCAACTGAGATTAGAAACATTTTTATCAGTAATAACCAGTTTTCACCTAGACGGTAGCTGATTGGACACTGGCCCTATTTAACCATGAAGCAGTTCCGAACTGGAGCTAGGAACTCACTCAAAAGGAAATGTGACATTTTGTTTCCCTTTACAAACTGAGCAATCCTGACACTCACAGATCAATAGACAACCCGTGGTTTCACTAAAGTGCACTTTGGCCCATCAAAGGATGTGTTTAAGCGTCAGTGCCCCCTACACAAACTCGAGCATGTCAGTAGTTGAACTCTGTAACGTTGTATTGAACCCGAATCCGTTTTAATAATGAAATCCTCATTTTAGTACACAATGATCTGAACGTTCTGTTGGGTGTTGGAATTGAGCCCAGTGCGAGTATTATTCGTTTAAGCAGGTTACAGTCAATGTTTTTGTTTATTTGATGCACCTCACTGTTAGGATGTTGGAGGAGTCTAACACCAGGAAATGAAGATTTTCTACGAGAGCGTAAAGCGAGTTTCAGTGCCTTGTCGGTTTATTACGGGGCTTGAATTGCACATTAGCCGTACCCATTTCGTCGGAGGCCAGCTTTTAGCGGAACCTATCCAGTTTCAGAGATGTCTGTGTAAGAAGAATGTGTTCTGTGCAGCTTTCAAGGGTTACCGTTTGTTGGTATACGCATCTCATGGGAAATGACAAATAATCCGTCGCAAACCCAATCATCCGAATAGACGGCCCAATCGTTGTAGGCGTGATGTAGCAATGATCCTAAATGATAGACAATGATCACTGAACCGTCTGCCCCATATTAAACAGCGCAGTTAATGTCTTCGCTGTCGAGTACGAGTTATGACGTAGCCATGAAGTAACTGAAAGTGGTATGAAGTAGAACAAATGACACTGTGTCATGACACACACGACGACATATTTACAATGCATCGGACCCACACCCACAAATAACAAAGTATCGAAGCAACAAGAGTGTTTCTGATAGACATTCCGCTGTCGTCTTGTTACAGCAGTTGTAAATCTGTTACCTAATCCCTAAGTCAGACAAACTTATTAATACCGAATTATCAGCACACCTGACTTGCAGTGTCCCACCTGGTCGTCCTCTATAAGTATGAGGTATCTGTATTATCACAGAACGTTATTGAGCATATACAATGTTCAACAGGTGCGTGCATGTGGCATACGTGTGAGTTTGCAGCCCACTCGTCCGTGTCTTTGTTTGAGTAACGTCCTTGGTCGTTATGGTTAACGTTGATTAGGAATCAAACATTTGATATTGCAGTTGAGTAATGGAGGCTCTGCCATTCAAGTCGTTACGCCTCAGACTGCTGCGAAAAAAATACGTAACTGCAAGTTGTTACTAAAAAATGTATCTAGGTTTCAATTCGAAAACAGTTTTGTTGGACAGCAGAACCTGAATACATATTCGTCGACCGCACTGCTATTCCTCTATCCGCCAGCCCAACCTCATCCACCCGATACAAACTATCTCACTGGACGATTATATCAATTAGTCATTCAAACTTTGCAAGTTCAGTTAATTGCACTTATATGTTCAATCGAACTTTTATACTCTCATTTGGATAGGACCTAAATCCAGTTGTAAATGTTCCCAAATGCCAAGGGTTGTATTCTTCACAGATAAAACATAACTTCTAATGGTCTCATAAAGATATTGGTTAATCGACTGATTGTGAGTGCAAATAGACCTGGACTCCCATATACTGGCCAACAATTGATCACCACTGGCCCAGTCTAGAGCAGTGGCTTTGGGTGCAAGTTTCTGATCAATAGAAACATGTGACAGAATCCCTGGACTCCGACATGGCCAAAACCCCCCACCGTTTCAACACACAGTGTATCCTACCAATACAAAACTGTATAAGCGTTGGGTGTACTTACATCATATTGTCAAGGACCTAGCAGCTGCAAAACGATAACCACATATTTTGGACAAGATATTTTACTCTCTTGGTGTTGTATTTGATACAAATGTTCAAACGTTCGCCACTGTTATGAATGATGGCCATGTAACTCCTTACATGAGTTCAGAGAACGTCATCATCCACAACATACGATAACTGGAGTCTGTGAAAGCTTCTTTCTGTTATTGTCTTTACGTACACGTATAAGATTATTGTACTAACATTTGCATAGAGCCGATATCCCTCGATCATTGCCTGTCCATCACAGCGGCACATCGTAGTTTCAATCACAACTCCTGGGGATCACACAAGTCTTGCTGCCTACCAGACGCACTGAGTTAATGTTGCTTTCCCATCCTTACTAGGTACCCATTCACAGCTGGGTTGACTGGGACACAGTCACAGTACTTTGTAAAGTTTAATGCACACAGTTGAACCCGCAACTAGATGTTTGCACATATTCACGCTACCCCATCTGATCATCTACCAACACGTAAGTGTACAGGGTTGTGTAATGCACACTAGGGCTTTTGGCAACACCGACATAGCCTGCACTCAAAGCTGACTCTAAGGTTTTTGAATCCGACCATAGATCACGACCCCTCCAAGCTCACTGGATTACCAGTCTGGCGCCGTAGCTAGCCCACAGCGCCATCACCGATGCAGTGAGTGAGTAGGGTTTTACGCCATTTTTAACAATACTCCAATAATACCACGGCGGGGGACACCAGGAATATATTTCATACACTGTACCCGTATGGGGAATTGAACCCGTGTCTTAGGTGTGACGAGCGAACGCTTTAGCCACTGGGCAACCACACCGTCCCTTGTGAACTGTTGGACAGGACGAGCACGAAAGTTTTTCGAGCACCTGTTGAATCACTGTAACTTAATGTAGGTTCGTGTCTGCAAGTCAAGGAACCTGTCGATCATAAATTGTAATGGACACTTTTGATTAACAGATATCGTTACTGTTGCTCTCACACCGTGATCATATCGATGTAAAGCAATGCATCCATGTAAGCGGTTTATTATGACCACTGTTAATAGACTTGTGTACCTATATGATTGGCTACTTTGAAAGCAGGCTCATCTCTTCCTCACTGAGATGGTCCTTTTGGTATCAGTACACTTGGGATGAGGTAGGGGGTCATTATCGTGGCGTTTACAACATGCATTCTCTCGGGTGTGTCGGCACACTGTGTGAAGCCCATTTCTGGTGTCCAGAGCCGAGATATCGCTAGATGTGTGCGTGCGCGCGCGCGTGCGTTAGAGGGGATGATGTAGCAAATGCATATGCCCTGGTGATAACTAAACCATGTCATCCCGACATAAAGCAGCCAAGCTATTTAACCAAGTGCTCTATTTGCTAACAAACACGTCCACTCAGCTGAAACGTTTCATTCCACTGAACACGAGAGTGATACCGTTTCCTGTCACGTCAAGCCATGCCGGGGTTTGTCAATGAAACCAGCTGAGTGGCTTTTGTTGCCATCTTTGTTGGACATCATGTAATAGTGTCATTGAATTACCTTGTATTACATGGCAGATTGAATTTCTATATGGTGCATGGCTGCTTAATGTACTGAACTTACATGACCTGTATATTAATAGAATGGCGATATCCGAGACTGACGTGCAAATAGTCCTTGTTAAACACATCGACACAGGGAATTGTAGTTAGTGCGGTGCTACCTCTGCTGGGTGTATTGTAATCTGTTTCAGTCGTGCGTATGATTAACGTCAATTGGCTTCATTTTGATAATATACATAAATGACACATAAAAATAATTCGGGTAAATGGTTAATATGGCAAACTGGGACATTGCTGCATATTATTGGACTGAATATGCAAGTTCAGCAAAACGTTTCCGCTTGAATGACATATGCTTGTACAATGAACATACACATGTCTATACACATGTCTATACACTGGACATTTGTGGGTGGGGAGTGTGTACACGCATGTGTATAGGGGGTTGTGGAACACACACACACACACACACACACACACACACACACACACACACACACACTTGAAAATTCCTGGATCCGCCTATGTATTTATAAGGATGACCGTGCGTATTGAAGGAACATAGGTTCCTGGTTGTTAAAGCGTTCGTTCGTTTATTCATTACTCTAAAGACCCCACATTCTCCCCATAGTTACAGTGTGTGAAGACCATTTCTGGTCGCAAACGCCGTGACATTGCTGGAATATTGCTAAAACAGGCCTAAAACTAACTCACTCACTCATTCACTTTCTATAGTTATCGTAAAATATGTGATTTGAGTAAAACCGATCCTTGGGGACTAGTATATATTGCTTTCTTTTTCAGTTGTAGAAACTGTTGAATACATGTATACTGACTCCATTATCGGCATCTGGGTTGGGTTTAATCAGCTGTATGTAAGTATCAGATTTCATTCTGAATCCTGTAAACTTTCAGAAATCTTACCTTGGCCCAACTTAGACATACGCAATACTTAACAATACAATGTCATTGCAAGGGTATCGTACAAAAAAAAATTACGATAATAGAACACTTAGCCTAGTTTTCAACACTGACTCACCTCGTGCAAGCGCGCTGATATATGAGTGAGTTTAGTTTTACGCCGCTTTAAGCAATACATCAGCAACACCTGCATGTGACATCTGTGTAGTCATCTGTGGAATCGAACTCGAGCCTTAGGTAACACAAGCGAACGTTTTATCCACTAGGCTACCACCGCTTATAAAATTAAAGAGTGAGTGGGATGGTTTTACGGCGCTTTTAGCAATGTTCCAGCAATATCACATATATTGCAGATTTCTTCATGCGCCTTTTCCACGTTAGCAGATATGCTCAAGGCGCAATAATGACAGATTAAGCGAGTCTATAACATTTCTACAGCAACATGTACACGCCCATGAGTTCCTAATAATATATTGATAACAGGTATGTTTTGAGTCACGGCGAGGGACACCAGAAATGGGCTTCACACTTTGTGCCACTGTGAGGATTCGAACCCGGAACGGGCGCTCTAACCACTAGGCTACTCTCACCGTTCTATGAATTTAAGAAATGCCAGCATCCCTTACATAACACTTAATCATCATGTAAGATAGGAATATGCACAGGGTCTTCAAAATATCACCTTTATCTAGTTAGTGATTGAGTGAGTTTAGATTTACGCCGCACTAAGTAATATTCCAGGCTCTATGGCGGCGGTCTGAAAACATTCATGTCTGGACCAGACAATCCAGTGAGCAACAGTATGATCATCGATCTGCACAGTTGGGACCCGGTGACATGTGTCAACCAAGTCAGCTAGCCTGACCACCCGATATCGTTAGTCGCCTTTTATGGCAAGCATGGGTTGCTGAAGGCCTGTTCTACCCCGGATCTTGATGGATCACCACCTTTATTGAAATTTAATGATTGTATTCACACAAAGGACTAAAGTAATTAATACAGTCCACCCGAATATCATACAAAAATACCATGAAATGACATGACGTTGAATACTGATTGAAGTATCCTTTTTCACTAATTCAACAGTTTCGATAGTATGCACCATTCATACGTTTTTCAGTGACTGAATGGCGCCAAACTTCAAGATAACGTATTGTTATTATGTGCAGACCTATGACGAGACGACGTGATTCCGCTAATAGGTTTCAAGTTAGCTGTGATTCTATTGTATCAAAACCACTGCGAAATAACCCTTTTCGATAATTACAAGAAATATCCGCTGAAAGTACTGCACGTCTGTACGCATCCTCGATATAGAGGAGACTTATCGGAACCTATACCCTTGAGATGTTGAGGATGGTCCGTACGGTAAGCATGCGTTTGTGACTCACTGTCAAACACTGAAGATAACTTATCGCAAAAAGTGAACGTGCAGTACCACAACAGTGACAACCGTTACAAACCTGTATGTCAATGAATCGTCCTTGTCGGGATATATGGCCTCACCCTGCAGTGTCATCGCTTATTTGTTGTGTAATAGTAACTCGGTGTTCCGTGATCAGCATTACATTAAATATCCATATTCCTTGACAATGCCACACCGACGTAACAGGCTGACTATGTCTTCCAAAACAATAAACTATAGGTACAATGAACTCCACGTCAAATATTAGTTCGTTTTAATCTTAGTTTGCTCTTGGCATTACGACTAAAACATAGAGAAAGGGCTCTGGGAAAAGTTCGTTGTATCCATCGTTCGTTATAAGCATAGTATCCTATATGTTGTTTGATGTCGTCATTTGATGACCCCGATTTCAGAGCATTGGTGATACAATGTCTTATATACTTGGTCTTTATCTCATATTTTTTTCATTTTGACGAACAGCTCTCCTGGCGTCAGTGTTTGTCAATCTACACTTTCAGCAGTATTAGTATCTTTGTTTCTTAATATTGGGAACTTTACTCTGCCAACATGTGATGCAAGGAGGCAGTTATCAGAGCTTTATCTCGTGAAATATGAACACAATTATAAAATGAAAAACTGTACCTCACCAAGTAGGATATAACCCAGGTCACGTGACCTTGACCTATGCGATAAATTCTATACATGCTGAGGAGAATCGGATACAGCTTTTATTGGAAAACAAATAGAAAACATCAAGAAGAAGGACATGTAGAACGTCCAGTACATCAGCACGGATAAAATATAATCTGTCTCACAGTCCCTGCACCACATTATTTTGCACACTACCAATCCTTCTATGCAGTGCTAGAGCCTTACATGTAGCATGCGTAGATTTCCTCAGGTGATCATGAATGTCTGGTCCCCCTCGGGTACCTTCACAATTAAAACGGGTTTGTTTGTTACTATTATAACGTATATATATATGTGCAAGGTGATACTTCTCAAACGTTTCATGATATACATGTAATCAGCTGAAAGTTGTGATAGTATTGTTCGCCAATAAATCGCTGCAGTGTAATAGCTACAGCTTAATACGTGGTTCGATTCTATATTAGTTACACACTTCTCGTTAGTGTTATCTCTTTCATAGGTCATGTATCATTATCCCATACAAAGAATTGCCAGTGGGATCTGAGTAAAGGGTAATAATCAACGTGACCAGAAAACGGGATCAATAATGAGTGAACGTGCATACCCACACAATGAAATCATTCTGAGGTCACCCGGTGTATATAGATCAATCATAGCAATATGTAAATTTTGTGTGAAATAGTGGCATTCATAATTATCATATATCCCCTCTATTTCAAATGTAGATGCATGCACTGAAGATGGATGGATGAAGGGTTGGATAGAAAGAACAACATACTCTACAAACACACTTTTAACTAAAGTTAGTGATTATTGAGTGCCTGAGTTTACGCCAGTACATAATCGGTGAAATAATAGTTTCAGTTGGCAGCACATTTTCTTCAAATATACATTAAAACTAAAGTACTATCTCCTAAGAACAGCTTCTATAGTGATAGCAGAACAAATACCTGCCTCAATTCTCATGTAAAATGTATGTGGATCAGTTGTTGCTAAGTAGCAGGTGCTTTTTAAAGATACTAATAAAAAATTGAAACTTTAACTTAATGTTAAGTTGGCGGTGGGAACCATTTCAAGACAGTGCATTAATAATTCATCATATGCTTTATCAAATTACACTCGCATTTTCTGATGTGACGTCATCAATAAATGTATGAATTACAATGTACATAGTACTCGCGGTATAACGAGGAAATTGTCAAGCCACACTCCGACATAATGTAATATACGAAGGCATTTGACACACAGCCTCGTATACAGAACTAATAGAAAACTTACGAGAGTAAGATTAGTTGTGTGTACGTCTGTTTTTAGGGTTAATCGTGCACATCTAAACAATATTCACAAACCAACTTTTCAGTTACAAAACTGAGTGACCTACCTCTATCATCTGTCAAAGCCGCGCCTGGGACAACAGCTTCAGTCTGGAGTGCAGTCTGTGTCGTCTGCTTCACTGGAGCTCAATCCAGCCCGTTGCCATCGTAATGATTTCACAGACGAGTTTGAAACTACATAACCGTTGGTGATAGAGCGAGATGCCCTTCAACCTTCCAACCTGCGGCTGTACGTTATGCAGAATATACACTATCTGTAAGAGCCCGGATGCTGTGTATATATACCGCTGACACACACTGGCTGGCACTTAATCGAAACGTGGATAAAATACATGCCGTGTTTCATTTATACTCATTAAATATGGAAATTAGACGTCTCTGAGTTTGGATTCTGGTTGATTAATTTTCCTGTCAGTGGCTCCCGTATTTCCTGGTCCCCTGGCACGACATACGCCAGAAGAGTGTAGGCGACGGTTTGTGATCTACAAGACAGTCGAACCACCGACTTGCCCGTTTTGCAAAGTCAAACAAGTGACCCGAATGTCATGACTTGGGAGGAATGCCTAATTAACAGACCATCGTACACAGTGATCGGTTTAGAACTTGAGAAAAAAATTATAGGTCATATGGCGAGACTTTGAGTTGCCTCTGTTTGAGTTTTTGTCTCGTGCAACGAGCAGACGATATCAGCAACCAGACGTCAAGTTAGGTCACGTGAGTTCATTGTGACCCAGTCGCGCGACAGATAATCCCATCCCATGTCGGCCCAGTGGGCCTGAAACAATGTCTTGCGAGGTTGGGAGGAACTTGAAAATACAGAAATTAGCTCCAGGATTTTGACACTGTAAGGTTAAAATGTGTCACTACTGAGCCTCTAAGGCATAATCATGGCTCTTTAATTTTCTTCCAGTTTTACTACATGTAACCATTATAATCATTACATTTATCGATCATATTTTAATTTTAATTGATAAAACAGCAGATTTTTGATCGCCCAAAGTCAGTATTTGCGAAATACATGTGTCAATTTAGTTTCATGAATTATGAATACATTGTAGACATTAAAATCTATTAATTCATCGATGTATGTATGTATGTATGTATGTATGTATGTATGTATGTATGTATGTGTGCATAAATGTATGTATGTATGTATGTGTGCATGTATGTATGCATAAATGTATCTGTGTGTATGTATGTAGGTATGCATGTATATGCATGAATGTATGTGTCGGTGTGTATGTATGCATGTCTGTCTGTCAGAGTGCGAGTGTAATTTTCACGAATATGTGTTTTGTCATCTTTAGTGACGTTAGTGTTGCATTTTCACACACCATTACGTGTACCGTGAAGTTACTGTCATAACACAAAGCCTCGCTATAACGCCATTCACGATCGGGAATGTCAATCAGTCTTGTGTAACGATAATTGGGTGGCTTCATACGTCTGGAGAAGTTAGTTAGTAAGAAAACAAATGTAACTTCAATGCGAATGTTAGTTCTGTTAATATGACCTTCAGTCAAACAACACAGAATAGCTACATCACCATCTATAAGAGACACGTGTTTGCGTTATATAGAGGTGCTTGCGTATGGTGTGGAAATGAACCACTGTAAGACACAATACGACTCCATTAATTATCATCAAGTATATAATATGCGTCATTCACTGCGCCTCAAAAAACATGGTTAATTACAACACCTGTTCTGGTGGCAAGAAACACGCATCATCTGTACGAATTGGACAAATTGCATGACGTTTCCCCACAACTAATTATATATACCTTTGAAGACGTGTCGTGCGAAAATGCTTAAAACGAAACTAGTCGTGAAACAGTTTTCCCATGTTAGCACGTCAGGCGGTCTCCGCTCGAGTCATTCTCGTCTGCTTCAAGTTGACCTTGACGAAACGAATTGCTTAATTTCGAGTTAGGATCGTAAAATTGCCAAAGCTCATTTCAACTATATGTGGATGCCGTGGAGCTGTGCTGTCTCTCGATCTCGGCTGGTGTGAGGTTTGGACGAGAGCTGAACGACTGGCACGTGCCATTAAAACCTGCTTGGACGAGCCTCTCGTGGAACATTCACTGAGGTTAAAGTTCACTTGTACTCAACTTCTGGTGAGATTATTTGATAAAAAGTGTGCGATGATGTGCCAGACAATTAATTTGTGTCCAAACGGTTAGTGAATGATTTAAAGTTCAACGTCACTTCAGCCATACGGCGATGTGAATCATGTGACAATTTGACAGTTAATCATGTTTATGATCACCTGTAACAAGCATTTGCCTCACCTGCAACAAACGTTTACCTCACCTGTAACAAGCATTTACCTCACCTGTAACAAACGTTTACCTCACCTGTAACAGGCATTTACCTCACTTTATCAAACGTTTACCTCACCTGTAACAAACATTTACCTCACCTGTAACAAACATTTACCTCGCCTGTAACATTTCGACTCTAAGTTGCTAATTTAGTGTGTGTAAACGCTCGGCTCTAACCTGTACCATTATAAAGATTTAGTGCCAGTAAACCGAATATATGACTAATGAAACTAAATGGAGAGAGAGAGAGAAAGAGAAATAGGATGAAAGAGGGAGACAAAGCAGGGGAAGGAAGGGATTCGGAAGGACAACAAATATTTGCTTGAGTTTATAATTGTCAACGCATACGTTGGAACAAAACAACAGCATACGTATGTTTAAAATACGAACCCAGTGCGTGCGATACGACTCCCAACAATTTTATTTACATTTATAATACTTAGATATCTGTAAATGGAACACTTTGGTCATTTCTGACAAACACAGCGACGCTGAGTCGTTGGTATCGTCGTACTTCACCGACTCCTTTACTTACGTGTTTCTGATTTCTGAGTTAGTACGGTTTTCAGGCAATTTTCTGTAGCGGACACAGCTGGCGTTAGATACCACGGCTTTAGCAAGCATTATAGTTGTTTATTAACGAATAGTAGGGCTGTAAAACTGAATTGTCTATGAACCTTATGTAACACAACCAGATCATTCAAGTGGTTGAATTTCAGATACGGGATTCACGACATCAGAGGACAGTGCATTTGGAGTTCTTCGTATGAAAACACCGAGTAGCGCACACAAGTGAGAGTTATCATTCTACTTTCAAACTACAAATTGTGTTGTAAGCTATTAAACCGAATCTTAGGATGTGGTAAAATGCACCTGAACTCATCCGAGCTGAGGCGTTGTTGAGGATTAGACTTTAGATTCTTAACACGTACATGCCCTACTGTGTGTCCTGAAACCATCAAATGCGTCAGCGTGGATAGTCCTGCAATATGTGGTGTATCTGGGATTACACCTTCTCAGTACAGATTCTAGAATTGGTCTCAACCCATGCTTGTCGTAAGAGGCGACTAACTGGCTCGGGTGGTCAGGCTCACATGGAGTGAGCATAACTCAGCAGCACACGAAGTCAAAGTCAGCGATACAGTCATGTCGCAAACACTATACGTTTCCATGTATATGAGAGCGATGTGACGTTTCACCTAAGTCTTGGTCGCGAAGTGTCCTTAAGTAAGAATGGATAATTAACCTCAAAATCTAGGCGTATAGAAAACTTTAGAAAGCGTAGGAATAATTGTAAGATTAATTAATCCAACCTCTAGTTTAATCATGGCTAAACATGCCGCACAGATAACTGTGTACTCGAGCCTTTCATCTCGCACAGTGTCTTTGTTCAATGTAATACAAAGTTTCTTTAGAATTAATACACATCAGTTCAAAGCGTTAAAAGATGCGCCCATATGAGCAAGCGAGAAGAGAAAGAAGTTACAGTTTGCTGCATGTGAAGCAATGGAGCTACAGGCAATATCGCGCCGACCTCACTCTGTGTTGCATCAGTCCCACTTTCTTGTAGGAACAGGATTGGATTCTGTACAATGCCATTCGTGAATATCCATAATGCAATATGTATTCGGATCTGTGAATTACGCTACGGCTTGCAATCACGGTACAGTGTATTGGATTGGAACACTGTTTCAGTAAGGTCAGATTCTAAGGATAGGTGACCAAACCCATCTGGCTCTTAAGTGTTAACCCTTAGGGGAAGGTCATGAACTAATATCAGTTACAAACCAACATAATTATTTTCTGGATGCAGCTGGTATTTTAACAAAGAAGCAGCAGATCCTGTTAGCAAGGGACATTACTCTACACAGCAAACTGACTCGAATTCCCCAGCTAATAACGTACTTATTAGCTTACATGACTTCAAGCACGAAAAAGGTTCGAAATGAACGACCCCCTGACAATTGCTTGTCTATAAGGACTCTACTCGTGCTTATGTGGCTTATTAAAGTGGCTTACCTTCATGGCATTCCTTCATGGCCTCCCTTCATGGCTTATCTTCATGGCTTCTTTAATAATCCCACTGTAACTGAAATGCAGTTATGTCCGGAATGTTTCACATATTCTGTTATTTACTCCATGACTACTGTGTTGCGGATCGTTGGTGTAATCGTTCAAATGGAATATTATCAGACCATCTATAACTTCCTCTGTCGAACTGCCTTTTTCTTATATTATTGTATCATAAATGTCAAACACCTTATACGTTCAATTACAATTATTTATTGATTTATGAACTGTAAATACTTCAAGGACATACTCTACTTTATTACTGTACAAACAGATCGGAAGTGGTGTATACACGCATTGCAGAGAAAACTGATCAAGTGAAACAGAACAATGTACACCTCTGAATTTTTTTAAAGTAACTGTCAACTCCTGATACATTGAAAGTACTGTCTGAAAACGATGTAGATATAGCAGGATTCCACCAGTACATAAAACACATGTACAAATAAATACATGTGGCATATTGTGTCTGCTGACACGAGTTGGATCTTGTTGTGTTTTGTCTCATCCAGCACTCGCCCTGTCCTTCACAACTTCCGGGGTTCCTGTCTAAACAATACTTGGCTATGTCGCACTGGTTCTTGGGCGTTGTGAAAGCTTTTGTTTTTTTCGAGGATATGCCCAAGAAATGTTTTTGTGGGTCTTCCTGAACGTTCAAAAGGCCTGTGTCGCGTCCAGCGAGATACCAGTGAGATGTCTGTGCTGTGCCCTGCTGCGAGTTTCAATATGAAGGGTGTACAGTACACCCATAACAGCTTACATGAATTAACTACAGAACTTTCCTTGTAACCATAAGACAAAATATTATGTCAACCTCATCAACCACGAACGCCTAGGGAAGCGTGAAGAAGTTGGCACCCATAATATGTTGACTTATAATTGAACACAAACTTCAAAATGTCTCTCAAGAACCTTTCCTTGCAGCCTTGATGGGCATATTTCTGTAGGGAGCAAAGTAACAAGATACCTGCTGTTGATGAAATGACAAAAGTGGCTTCAGTGTTAGCAGAGATAAAGGGAGCCTCAAGCCAGGATGAGGGAGACCTTGGACCTCAACCACCGATACTGATACAATACATGTCATGATGATGGATGACCGTAGTCCCACATTTCATCATGTAGCCAATACAGTACACATTAACTAGACATGGCGGATGTGTCCGCACACGTTGCTAACCCCTGCTACATGCAGTCGTATTGACCGACAAACAACGTTTTTAAAACGACATCACTGTGATGTAACACAACAAGTCTAGTTAGCAGAAAGCGGTTTAAATCGATCAAAATCAGAGCCGTTATGATAGAAATTGATCTAGCTAGTGTAATAGGTTATCCATCTCGCCAAGCCAAATCTGATGCTATTCTAACTTGGAAGCGAGATAGAAAGATGCTTATAAAGTATTCTCTGGAATCTCACAAGGGACGTTGTCGCAATGTCACCCTCGGTGAAAAATAAAGAGCATTATTCTGAAAGCCTCAAATCACCAAAACTGTCAAAATGTCCCGTTATTACATTGCCATGACTTGGTTTCTGTTTGCTTGCGACAGCGTGTACACACGAACATGACCCCTCTCGAACTCCATAGTCAGAGAGATTTACGGGTTTCACCATGTTTCTTTTCCAATCACATTGCGTTACACACTCCCATTCATTTAACATTTGATCTTGAAGACAAAATGGCATCCGATCCAACATAAAATGTAGGTTACGAGTCATGTCGATATTGACCGGTGAGTACATCCATGCCCCAAGCAAGATTTACATTACAATCTGCAGTTTTACAACATTTTCCTAGACATAGCTACTGCCTACTTAGAAGTAAATACCCATGCGTTCTGTGTCAAGAACCTCGATATACATTTTAGATCAGGATCTGAGGAGCTGTTAAGTGTACAGAAAGGAACCCCAGCCATAGATCACACAATTACACATTTATTAGTGAATCCCAGATGAGTAAGTAAACACTCCTTGTTCTGCACACACAGACACCAATCTTCGATTTCCGGCAGAAACCATTACCTGGGCAATGGCTGATTGCTCCCAGAAGAGTTGGCAGCAATCAGTGTCACTGGCCGCTAAGACGGACGCTGGTCACACCATGCCTTAGACCACTTTGTTGATCTCAGATACCATGATTCTCACGTCCATGACAGAACCATTCCAGTGTTTAGTGCTAGCGACATTATTACTAGTAGGCGTAGGATACTGTTACACTTATGTGAATCTGTTGATATAGGACTTAAATTAGAACACTTGTAGAACATGGTGTCAAGTAGATTCGCAGTGCCAGTTATGTTCTTTTGTGGAGACTGTGTGTTTGAAATAGACGATACTGATAATGAATAGGTAGTTCTGATAATAATTGCTAATTAACTATATTTGTGTATGCATGTTGTACATGAATAGCGTTTAACGCCATAAACAGCCATTGTTATCTTCGTCAGATATTGAGAGCAGCGGGGTGAGATGGCACAAAAGTTACCAAGTCACCTGTTTTAGCAGTTTAGGTCGCAGAGGATGTATGTGCTATATACTAGCGGATTTATATACTGTGGTGGTGATGTATGAGCTTGCGCACATGCTGGATTTAGCCTTCCGTCTTCTGAAATCTGAACAGTAGAACATCCATATTATACTGAGTGTCACATCGACTGGACTGGGTAGGTTCAGTAAAGAAGATCACAATGTTAGTGTTATTAGTCCTCATACATACATATTCCCCAGGGAGTTGAGAATGACATTTTGAAGACCCACTAACCCTAGATAAGGTCGTGCGCCTAAAGCAAGCCCTCTCTGTTGTGGTAAGTAAATGAACAATATCCATGACGGTTTGTGATAAATACATTCATAACGCTAGACAACATCTTACCTGCTTCTATCTGATCATTGTACACAGATATCACAACCTACTGCAGAGACGAGATTGTTGCCGGATGTCGATCATAGGGCACATTAGCAGTACGTAACAACGTCATATGTGTCCACTACCGGGAGTGAGATCGATTACTTAACCATCAAACATACTTCTAGGGCTGCGGCGTCATCAGCGACTTCACTATGACAATACAACTAAGGTGGCGATCAACAAAAGACATCAAAGCCTGGCCAATGTTTTCACAGACAAAGGGAATCCGTGTAGCGTTAGGAAGAACCCATTTGATGTCAGAAATTGATAGATTCTCTTCCCTGCCAATACCAAATGACAACAAAATACCTGATTCCACAATATCGATCTTCATCGGTGGAACAATAACACATAATCTAGTCTTGGTCTCGCTTTTTCAATCTGTTTTCTGGTCGTTCTCATTTTTCAAACTAATGGCTTTCAGAATCAAATAATTAGGCGAGATGATGAAACAAGAAGGAGTTGTCGGTATTCGCAATGCTTGTTTTGATTTGATTGATTGATTGTTGGCTTAACGCCGCAATATTCCAGCTATGTGATGGTGATTTGTAAGTAATCGCGTTTGTTCCAGACAATCCTGTGATCAACGCGTTTGGGTAAGCCTGACCACCCCATCCCGTTAGTCAACTCTCAAGACATGCGTGTCTGTTGAAGATCAACTCTAACCCGGGTTTTCACGGGTCTGTATAAGGATGTTAAAATTGTGGTGAGACACACCACAGTTCCACACCATTGTGGTGACTGTAATTCCACGCCATAGAGGTGGCCGCCGTTTCACGCCATCAAGATGACCACAGTTCCACGTCATCGAGGTTACTGTGGTTCCACGCCATCTAGGTGACTACGGTTCCACGCCATCGAGGTGACTGCAATTTCATCCATCCCGGTTAACTGAATTTCCACGCCATCAAGGTGACAGTAGCTCCACGCCATCGAGGTGACAGCAGTTTCACGCCATCGAGGTAACCACAGTTCCTCGCCATAGAGATGACTGCAATTCCACGATATAGAGATGACTACACTTCCACACCATCGAGGTGCCTGCAAATCCATGTCATCGGGGAGACTGCAGTTCCATAGACGTGCCTTACACCTGTAGTTCAACACCATCCAGGTGACGGGAGTTCCACATGATCGCGGTGACTGCAGTTCCACGTCATTGTGGTGACTGCAGTTCCATGCCATAAGGTGACTGAAGTTCCACGCCATTCCGATGCCAGCAGTTCCACGCCATCCAGGTGAATGAATTCCCACACCATAGAGGTGACTGCAGCTCCACGCCATCCAAATGACCACAGTTCCACGCCATCGAGGTGACTGTGGTTCCACGCCATCCAGATGACCACAGTTCCACGCCATCCAGATGACCACCGTTCCTCGCCATCGCGGTGACTGTGGTTCTACGCCACCCAGATGACCACAGTTCCACGCAATCGAGGTGACTGTGGTTCCACGCCATCCAGATGACCACAGTTCCTCACCATCGAGGTGACTGTGGTTCCGCGCCATCCAGATGACCACAGTTCCACGCCATCCAAATGACCACAGTTCCACGCCACCCAGATGACCACAGTTCCTCGCAATCGAGGTGACAGTGGTTCCGCGCCATCCAGATGACCACAGTTCCACGCCATCCAAATGACCACAGTTTCACGCCACCCAGATGACCACAGTTCCTCGCAATCGAGGTGACAGTGGTTCCACGCCATCCAGATGACCACAGTTCCTCGCCATCGAGGCGACTGTGGTTCCACGCCATCGAGGTGACTGTGGTTCCACGCCATCCAGATGACCACAGTTCCACGCCGTCCAGATGACCACAGTTCCTCGCCATCGAGGTGACAGTGGTTCCACGCCATCCAGGTGACTGCAGTACCACGCCATCGAAGTGACCACAGCTCCACACCATTGAGGTGACTGCAGTTCCACGCCATCGAAGTGACCACAGTTCCACGCCATCCAAGTGACCAGAGCTCCACGCCATCGAGGTGACAGCAGTTCCATACTGTCAGTCATGAACTGAATGTCCCTTTCAGTGTAAACGTTGTATTACAAGAGCGTGAGTGACGTATTTCTATGGATTCAGTGAGTAAATGCTTATTACAGAAGAGTCACTAAGGCAATGTTGTGTAGCAGGTGAGTGAAGGGTGGATTATCAGAGACTGAATGTGTGAATACTATTTCAAGTGTGGGTTAAGGTTTAATTTCGCGAGTCAATGACGTGTCCCATATGTGAATGTTGCATTACACGTCAGTGAACGTTACATGTGGGTGGATAGTGCTTTACTTCTGAGAGACCCGTGAAGGTCCCGGGGTAGAATAGGCCTTCAGCAACCCATGCTTGCCATAAAAGGTGACTGTGCTTGTCGTAAGAGGCGACTAACGGGATCGGGTGGTCAGACAATCATGTTGTTGATCACTGGATTGTCTGGTCCAGACTCGATTATTTACAGACCGCCTCCATATAGCTGGAATATTGCTGAGTGCGGCGTAAAACTAAACTCACTCACTCACTCATTACTTCTGAGAGAGGACTGTATTACACTACACTTGATTGAATACTGTATCACATGCGAGAGGTCGTATAATACGTCACAAAATGTTTGAATCACAAGTGAAGGAATGCTGCATAAAACGTCAGTGAATACTGTATAACACGTGAGATATTGCTGTTTAACACGTCAGAGAATATTCTATGACACGAGCGAAAATGTAACATAAGTCGTCACTGAGTATTGTATTACACGTGAAAGATGTTGTCCAAGACGTCAGTGAATATTCTATAACACCTTAGAGAATGTGGCTTAAGACGTCAGTGAATATTGTATGACACTTGAGAGAATGTGGTACAAGACGTCAGTGAATATTGTATCACAGACAAGTGAAGGAATGTGGCTTAAGACGTCAGTGAATACTGTATTATACGTGAAAGAAGGTTATATAAGGCGTCAGTGAATATGAGGCCTCAGTGAATTTTCCATGACAAGCGAGAGAGTGTGGTATAAGACGTCAGTGAATATTGTAAAATTAGCACATGAAAGATACATTTTGTCAGTGAATTACTTATGATACACGGGGCGGTGGGGTAGCCTAGTGGTTAAAGCGCACGCTCGTCATGCCGAAGACCCGGGTTCGATTCCCCACATGGATACAATGTGTGAGGCCCATTTTCTGGTGTCCCACGCCGTGATATCGCTGGAATATTGCTAAAAGCGGCGTAAAACAAAACTCACTCACTCACTTATGATATACAAGTTCGTGAATCTTGTTTCACAAGATGGCGAATGTTGTTCTGTATGTGAGTACATGTATTAAAAGTGAGAGAATACTACTTTACAAGCGAGAACAATATGCATAACTTGCATGTATTACGCGTCAGTAAATGTTGTATCAGCAGGTGAGTGAAAGTGTTTTAACAAGTGAGTGAATGTAATCTTAAAGGTAAGAGAATAACGTTACAAACATCAGGCGACTAATCTCGACAATGGTGAGAACAACGATCCAAAACACAGGATTGCGGTTGTGTGGACCTGTTTTGCACAAGACGCAACACAACCACTACATAAAGCGGTCACGTTTACTCTAAAAGGTTTAAGGCTAGTGTTAATGAAGATTGCACCTCTTCCACCTTAAGCCTCTCATTAAGTGTCATGAACACACTCAGCCTGGTCTGTCTACCAGCTGCGGCTGACGTGACTCAGTATTGCCTCGAGGTGTCAACAGAATAGCTGCTTCATCAAAATGACCATAGGTCATTCATTATTTTCAGATATTCTATCAACAACTAGAATATGAGAATACTACTCCCGTATAATTCCCAATCTTTCATTCGTTATCATGGTTATTGAGCGACTGGATTGTTAGTGAGCTGGTTAGTGAGTCTATAGTGAGATATATTGGCGATATATCACTGTTGACGGGAACGAGAGTTATTTGCACTTCCTCTAACTAGCGTGTACTTCTGCACTTCGGTGGTGGTTGGGTGAATGTTGTTGGTCGCCGAGAAAGCTGTATCATACGCTCGTGGCTTACAGCACTAGATATCTACCAACGATACACGCTACCTCACTTGAACGATCCCTTGATACATTATCTAAATATATTGGTTCTCATTCATTTAGTTTAAAACGCCATGCCGTGTGTCTCCGAGCAGGTGCACCGTATATTCATCGATGTCTCACGTACCTTACGCTGAATCGACCCTGACCTTCTTACAACCTGTAACCGAGCCACTACAGATACTTAATGGTAAATGTCTCTCATTAGATACACGGAATCGTGGCATCATTAATTTATCAATAGTGCCATATGACCCCACACACAGAATGACCTGATATCCAGCGCCGGATAAGAAAACTTCCTCTCACACCGGAACCTCCGCTGACCAACCGATCTAGGTGCACGCACATCATACAACTCTTTGCAGCGACGTTACCAACTCCAGAGACCACATGTACGGCCTCTGTAAGCACAGACAAATACGCTAGGCTTAAGATGCGTCAGGTGGTGCACAGAGTATTCACGTGGACGACATCACGCCGCTGGGTGTTTCCAGTTTCCTGTTTCACAGGGGCTGCCCACTCTGAGCTGATTGCCCATGGAGGCGGTAGTAATCTTGTATGGACAAAAGAGGGAGAGAAAATAGGACTACATTCAGAAGATTAAATACTTCCTGAGGATAACAAGATAAAATAACTCCCGATCGCATTTCCATACAGTATTTAGCAATTATTTCGTTTACGTAGGATAGGATATTAAACGGAAACTATTCTGATGCTAAGGGAGGGTATTGAATATCAGAATGGCTGAGGTGGTTAGCCATTTAGAAATAGGATCTGAATATTTCAAAACACTGAGGTTTTGACAGTTATAAGGTCTGACTGGAAACAGAAATATGAAAAAAGGTCTTGGGCACAATTCAAAGAATTAAATCAATATTTTATTTTATTTTATCAATAAAATATATACCTCTATAGACTCTATACGGGGGTCAGAGCTAACACGTCCGGAGATAATGGAAGGCATCAAAAACCCTTGTAGTTAATGATCACAGGGGTGGATCGAGGAGCAGGAGGTTGCGCTCCCTCTGGATCAGCCCGGGTTCAAATCTACCACAATAAGCTTATCGTCATGTATGTTCACCTTATGTTTGTTGGGGAGTTTCCTTTCCGGGCTTGAGGTGTGATTATACGAGCGTTTCGTCAACCAAGCCATCAACATGTCAACCTGATGGGCGTTATCGAGTCTTGGTTGTGCACGCTTTTCTCGAGATTGTCATTCCTCACACGTGATATACAGTGGTTACAGTGGTTTACCAAACGTGGATTGTCAAAAGAGCGTCGTTTGTCAAACAGAAGTTGAGTGAGTTTTTTACTATCAGTGTGTATATAATCGTGTACATATTTCAAATCAGTTAGGGCATAGCTCCGTTGTCCGTAGCTCTAACTTGGGGGAATCACAGAAGGCTCCTCATTTACAAACCCGCTGGTGTTTAGAGAAGTGGAATGCACATGTTATAATTATGATCAGGTCACCGTTCAATTGGTTGGTTTTATTATTTTACTGGATCGAACCTGCTTTCATAAAACATGCCTTTTTGAAAATCACAACTCTTTTCAAAATTATTATGAACTGATTTATGTGGGCTGCTGAAACTGCAAAAAAAATGATCAAGGGGGAAGTCTTTCACATTACTGAAGCTCAAAAATAATTTCACATCCGCTTTCTTCAGACGGTTGGTACAGTGTGGAAGAGCCATACTTGTGAAGAGGAACATACAACTTTGTGTATTACTTTCGCTGTATCGCTTAGAATTCCATACATGAAGTAACAAAGCAGGATTATTTTTGTTTAGGTGCTAGATATCTAACTCTTCTGTTGGACAGTACAGCATGGGGCTACAATCTCTTTGGACCGTGTTGATGGTAACGCTGGTCAATGAGGCGAGTACAGGTAAGGACGTCCGATGTCAGTGTCCACTTTCAAGAACGCATGTCTCCATATCTCGAGGGGCGGTGGGATAGTTTGGACGAGGAAGACCCGGGTTCGAGTCACATATGGGTACAATGTGCGAAACCTTCAGAACAAGATGTACTATGGTATCTCATAACAAGATGCATTATAATAGCTATAAGATGTATTATAATATCTCAAAACAAGATGTGCAATAATATTTCAGAACAAGATGTGCTATAATACCTCATAACAAGATGTACTGTATCTATAACAAGATGAGCTATAATAACTGATTACAAGATGTCACACACACACATGTATAGCGCCAATATCCAGTTCAACTGCTAAAACGGGCTTTGTTTTCCCTCGATCATTGGATGTCTATCCCAACGGCACGTCGTATTTTCAATCTCAACTCCCTCGATGCTCATGCTGTTGAGCACTGGATTGTCTGGTCCAGACTCGATTATTTACAGACCGCCGCCATATAGCTGGAATATTGCTGAGTGCGGCGTAAAACTAAACTCCCTCACTCACTCTTATAACAAGATGTCATTTAATATCTCATAACAAAATGTACTATGATATCTCATAACAAGATGTGCAATATTGTCATAGCAAGCACGGGCGATGGGGTAGCCAAATGGTCGCTTTTATAGTATCATCAATTCTACTCATTCATATTTTATATTCTGGAACATTTTACAGATTTCATTGGCTACAAAGTAACGTCATCGACTCCATCAGACGGTGGATATACGTCAATAGTTCTTGAAGGGCTACCTCTCGCAATCGATGTCGTCACAGGGTTATACGTTAACATGGCTACAGCCAACTGCCCAGTCAAATTACAGATATGGAGGAGAGTGTCGTATCTCAAGTATAAACTCATTAGTGAAAAGAATCTCATGTCATCTTCTGCGGGCCCTAACAATGTAAGTGTCACAGCACTACCAGTGTGTGAATTAACTAGTTCCAAGTATTATGTAATCGATTGTCTCATAAGTATACCACATTGACATAACAGACATGTTCGACCTCTTCGTTTCTGATTGACAAGACGCAGTAATTGAAGTCGGAGCGGCGGGGTAGCCTAGTTTGATTACCCACGTGGGTACAACTGGGGTTGCAGCAATTCGGTTCGATTCATCGAATATCGAATCTGTCACCTTCGATTTTCGATAACGGGTGTCACTAGTTCCATTCCATATGTGAATGCTGTTCTGTGTTTGAAAATCATATTTTATTTGTTTGAAAAGGGTTGCATTATCTACATTCCTGATTTCCTAGTCATGGATCCTGGTTTGATAGGTTTTGTTTAATAAAATCCGAGAGTTACTTGTATTAGGAATCGAATCGAAAGTGATGGAATCGACTGTTCAATAATGAAAATCGAATCGAGTCTGGACCCAGGGTTCAATGTGTTTAGCCCATTTCTGTCGTGATATTGCTGGAATAATTCGGAGAGCAGCATAAAACTGCACTAACCCATTCTCTCTGTATGAACCAGTGACAACACACGTGCAGCAAAGGTCATCAAACGTGTCGATATGAATAGATTTATTTCTTTTCCCTCTTTGTCATTGAATTGGAAACTGTAAATTGTAGATCGTACCTTTCTGCTGTAAAAGGCGACTATGCTTGTCGTAAGACGTGACTTAAGGGACCGGGCGGTCAAACTCGCTGACTTGGTTGACACATTCTATCGGTTCCCAATTGCGCAGATCGACGCTAATGCTGTTGATCACTAGTTTGTCTGGTCCAGACTCAATTATTTCCAGACCGCTGTCATATAGCTTGAATATTGCTGAGCGTGGCGTAAAACTAAACTCACTCACTCGTACCTATATGCAGTTGTGACTGCCATGGTGATGACATCATCTACCTTTCAGATCCCGCTGCAAGAATCTGATCAATTCATCATCTACAACGGTGACAGGCTGGGGTTTTCGTCTCTCAGCCCCTCCAATTCCTGCGTTGCCTACATGGAGACAACAGACCCTGGAGATGAGTCTCCGATCCTCCGATACAGCTACAGTCACGGCATCCCACCGGTAGAGGGCAACACCTACACGTTTGACCAGTATAAACAGACATTCCGATACGGCCTAGGCATCCAGGTGAAATGTACGTATTCTGATATACTTCAACGTTACGGATATCGACCCTGCTAACCGCAGGGTTAATGCTGACAGTAAACCTGCTGAGACAAGGTAGGCTTGGAAAGATATCCCCATAGAACTGGACAGTCAGTAATAGCCTTCCTTTCAATTTTTATTCGTTCATTTAAAAATAATCCGAAAGTGAAAATTCTCTTTTCATTCCTCTGTGTTCTGAACTTTATGCTAGCCAAAAACTGTAATTTCACCAACCACTCAAACTTGCGCCCCTTGGCGCTGATAGGGTCTAGCAGTTGTGGTGTTTAACCTGATAATGAGCCCCAGTGAGAAGTATCATTCAGGCTTGATAAAATCTAGGGTTGTTTCATTTGCTTTGTAGAGAGGACTAGACAGAATGTAAAATAATGGGGTCCGTTGACTATTGACACTGACTAAAAAGTGTGTGTACACAAATAGTTCAGTTGTTATGTTTCACAATCTTTTCCAACTCAAGGCCCTCCAGGATTCTTTGGACAATTATGAAAGTTGGCAATAACAAATCTGACATATATGTCACTGCATAAAATAAGCACCATCCAGTATTTTTTCCAAATTAATTTCGTCTGAAATGAATTTCTAACTTCTCTTTCCGAAAAAAGCCTTTACCATTTGATAGAGCAAGCATTTAACGTTTTATAGAATATCACTGGAGTTACTATGTACTTTAATTAGGACAATTGCCTATATTTAAAACTTTTGTTTTTCTGTCCTAAACCTTGTTACCTTATTTAGATAAGAGAATGGAATAATTGATTGTTATGTGGCCTATACATTCGTTATTTATTGTGAGTGGATGAAACTTAGATTTAGGAAAAGTTACAAGAACTAAAAAAGGAAACTGCAGTAACAGTTGCTTTACAAACAAAACAAATAGATTTCACCTGTAATTAACTGTGTCCGGCAAGAAGTGTTTATTCAATAAAATAAACTCAAAATCATAAAACATTTATTCCAAAATCTCATTACTGTTGCCTTTTCCAGTTTTTGTGAAGCTGAATTATAGTATTAGGTTCCTGATTATGCATAATTAAAGCTTACTTGATGTATAACTGTCACCTTGGTATATGACCGAATTGTTATTTTTGTTAAAAAATCAATCTAATTGTGTAGCTTTAGCAGGAGAGGAATAGATATTTTGGGTAAAAATTCACTGCTATCATATTTTCATCAACACCTTCTTTCATAAAAAATAGAAAAGGTTAATCTGTTATTTGTAAAACGGACTTCTTTAATTACAGGTTGATCAAACTGGTGGCCATACCTCAACCTTTCTGTAGCATCACATTTTATTTTCAAAACAGGGTGGAGGTTAAGTAATGCAGGGGTGTAAAATTTGTTCAAACTGTGCCCTAGCAGTTTAGAAAACAATTTTGAACACTGTAGCGTTAACCATTCAACATTGTCGTGTTAACCATTCAGGGCTGTCGTGTTAACTCTGTTCTGTTATCAGATGGAAGCCAGCATCGACAGTTCGTCATGGCAGGCACAGAGAGTACGTTTCACTACATCCCAACCAACTTCAGATAAGTTCACCCCATACGGACCATTCAAACGGAATCATTTTGCCTTTCACTATGACATTCCTGTTCAACATGACAATTATTGTTTTCCTTATCCTGACTCATACAGTTTGCTTATCTCTCAAGATCTCCCGAGGTACAGTGAAAGCCTCCGTCAATGGTTCTTAGAGCAGTTAGACATGGCTCACCTCAAAAGGGCCCCTGCGCTCATGCAGCAGCTCCCACGTTGTCAACATCTCTTCATTGTCGCTCCCCAGGACGGTTGGGATGATCACCTTTGTCTTCAACTAAGCTAATCCTTTTTATTAATCTTCAGTTTTCCAAATTTATGCTAGATTGTTGATCAGATATCCTTTGTGCATCATACACATGGGTTACTTTACGTATCTGGGCTGTAGTTAACTTCAAATTATGACTTATCTGTGAGTGTGCTGAAGGCTTATGAAAACGTGCTCTCAGTGCAGATAGAGGCTATCTGTACGTGACACGCACCCTGTGTACCCTTCAAGAATTTCGTACTCAAGAAAAGATGGGGGGAAATCTAGGATGTCGTCGGCCGCTGTTTCATCTGAAGATAAGTTCCTCAAGCACTTGACTGCATATACGTTTGTTTCTGTTTCATCCCAAGGGGACAATATTTCATCCCTAAATGCTAACCAGGATTCTTTTCAGCCGGTTGATGAGTTTCACGTACGTGAATCTGCCGTAGACCTCTTCAGTAATGATATATTTATGAAAACAAATCGGTTCAAAAGAACATTTCCGACACGGAAGCGCGCGAATTTGAAGCTCCCAGGGAAGCCGTCTTACACTGTAACATCTGGTCCCGAGTTTGCCCGGTATGAGGAAGAGGCCCGCGTGCGGGCACCCTGGGCCTTTACTTATGGAGACCAAGAATTGCTCGCTTGGATTGCGGATGGCTTGTCGATTTCTTCACCGACCGAAGACTCATAGCCGGCAGGCATTTACTGCATGAAGGATGATGACATCTCTACACTGACAATTCCGTTGATGCAACCTATTTCGCAAGCAGCTGAGAATCTTCAGGCCGCCTTCGCAAAGGCTACCAAACACAAGGGTCACCGTTTTCCAATGCCAAGAAGTGTCCACTGCACAATATGAACGACTTTTTCCGAAGCACCTCAGATTGATGAGGACTTCTTCCTAATGAGTGACTCGAAATCGAGGTCGTATAAAGTGGAAGATGAGAAACTGGCGCAGCTTGATACTACAACCCAAAGGGTCTTCTTTGGTTTGGCGATGCCACGTGTCATCGACGAAGCGATGCTGAATGCCCTAAGGAACCCACAGTCGGACCTGGAAAGAATGTTTTATCTGATATTAAAGCACAGAATAGGATTCAAGAGTTCGTGTCTGACCATATGAGCTCTACTTCAGCAGGCATCACTCTCCTAGGTCTCCTATCCTCAAGCAACTGGTCTGACCTTTGCACTGTGTCATTATTACGCAAGCTTTGGGCAACATCGACCATTTTTGATGGAGCTAATCGACAAGTCAGCAAAGAGGTTACACAAGGCTACAAGGACCAGATGCTGATTAAATCTGTCCATGTTGACCTCCATGTTCAAACAGATTCAGAAGGCTCAAGAGAGACCGTTTACCTCCACCAGGGGCTCCCGGACATCGTCCTTTTTGTAAACCATCTGATAACTCCAGGGCAAACAAAGGCAGCTCCTGTCACCATCGCCGTCGTCGTGACTCCCACCCCCAGTCTCTCCCGTACAACCCTTTACCATGGGTGTAAGAGTCATGACGTACTGGGAGAACTAGCAGTGTCTTCAAGACCACAACGTATCAGATTCTGCGGGAAGGTTACAGTATCGAACTGCAGTAATGTACCGTAATTAATACCGTAATGTAACTAATCAACCGTCAATCATAAACTAACCAGAAGGTATCAGAGGCAATTCAGTCTCTTCTCATCAAAGGTGCCTTCGACATTTCTCATCCTGAAGATTTGACGCTGCGCTTCTAGCCACTAATTCTCCTGGTCCAGAATTCTGATTGGGTGAATATGACAGAGGGAGGGAAAGAGGGAGGGCCGGGGAAGATTGAGAGTGCGCTGGAACTTTCTGCCTTTCTAAGATCCTTCAGCAGACAGGCAAAACGAACTTGAACATGTCCATCAACACCTCCACAGCGATGTTTATGAAACCTACATTAAGCTGATTTTGAGCGACTCACTCGGAAGACCCTATCTCACCTAGCGCTTGCCACAACCACCAGGATGTCTGATTCAGATGATCATGCGGAAGTACACCAAGGCCTGAGATGGGATTTCATTGCAAAGCATCAGCTTCCGGAACAACTTGATTTATCCATTTGTCCAGTTGCAAATACTTGAAGAGGGCTGCCTTAATACGTAGGAAGTTCAGAAGGCTTCCCACTCCTTTATCACCCAGCTCGGCTGCTGAAGTGCCCGTACTACGATTCCTGGCGGGGAGCAGGAATACTAGGAGTATACAAAGCAGGTGGACTGGATCCTAGGGTCTCCAAAGGGTCTCCCAATTCTTACGAAGTTAGAACCATCGCTTCCACACTTGAACCATACATTTGCTCCACCTCCTCGATAATGGAGGCTGTTTACGGAGATCGGACACTCTTCGCCAAACACGATTTCGCAACAGACGATTTCTGTGGTATTCATCAATTAGGTCCTCTGCCTGCAGCATAGCAGCTGACAGTCTGTACTAGAAGATAAGACTCGCCCAGACTCGTTGACGTCAGGATACCGCTAATAACCACCGACTAGTTTACAGGATAAAGAAGCGCATGCACGTGATACAGTTCAGTTAGGTTTCTACTCAATTTATAACATTGGGGTTGGCCTGTGATACGCGAGAATATTACACTCAGTGCGTCTCCTGAAATCCACAAAATCATTTAAATTTATTTACGTATTTGGGAAGGTGGACATCCGTTTGGATGGTAGCTGTAAGAAATCTTGAAAAGTTCCTAGGCGGTTAATTGACAGTTTATGTGTTCACATAGATAGCAAATAGATGGAGAGAGTGACAACTTGCACATGGTCACGTGAGGTACTCTTCGAGGTGAGCAATATTTTAACTGTTTCCGGGAACATTCACATAGGTTCCCACTGTGCTCCTGGAGAAAGGGAGAGATAAACAAAATGTATGAGTCAGAATAAATATGAAATATTAATTGTATCCAAAACATCATATTATCTTAGAAAATGTTTTAGTAGTAGGGGGCATACACTTTTAGAAAGCCAGTTTTTGTACTGTGTCAAGGCGTTATTCTTGTGCATTTTCGACAAGTACCCAATGTCACTTGAGCTAAAAATTCAAGGCCCTGATTGACTAATAAAAATTTACCTTCAGCAACCCATGCTTGTCATAAGGGACTACTAACGGGATCGGGTAGTCATGGTCACTCATTTTGCTGATGTATGCCAGCTTATCACAGTTGCGAAGACAGTTGCGATGTTCCTTTTAAAGACTGGTCGCAACAGACCGTCATATAGCTGGAATAATGTCCAGTGCGGAGTCAAGCAACAGTCAGACAATGTTAACTATTTGTCATATCTTACAATCTGTACTTTCCACCTATTCCCGGCGTCCATCAGAAGTGATCGGTCACCACTTGAACACGGACAAGATGGCACCAGCAGGGAGGATCACCATCATCCTTGAAGGTCTCATGCTCACCGAGGGCAAGGTCAACGGATATTACGCCAGACTTGCCAAAGCGAACTGTCCAATCAGACTACAGATATGGAGGCCAACATCTGGTCGGTCTTACAAGCTTCTTGGGGAGACAAACTTCGAGTCACAGAGGAAAGGTTATTTCCATGTACGTTTTATGATAGTTTGAATGGTGAGGGTTGCAACCCGTCACATGGCTGCGAGCAAATCACGTCGAGGAAACGAGTCGTTTGTAACATGAGTGAGTTTTGCGTGGCCTTTAGCAATATTTTAGCAACATCACGCCGCGCTACGCCAAAAATGGACTTCACTCTTGTACCCATTTTGGGAATCGATGTCGTGTCTATAAAATGAGCTAAAAGCTTTCTTAACGTTCATGTTCTACATTTTCTGCTGGCCCAGATGCACTTATCATGTTCTGACAGCCTGAAGCAGTGTTGTCGTCATGTGCATATGTGATACACCCAAATTATTTGAAACCATTATTTCACAATTACTGCCCCATGGTGCCATCTTGGTTTTAGTGGGGTGAATTGTTCTTCAGTGATAACCGATACGCATACCCACTCTGCTAATTACGTTGCCTAGATTCCCTCATCTAAGCCCATCGCAGTGACCGCAGCAGATAAGATCGGATTCACCACCCTGGACGAAACCAGCTCGTGTGTCCCCTACATGTTTGTGTCGGACAAGAGACGGTCCCAAACAGTATTCCACGACTTCTTCTCCACCAACCCTCCGGCCGTCAACTCCACCCAAAGCTTCAGCGCCCTCCAAACTACGTACTTGTTCGCTGTGGAGGTAGCCATAGCCGGTAAGATACATACGTCACCCGCAGACGCACGCGCGCACATCGTCACACTCACATGCCTACGAATGTGTATATTTGCAGATACTAGAGTTGATGCGGGTTGGAACTAGTCTTCAAGAACCTATGGTTGTCCCGACTAACTTGCTTAACACGTGTTGTCACATCCCAAGGCTCATGATGTTGATTGGTCTAAACACGATTATGTAGAGACCGCCGCCATATAACTGGAATGTTGCTGAGTGCGACGTTAAACAACCAACCATATTCGTACTGACTGTTTCTTCGTTTGTTAGCATCATGACCGTGGTCATAGACAACAGTAATACATTTGAGGCATCACTGGACTTCCGTTACATGACAATTACGTAGGTGAATTACTGGTCAATGTATCCGATGAGATCTCCTCTGCATTATTTTGCCAGGATATAATCCAAATGAAATTGCTCAAACTGTTATTGAAACCAATTACTCAATCAACTTGCAGAGTCCTTCCTCGTGCTGCCGGGACGAAGAGGACCACCCGGGGCTACCGGTATCCGGGGCGTACAAGGTCTGCAGGGACCCACGGGAGAAAATGGGGACAGAGGCGACCAAGGGCGTACTGGGGAGCACGGATTGCAGGTGCTCTGGTTAACTGGGCATCCTGTGTGTTACCTCTACCTTTGATTACCATTCAGTTATTAAAATCATAAGTGACAATCTGTTGGAAAATGCTGAAAATGTTCGTTTAAAATTACCGCTATTCATCCATCAGTGAATGGGTACCTGGTGGGATAGGTCATATGACTTTGCCTTCTGGCACCTCACAGGCAACTTGGATAATACCGTCTTAGCGCCGTGTGCACGCAAAAGTGCGTGGAGACATGTTCTTTATAAATGTCCATTATCATGAAATTATTACCAATTTTATTATTTGTTTTCAGTCTAAACTGTGTCCATTAATCACACATGCGTGCTTTTCTTGAGTGACGTTCCTCTCGGCATCTTCATACATTCAGCTGATATTGCATAAGGCAGGCGAAGATTCATGTAAAATAGGCCTATAGCACGACATCGGTAATGCCCATGCTGTTCACCATTGTATTGTCTGGTCCAGACTCAATTATTTACGCACCAACGCTATATAGTTGGAATATTGCTGAGTGCGGCTTTAAACTCTCACTCACCCACTGCATAAAATATGTGTTTGATGTCGTAGTTGAACTACGTATCCATTACAACAAGTTTATTGCCAGGGTGACCGTGGATCAGATGGCCCAGTGGGTCCAGGCGGCTCAGCAGGAAGCAAGGGTCAGACAGGACCCGTTGGTCTCACAGGCCAACAAGGACCAGGTGGAGCTTCAGGTCATACTGGTGCCTCTGGTCAGTCTGGGGACAAGGGCAAGGTAGGCGACACGGGAAGGGAAGGTCAACTTGGACAGATGGGAAGCAAGGGTGGAAGAGGACCTCAAGGAGAACAGGGTACGACTGGCGACTCACCAAAGGGCGATGAAGGAGACCAGGGGCCACGGGGAACAACAGGTGAAGTAGGTCCAAATGGTATGCCAGGAGCGACTGGTCCCCAGGGAGATGACGGACCTGCTGGCATGGAGGGCGCTCGTGGCGCGCCAGGAGTCCACGGACCCATGTGGACGCCAAACGGTAAGAGGGTAGGGTGAATGCCACACGAGTAGACGGAAGGCACCACAATCTCTGGGGGGTTCCTGAAGAAGGGCAGGTCCTTTTCCCAACAGCGTACCCAATATGAAACATGCTGTGTTGGTGGTGAATGGATTGTGTTTGCTTGATGTCAGGTTTTTGTTGTGTAGAGAAGTAATCGTGTCAGGGTTTGTTGTCATGTATGTTCGTTTTGTTTCTTCACACTTTTTCTTTATCTTTACACAGATTTATGTAAGGAGACCAACGTAACCTGTGAGCAGGAATGTACAAGTGACGGTATAAAGGCTACCTGTACCTGCAGACCAGGGTTTCGGCTGAAGGATGGCTACAAGTGTATTGGTAGGTGACGATGTGCCCAGGGTGGTGGTGTAGTTTTATGGTTAAAGCGTTCAGCACGCTGGTGTCACGGGTGTGAATAATATGGGAACAGTGCTTTAATGCAGAATAAAACCTATTTTGTAGCACGGCTACAGCTTTCTGTTATATCTGCAGTAACCCGTGAAGATTCATGATAGAGGTGGTCCTCTAACGTCTTGGGTGCTCATGGTCGCTGACCTAGCTGATGTTTGTCATCGTATCCCATTTAGGTTGAATGATGCTAATGACTGTTTTGTCCAGTCCAAAGTCAGTCATTTATAGACTGCCGCCATATAGTTGAAATTATATCTCAATGTTGAGACGTGAACTCAATGATACAACTACGCAGGCAGTGAACATTACTTCTGTCCTATGCCTGTTCTGTTCTGATCACATGGTAAGACGTGTGTTGTTTAACACTATACGCTATAGTGCTACATGCAAGTGCAGACCAGCTGACGTTACCGGTTACATGTGTGTAAGACGCAGGCCGTCGTCCAACTGTAATAAGTTTAAAAGAGTATTGGGTATGAGGATTCTTCCTCGCCCTTGGGCGTGTTACGTATTAGATTCCCCACCCATGATTCCATGACAAGTGACCGACTCCTGTGAGCCGCTGTGTGATGGATGTTGGCGAATTGTTGACTGAAGCAGAGCAGCCATCCATATAGCAGATGGCAGGCAGCACGATCAAAACACTTGCCATTAATTATTCTCAGAATTATATTCAACTTAGGATAAAAATTGTTTAACAAACAATCATTGTATATATACAAGGGGATAAGCACATTAAATGAAACATCGGGTTTGTCTAAGTTAACGCTCACCACGTACAAAACGTCCATTTGTTTCGCTGCTCCAACTACTGCGCTTACCCCCTTGTAATACAAACCTGCAATAACGATCGACCCGTGAAGGTCCCGGGGTAGAATAGGCCTTCAGGAACCCATGCTTGCCATAAAAGGCGACTCAGCTTGTCGTAAGAGGCGACTGACGAGATCGGGTGGTCAGGCTCGCTGACTTGGTTGACGCATGTCATTGGTTCCCAATTGCGCAGATCGATGCTCATGCTGTTGATCACTGGATTGTCTGGTCCAGACTCGATTATTTACAGACCGCCGCCATATAGCTGTAATATTGCTGAGTGGGGCGTAAAACTAAACTCACTCACTCACTGCAATAACGATCTGAATCTATGATCGTTTGTTAAACAACTTTTATCCTAAATTGAATAAAATTCTGAGACTTAAATTTTCAAATGGCAAAATAGAATTATGAGGACTCGCAATTTTAATTTCACGTTGTTTGGTGTACCTTTTTGTTTAAAGTGAAATTCATCGGTACGTTTTCACTGCAAACAGACTAATAATCAGCAGTTCAGGAATTCTTCGAACATCGCCAACCAGGCTTAGGAAGGAGTTGGTGCAGCCGTGTCCAAAGTTCGAGGCGCTCCCACGTAAAACGTCCTGGAAAAATGAGAACATCAGCATGGTGTAATTTCGGGATCGAAGAAGGGGTAGTGATATAACTCTTTCAAAGACATGCGTTGTCGTCGTCGGGGACAGTAACATGACCTGTTTCCAACTGTTTATGAAAGGAGGGTTACAGGTGCATGTGAATTACTCCAGGTTACATGTGAACGAAAGGGTCCAACAATGTGTCAACTAATACCTGAATAAAAGAAACAGGGTCGTATAGCGGGATGTGATGCAAATACATCGTGTGACGGGTTCCTCTGTTTCAGACATTGACGAGTGCGTCTTCAGGAACGGCATGTGTCAACACTTCTGTATCAACACAGATGGTAGCTTCCGGTGCGACTGTCCTCTTGGTCTGGTCTTGTCCAAGGATCAGTACAGGTGTAACGGTGAGTCTGAACTTTGACATGTGAACAGTATGTTATAGAGGTGGGAATTACTTTGAAACGAAATTTTAATGTCATAACCGGTAGTGCTGAGCAGTTACAGGTCAGTGTCTTTTCCAAACGGGACCGTCACAGTAACTATAACTTGATGTCGAATTTACGTGTTTTTTTTTATCATCCTAAATGCCTGAATGTGTTGCACACACACACACACACACACACACACACACACACACACACACACACACACACACACACACACACACTAACACTAACACTAACACTAACACTAACACTAACACACACTAACACTAACACACACTAACACTAACACACACTAACACTAACACACACTAACACTAACACACACACACACTAACACTACCCACTCACAACACTTCACGATGTTCCTGTTCCATGTTGCAGACGTGGACGAGTGTAAGCAGAGCGGGAGCCGGTGTGGTGCGGGTCAGACTTGCATCAACACCTGGGGCGACTACTACTGTGCCGGACCCTGGGAAGAGGAGTCGATTGTCGCGCGTCTCATGAGTAAGGCCTCTAGGTTACAATAAAGTTTTAGATTATAAAATGTTGGTCATAGAGAACTGCTAAAACATGCTTAGTTTCTATCACTGATTTGTTTCGGCAAGATTCCATTAAATATGAACGTTTCCAATGAATATTGCACTGACGGTTCAAAAATTTGAAATCGGAGCAAAAGAGTGCATATTGTTTTACACCATACTACAATCACGATTACTGTAGGTTGTCACTGAGCCACAGACCTTGTTGGGGCTGACGGGTGGAATTTGCTCCATGCCATTTGTTTACAGGATCAAAGTCGGTCTGGTCGCACATTTCGACCAGCTAGTCCACATTCAGTTGGAGCTGTTTGAGTGTTCTCATTGATGATAATGTTTGTTGAATGTTAACTATCGCTTTAGCTCCTCTTCCTATGAATGCGATGCCGGGATTAGATGTTTAATATGTAACGGTTGGAATAAACTTTCCTCTCGCGGTTCCTTTCCAGACTCAGTGTCCACCGTTCCCTTGGTAACACGTCACGTGATGATTGGTCTGATTCTGTGGCTGGTTCTTCTAACTCTTCTCACCATCATGGCCATCATCCTCTTCATCCCAGAACTAACCGGAAGAAACCGAAGACACCCGAGAGAACCGGTCATTGCAAGAGGCCATCGCCCGGAATTCTATTACCCAGCATTCTTTCCCCGGATAAGTTTAGACCGACGACCGAGTGTGGACAAGGTGGACATGGACACAGCTACGCCTCGGAGGATGAGCACGGACGAGGCCAATGCTGGCCAGGAGGAGATGTACTCCCATGTCCAGAGGGGCGTGGCTGCCGGTGGTACAGAACGGAAGAGATCGAATTTGTAATCGCGCGTATGTTTATGGTATGTTTGTTTGACACCTGTTATGAATGAGGCAAATAAACTGTAAATAACGTGTTACTGTTCCATTGCATTATTTGCTTGGATCACCAGATTGTCTGGTCCAGTCTCGATTATTTACAGACCGCCGTCGTGTAGCTGGAGTGTAGCGTTAAACAAACTGACTGGTCCATAATAAGGCACTGAATGTCCCTTTGTTTTCCGTCGCACTCCGAAATATTTTAGCGGTCGGCAAATAAATGTAGACCAGACAGGCCAATTATTCAATTCATGGTCATCGTTCACACATCTGGGATACGATAACACACTGGTTCCTTGAAGACAAATCATAACCGAAGTCTTTTATGGATGCATTGAGTGGTGACATCATGGGAAAAGAGAATTGGAAATAGATAAAATGGCAACGCACAAATGCATGCTACACTAATTTCACTGTCACGGTGTGGGTTTTCTTTCTTGCTCAGTGTCTGTTGCATCGATGGTTCAGTTGATCAGTCCGCTATGCATGTACTGACTATTGTAAGCCGACCCGACACGATCCCAACTTGTCGACGAACAGTACACGTAACATACTTAAAAATTTCTTGTACAAGTGAAGTATAAGATCGCAAAAACTATCGGCTACAAAACGCAGTACTCCCACTGAAACAGAGTTGTTTGAAGGAGGTGCACCACAAAGAGATGTCCGATAGGTCTGAATCGGATGTTACTCAGCATCCATCTAAACAGTCTTGTTTAAGCTGCGTCGGGGTGGGGGTGGGGGTGGGGGTGGGGGTGGGGGTGGGAGATAAACAAACATATCCAAGTCTGATGCCCTTTCAAGTTGGCGAATACACAAACCGGAAACCGAAAGCATTGTGGGTAGCTTGGCAAAGGACTGGGTTTAATAACATAACTGTATAGTGTAGGTGTTGCTTGTATGTAATTGCAAATACTCTGGAATGCAAAGTGATATTTATCCATGCATATAAAGGGGCCTATGACAAGGGTAATAATAACAGCACGAAGTGTACCATGGTAAAGAAATGGACAAAAGATACGTGCGTTATGTCGCTTTGGACAAAAGTGTATGTGAATGATCAAATGGAATAGCCTCATGATGGTTGGGAGGTCCTTGCTGCAAAAAAACGTTATGTATCATTTTACAGTAAGTTAACTGTTTACATAAAAAAATGCTCGGAAACATCTGATTATTGTGCAAGCTAAATAGGAACTCGCAAGCATCATTTAGTTTTCGGGCAGTCTTACCCCGTGGCTGTTTTAGCAAGGCACAGCGCCCTGTCTTTTCCCAATGCAATGATTGATATAAGCACTGATTTATATATGATCTTTATCCCAATACTTTAAGTTAGAAATCTGTCATTGCATGTCCATTTTCGGGAAAGGATGCCACTTTTGAAAATTTTGGATGCCTTTTTGGATGCCTTTTTGGATGCCGGGAGAAACACTAATGGGCCAAGTCTCAGTAAATGACGCATGAGACACTCTGAAAACTTCAAGGGAATGTCTCACTGTAGCACGAAACACATATGAAATCTCTTAAAGTAAACATTCATGTTTCTATGTAAAACCTTGACAAAACGCAGAGTAGCGTTTCTTTTTCAGTTATGTATGCATTTGTTTACATGTTTGTGTAAAACTCTTGTTCAACAAATAAGTACACTGTAAGCCTTGAAACGTTTTCCTTGCATGAGCAATGTATATTCTTCCTAATTTATCAGAACTACATGACGCTCAAGAATCCTGAATGCTTGACTTCAACAATGACAGACATGGATTCTTCACCACGTTACATTACAGAGGAATATGAAACGTCTGTCACCGACCAATTTCAAAGTATGTCGCAAGGAAATGAAATTGTGTGGAATTAAGGAATCAACCATCAAAGGAGTATGGCACATAAACTTACTATGGAACACTTTTAACAATGCTGAACGGGAGATATAAAACAATACATACATTGAATCGCGCGTAGTACCAAGAATATTTCTCAAAGAGTGTAGCCATAACTATAACGTCAGATATAAACGTACACATCTACACGTCTGCCCACACAACCACACACTTGCATACGATGACAACAAATAAATACGATGACAGCAAGACAAAAATATAAATAATTTTATGTATAACTATGATATGTAATTATATGTACATGTCACAGCACTCGAGGAATACTATTTATACCTTATTGTTAAATAAGGCTTAGTAATAATTGACCTCAGGTCCTCTGTTTGAGTAGGCACTTCTGTGAGACTTTGTCTCCCAGGTCCCTTCGTTATAGCGACCTTCGTTATAACGCCTATCGTCCCGACTGTGTCGCCCTTTTCTAGCGAAAAGACAAGCTAAGATAAGGAATAGCAGAAGACTCAGAAGGATAAGCCAAACGATGAGTCCAATAACTGTTGACCGGCTTAAAATCCCCTCGTACTTATCACACACTGCTTGGGTGGAGGCTGAAAAAAACAAAGGAAGAAGGTTATAATGGGTTACAGAAAGACTGACTGTGTGATCGAGTTGGATTTATGGTTATTTTGAACGCTATTCTAAACTTATCCTGGTGACACGCACGACGAGGAGGCATGATAGGACATACATACTCTGGGCCAAATGGGGCGTGTCTCGCTTAGAAACAGTGTTAGAAAGATATAGGTATATACACCCCTAGAGTAAGGGTAAGATCTATACACCCGTATGTCTCTAACGCTATATAGGTGTATACACCCTTAGAGTAAGGGTAGGATCTATACACCCATATGTCTCTAACGCCATATAGGTGTATACACCCTTAGAGTAAGGGTAGGATCTATACACCCATATGTCTCTAACGCTATATAGGTGTATACACCCTTAGAGTAAGGGTAGGATCTACACACCCGTATGTCTCTAACGCTATATAGGCGTATAGACCCTTAGAGTAAGGGTAGGATCTATACACCCATATGTCTCTAACGCTATATAGGCGTATAGACCCTTAGAGTAAGGGTAGGATCTATACACCCATATGTCTCTAACGCCATATAGGTGTATAGACCCTTAGAGTAAGGGTAGGATCTATACACCGGTATGTCTCTAACGCTATGTAGGTGTATACACTCTTAGAGTAAGGGTAGGATCTATACACCGGTATGTCTCTAACGCTATATAGGTGTATGGACCCTTAGAGTAAGGGTAGGATCTATACACCCATATGTCTCTAACGCTATATAGGTGTATAGACCCTTAGAGTAAGGGTAGGATCTATACACCGGTAAGTCTCTAACGCTATATAGGTGTATGGACCCTTAGAGTAAGGGTAGGATCTATACACCCGTATGTCTCTAATGCTATTTCTAAGCAAGACACGCCCCTATGCTCGGGGCGAACTGAGTTTCGAACTCTTGACCATGGGGTCCTGGTGAGCAACTACTGGAAAAGCCCAGAAACGTTGTTTATGCAATAAATAAGAAGCTGGCATCTATAATTATATTTTGTCTTATACGGAATCAGCCAAGCTAAGCAGTGACTGAAACGACAAGGAACGTTGCACACTACTGACGCACAACGACGTCGTTACATCGTATCATCCACACCTATTTTGTTTGGGGTTTTCTGGTAGTGAAAAAGATAATGAAAACGGCACTGGTGTATTCGCTGGAAGAAGTAAACGGTTTAACCACAACCCTACCATCCCGCCCCTGACCCTACCTTAAAATAAAGGGACAATTACACCTGACCTGATGCCTTGGCTGCTGCTCTGCCCACCTCCCTCCTGACGCACTGGTTACCCCCGGGCATGTTGATACAGTGCTGTAAGTTAGTACATCCACCGTGCCGCTCCTTACACTCGTCTATGTCTGGAAATGAAACAATCATTTTGCAGTCATACATTCGTATCAGCATATTTACAGACAGACAACCACCCACCTATACACGAACGGCCGTCTGAGCCTAGTCTGTAGCCAGCCTCACAGGCACACAACCACCCACTTATACACGAAAGTCTGTCTGGGACTAGTCTGTAGCCAGCCTCACAGGCACACAGCCACCCACCTATACACGAACATCTGCCTGGGCCCAGTCTGTAGCCAGCCTCACAGGCACACAACCACCCACCTATACACGAACATCTGTCTGGGCCCAGTCTGTAGCCAGCCTCACAGGCACACAACCACCCACCTATACACGAACGTCTGTCGGGGCCCAGTCTGTAGCCAGCCTCACAGGCACATTGGTATGTGCCGTCTGAGTTGGAACAAGTATGTTGACAGCCGCCATTCCGCACCTCACACTCATCTACATCTGAAAAGAACAATACGCCAGTTTTAGATACAACAGCCGAAATGCTGAATATTTCAAGTGAGAGTGTTGTGTTCTTCTTTGGCCAGTGGCCCAGGCCAAGCACGTAGAAGGGGTGAAGATCACAGACCTGCTTACAACTTTTTACGTTTCAAATGAGTTTAGCATCATGCTAACAAACCAGTGATCGTCAGACAACAAATCTGGAACAGCAACCAAAGAATGTAGGACGCATGTTAGGGCTACCTCAGTGACTTGCGATCACCGTAATGCTTAAAGGAGTGAGTGAGTTTGGTTTTAAGCATCATTCAGCAACATTCCAGCTATGTGGTGGTGGTCTGTAAATAATCGAGTCTGGACCAGACAATCCAGTGATCAACAGCAGTGTCATGTGTCAACCAAGTCAGCTAGTCTAACCACCCGATCCTGTTAGTCGCCTCTTACGACAAGCATAGTCGCCTTTTGTGGCAAGCATGGGTTACTGAAGACCCATTCTACCCGGACCGTCAGGGGTCTAATGCTTAAAGGAGGCCCTGATCCTTTCACAAAGCACTAAGGTGATCGTAAGTCACTATAGTAACCTTAGAGCAATGGCAGTTAAGGTTACCCTTAGTAAAGGTGCTTCGTGAAAGTGGCCCCTGGAAAGTAGGTTAAATATGCCCAAAAAGTCTCAAATGTCCACCGAAATCATGTTTAACAGCGTAATGTTACTGTATTACCTTACAGTAATTGTAGAGAAATCGTGTTTCGGACTTCATCGCCTTTTTAAGTATGAAGTATTTGATTACACAGCAAATAGTCTGGCAGAAAATGTTTCAGGACGGTGTTTACTTTACTGTAAAACTATAAGTGCTATCCGTTTCCAGTTTGGTATGAGGCTTTATAATTCTTCTAGATCTACCATTGGGGATTGTCAAGTGTCATGTCACGTGCTCGTGCATTGCACAAAGTGCAGAAACATCTACACATAAAGAAATGTCCACATCCAATTTGTCGGCTGATGCAAAGACATTATTAGAAAAATCTATAATTATTTGAAACGAGAAAGTGAAAGGGGCCGTCCATTTGTAGCTTCTGAAAAGTATTTCAAACGGACCCAACATGCCTTGGATCTCTCAAAGGGCGTGTTGAGTGGAATTATCCATGCCTCGTCTACTGACATTCCAGGGACCATCTCAAAAGTTGGTAGGAAATTAAAACTGGATAGTTTTGATCAAAGGCTTGTCAGGGACACAATTAGAAAACTAACACGTCAAAATGAGCATGTGTTGGGACGGCGATTGAAACAAATCCTTGCTCAAGACCAACTTGATGTCTCCCGTTATACTATTTGCAAATTGTTGCTGAAATTCGGTTACAAATATAAAAGTGTTCAGGGGAACAATTAGAAAAAACGCGCTGATGGTTACGAACCGGTGTATCTAGACGAGACATGGGTAAATGCCTCCCATACAGCATCTTACCAATGGCAGCATCCTGACAGTGTTCCGAAGCGGAAGCTACCAGCTGGTAGAGGACAGAGACTTATAATTCTGCATGCTGGCTCACACAAAGGATTTCTGTCTGGGTGTGATTTGGTATTTAAATTTAATCCACCGACGAGAGAGACTACCATGCGGAAATGAATGGGGCTGTCTTTACACAGTATGTAGAACAACAACTGATCACAGCCCTTCCAGAAAAGGCCTTGGTAGTCATGGACAATGCTCCATATCACAGTTGCCGTGAGTACGACAATCGGTGTCCAACATCCAATTGTCGTAAAGCAGAGATCATCCAATGGCTTGGTAGAAACAACATCGTAAGACCTGACAAAGCAACAAAACCAGTGTTGTATGAGTTTGTGTTACAACACAAACCACCACCTTCCTATGCCATCGACAAAATGTTGAAGAACGCTGGTCACGAGGTTCTACGACAACCGCCATACCACTACGATTTGAATCCAATTGAACTGATATGGGGGATATCAAGGGGAAGGTATCATGCTACAACACGACACTAGTTATCTGACGTTGAAAAAAATTGTCCACACGGCAATAGGGGAGGTTGATATCAGTCGGTGGGAAGCCTGTGTCACACATGTATTGGCAGTTGAAAATTAGTACTGGAAACTAGATGGTATTAGAGAAGAGACCATCCCACCAATCTTAATTCATCTTGGAGATGAATCAGATACTGACCTGTCCGAAGGAGAGATGCTTTGTGATTGAAAAATCTTGAAAAATTCGAGGAAAACAAGTAAGTGATCAGCCCCCAAAATACAAATCAAAGATCCACTTCAGTAATGTGTGCATGCATAGCTTCACAGAAATATGATTAATGGACTGGGAATAATGCCTAGAAAATAAACCTGTCCCCTCCCAACTTCCAAGCTCAAAATATTTCCATGGAAACTAAACAATCAAAATTCTGCGTTATGTACATGTGCATGAAAAGACATCGCAACAGCAATTTGAAAACATCATATAAATTATGTGACATATTTGAGTTTGAGATGACCCCTTCTGCCCTACACCGGTATTGACACCGTTAACTAATGCAAAATGCACGTGCTTTAAGTCACGTGACATGACCTGCCGAGCACAATGTACGAATGTGACATGTGACCTGCCTATTTGCATGACCGGGTCGCTGTTCCGGTAAGTAGCTCAACACCCTTGACATGTGAGGTGTTGTTGTGACTTCAAATAATGACAGCTCTTATAGACAACTTTCTTATTATCGAGTGATAAATTATGACAATAAAAATCCTAAATGGTAGAAGAATTATAAAGCCTCATACCAAATTGGAAACGGATAGCACTTATAGTTTTAAAGTGAAGTTAGCAAACACCATGCTGGAACATTTTCTGCCAGACTATAGTCACCTGTACATGTCTTGTTGTCGGAGATGAGCAGCGCATAACCCGTGCTGCACGAGCAGTGATATCCTTGCATTGTGTTGACGCAAATATGTGAGCAGCCATGGTCTGACGTAGCACATTCATTCACATCTGGAACGTAAAGTAGACAAGGCCACATGAAGTATTCATGCATATATATACCTGGCCCATTCCATCTACGAAAGTCTGGTAAACCGAAAATACACTCGGAGAGAGAGAATTAGTTGGACGCCGATCTTTTCAAAATATTTCAGCAAATGAATCAAACCCAAGTTGTTTCACATCTATCTTGCTGGGTCATACAGTGCGCGTGTGCTTGGTAGGGTAAAGCATTACGTTTACCAGTTAATACCAACGTTTACCAATGGTGACCCATTGGTCTGCCCAGTGCCCAGGTTTGTTTCCTCAGAAGTGGGTGAATTAGGCCGCTTTGGGCAATATTCCCCCAATATCACGGCGGAAGGTACCAGAAATAGGCTTCACACATTGTATACGTGGGGAATCAAACCCCAACTGTGGCGTGACGAGGGGACGCTTTAACCACCAGGCTTCCCGGCCGGTCCCCTTAGTTCACTTTGAAAAGAGGAGCAGAGCAATCCTTTGTTTAAACGATATTTTCTTTATAGGAACAATGTTTTCACGTGTTAATAGAATCTCTCGGTACCTCACCTGTGAATGCTGGTCCATGAGGGCCTGTCATGCCTACTTCGCCCCTAGGGCCCGTCTCTCCTCGATGTCCCACCGGTCCGGGAGAACCAGTCCTCCCTGCCGCCCCCGTCACCCCTGTTGCTCCCGTGTACCCGACTGGCCCTATATCCCCCTTCACCCCACGGGGGCCTGGCTCTCCCTTCTCCCCCGTCGCCCCACGATCCCCCTTGTCTCCGTCATCACCCGGTTCTCCTTTCGGGCCCCGTGGGCCTGAAAAGGAGAGATCGTATAAGTTTGAATATTATACTTCAGTGCGCGTGGTTGGAATGGGATGTGGGGTGTGAGGTTAAATTTTGCTAATGGTCCCAAGTTTCCCAGATCACAGTTTCATACGTTAACGTAACCGGTAAGAAAGGGCTTGGTTCTGACAGATCAACGATTATAATCTGTGTGAGTTCTGGATATGCGAATCCTGGCAAATTAGGGGAGGCAACCTCAGACATAAAATCCCGTTAACTGGACAGCCAACGCCCCAAATAATAGTATGTATCAAAGAGTATAACATGCACTACGTATATCATATGATAGTATATGTCCAGATTATATATCACACATCACAGAGTAAGGAAGTAAATGTTTTTGTTGGTGTTCAACAATACCATAGCTGTATCAGTTTACATGCTACAAGTGTTCATCAAAACCGTAGCAGCTACGACAAATATATAGATACCAAGTGCTATGGAGTTTACCGGGGTCTCCCTTTAATCCTCGACTTCCTTTTTGCCCAATAGGTCCCGTTGCTCCTACCGGCCCAACCGGACCAGTTACACCCGTGGCCCCAATGTCTCCCTGAGGGCCAGTATCTCCATGGGGTCCTGCTACGCCAGTTGCACCGGTCTCTCCTCGGGTTCCAGTCGGCCCGATGACGCCCTACAAAATGGGCAACCAACACTTTTGACAGGACTGTGATTGTTCCAAATGCAGTGACGGTTTATTCAAAGTATATTTAAGATTCCCTCCTACTGTGGATGCTATTGATCCCTCATCCTTAGTCTGATCTTTGTGCAAATCCTTTCTTGAAACAACAAAAAAAGCAAAATATGACAGCTATTTCTTTGCCATCCTCTACGTGTTATTAACATGCTCTTACCGGTGCACCTATCTCTCCCTTCATGCCTTTCTCCCCACTCAGCCCTGAGAGTCCCCTGGGTCCAGTCTGTCCCACTGGTCCTGTGGCTCCCGTCATTCCCTCTACAATGGAGATATTTCCCGCGAGGTTGGCGGTACCGGCGGAATCAACTGGGTACAGAAAATATTTAAACATGTTTTCATTTTGGTAAAATATAAAATAATACCCAATTCGACGTAAAAATACATAATTTACATGTTGCAAGATGAAGTAGTATTTAAAGGTTACCTTTTCGGTAAGACTGCCGTCCGCATCACCCCCTAAATTTTAACTATGAGGGAAAGGTTCGTCGAGTGGCACGGGCGGAAGACTTACCAATGTTTCACGTTCTACTCAAAGTGCCGTAAAATCCACAGAAAATAACTAAAGACAAATTTCTGTGAGTGGCATTTAAGAAATCGGAAGTCAGACAAGTTTATGTGGATGGAAACTTCTTTAATTCTAGAGCACGACGTTTCGTTTTCATTCACACTTGGAAACGATACAAGAACATGTATCGTGGCGTCGTGCTCCAAAACAAATTTGTTCGAGATTCATGATTGCATAGTGTTTAACGCAATAGAGTCGCTGATCTATACATCATAGAAAGTCCTGTTAACAACGGACATCACACAATGAATAAGTTATCTTTAAGCACAACGAAGTCCCACCTGTTCCGATGAGAAGTGCAGCTGTGATCAATGATATCCAAATCATTGTAGAAGGTCTGAAAAATTAAACATAGATAATATATGGGTAAGGGTTCCCCATCTCAAATAATGTTTATTCATTAATATATCCTAGAATTATTAACAAAACCTAACACAACAATTACTAGGGGACTCACAAAAATAACTAAAAGCCCCCAGATTAAGCGTGATATATAGGGTTGATCTACTTAGTGTTACATCTGTTCATCTACAGAAGAAACAATATGGGGGAACGCAAGGAACTCCTTCCAAAACATGCATGTGTAATTATTTCTAATTTCCTTTTCACTAAAACATTACCACATGCATTTGCCGCTTCTCCATGACAACCTGGACAGAAAGCGTTAGTGAGGGACTGTTGTTTTCAACCGCAGTATAAAGACAATGTTGTGAAGACTTCGCCTGATTTACCAGCAACACGTTTCTGCTGGATCAGTGCAGTCTTGAGATTCATTCGAACAGATTCAAGCAGAACACATCTGACCATTTGCATTTATGGCCTAGTGTTTTATATCATGCATGTTAAATAAAGGATTACTTCCCTTGAGTAATTCAGTAGTGTTTGGGTTGTTTTTCATTGTATTCGACATTGCAAATTATGTGTAACTATGCGCTATTAATCGACTACTAGGGTGCTGCATCAGAGGTTAGTTTCTTGTGAAAATATCAGTGAAAAATCACATCAGTCACTCACCCACGTCCAATACCTGGCCACAGGAAAAGACACAAGGGGCATGCGCAGACACAGCATGGAAATCTCGTGCAAGCAATTGACAACAAAGGGGGTAGGATCTGCGACACTATCTAAATTTTACATTTTCCTTCTGGAAAATGCGTATAACATGCAATATACATATATCTATTTCAGGAAGAAATCTACCTAAAAGAATCCTAAATCTGCTTTGTGCAAGGATCCGCTTTTACAGCTTTTTATTTCATTTTGTCGGGGAGAGGGTCAGTGAAGCCCCCGTCTCACTGTTAAAGATGAGGCAACCCATTGTATTTCAATCAGATGTGAAAAACGTCTTCACAGGATCCGACCCTGATGACGTCACAATGCCAAGAAGAAGAAGTGACCTCTTTCTGTGTCGTCATAATACTGTGACGTCATAACAAAGCATTGTGAATATGGTCTTTGCACAAACTAGGACGCAAACATGGCACTCTCTGGATGTGTTTTACCCGATCATGCCTATCAATACGGATTTGCTGGCGCAGAGCCTCTTGAGCATCGGTAAGTTAATGATGTTTTCCAAGCGGGAATATTAAAAATGTAAGGAAAAAGCCATTGTTTCATTCTGGAGTTTTATCCAAAGGCAATACTAAACGATATCGGCGAATTAAAACTGTCCGAGGGGAAGACGAGTCTTTCATTTTTAAAAATGGTAATATGTCATATTGAGGCAGTAAGTTATGGTACAAATCATTCACATGTGCTTGGAATTCTGGTGATGGCGGGTGGTTTTTTTGCCAACAATGATACATATGTGTATTTTTATACTCTTTTTCAGGACAAGTGGCTCAAGGCCAAAACAAATGTTGTATAAAGCCTCAGTGAATGGAATTCCCCCCATACTGGCAAGCTGCCCTTCAGGTACAAGACCTAGAATTTAAATGTTGATGAGTATCCTTAAAAGAGACCTCCAGGAACGTAATGGAACGGCAGTCCTATGCTTTTCCATTTTCACTGCTGTAGCATTAATGAAAACAAAAACTAAACATCTTTTGACAGATATGAAATCGTAACTGATTCATTAATGAAATAATCATTGCTTGTGATGAAGATTATTTTGATAAATATAGATAGCAGTGATCAAGTACATCCGGAGTAGAACTGATCTTCACGAACCCATGTTTGTCTAAGAGGCGACTAACGGGATCAGGTGGTCAGGCTCGCGGACTTGGTTGACACGTCATCGTATGCGCAAATCAATGCACATGCTGTTGATCAATGGATTGTCTGGTCCAGATTCGATTATGTACAGAGTGCCACCATATAGCTTGGATATTGCTGAGTGCGGCGCATAACTAAACTCCCTCACTCATAAGACATTAGTCTTTCTTTTACAGAAGCTGAAGTGAAACGTATTGAGGAGAGATTCGACAACTGGAACTGCAGCGCACAGTCGTTGCAACGATCTCATCGACCGGGGAGAAAGTTTATGCCTCGAACCTTCGCACATCGTGAGTACATATGACTGAGAGGATACATTCTTTGTTTAGCGGGAGTTAAAAATGTGTAAAGAAATGGATATCAGTCATATAATTCTTGTTATCATCATTATGTGTGGAAATATACACAGGTTAGAGACTCTTGCTGCTTTAGAACGGAATTGATGCGGGTATCCGGGCGAACTAGGAGTGAGTTTAGTTTTACGCCGCTTTCAGCAACATTATCATTATACTAACATTTGTATAGCGGTGATATCAAGTTAGCCATTACCCTGTTCAACTGCTGAAAGGCGCTTTGTTTTCTCTCGATCATTGGATGTCCATGACAAATGCACATCGTATTTTCAATCACAACTCCCTTGGGAACATACAACTCTGGCTGCTTCTAGGCGCACCGAATTACAATGTGGCTTTCCATCGTTACGAGGTACATTCACAGCGGGGTGGACTGGGACACACAGTCACTGTACTTTGTCCAAGTTTACTGCTCGTTGTACTCGCAACTATAGGTGTATGCACGTATTCATGTGGCCTCTATCTAGTTATTAACCAGCGGATTCGCTGGTTCGGTTAAGTGCACAGGGCTGCACATGATCGGCGTGATCAGCAAACGCTTTGACCTCTACCCACCGCCCCGAGCGATCCAGAAATCGAACCCATTATCATAGATTTCAATCACCCCTTAAGGATGCGACAGTGAAAGGCCAAATGCTGCGCCAGATAGTTGGGCCAACCAACCCTCCTGATTTGGCCGTTAGGGTTGGGAGGGAAACAACTTTCTCAATCTGACCGGGTTCAATTCAGATATACCAGTCACCAGTTACAATATATTGACAATATTTACTGCTGGGTAAAAACAGGGATAATCTGCGCGTCTTCTATTCTCCCTGTTTAAAGATAGGAGCGAATATTCGACTTACAATGTTCATTATTTCCGGAAAGTATTAAATATTATGAAACGAAAATAATAATGTTGACACACCAAGAACACGTTTTCGTTTGATTTCTAGAGTGCACAGTATTATCCGTGGCTACTGCTCTCTACCAGTGGGTCGCTTCTGGTAAGTATTACAACAGTGGAAGAGTTGGGTACATAACTTTACTGCCGCCTTTGCCGCCTTTAGGCATGTGAGATAACCAGCTTTGAAGAGGGTCCTGGTTTGACATTGGAGTTGTAAATCTGCATAGTGTTTTAATAATTGACTTGTAAGACCTGCCAAGAGCCCCAGAGCTTTTCCTGAGACCGATCACTAATATTTTCAACCCAAACATCGTTGTCGTGTTTTTGGTGTAGTTTAACGCGGAATAAAAGTTATGTCATGTGGGGAAAATCGTGATACAGGACCTGGCGCTAAACAGCTTGGTAAAAAACCCAAACACGATTATGTCGCTGATAAAAGAAAAATCATAACTGGGGCAAATCTGGGGTTTCAACCCACGGAAACGGGGTTCCACAGCAAACTACAGTACCCGCATGGACCCGTGTTCCAGGAAATCGTATTCAGAGACAATTTATTCTGAGGGTATAAATTCTAGTAACACAATGTAATCGGGTGCTATCATTTTAGAAATGCTTATTTATGGAAGCACAAAGATGTAGCATAAAGTGTACAGCTCCATACATGAAGACAGGGACATTTGACGCTTTAACAGTTACAAAACCACAGTTTCAATTATTACTATTCTTGTAATGTCTGGCAGAGTTAAGAAGATTTGCGGTTCATATGTAACAAGTCTGGTGGAAATCAAATAAAGTATCAACGTATTATCTCCAGGTTTCAGCAGACTTTTCGGATCAGTTCATCCGGACTCTCTCACAGAAGATCAGGAGACGGAGACTGGAAGTACGTCACAAACCCAACCTGGGAGGAGACAGAGGACGCGGAGGAGACGCTGAGGGAGAAAGGACTGAGTGAAGTGATGACGACAGGCATCACTGTGGAGGACACTAGGAACTGGAGGGGATCCTGTGAGAGGAGGGGAGAGTACACCAGTGGAGACGCCCAGGAACAGGGATAATCTATATCTCTATATAGTCTCTCTGCCAGGAAGAAAGGGGGCCAACCCAAGGCGTTGGGGGAAGACAAACAGAAAGGGAAACAAAAAGATCAAGTGCTGGAGGATACCTGAGGGTAGGAAGAAGAAGGGGAGGAACAAAATTTTCCCAACAGCCACTGAAGCTGGGAGGGGACAAAAAAGAAGCCTCGCTTTTGCACCTGCATGATCTAACATAAGATACATAAAAAAAACAAAACTGCATGCAGTTTTTAAAATGTATAAAAAAACTGCCTAAAACATGAATACTGCCGAGTATAGCGTTAAACGAGAAAACGATCAAAATACCTGTGCATGATACCTATAATGTATGTATTTTTTGTTTTATTTTTACAGAAAAAACCAAGGTTTGCATAATTGCCGAAATAATTACTACCAAACTTCTGCAGTTTCACAAATGATTGAATGAAGTTTGGTCACTACTACTGCGATGTCTGAAAATGAATCGAATGGCACGTTGTATATATACATCCCAATTTGTCTTTTCCTCAGCAACCAGAGCTTGTATCAACTTGGTATACACAGAGTATATATATATGTTTGATGACAACATGCCACAGATCATATGCTAGTAAATTCAGGCACTGAACCACAAGTAAATCTCTTGTACAAGGACTTCATGTTTGCCAATAGTAACATCTTGATCAAACTTTGTCAGGATCTGCCACAGCAAACAACAAACTGCAGATGCTGATTTTACACTTTTTTATTCATTATATTAACACACTGTCACATCAAATATTTTCAATGTTCTGCCACTTGTTGGACAGCCCTGACAATACAGAACGAAAATAATAAATTTAGCCATCTTCTAATCTGAATGCACGAAGTGCATCTATGCTGACATTGCTGCCAGAGACCGCCATTACACTGTCCCTGGGACAAGAAGTCAAATACTGTTCACGTGACCCTGTATAGATTAAAGGACTTTGAGCAGGGTATGAAACTCCCCAAAATTTCAGTCAGACCTCAGAGCTTGTTATGTGTAAAACTTGCCAGCCCTGGCCAAAACTTACCTGCCCACAAAAATTACTACTTTAGTACAAATAAATTAAAGTAAAATTAAGATAATAATGATCTAAATTTTAACCAAGCCGTCAGACAGGTGAATTGAAGAATCTGGCAGTCTGTGTTAATAATAGGCCGTCCCTGGTGGTCAGGCTGGCAGGTACTTCAAACACTGCTTTGAGAATAAATTTCATCTACCACTGTTAAAGATCAATATATTCACATCGGCTCAACACATGGACTGCATGAATGTGTCAGCCTATGGATCATTCACATGAAATCTAATGGTTAGTTGGTCTCTTTGAGATTTGGTGTAAGACGTGGCCAGTGACAAAGTTAAATTCATCAGCTGTCCAGATGACTGATTAGGAATTGTGAAGGTCGGTTTTACATTTCTCTGCATACTAGTGATTAAGGTAGTTTGATGATGGGGTATACTTTATGTAGGCTGAAGTCAAACTCAGGAGAATCCTGAAAGAAATAAGAAATTACATAAATTACACAAAAATACAATCAAGTATTATCACACAGTTGTGTGAGTTAGTTAAGCTTTATACAACTATGACTAGGTTTCAGTTGTAAAAAGACGAGACAACTGGGTATCTGGTGCAATCCAAGAGATAAGGCATATGTACATATATACAACCTAATATGGTTATGGGATTAGCAATGACATACCTAGAAGCAAAGCCAGGATCAGAATTAAACCCATGATTATATGTTCCTGGTACATCTAAGGGACATAACTCTAAACAAGTAGACTGCAGAGTACGTAAGTCCCATCTTCACCTTTGGCATTGGGTATGCTGGGTGCATTACAAATCTGAGGAGCAATGGGTGCACACTTTGACTACTTTCTATGAGTCAGTCAACAAATGTTTAGGCAAATGTATAAACTTTCAGGTTTACAAACTACATATTTCCCTCAAATCCAAACATGCAGCAATACTGCATTGATTTTGTATACACAGCACTGTATGGTGTCATAAAATGCAGTTAATAGTAACTTCTTTATCTAGAGAAAGTAAGAATTCAATCTTTTTAGCTTTAAGTAGTATATGAAGTAAAATATGAACTAACTTTCAGTTTTGTACACTACACCATCTTGGTGCATTATTCTCTGCTCTGTTATTCATTATTGATGGACTTGTGTTAATAAACATCTCTCCCTCTACATGACAGTTAGAGTTGTGCATTAAACACAGCACACTTAATTGTAATTGCTGGTTTTCAGGGAACCCACATGTGCTTCTAGAGATATATTCTTCTCTTGCAGGAATTGTTAAGAATGTTATCACTAACCATACAATATTTCTTGTGTCCTCCTAGTAACAACTTCATCACAACAAAGTTTGTTTTTGCTATCTTCGTCAGTGTTTGAACCTGCAACAACAGACATTTTCATGAAGCATACATACAGCAATCCATGGACTGCAATCACCCACACACTGATTCAATTCAATTTTCTATAGTGGACTCATCATTTTTGATTCAATTTTTCATCCAAGTGACAACAATTCTCATTGTATTGCCATATTTCAGCATTCGAAACTGCTTGAGCTAGAGTAAAAACGTATGTTCTGGCTGTGTGGAAATAAATGAAATAGGTATTCAAATATCACATAGTGATGATGGTTGTCGAAAATAAAGTGTGCTGTCACATTCAATATTCAATCAATCGAAATGAATCATTGCAGCCCTAATGACATTAATACATTGAATAGTATCGTTCATCAATCAAATATGTTTTAATCATCAAAGTACAACATCATCAATAACTCAATCATTGTTTTCTTCTCAAATCACAAATTAAAAACCAAATGCATCTGCATCTGCATCCTAACAGAAGCACACCTCGCATTCACTGAATATGGTAGTTTACATTTACAGTTCAAGTAACAGAACTCAAGTACAGCTGGACAACATAAATTACTCTAAATAATTCATGTCTTTTACAGTAGCACCATATCCTCAGCTATCTCCATTCAGCTTGATAAATACAAACACACACAATGTGATAACAGTACCTGTACAACCTGCATGGGAATATGACCCGTGAAGATCCTGGTCAGAATTGGTCTTCAGCAACCCATGTTTGTCATAAAAGGTTACTAACGGGATCAGGAAGTCGGGCTCACTGACTTGGTTGACACAAGCCATCGTATCCTAAATGCATGGATCGATGCTCATGCTGTTGATCACTGGATTGTCTGGTCCAGAATCCGTTATTTACAGACTGCCGCCATATGGCTAGAATATTGCTGAATGTGGCGTTAAGCAACAAACCAAACAACGGATAACTGAGGCTGCCGTACCCCATGTACGACATACTACCAGTTCCTACCTCCTCTGACGGAGATGTGATACTCTCGTACAGCGCCTTAGCCTGGTGGAAACATTTACACGCAGCAGTGTACAAAGCTTCTGGTGATGGTTCAGGTTCATATCGCCTTAAGTCAGACATTTCCTGTAAGAGAGTGTTTGTGATGAACAATCCATATATTGTAAGTAACAGTACATAATGTACACAATGCCTACTTGTCCAGGAAATACTATATTAATACATGTACATGTGTTTCAATAAAAACATACAAATATTCAACACTGATCATTATCATTATATACTACAATGAAAGTCATACTACCTTCTTCACAATTACAATGTGAATAACTAAATTTATGTACAAAGTGACACCCCCAATGTCATATTAAAAATTAAAGACACCACCCCAGTTCATGTTTACAAAACTGATGACTACACCTACTTTCCCAGAACAAAGTGAGTAACCCCACCTTAAAACCATCATCAACACCCCCTCACCCAAAGATAGATTATGGATGGTCCCTTAATCACACACAGCATTTGAAACCCTTACTTTCAAAGACCCATAATGAATTCCCAAATATTCGGACAACATATATTTGATATATACATAGCAATTTGTCCTCCTGTTGTCCATGACTCACCTTATATTGACCATAATGCACCATGGGGGGTGTGACAACATTAGCAAAAGGAGAGAATCGGTGACTATAGCGGACCTCCTCACTGTCGAATTCAAAGTCTGGCTGCTTCATCTTCCCGTCTAGACGGAAACCTAATACAGCCTGAACATGACAAACACACTGATCAACATCCAGGTAAAGGGGGGAGATGAGTGATTGAAGGAGTTACATCTTACACCTCTTTTAGCAATATTCCAGTAATATCATGGCAGGGGACACCAGAAATTAGCTTCACACTTTGTACCCATCTAGGGAACTGAACTCTGGCCTTCGGAGTGATGAGCCAACACTTTAGCCAGAAGGTTGCCCCACTGCCCCTGCTGTGAGATGAAATAAGTCAAATTGATGCACCCATATAGCAACATGTATCCACCTGCATGTGTCTGTCTGAACTAGTCATGTTCTTTAGTGCTAGCCTACCAAGCTTCTCTAGCAAACCCTGTCAAATAACAAACACACTTATAAACAAGAGTCATCAGAAGGTGACATATCCCCCAGCCCCTACTTATATGAAAGAAAAAAACATCAGAGAGTTACTTAAAAGTCCAGGTTATTGATGTTATTTTAGAATAAATCCGAATCGTTCCATGGAAACTGAGAAAAACATAAATGATAACAATCTGTAAATAGCAAACAGCACCGTTTGGGGATCTGACTCGTACATCTGCCAAAGTACTGTTAAAAGATACTGACTGGTTTTCAAGTAGTGCTCAGGAAATGAAACCCACCCCTCCCTTTTGAGACTAAGTCTGATTCGTTTTCAGGGAAATCAAGAACACAAACACAACAAAAATCTGAAGTTAGCAAAACGCACCACTTTAGGTCCTATTAAATATATCTACCATGTTTTGCCGAAAAATATTGAACGGTTTTTTAGTTACATTCCGGAAACGAAGCCCACCCCTCCCTTTAAGGCTAAATCCAAAATGTTTCCATGGAAACCAAGAAAATGAAAATAACTAATATCTGTAAATAGCAAAAGGTACCACCTTACATTTTGTTTGTTATATCTACCAATTTTCTTTTAAAAATACTGAACAGTTTTTGAGTTATGCTCTGGAAACAAAATGACAGTGGACAGGTGACAGACAAGGCATTGATTGTATGTCCCCGCATTACAGGGATAAAAACTGATGTATTGTATGTTATGACCTGTTCTTATGTATCTGGTCAGGTGATATATGACTCAGTTGACAATGGTTATATCAAAACAAAAGCAATCCCTTTGCAAGTGAGTGAGCATGGTTTTATGTTGCTTTTAGCAATATCCCAGAAGTATCACAGCAGGGGAGTCATACCAAGATGCGGAATTGAACGTGAATCAGTGTGAAGATCAGACACTTGAGCCATTAGTCTACCCCAAAGCTTCCAGTCCCTTTGCAACTGAGTACACAGACTTGTGTTCCCCTCAATGTCAAGAAGCAGGAAGGGTAGAAACAAGCACAATCTTTTAACATCTCCACACCCTAAAGTAACACCTTGTTACTCTATAGACAGAAGAACCACTTATGCTTCAAAGTGGAATGAAGTGTAAACACATATGCACAAATGGAGCAACACCTTTTCTGGGATCATTTACAGACTGCTGTCATTAAGCTGGAATACTGCCTTGCTCAGTGTTGTATCTATTTTAGTAACAAGGCTGCAGTCTCACCTTGTAGTAGCCTCCACACATCTGCTGCTGAGTCTGGGCAAGGATGATCTCTTTACTCAGCGTTTTTGATCGCTTCTTCTTTTTGTTCTTTTTGCTACTCCTCCCTTTCTGTTGTTGATCTGCAAGTGAGAGTTTCAACTGTTTCAGCTTTCACATATCGTGTAACTGATAGAAGCATTTTACAAGGTTGATGTACTGTCTCAGGGAACATAAACAATTAGAGAGGGTACATGGACCCATGGACCAGTAAACAATACATTCATCTTACCGAACACCTCAGTGTTAACATTGAACTATTTGAAACATGAGAATTAGATCATACTAAGGTGTAGCAAAGTAAGGCAAAAGCCTAAGCACTACTACTAAACGAATTCTATAGTTCGTTATTTCCTGCAGGTTACACAGAACATGTTACCCACTCAAAACAACATTTGTGTGTGAGGTATGATAAAGATAATTACAACTAGAAAGACTTGTCTTGACATTTCACGTGATGAATATTTGCAAATTGTTGAATATCTGGTCTATGAATTCTCAGTATCCATATTTGAAAGGATCCATAATGCATACCCAGTGATACCATGACTACAATAAAATGCTTCAGCACCACAATACAGCCTTGCAGGAGACAAGGATGAGACACCAACATCGCAACCACAATTTGGAAACTACCAGGTTTAATAAACTGCAGCCTCAGGCTGATTGAGTACACTTATGCTGAAGCATTATCCCAGCTCAACCATGGCTGTAAATATTAGTGCAGTAACAAGTCATCAAAGTATTCTTTGAATCCAATTGTTAAGTCTCCCATAGCAATTAATCGATGGTAGAAATGAAAAACTATGGATGCATCAGTAGTATGTGTGACTATTCATAGTTTAGAAAATTGACTTTGGTTGATAAATGGGCAGCATAAAATACAGGAAATACTAGATTCGTTTACTTTGCTTTCGAGTTATCTGAACCGGTTACCACTTACACAAACATGGAGGCAAACACGGCATACGACTCAAGTTTGAAAGATAGCATAACAATAAGTTTATTTTGTGTTTTCGATATCAGTATCTTGTCATTTAATAAAACAGACTGGAACTAATTCAAACTGTATTTATTTCAGATTAAACATACATGTTTATTCATTTGAGGAAATGGCTTCAAATGAGACAATTCAAGATGAAGAAAACTATCGCAATAGTATTGTAATAGATGGTCGCAACAGTATGCTGCAATAGACCACAGGGGCTTGTATTGCTTAGAAACAGTGTTACAAAGACATATAGGTGTACAGAGCCTACCATAGTACTATATAAAAGGAAAGGAACATAACGGTGAAACCAACAACTCTTCAAGCCCTGCCAAGGTCTACGGATTGAAAGCCAGATAATATCCCTACAAAACAGGCTACAAATGGTCAAAATCGGATAATTATTTCAAAAGTTATATGCCACGGCTCATGGAAAAAAGCTGCTTCTGCAACTCCAAGCCAAAATCATGGATCACCTTTCAAATTCATTCATTACTTTCAGCCACATTGACAGCACCTATGTAGGGCTAGATTCAGTTGGCATCAGGCACAGATCTGAAAACTTATTGCAACATCTATATATCATTTCCTCGACAATAAGGAGGCATTTTTCTCCAAAATCATCGGCGATCATACTCACTTGTCCGCCACAGATGGCCTTTACATTCAAGTGATCTGAGGAGATCTGCACAAACTTATCTGAAGCACCTGTGCAATAGGCTATTGAAATAGTTGTTATCGCTCAAAAGTCATCCCTAGCAAATACACATGCATGATGGCATGAGCACACATCCCACTGAGGTAGAATGAATGCACAGGTATCACAGGGCACACATAAGCATCATACACTCCTCACTTGGCTCTCAGAATGGGACTGTGTACCTGTTCTTGCCCCCACCGATATACAAATAAATACACATAACGTCTGTCCCTACCTATTAATGTTTCGTGTTCCAGGAGGAAGTTGTCAGCTCGGTGGAGAGTGGATACCAGCCATGCATACAGCAGCTCATACAGGTACCTGCATAACAAACAACATTCAGGGCCACGATCCTGGACAAGCAACAAGGAGTCAATAGTTCAATTTGCTATCCTAAAGAAAAGTTATTTGGATTGACATATAAATTCAGTTACACACTTGATTGTGTTAATAACAAGTCAAAAGCAGATATTTACCCAGAAAAACAGTCAAATCGTTCATAATGTCAAAACAGATCAATAACAAAGCACACTGCTCAACTCTTGCAAATGTCTGAGTACTAAAATGGACCATACAGAGTTGTGTCCCTTGTTAGTTGTGCAGATTACACGATAACACGTTTCATTTCAAACTTGCCTCAAAAGATAGCTATAAAACCATACATTTTCCATCTCACCTGAAATCCACATGACAATGTCACCATAATCACTCACTTTTTCCACGAAGCAGTACAGTGACAAGGTAGTGGTATTCATAGAGTGCATAATATTTATAGGGTGCATATACCATGATTGTTCTGAGAGTCACAAGTACACATAGTGGTATTCATAGGGTGCATATACTATGATTGTTCTGAGCGTCACCCATACACAGTGGTATTCAGAGGCTGCATACAGTGCGACTGTCCTTGACTCACCAGTACACATAGTGGTATTCTAAAGGTGCATATAGTGCGACTGTCCTTGACTCACCAGTACACACAGTGGTATTCATAGGATGCATACGCTGTGACTGTCCTAGACTCACCAGTACACATAGTGATATTCATAGGGTGTATACACTGTGAATGTCCTTGACTCACCAGTACACATAGTGGTATTCACAGGGTGCATATACTGTGACTGTCCTGGACTCACCAGTACACATAGTGGTATTCATAGGGTGCATACAGCTCCAGCTCAAAGCCTGCAAGGGTGTAGTAGATCATGGCCTGGAGGGTGTGGTACAGAACCCAGGTCCCAAAACATGCCAGGTGGTTACGACTGGGCTCGGTCTTCACCAGGATACCATGCAGAAATGCATCAACCTTGTCAGCCTAGATTTAGTTTTGAAATACAAAAAACAGTTAATTAATACTTTTACATATGATGGTATTCAACTAAGCCAGAAATAGCAATCAGCTGTTGACATATGTTTTGGTTCAATGTACCGGTGATTCAGGTAAAACGATCCGACTATATTACACAAAAGGATTTCTATTCCATTATCAGAATATTTTATATATTAAGCAGTTATTGTAAGAGATTATTATATATTTCTATCGAGTTAGTATATAATGCATGTTTTCTGCAAACATATTTAACATAACAATGAACACAGGCCGCTACCTGTCTGGATACATTTTACGTAGGAGACAGTTTGACAAGTCAATGCTAACTTCCTGTGGTACTTGCAACTTTGATTGCAAAAAACAAAATGTTGGCCATTTAATGCTAGAAAAGACTTCAAAGAGTCAATAACGAGGACCTTGGAAGTTACTACTACAATGTTGGTATGATTATTATTGAGAAAACCCTGCATGTTTTAAGCATCTGAAACACAATAGATATGTACGATAATCACTGTTAGTTGTCATCCGCACTGATTTTTACTACCTTATGTTATTTACCAGAGTGCAACAGCGGACTAGTTGATTTTCGATTTTGTGAAGGGGTGTGATTGCAGTTCAACATTTTTTAGGGGCGCCACGGATTACCCCACGGTTTAACCGAATCTGTGGGGTCGAGAAGCGCGTTATTACGAGGGATGACTGTATTCCACATTAAAACTCTGTATCATTTATTTATCTGTAAACCACGGATGGGAAGTCCATGAAGATGGTGTCATACACATAGCTATTATGAATTTATTAAAATCTAAATATTTTAGATATTTAAATACTTACCTTACCATAGGTCTTATGCATATTACCTCTAGCTTCGCTAAACGAGATCAGACAGTCGTTGATTCGCCATCCCCTCGATGGCTACCTCATGTAATCTACGAATGTAGTCACGGAAGTGACGTGATCTCTCCACTCGCGCGAGAGCGCAGAATCCAAAATTCACTTTTACCGTCAACCGGAAGGTCCGAAGAGTCCAAAGTGGGGAGGAGCATCCAGCGTTGGGAGGGAGTCACCGCCCTATGGTAAGGTAAGTATTTAAATATCTAAAATATTTAGATTTTAATAAATTTTTAACTTACCTTACCATAGGTCTTATGCATATGGCTTCGACAGATGGATGGTGGTGTGGACTCCAGAGGACCATCCCTCAGCAAACAGTGCACATGCATCAGGAGAACTCGGGAAAGCCAATGTCAACGGTCTCAGGATAATACCTGGAACAGGACAAAGAGCAACCCAATAGAACTCCAAAGAAAAACCGACGCACCCTGGGGGTGAGGTTAATCTTAAGACCAAAGGTAAGTAGAAGTGTAGTTACCTAATGGGCGGATGGTCGGGTAAGTTGCTGAGCAACCACCAATGGACCAAATGACTGTAATCCCTCCACGTCTTCAACTGCCAAGTCCCTCAAGTAGTGGGATGCGAAGACAGTTGATGACCTCCAGAAACAGCCCTCCATGATCTGCGGTACTGTGCAGTTCCGATGGAGGGCCATCGTAGACGCCAAGGCCCTGATCTCGTGCGGGTTACTTGCTACCGGATGAGGCAGGTGCTTGTCGTCATAGGCCGCCAGGATAGTCGATCTGAGCCAGAGGGCAATAGTATTTCTGTTTACTTCACCTTTGCAGGACACGGCAAAGGGAATGAATAACCTTTTGCGGGATCGTCTCCTAGAGGCTGACCTTTTAATATAGCATCTGAGAGCCCTGACTGGACATAGCAGCTCCTCCTCCAAGTCATGATGACCCAAGATCGTAGACAAAGGAGGGATGGAGAATAACCTGTTAGGCTGCCCGGGAAGCTGGTTCTTAGCCACAAAATCCCAAAGCAAACCCAAATGAGCACGTCCGTGTCTTGACTGTTCAAATCGGATCTGAGTAACGTCAAGAGCATGGATCTCGCTGACTCTAGCCGCTGTTGCCAATGATAGTAAGAAAACCGTCTTCTTGGAAAGATGTTCAAAGGAGGCTTCTTCTAATGGCTCGTACGGCGGCCCTCTGAGATGTTGAAGGACAACATTAAGATCCCAAGCTGGAGGACGAAACTTGGTCTTCTGGTCTTCCAGTTTGAAAGCTTTGAGAAGCGCAATAAGTTCCGGTATCTTGGAGATCTGTGAATCTGACTTGATAGCAAGGACAGAATTCAAAGCTGACAAATAGGTGCCTAAGGTACTGCCTTTGAGATGTCTAGAGTTCCGTAGGTAGAGAAGGAACTGTGCCACAAACTGAGGAGATGCTGCCATGGGATCTTGAGATCTTCGTGTGCAAAAATTCTCAAAAGAGCGCCATTTGTCGTCATATAAAGAACGGGTAGAAACTCTATGCGCGCGAGCTATAACGTTCGCCACGTGCGCAGAGTAGCCCTTAGCCTTTAATGCTCTCTGCAGATGACCCATGCGTGAAGATGGAATCGCCGTGGATCCGGATGCAGCTGTCGACTGTGTGGATGTCGAAGCAGATGCAACCACTCTGGAAGTTTGTAAGGGTCTCCGCTGGCGAGCCGTCGAAGATCGGGAAACCACGATCTGGCTGGCCACCAAGGTGCGACCAAAAGCAGTCGGAGGTTCTGCGTCAGTCTGATCTTGGCGATTACATCCGAGAGAAGAATTGGAGGAGGGAACGCATATGCGTCCAGTCCTTCCCATGATAGAGACATCGCGTCGACTGCCCACGCCTGTGGATCCGGCACGGGAGATACGTACGTTGGTAACTGGTGATTGAAACTGGTGGCAAAAAGATCTACCAGTGGTCTCCCGAGTTGCCAGCAAATCTGGCGAAATGCGTCCGGATGAAGCATCCACTCCGTCGGGGATGGTTTGCCGGGGCGCGACAGGGCGTCTGCCAGAATGTTTTTGCAGCCGGGAATGTGACGAGCCGCGATCACGATGCCGTTGCTGTCTACCAGATCCGCTAACAGGAACATCTGGTCCAGAAGTTGTTTGGACCTGGTTGTACCCTGATTGTGAATCACCCACACGACCGTGGAATTGTCGGACGCTACCAGGAGTCTGGAGTCTGTTAGGACCGGTAGCCAGTGGCGAACCGCTAGGATGACTGCTTGCATCTCCAGGCTGTTGATATGCCACTCCTTTTCGGCGTCTGACCACAGCCCTGAGGTTGTCTGGCCGTTCAAATGAGCACCCCATCCCAAGAGGGATGCGTCTACAAACAATTCGTGGTCGTGGTTGAAGTTTGTCAAATAAACACCGGCGCAGACGTTCCACTCTACCGTCCACCACCTGAAGTACTGATGCAGGTGCGGGGGTAGAAGAAATGACGACTGGAGGTCGTTCTCTCGAATGAATGGTAATAGGAACCTCTGTAGTGGGCGCAGCATAAGCCGTCCTCTGAGGGTGAGGTCCTGCGCCGACGTCAACAAGCCCAACAGAGACTGCCATTCTCTGAGGGTGAGAGGTAGGGACAGAGCTCGATCCGTAAAGGCGAGAATCTTCTGCCATCGATCGGGAGGGACCCTGACTAGATTGAGCCGAGTCAGGAACAACCCCCCAATGAACGTTAACTCCTGCGTTGGTTTCAGTTGCGACTTCTCGAAATTGATAATCTATCCCAACTGTTGAAGTAGGCGTGTGGAGAAGTCCAGTTGTTTGCGTAGCAACTGAGGATTGCAGTGATTTAGAAAACAATCGTCGATGTAAGGATCGAAGTCTATCCCCCGGAGGTGCAGAAACCGGGTGACAGGCAGTGTGACCCGAGTGAAAAGCCACGGGGCCGTAGAAATTCCAAACGGCAGCACTCGCCACTGGTAGTGTACTCCGTTGAATATGAAACGCAGGAACTTCCTGTGGCGTGGGAATACAGGAACGTGCAGGTAAGCATCCTGTAAATCTAGGCTGGCCATCCAAGCTCCGGGTGACAATTTGGCTCGGATCTGATCCAGTGATGTCATTCGGAAATGCGGGGGCTCGGCTAAATACAGGTTGTTGAAAGTCGCCATGTTGTGAATCATCCGCATTTTGGTGGAACCTTTCTTGGGTATCAGGAAGATGGGTGAATAGAACCCCGGGGAGAGATGGGGTTCTGACACTATCTCTATAGCATGTTTTGTTAATAAAATGTTGATGTTTTCTAGGATAAGTACCTGTTGATCTATTGAGTACCCTCGTGACAGGGGAGTGGTAGTCAACGGCGGAGCTCTGGCTAGTGGTAGCTTGTAGCCGGCTCTCAGGATCTTGCAAACAAACGGGTCTTCCAGGAATGTCCAGTTGGCCCAGAAGATCCCTAGTCTCCCACCTACAGGGGTTGGATGAACTGGTACGACTGGGGGTGGGAGGTCCCAGTCGTAGTAGTCCATGGCTTCAGCGGCCGGAGTAGGGACGCTTGCCCCTACCTCGACCGGACGTAGCTGGGGCATCCCTGCCACGTTCTTGAGGCTTGCGCTGGACATCTGAGTCTTTGGTACGACCTCGTCCCCTCCCAAACGAGGAACGGATCGACTGTCTCCTGGGTACATATCTTTTCTTGGCATTACCCCTGGCTCGGCCACGAAATGCAGAGCCCAAGGCCTCGAAAGTTGACAGCGCCACTTCCGTGTTAGTAAGTTCGGCATGTTGTTTATACACCGACGGTATCTTTTCATCAAAGAGGAACTTAGACGTAAATGGTGCACGAAGAAGTTGACGCTTGAATTCCTCTTGCCAAGAACAAGCATCTAAAAATCCAGATCGGCGCATAGTAGTAGTCATGGCTAGCGCCGCACGTAAGTGTCCAAGTAGGTCATGGAGTACTCTGCCTTGCCAAGCAAAAATGGTAGTTAAATGATCCACCCTCGAGGCATTATCCTCTGACAAATCCAAGGCTGCAGCGGAGGTGGCTGACGCAAGCGCCGAGATAGGTTTAAGCATACGTTTCAGTTCAGTATCAACAGCTGCTAACTTTGAATCCTGAACTCTGTAAGATGACGGAGTTGAACTTGACAACCTCTTAATTGAATCGTCTAGCGCCGCCCCGTTGTCGGCAAAATCCAGACTGTGCACTTTATAATCTGATTTCTTAGACTTCGACGCTTTGATGGTCGGATTTAAGGATAACTTCGCAAAGTCCGAGTCTAACAAAGTAATCGCATCCGCCACCATAGGGTGTGGTGGAATAAGTAACTCAGGAGTCAAGTGAATCGACGCCGGGTTGTTTGAATCCGAAGAAGGGGAAGGACAGTCCGGTAATCTGTCGGCAATCCACTCAAAGACAGCAGTTAAGGGAAGATAGGTGCCATCACTATCACCAACATTGCCAGGTTCCTCCTCATAGTCTGGGCAAAAGAACTGTTCCTCGTGTTCCTCCCAGGAAATAGAGGTTGATTCTCGTCGCTGACTCGAGTTGGAAGCAGAGTTCTTAGTGTTAAATTCTTTGCCGGAAGTCCGCAGTGGTTCCGGCGATCGCGAACGCTGGGATCTAGAGAGACGTCGTGGTGATCTTGACCGAGATCGCACTCTACGTCTACTTCTGGTACGTGAGTCTTCCTCTAAGGAGCGCCTTGGAGAGCGGGAAACCGACCGGGAGCGCCGGCGCCTGCTACGGTGTGGAGAACGAGAGCGCCGACCCTTCGGGGACCTAGAACGAGATCTGCGCCGGGAGCGCTCAGCCTCTAAACGACGAGCGCGCTCTTCATCCAGCTGGCGCTGTAACATTTCTTCTTTAGTCAGCGTATGAGACACTCTGGGGATCCGATAAGACGTAGTTATAGGAGCAGGGTCCGGCAACAATATTGGCGCTGGCGTTGGTACAGGCGCTGGCGTCGGAATAGGCGCTGGCGTCGGAATAAGCGCTGACGAAAACACCGGTGCTGATGTAAACAAAGGCGCCGGGACAGGCAGTGGCGCCGGGACAGGCAGAGGCGCTGGTACAGGCAACGGCGCTGGCGTAAGTCTAGGCGCTGTCGTTGGTAAAGGTGTAGATACCGAGGTAGGGAGTACAGCAGCGCCCGGCGTCAAGAGAGATCGCAGAAGCCTCTGAACTTCAGGATGGGATAAGGCATCCGGGTGAGATAAATCTACAAAGGCGTCCGAACGCGTAGGCTCTGGAGAGGAGCGCGCCGGCGTAATAGATGAGCGCTCCACACTCGGCGTTGATAGTGGTATTGAAGGCGGTGGTAGATCTTGGTCGTCAGGTAAGGATCCCAAGGAAGACGCTGGCGACGACATTCTTCTCTTACGTTGCGTAAAACGTTTCCTCCGAACCGCCAAAAAGGTCTTGAAATCGGTGAGAGATAACGCTTGACAGTGTAGGCACCGACTATCGATGGAACAAACAGCGGACGCACAATCCGGACACCAGGGATGTGGGTCCTTGGCTGATTTCTGCCCCTTGCAGACAGTACAATAGTGTCGAGTCATACACAGAACTGTAACAGACAAGAAACCACGACTTGACGACATGTTAATACAATACTAGGAGGAAAACCCCCTACATAAAAATGTAGAAAGTAGTTGCACCCCTAGGTAAAAAATAGGCACACCCGTAAGTGCGGGGCAGCGAAAAATAACAACCACAATGGCTGCCTTCGCTACGCTGAAATTCATGGCAGAAAAAAGTATGCTAAATACCGAAAACACAAGTGAAAATGACCAAGCATGGGCAGAAACATGACGGGCAAACCACCAACAAGATGAACTACCCTCATGGACGCCATGTCGTTCTCACCTCCGACATGGCCAAGCCAAGCCTGAGTGAGAAAAGAACAACACGAGGTAGCAAGGTAAGCACATTAAATGCTTGTATGACTTGACTTTGATACATAATGAGGGGATACAAACCATACCTACCAAGGAGTAGCAACTTTATTGAAACTACACACAGTAGGAAAAAAAACTGCAAACCAACACGTCCGTTCGCACGAACGCTAAAGGTAAAAGTGAATTTTGGATTCTGCGCTCTCGCGCGAGTGGAGAGATCACGTCACTTCCGTGACTACATTCGTAGATTACATGAGGTAGCCATCGAGGGGATGGCGAATCAACGACTGTCTGATCTCGTTTAGCGAAGCTAGAGGTAATATGCATAAGACCTATGGTAAGGTAAGTTAAAAATTTATGATGTATTATCTTGGGCAGAAACCCACCAGTCAATATATATCACAATAAGTATTGTAATATCTCGTAAATATCTCACTATGTGAAAATCAGGGCAATATCTAGCCCTACACACAGTCACTTCTCTACCCACTCACTTCCTCCTGCAGAAGAGCCAGATCCTCCAGAACGTGTGCCCACTTGTCTCTCTGTCGGGCCCGGTTGTGTCCGGTAATCTGGAACAAGATACAGACGGGCCGCACGGCATGTGTCAGCAGGGCATCCACATACTCCTTGGCTTGTGGGTTGTTGTACAAGCTGCACCTGGAATATGAACAACACTTACTGGAATCCTAGATCCATATCGTCCTTGAACAATCAGGTCCTAGATATCCTAGATCTGATCTATTCTTGATTTGAGACATACCAGATTAAAGATGTCCTTCTTTCAAGATGTTTATTTGTAAGAGGTCATTGCAAGATGTTCTTAAAATAAGATCAAAGCAGTCTTAGGTCCAAGATGTACAAAATATATCAACTGAAGACTGGTTTAACGATGAAGTCTACAGTATTTCAGTCATCTGTTTACGTCACCTTAAGAATAAAGACTCACAGTGTCTTTGATAACAATAGGGACAGGTAGTCAGTTAATCAAAGACAGGTGAAAATCTGCGTCTGAGGGAATATGGAACATATCTGGAATGTTTGTCTACTTACTTCTGAGACAAAGCAGGTGGTGCGATGAAGTTCCTGATCGTATCCTTCATAAAGTCTATGACAGGATGGATCCCAAAGATTCGACGGTTGACAGGCAGGAGAGTTTGCTGACAACAGAGAAGAGTCAAGTAAGTTGGTAGAGGGAAGAGGAAGAAGGAACAAGACCTGGAGGACATCCTGGGTGAGGGAGGATCTTGAAGACACGGTCCTATTTGGGCTGTGTGAAATCGAGCACTGTCCTAGTGGAGCCAGACACCTTGGCCAAATCACTTCAGTGCTTTCCTCTAATCTTATCATGCGACCTACACATGGAACCTACCCTGAACCATCCTTCAAATAGTCTATCACGACAAAGACCTCGGAGTCCAAGAAACTGTATCATGTTTTTTCACAGGTTTGACGGAGGAAGTGGGTGTTGGTGGGTCTGAGATTGGTCTTGGTTGGGACTGTATTATAATTTGCTAAAACCACATTGCCCTTTCTCATTACATTCACCAGTAAAAATCAAATATCAATCTTTTTGTTCAGCATCAAGATATATATTGGTAGTTACTCTGGGAAAATTCTGGGTCTATAGCATAGAAAAAACCATACCTGAAGTATTGACCTCGCCAGAACACAGGGGCCAGACTTGCTGAATTCTATGAATGTTTCCTGAAGACAAAATATGAAAACATCCCAACTACAGAAACAGTCATTCCTCCTGGAAGGCTAAAATGTTTTCATTTTCTTGTTCTAAGGCATGTTAGCATCATTAGAGCCAATCAAATGAAGAGACCTGCTTGCCACAGGGACACAAGAGTTAACAGAATTTTTAGCTCAACACGAAGATTCTGTGAATTAACACTCTTCTGGCACACCATGCTTCAACACATACAAACTATACACACGAACATGTCATGAACCCACAAGCCGGCCATTATGTCCATTATAATGTAACAAGGGGCCAGTACTGTAGTCACTCTTCAGCAATCCATGCATGTCGTAAGAAGCAACTAACGGGCCAGACTAGTCAGATTTTTGCAAACCCATCTCATTTTAAAACCAGCAGATCTATTTATCTTGTCATTTAGAACAGACTCAATCCATCCACCTATAAACTACCATGGTCCAACAGAAGCCAAACAATGGTCTTCATAACAATGGCCTTACCAGGATCATATGAAGTGACGTCATCTCTGGCACAGATGTGACGGTCTGGAGCCGAAGCAGGAGATTCTCCACATAGTCCATGGCTTCTGTCCGACTCTTAATCACTGTGTAGCGAGGAAACGTGGGTGGCAGAAGTCTCTGGTTGATCAAAGGTTCAAACCCCATGATGGTTGGATAATCTGAAAAAAAACAAATAGCCACATTTTACTACAAACTGGAACTGAATAAAACAATTAGAAAATCTAAACAGTGCAAACAGTAATCACATTCGACATGCTCAAGCAGGATTTAGCCACAAAGTTTTGACGACTTGTCACAAATGACTTACTTTATTAATTTTGACATTTTTAGACAAAATCTTTTCAAATTTAGCCAATATCTACTGTTCTCACACATTGTCATTATCAGATGGGAGGACACATCTACTGCTCTCACACAGTGGTACTGTTGTCATTATCAGATGGGAGGACACTATTTACTGTTCTCACACAGTACTACTGTTGTCAGTATGAGACAACTACCTACCATTCTTGGTGGCCTCCCTGTCCTCTGGTTGAATGCCGAAGTGTATGGTAGCCTTCACCTGGGGAACCAGTTCCAGTAGCTGGACCAGGGTTTTCTGAGCCTGGGGGATACCCTCACACTGACAACATACATCAGGGATGGCATCAGCACCATTAGGTTCATGTAACAGACTTACAGAGACAAGTGATCCGTACTAACAGCATTATCAGCACAAGCTTAATGTTTCAGTACATTCAGTGCACTGTTCGGTGGTCAGATCTGGGACATGACTCATTGCATGTCCCCCCACTCATGCTTTGCCCGACTGATTATCTATCAAACACATTGTATATAGATATAGCTGGAATTTGTAATGGCACCCAACTTTTCTACTGAAGACATGTCATTCTATTTTCTACTTCTCCCTAGAATCTTTAGAGCCCTAAAGCTAATACAGCTAAACATTGATGGACAGTGAGCACCTTTTCTTCCAAAGTATGTGCCTTACCCCTGTTTAACATTTCAAAAGTCACTGCATATAATGTGAATACAATTTTTGTCTTGTACATCTTGATACAAACCTTGAACAATACGTATTGTGATAAGAACAAAATTGGTCAGCCTATTCTGAACATGTATCAAATTATATATGTTAACCTGACAAAAATCTTCCTGGTACAGCTAACCTCAGAGAATAATATTTCCAGTTGGTACTGCTATTTGCCAGTGTATTCATTCTGTATATTAAATGTCAAGAGCCTTTCAAAGAGACTGTTCCAAATTGAAGTAAATGGGCTAACAAGGGGCCCTAAAGTGATCTAAAACGAAATGTAAAGTATTTAAGTGGAAGAAACCACAGCAGCATGTTTACATTGTGTGCAAGTTGTCTTTTACACTGCTTGGAGCGATGTACCTGTTTTATCACTGTATGTGACCCACCCATACCCCATGACAATACATGATTACAGGAAGATATCATTAAATGTGGAAGCACTAAAGATGCACCTTTTCTTTACTGAAGGACATTAGCATGGAGTGCAGCAGCCTGTAGAAGCGGATCCTGGAGAACACAGCTGTAGCCAGTTCATGCTGCAACACAGTCATAGGCACAATCAACATAACACACATGTTGACAGATTTTATGTCATTTCAATGGCTCACCAAACAACTTTTATGGATGTTTATGGAATAATCGCTTACAACTGTGACAATTCACATGCTCACTCAGAGCAGAGTCATTCGCAACTACTCATGTCATTCCGGCAAGCCTGATGGCATCTCGTACCTCTCTCGTGTCCATGTTTACAACTGGGTCCTGTCTAAGCGCAAACGAGCATGAAAATGAAAACAGTTTAGTACCATGATCAAAGAATGATAACTGTGAAGTCCGAAACATGGCTTTAAGGATATCATACATCCCGTGGACAAAACAGCAATGCGGTCATTCCCTTTGCAAATATGTTTCACTGTTGAAAGTTGTTCATCCTTTAGCTCAAAGTTTATGTTTAAACTGTGCTTGGTATAGTTTAGCAACGTTTCAAAGTTCAATGGTTCTGCCATTTTCATGTTTTGAAATGTGTTTTACTACAGATGATTTGAATGGTTTGCCATGATTCTTGGCAATAATGGCGTACAAGAGGGGTACAAGTCTTCTTGCAGGTCACAAGTAGTTATGAATGAGAGCAGAGTGTTCTCCAGGCTAGTATGAGTTATATATGTATCTCAACAGCACAGCTCAAGATTTTATGTGCTGAATGAAACAGTACATCTCTAACCGAAGCTCAACAGTATCTATGAATACACAACTTGAAAAATCCTGCACATCCCACATTCAAGCTAGCTCGCAATTTTTCAGAATACTTATTTCCAGTAAATTATTGCTACATTAAACCATATCAGCAAATTTCAAGTGCTTTGTTCACTGTGAACCAGGTCACATGGCAAATTTGACAAGACAGACAAAGTGTGTGCTTGATGTTGCAAGCTCTACAAAAACGGCACAGCAGCATACTAAAGTTACATAAAAAACCAATACGAGGATTACCTCTTGCTCTGTGGCAGCATCTCTCTCCTCTCCTGGCTTACTTCGGGTCATCTGGGGAGGAATACAAAGATTATTCAATAGTTGTGAACCACTTATACAACACGTGTTGCACAACAAAAACACAACTTAGGTATCAACTGGGTCGACCAAGGGACACAACTCTTGTCCACAAAATACACAGAAGACAAAAACTCTTAACACAATACTCTCAAATCAAGCTGGGAATGAAAATATTTTCCCATTACAGACAGAAAAATGTTCACTTAGCTGTTTCAGTTTCAGGAAACAGTTTCCAAACAGAGTAAAATGACCAACCTTGTTCATTTCAGTTTCATTTGTATTGATTTTCTATTCTCCTCTCTTGTATATTATCAATGTTTTTCATCACCTTGATAAGTCTGTTAACATCCTCCTCCACCTCCTTCATCATGCCAGACGTGCGAGCATCTGTTACCTCAGCAGCCATTTTGAAACCATATGACATTGGTTGGAAATCCTCCTGTAATACAACACTGAGTTTGCAAAATGACAGAGGTAAACTGCAGCAGATTAATACACTATAATGTGTTTGTGCTTCTGCAGGTCAATAACACATCCTGTACTTCTTGTACAATTGAGTGAGGTTTTACACATCTTTTAGCAATATTCAAACAATAGCATGGCAGGGGATACCAGAAATGGACTTAACTTACTGTCCTTCTTGGGGTACATATAGGCCTTAAAATGTCCATTTTAGATCAATCAACAGTCGTAACTATTTGTTTTGTGAGACCATCCCTACAGGGTCACAACGGACTCCCCTACAGCCAAGAGCAGGTAACTCTCACCATCCACCTCATACCTCACTTTTCATGCAGAACATATCAGACAGAAAGAGGGGAGGTAGGTAGACATATCCCAAGGAGGACTTTCTTCAAAGAATCATCAAGCTCTACTGTTTTGCACGATGCTTTTTCCTTGTCCTTGTGGTACATAATAATAACATATAAGAATATGATGGACTCCCAAAGATTGTGAGTCTGTAGTGGCATATTGTTTGGCAACAACGAAACCCATGGTGGAGTGAAATCTACAACCGATACAGAAATAGAAAAGCACACTAACAGAGCCATCTGACTGCTGATATCAATCAGGCGGGGGCATAGCTTGCGTAGGAAAAAAGAGAGCCCAAACTTATACGTCAGTTGTCTGAAATCAATTATGACAAGGGCGCTAATTATGAACATCCTTGCAGCGATGAACCTCCTTGGTTAAACACTCATGACCCTCATTCACCCATCCCGTGGCGGTAGTGTTGCACTGCACAACAAATAGGGTTTAAACTGCAACAAACAGAATCGCGCCAGTATTACTATCAGGACCTTTGAGGCAGTAAACACATTAGCACAAGTAAATAGCAATAAATAAAATGCATAGGCAATATTTCAATGCTACAAACTAGAGCCATTTAAATACTAAACATAAAGTGCAAAGTAGAAAAAAGGTAGGCCGCACCTGCGCACACATACTAGTGAGTACAAATACTAAAATCAAGAGACATGCGAAACAAAATGCTATCAAAATTACACACTTTCCACTAATTCATTGAAAAAAAACAGAGAATTTAGGCAAGCTACGATATATAATATGCAAACATAATATATGAACTCCTACTGCAAGCTACCAAGAACATGCAGAAAGGAAACCATGATCGCTTAGTCTGCCATTTTGCCCAACCATATGGCTGAAAAACAGAGAACCCATGCCAAAGTTACAACAAAAGATGAATGAGGATATCAATATATGAAGTTCATCTAATGCCTGTGCATAAAGAAAGGAACCAAACGAACAGTATGCACGTCTATTCAACAGAACCACAGCATGAAAAAGTTAGATACGAGGTAGACAGCGGGAGTTAACTGCTCTTGGCTGTAGGGGGCCTGGTGGGGGCCTGTAGAGGTGGTCTCACAAGACAAAACGAGTTTTATGTTTACAGATATTTTATTGAAAAACATAGTAACAACTGTCATACGATTTAAAATGGACATTTTAATGCTTATTTACCAAGTCCAAGAAGGACTTCTGAAAAAGAATGAATGAATGTGGTACTCCTTTCACAAAGCCATGTTTTCTTTGTCCAGGCAATATCGAGGCTTCAAGTCCCATTATCAAAAGCATTTCAACCAGATCACAGCACACATGCTCATTTGTTCTACAGTGTCATGTCAAATGACTACCTAGCTGAATCAATACCTGCAGTTGAAGGATCTGATTTTTAGCTTGTAGTTACCTCTTCAAACACATTGGCTCTGTTGATCTTCTCCCTAATATTGTCAACTATCTTGAGACTACAGATACTGAATGCCTTGAGACACCTGTCCTCGATGAGGTAGGGATCATGTAGGTACAGATTTGTAAATACTGTCTGAGCCAGGGAGTGGCCCTCCAACCATGTCACCTGCAATACAACATGTAAAGTGAATGACTGAGAGGTTATAGTATGTATACATTAACAAAGCTGCTGGGTGGAGAGCATTTCAACAGCCAATTGAAGGTAAAGCAATGATGGTAAGCAAGAGTACAGTAGTTGATTGGTCACTACGTTCAGCAGCTTGACTCCCGAGAGTGAGGGTTTTTTTAAGGGTTTTGGTCATGTAAGCTACAAAAGCACACATATCAATGGTGGCAAGTGACCATTCAAAACATGCCTCTGTTCAACATGAGGTGAATGGGTAAAAAGTGAAAAGATGGTAATTTGTCTTGGGTTAGATACTCAAAGAGAGCTAAGAATGAAAATTGATTGATTATCAAGCAGTAATAACTGTATTAGCTGTTTGTGCTTGCCAAACTTAGGTGGCTTTTAGAGAATTACAACTATCCATTTAATATGAATATTACTATCTGGTCTGGAATTATATAAACCAGTGGATGATTGGCTTAAGCAATGGTCTGTCGGGGTAGTGAGACACAGTAACATCAGTCAAGCTAAAAGGATTGGTTAACACAGTCACAAGGCTAGTACAGTCCTAGGGTAAATGCTATAAAATTCCTTATAGGAATTTCTTGTAGGTCTCTCAGCAGCAGTAACAGTGTTATCCAGTTTTTAGTATGACTCCTCCCACCCTCCAAAATTCTTGTTGATATGGAACCAGCCAAAGAATGTATCAGGCTATTACAAGCAAGGCTTACCCTACTGTTGAAACAGTGTCCACATGTTCATAAAGCAACTGCATGAGTATTAATCAAATGGTCTAATGGACATTGACAAGCCCTGGTGTTCAACATGATAATGATACACAGTACTGGAGTTTTGGCCAGGTGTATCATACCTATATGCTGATGCTATCTCTAAATTTGGCCTGTGCATGAATGATATTTTATCATGAGGATAAGACAAAACGCTACCTAGTCCTAACATCTGAATCACAGAAACCACACTCCAGTTGATTCTGATGATAAGCATTTGATAGTGGATAATTTATCTCAACATTGGTAGGAATTCCATTTAAAAAACCCTGGCACAGCACAGGGGTGGAAATAACATTAAAATTCGTACAGTACTCCAGTACAGTTGCACATGTAAAATCACTTGTCCTGGTAATTTTTCCACTATACCAGCCCAATTTCTTGTTGATTTTTTTATTAATAAGAAACGTAATTAACACTGGAAAGTCAACTGGACACTGGTACACTGTCACATACAAATTTGCTTGCCCGGCAGAAAAAATAACACTGGACTGGGGCGTCAGGGCATCGGGTTATTTCCACCCCTGCAGCATCTGGAGATACATGTGAAGGCTTCAATAACAGGATTTTCCAGCTAGGGATCATACAGTGTTCTGCCAAGATAAGACAGAGCTGGCTTGATCTCAACCATGCACGTTATTTCAAAACAATGGGACAAGGAATTAAACCATTTCCTACCAGGCATGCTAGTGTTGAATCCATAATTCCAATCTGTTCTGGCATTGTCAGGTCCTGTATCTTTATACAGTTTGACTGAAAAACATACCAAAATACTAAAACACAAGTGTACCTGAGAACCTGTCAACAAAATCATGACATCAAGCAAAATTCAGTCTGACATTAATGACACATGGTCAGATATAAATGAAATACTGTCAGATGAGAAAACATACAATGTCAGTTCAAGCAGACGGAAAATCTTCAAGCCTAGAAAATAAAAAAATAAGACATTCCTGGCTTACACCATCTGGGTCTAACTCTAAGCAAGGTGCTGGCCAATATATGGATGTAGGTGAAGTGTCGTGCAACACTCTGTATCACCTGATCACTGAATATCATGGTATCTGAGAAAGAACTATTTATGAATTCTAGCACTGGTCCAGTGACAAGACATGCAGGCAACTTACAACAATTTGCTACCTTATTTTAACATAAGCATGATAAGTATTTCTTGCTGGGAAGACAAGGATCTGCTCTGACAAGAAATCTCCATGGGTCATATTTTACTGTATATCCATGAAAACTGGTACCAGGAGTCATGGCAACATTGCCTACCTCTACTGCCTGTTCCAGAGTGAGAACTTTCCTTCGGATCTGGTTGCACATCATGCCAGCATCCATTTTGGGATCCATCATCTCAATGGCAGACATTGCCTCAAACAGACCAAACCTGTTCATTTAAAAGAGTCGGTGAACTACATGACTGCTGTGATACCAGTCCCAAAAGTACTAAAATATCAAACATAGTTCGATTATAGATTAAAACAACAATTACAAAATTGCACAAACTGTGCATATTTCAGTTCTAATTTTGAAGAAGTAACCATTATTAATGTCTTAAAACACCTTCAGTTTGATTAAAGACAGTTAAAAAGAAAACCATTTTCACATAGTATGTAAATTGCAAAAGACAGAGTAGTCATAACTGATCACACTCAAGTGACTTTATAATGCCAGTTGTAGGGATGACCGTATTGACAGCGACTTACGAGGAGTCATGCAGCAGCTCCCCAAGCTGCAACTCTGACACAGCACCCACAAAATCTTGAGTAACATCATTCCAGTTGTACGTCAACTTCTCTGCTTTCTCCACGTGGCTTTCCATTCTGAAACCAGCAACACAAGGTATGGCTGCATATGTTGATGGTAAGTGAGGTAGAGGCATACCACATGCATGACATAATGGTGTCCAAATGAACCATCCATGAGGCCTGTCTTGACCACTTTTTTACCAGTATCTGTGTTATCGAAGGTATTCATATTCTCTGAGCCACAGAATATTCAAGGTTTGAAACCTTCAGAGTCCAGCCAGAGACCACTTACTTATCCCAGGTATTGCTGATGATGTTGAATTGAAAGGTTATTTCCATGTAAAACAAGCATACTTGTCAATACCATGTTCTAAGAAGGTGATTAAAAAATGTAAATTGCCGACACTGTCTTTACAAGATCCAGACAAAAACACTAGCATAAAAGTATCTACTGTCAGAGACTGCGCCTTATCACTGATTAAAAGGATCCGTTCATACAGTGCTAAGAGTAAGAATTTGACGCAGCAATGGTGGTTACAGACGAATGTGAATCATGATGATGCGGACACTTCACAGGTTAAAACGCAAGACAGCTTGGTTGAATCCATGTTAACTGCCACGGTACCCGTAGTAGGCAGGTAACATGGGTACAGCATGTATGGTAGTCTACTGTCAAGTTCCAACGCGTCTCACTAAATGAAGTAAAATATTACACACGAACGACACGAAAGTGAAACGTCTGTCACAGTTATCTCTCTCTAAACTTTCACTGAATTGAATGAGTGAAAAAGAAAAGATCCCAAATTCGGGTATTGTTAGAAGTATAAACGGCAGAAATAATGATACCTTGCTATTTAGTTATTGGCGCAGTTTGTTAGATCGTAGTGTCATCCAAGTTGCGAACCAACTTCGCCATGTTGTTTAGTGAACTCTGATCATCGCTTTAACTTTATGTGCAACAGGAAGTGAGCTCCTTACACCGCTGTAGCGAGCTTGGCTATCTTTAAAATACGGACATGGGGTACAGATAGAAAGTATATTTATATAGCGCACATATCCACGCACTAGTGCATGCTCAAGGCGCTGGTATTTTTCCCTGAATGTCAATCTCAACAGCACATCGTATTTCAATCCCAACTCCCTAGTGAGTATACAACCCTTGCTGCCACTAGGCGCAGATTATTGTGGCTCTCCCATCCTAACGAGGTACCCAGTTGACACCTGGGTGGACTGGTACACATAGTCACAGCACCTTTTCCAAGTTTACTGCACGTTACTGTACCTGCAACTAGGTGTGTGCACGTGTTCATGTGGCCACCATCTGGTCATATACCATATACCAACGGATTCGTGGGTTCTTTTAAGTGCACAGGGTTGTGTACTGTACACTAGGGGATGTTACAACACTGAAAGAGTCTGCACACAAAGTTGACTCCAAGGTTTTAACACCTGTCACAGGTGGGCTCGATCCCGAAACCTCAACCTCGCTGGATCTCTAGCCAGCTCGCCCATCATGCCCCCAAATACATGGCAAATGGTTTTTCGATTGTAGTGATTGATTTTACATACATGAGCAACATGGTTCTGGGCGTTAACTATGGAATTGTACGATCGTAACCTGTAAAACACAAGGAATCCCAGGACAGACGTAACGCAGCCGAGTGTGCTACATCGGAGGGTGTTATCCCCAAACTGGCAGTCTCCTGGTGACGGAATTAGGGAGGTGTTATAATCCGGAACTAGTAAAATGGGCCGAAGGACAAAAGGGCCGAGAACTCCCAAGTTAAAAGGGCCGAGGTGAAAGTCAAACAAGCCGTGACAAAACGTCAAAAGGGCCGAACATGAAAAAATAGATAGGTTTTACATTATTTATTGATATATATATATATAGCATTGAAAACACAATATCGTCATAAGGTTGAAAACCTTATAAATCTACACAATGTGATGTTCCCACTTCTGATCAAGACAGTCTCTTTGCAACAGTAAAGTTAGTCTACTGGTAACACACATCATCAGGTTGGCCAAAAACATATTCATATTCAAGTATAAAACAGAATGAACAGGATTGACTGTTTTGTTAATATCGTCAAGGATGTGTATAAAGTAGAAAGAATTATTGCATCTGAAAACAATGTCTTGCCTAAATTTCATTCGAAGTGGAAACCCTTGAACAACGTATTATAACGTAAACACACACTTGTCACGTCCATTCTAGGAGCACCTCTTATATGCTGTACATTGAATGCTACTATGTATAAATGGAACTGTCTATAAGTCAAATGAATAAAAACATGAAATTTGAAAAACATGGAATATTAGGAATCAGTCAATAGGTTGTACTAGTCCTCTGGGCCTAGATTTGTCTGCAATTTGTTCATGAGGGTATTACATATTTAAGCTCAAAATATGGGAAGGGGTTATTGATTTGTACATCACATGCAGAGTTGGTCACTTTGTACGTTCTAATCCACAAAAATCATCATCACACCATCATTAGGCTGAATCATCGATTGCTTGGTTTGTTTCAGCGTGAACACTAACCATTTAGTCAGTTGTGAAAATTCGGGTTAGAATTGGTCTTCAGTAACACATGCTTGTTGTAAGAGGCGATTAACGGTATTGAATGGTTAGGCTCGCCGATTTGGTTGACACATGTCATGATGACATCGTATCCCAAATGCGTAGATCGATGCTTATACTGTCGATCACCTGATTGTCTGGTCTAGACTCGAATATTTACATGCTGCCTCTTTATGGCTGGAATATTGCTGAATGCGACGTAACACTAAACCCACTCACACTGTAAATTAATTATCAGCAACTACTAATTTAAGCTATGTCTAGATTACAAGCTAGATGCCATTGTCACACTGTGACATCATGTTTATTGTGACATCATAACACAATGTTACAAGCCAACAGTGCTGCACACACACGCACGCACGCACGCACACACATACATACATTATTAGACACACGTTTCGCACATGTATAAAATCAGACAGACTGGTATTTATCATCTGCGTTTTCATTGTCTAAGCGTTATTCCAAATGAAGCATATTAAGACAGTCAGAAAACAGATTATAATACAACAATAAATTATTCGTCCTCGTTTAACGGGAAGGATTGGTATTTTACTAGCGCTTCCCTGTTTCTCAACGTCCATGAAAGGTACGTAACTCAGGTGGTACTTCCTGTCTTGGAATCCTTGCTAATGACAGGAATGCAAGGTTACGTCCAGTGAAAATTGGGTATGTGTTTGATTCTTGCACTGTTTGAAACTGACATCTACTTCCTCGTTTTACGTTACCACACGATCCACGTTGCACTGAATTTATGCTCCTTTCATGCTGTCGAACGGTGGGTTTCCCGTCAAGTCGGAAATGTACTGTCGAAGGGAGATAATTTATTCTTGCTAATTTACACAAATTACTGCTGCTCAAGTGAGATTATTTATCGTGCCTCTGATGAGAATATTAGCAAATCTCAACAGGTGCACATTCTTCATTGTTATGACGTGTAGTGCCATAAGAATCACTTATTTATTAAATGTCTTTATCAGCTGTACATATACCATGATGGTATTGACGGAATCGGGTCATCACGGTCAACAGGTCATTGCAACCATAAACCAGTTGTCAAAGTCAAAACGACAGTGGCATTTCACAAAGGAAACAGATCAAACCTCATCAAATGTCATAATAAACACTCTGAAAGTTGGTATGTTATGTTTTATACATCCAAAAGCAAACTAGACCTATGTTATCATTAATATCAATGATACCTGTTCCATTCTCATTAATGACCTTATACCAGGCTATATATATAGTCACCACAAGCGGTCATGAGGTCATCCTCTTTTTAGCTGTGAAAGTTGGAGAACAGCATTTTACATGTTCCTTCAGACTCATGGGTTCCCTTATGATGGGTCACAATTTATTGATTAATGATAAACTGCAAAACACATTTAATTCAGTTGTATAAATATAAAGTCATATAATCTTTAATCAAATAAACCTGCAGACAAACAGTATGACATAAGTGACATAATACAGTCCCAACCATTCCTATCAGTCAAACAGGAAACAGTATACTGTTACTAGTGTTAGTGGGCGTGGCATATTTTTTAATTTATGACCTGCAATTGTTTTATTTAATCATATACATGTTTATTTCATGCTCTCTGTGTAAGTTTAGTGGTTATTTGTTCTCAGTGAGTATTCTCATTTTTTTAATAGTCTTGAACAGCAGACACCGATGACTCAAAACAATTTATACAACCATTATGCTATATAAACTGAGATAGGATCCTCTGACTTTATTGTAATGTCTGGATAACTAAGTCAGCATGCATCAAACCTGAGTGTTTATGAGGAAACGGAACTAGGAACCAACTACTATTTGGTATTCAAGGAGAGGTTGTTTTTCACAGATGTAAATTATTAACTATTAAAGATCACATATATTCCAGGGGGTGCAAATGCATAAATCACTAATTTACATTGTTATAAATGAAATCCCGTCATTAAAACTGCTCAATTCGATCTTTAATTACCTTAAATTGACCTTTTTGACAACAGTGCACAATTCTCAGCCGCAAACGAAATTTTAACCAATCAGAGCGTAGTAGGTAATAGTAGGTAGAGATATGAGGTTCTATGCAGGGGTAAACTATTTCATTTACAGGTTTCTGCAAACCGGAAATCGCGACATCTGTTGTGAAAACTGAAAGCTCTATCATTTAGTTTTGTCTCCTGCTTTGCCTAGTTTCCGAGTTGCAACCGTTGTTTTCATAGACGATTTTGTCAAAATCACATGGTGTCGCTAGGTTGTAATCTGTGTTAGGTGGAATAAACCTACACGTTTTTTGTCATCATTCACTTGATGCTCAGTTAATGAATTTATAACAGGTATAATTCATGGTAACACCACTTAGATTACCCGACAAAGATCCCCATTTGGCATTTCTTGTTTCTGGATCGATCAAAGGATTAACCGATAACACGCTGATTGATTAATTACTTTTATACGGATTTCAATGGGGATTTGTCAAAAGGTAGTGTTCATGTATGTACATTTACTAATCTATACTGAATACACTCTGTCATGTATGTGTCTATGTAAAAACAACACCCTTCTGTCAAAGGATTAACCGCCAATACATTGATTGATTGCTCAGTATTGGCTAACTAAATGACTTTTTTAAAAGAATACGCACATTATGCAAGTAGTTGCCAGGTGTGCTATCTTGGGTGACCATTGAGACTATACAGCAATGTGAAAACCTGAAATGATACATTTCGTATATTAGGTTGTTGAAAGACACATCACTTCGGAAATCTGCAGATGAATTATATATCACTCGTTTTTGTTGATATTGATGGATACATTCCTCCAACCAAGTAAGAGCCTGACATTGCTCCTATAACTTTAATTTGTTTTAATTTAAATATTTGCATTTTGTTTTTATTAAGTTGTCGTAGCTTTCACAGAATCATTGTTTTCGTCGTGAAGTTGTAATGATAAAGACGACATACACTAGGGCGTGTGTGCGAATTATAAACTTCAAAATGTCTAGATATTACATTCCTGTTATACATTCGCAGATCACTTCTTTTTGATAAGTTTCAAAATGCATACAAGTATGATTATAAAGTAATTAGGATTATGAGACCAAATATAAAGACTTATATTGACAAGTGTCTACATACTGGTGAGTGAACGTTTACAAACCAAGTAAATTTAGCAAGTGTTGAAATTTATCGCGCAGTATTTTCACTTCGACCCCGACCTTGCTAATGTTAAGTTACAAGTTGTGTCATGCAAACTACTTTTGGTCATGATTCAAATACATATTTCACTACTAGTAGAAAGTAGTTTTGATTTTCTAACTTGATGAAAACAAACCATAATCTCATTAATTCAAATGGACTTTACTCTGTGACTTCACGATTTTCAAAGATGGTGGCACCCATGTATTTTATTGATGGACATTAGGATTTTACATGACATTGCTTATAACATAACAATTTCACTCTTGGAATCGAGGCGGCGGTCAATATAATATTACTTCAAATAATATTGTCACTTTGACCACATCCTCGCATCCAAGGAAGAAAGTGTTATATTCATGCAAAATCCTTTTGGTCAGCAGTGTGTAGTAAGCAGTCTTTATTTTATAAACTCGATGAAACTTGAACTCCATTTTCTATCCTGGAAGGGTGGTAGGGGGCGAACAATACAATTTAGTATATACCACAAGCTTCCACAACGCTTGCTTCGCACACACAAACAACCAGTTTAAGCACAAACTACGGGGTCCGGTGGAACATCTGTGCATAGTGACACCATCACCGGACCCCAAGGAGCAATTGACGGCAACACAACAATTTGGCATGTCTTTGGTGATGTCGTGAAATCAGCAAAATGACTAACTGTAAATCGTTCCTTCTATGACGTCACGGCATGGCTTTGGCGACAGAGTTACATAACCTGTCTGTGGTTTCGTTTGCGGGTGAGAGAGAAGCAGACGGCTTTTTAGCAACTTTTAAGCGCTTGGTATTAATTAGGCACAATTTTCTTTAAAAAAAGAATGGTGTTCGGTTTATGACTAACCAGAAATCTTTCGTATGCAGTGGTACAAAGAGTAAAAAAAAATTGAGTTTAGTTGTTCTTAAATATCAGACATTCAGTTTCCTATCTATCCCTGAACATGTTAATGGATATATGTGGAACTCCAGGGATCACTCTGGAGCAAATGGTCAGTGGAGGAAATCTCTTCCTTAATCTGAATTGGATTTTCAGATGAAATTATTGGATCTTTCTTCATTATTGCCATTATTACATAGTATAAGTATGCATAAGTGATGGGAATTTCTCTCCATGTTAAAATTTTTGTATTTCAATGGGTAAAAATCCGCAAATCTTTGCCCAAAGTTATCCTTGGAACTTCACATTGTGAGTAAATATCATCAGCTCTAGTTCCTGGAGCTAATATTATTTGTAGCAGCTGACAGTAGACAGATGATTGTATGCCAGCTTTGTTGTAATTTTTTTCAACACTTGTCCCAACATATACTTTTTTTACTATGAAATATAATAAATTAATAAATCATGGAAGGCTACTTTCCAGTTAGAGCTTACAATAGTTTTCTTTTAGTAATTATCAGTAACTGCTCTGGGTGGTTATGTGGCCTAGTGGTTAAAGTATTCGCTTGTCAAAGACCTGGGTTTGATTCACCACATGGGTAGAGTGTGTGAGGCCTATTTATGGTGTCTCCAACCATGATATTACTAAAAGCCCTGATCTTGCTGAAAACCATGTAAAACCATGCTCACTCACTCACCATAATTGTTTGTATTTGTTTGCTAGGTATAACTTGACCATGATACCAGCTGCTCCAGTGATGTACCTGGGCTGCCCTAGATGTGATGGCCTGCTCAGCACCCAGGAAATGTATGCACATCATGCAGCCATCTGCGACGGCAACCGGCAGACCTCGTCATGTCAGCTGTTTGCATGCCCCAGAGATATGTTTCTACAACTTCTCAGCAAAGATGTCACACTCATATCTGACTTCTCTGTTTGTGAACTTGATGATGCCGTTCTGAAACAAGGGAAACAAATTCTTCATCCTTCAACCTCATCAAATTCAGAACATAAAACAAACAATGTTCATATTTTGGGGAGAACTAGATCACAGGATTACACTGTGGAGGACAAAAATGTTCTGAGTCCAAATATTAATTCTCCAAATACAAATATAGTTGATGTTCATTTAGATACTGTGGTGAAAGATGTCAACAAGAATCAGTTAACTCTGTCCGAGGCAGAGAAAGAAGCTGAAACTATGTATAACAGTTTTGTTCAAGAAACAGAAAATATCTTTTCAAAAGACGATAATCAGATTGAAGCTTGCATGACGGATGAAGATGAAAGTTGTAAGACTGTTGTGGAAACTGAAGATGCAGTAGATGAGTCTCACTGGGATGAATTTGTGAAGGACAATCATACTGTGTATAGGTGTAGACTGTGCAGCCATGAATCCAACTATCTGGGCTTCATGAAGAGACACATTCGAGCCCACAACAATGGCGAGGTGCTGCAGTGCGACCAGTGTGATTTCACCACGATTTGGAAGAGTCAGCTACAGAGCCATAAGAGTAAACATGCCCAGCCCAGCTTCCTGTGTGAACACTGCCCCAGGAGATTCAAGAACAAGTCTAGTCTCACCAGACACAGTGCCAAGAAACATAATGGTAAGCCTTTGAAATGCTATATTTATGCTGTAAGAAAATGGTCAACATCAGACAATGGATGAGTAAGCTTGTATTGATATCACTTTGAACAATATTCCAGTTTTGTCATGACACATAAGCTTACTGAGGGAGTTTCAGATCACAGACTTCATCTCTTTTATGACACCCATGTGGGCTGACTACTGAGGATTATACAACTATTGCAATAATGATGGTCTATTGCAATAGTTTTTTTCTCCTTTAGTTGTCTCATTTGAAGTCATTTCCAACATGAATGTATAGAATGTATATAAAACAAAGTTACAGAAGTTTCAGTCTCTTTTAATAACTGACAAGAAACATGAAACCCAGATCATGTAAACTTAAGAGATAACAGGGGGGGATAACTCAATATCAAAGTGAACGATTTTTAGTACTTCCTGAATTTTGCACTGCACGTTTATCAAAGGAAGTTAGTTACTAAATTATCGATAGTTACACATACTAATGTTCGTTTCCATTTCTACTATTGATTAATTGGCATCAGACTCAGAGACTCCACATTTGCAATCCTTTGATTATAGAGAATCTCATCCAAGGGTCCTCTGATGTCAAATATATCAAAACAGTTAATTCTACTTAAAAAAAAGGCTTGCCAAGGTTTTTTTACATTGGTCAATGCGTGTTGATATATTTCATGTCAGAAGACATGAGGGAGAAAATTTATTTATAATCCAAAATCATTCTTCATCAGTTACGAGTTGCAGAATCTAATTATCTGAACACAAAACTGCCATTATGCTACTTTAGCAGTGATCTCAGTGAGGTCATAGCATTGTCAGCTGTGTTCTTAGAGATGTCAGAGCATTGTGAGGTCATTAACTGATGATGTAATAGTATTATGACAGTTCAGATGTTGTGGTATCTACAATGTCCAAATCATTTGTATGTATCGCTTAATCACACATGGCTGGTGTTGGAGACAGTTAGGATGATAAATGGCTTTGACGTACTTAAGAACATAATCATGAAAAAGCTGCAGTTTAACTTATAACCATAGGCTTGTCATGCTTTAAGGATACAGATTGGCATATGAATATCTACTAATGAATATCAAGGCGGATCTAATAAGTGCATCATACTCGTAGGAAATGAATTCCATAGTGATGATAATGTGACTGAAATGTTATCTGTAGCATCAAACCAAACTTAGCCCGCAAAATGATAAATTTCAAATTTCCTCTTAAAAACTTTTGGACATCAACATTTGTTACTGAATATTTACTACTTGCTGCAACCATACTGCCCATGTTTACAGATAAACCGCTATTCATGCCCACAATAACATCAAACTGTCTGTTGGCCTGCATTTGGGTCAAGTTACTTGTTTAAAACGAATGTGAAATTTACTGTCTTTGCTGCTGAACACCTCTTGGAGCAATATTTGAGCTGTTTTACATGGTCTGTAAACAATCAAGTCTGGACTGGACAATCCAGTGAATCGATCCTCACAACTAGGATACAATGACATGCATTGTCCCAGCCATCAAACCTTTAATATTTATTTTTAAAATATAGGAAAACAGCCTAAATGTTTCTCACTGTTACAATTTACAATTCCAGGCAAAAGCAACTTCGTGTGTACGTACAGTCAGGACTGTGGATTTGTGGGAGTCAACAGTGCAAATCTCCGTGACCACATGAGGAAACACACAGGTAGAGTTACTTCCCCTACAACAAAGTTGATGATGTCCTTCTGCTCAGTTCATATGGCTCAGGTTTTTGTCCTATGGGACGCTGTTAACATGAAGATACAGCTGCAGCATTTTTTCATGGTTAGGTTAACCCCTGTACCGCCAACCAGGGACTCCTTTCACAAAGCACTAAGATAATCAGTGGTTATGGTCACTAAGGTTATGCTAGAGTAATGTTAAAGAATAGGAGTTGAGGATAACCTTAGTATAGGTTAGTTTGTGAAAAGAGCTTCAGCACCACAACCTTCCCCACTCTAAGAAAAGTAAGATGTATGCCGGCTTCTTTATTGTGAGACCTGATAAGGTCTCGGGGTAGAATAGGCCTTCAGCAACACATGCTTGCCATAAAACTATGCTTGTCTTAAGAGGTGACTAATGGGATCGGGTGGTCAGGCTCGCAGACTTAGTTGACACATGTCATCGGTTCACTATTGCGCAGAACGATGTTCATGTTGTTGGTCACTGGATTGTCTGGTCCGGACTTGATTATTTACAGACCGCCACCATATGGCTGGAATATTGTTGAGTGCGGCGTAAAACTAAGTTCACTCACTCATTCACTCACTCATTATTGTGAACAACATAACGTTTCAGAACATATGCTTACTCCTTCATCAGGTGTGTTGTGGAGGAAGCATATGCTCCGAAGCGTGTTATTCATAATTAAGAAAACTGACATCCATAAATCTTGACTTTTTTATGCATTTCAGTTCTACATCCCCTTCAAAGATTTGCTTTCAATACCTCTAGCATATAAGTCTGACCCCAAACCCTCCCCCAAATGTCAGGCCCAGTACCCTTACCCACGTTTCTTCAATTAATATGTCCCAGCTGTAGTGTTCTGCTCCACCTCGTGGCTTGTTGTATAAGTCTGCTAATTGTTTAAAATATAATGACCATAAGAAGATCATGTGGATTCATCATATCAGTATTTGTACTCAGTTTGGTCCTAAATGATATAACAGGAAATACATGTCATATACCGTTTCATACATATTATTTGCAATGAAAATGCAGGCTCTATAAACAGGAAAAAAGTTTATGTCACATTTGGAATCTCCAGGAATCACTGTCAACAGAATATTAAAATGGAAATATGAAAATGACAATAGAGAATGGAAGTAAGAATGTGAAATCATGAACAGTAAATTAATATGGAGTCTTCTGGTTTTCTTTCAGGAGAATTGCTGTTTTGTGACTATGGTCAGTGCAAGTTCGTGACCAAGTTTGAGAAAGCCCTGTGCCTTCATAAAGCTAAACACCAGGGAATAACTCGATATGTTTGTGAGATTTGTGGCTACAAGACCATAGAGACAGGCAGCTTCAAACGCCATTGTCTGATCCACAATGGCAAGAAACTGTTTAAGTGCCCTGATTGCTCATACAAGGGAACATCAAGATACGTTGTTGTGAAGCACATCTATGGTAAACATATTGACCACAAGAGATACGCTTGTAATCGCTGTGATTTCAAGACAGCATACTATAGTGGACTGTCCATGCATCTCATGGCACACGAAGGCATCAAGCCTTATAAATGCAGCCTTTGTCCTTACAGAAGCAATTTGTCCAACAAAGTCAAAAGACACTGTTCCCAAAAGCATGTTCAAAATGTTGCCAAAGTTATCAAAGTTGAGAACTGCCTCAAATTCGATGTAAAAGATTATCTCAATCCAGATGTTCATAAGATTGATGTGAAAGTGATCCGCCTTAATGCGGACGGTGAAGAAGAACAGGAGGAAGAAGTAGAGGATGAGGCTGGAGAAGCTGCAGCAGCACCAGCAGCTCTTAATGCAGACATTGTGGAAGACGAAGAAGGCCTTCTGTGTGAATCTAGGATCTCATCTCTACCACAAGGAAGCCCTGATGATCTTGAGGACATGTCCATCATGGGTGGAGGGTTCGGTCTGTGCAGTGACCCATCCTTTCCTCTAGATGCTGTACCCCAGAGCTTTCATTCGGAGGACTCGAACAGTGTTTTTGGAACTAGGAATGTGCGCTTGGATTCTGCAGCAGGACCTGTACTTGACCTAAACAAGTTTCATGTTGATAAGGGCAAGATCCCTTATCTAGACTCTCCAGAAGCCAGCCTTCAGATGACGGAAGGTACCGAGCAGATTTTGTCAGATATATCTGAGAACTTTACGAATGTGAAGACCAATCCTTTCAGAAGTGTTGGATTGGGGTTACGATCTGAAAGTGTCGACAATCTATGTCAGATTAAATCTCCAATGTCAAAGTCTACTGAATCCATTGATACGCTTGACCTTGCAACACAAATAGACAATAAGATCATGCAATCACAGGAAGTTCCTGTCAGCTTTGAAACCAAGACTCATCTTCCTGTGATGTCAGCTTCCACTCCCCTTTTCCAAGTGATACAGCTTCCATCCATCTTACCAATAAACCAAGCCTCCAGCAGTGTAGCTGAACCTGCCAAACCACTCCGAAGTTTGCTGTCTCCAGACATTATGAAATCTCTGTCTGGAACCTCATCTGATGTGAATGCCCCAACTGATACTAGTCAACTGCAAAACCAGATATCCATTGTGTTGAAAGTACCAGCTGGTGTTGGTCAAGCTTCTGGAAAGACTGCAATCCTCTCCCTTCCACAAAATGATGCCAACCCGAAATAAGACTTTTTAATGGTTTGTTTACAATTTTTTTCTGCTGTTTTCAAAATACAGTGAAACGATGTTGCATGTGGAGTCAGTAGGTTGAGAATTACTTCATTAACTTTTTCTGTATTTCATTTTTATGAAATATAATGTTATAGACTTGATAGCACTTACATGAGAAACATCACTCAAATGAGTACCAGTAAAGTTATGATTAGTGACTGCAGAGGTCTTTGAGCATGTATCTCTTGTCCCTGGCAGGGACACAATTTCTTATTCTATTCCCTTTATGTGTGATTATCAGACCTAGTGGTGAAAGAAAAGTTGAAGTGGAATTCTAAACAATCTGCATTCCAGATTTTAAGTGTTGTGCAATCACCCTCACAAGAAATCCCTACAATGACTCACCCCTAGCATGAAGTAAAATAATAACATGCTCATAACAGGAAATAACTAGAATAACTCGCCACTAACAAAAAATAAATATAGTAAATTGCCCCTAACAAGGAATGAAGAAAGTGGCTTGCCCCTACGCAGAAAATATTAAAATAACTCACCTTAACAAGGAATGAATATAATAGTCATAAATAAGAACTATCCCCGAGTGTTGTTAGCTTGTTGTTATGCATTTATTGGAATGAATTGTGATACTTTTATTACCCATTTGCTTATTCTACCTCACTCACACTGTGCAACAAATGCACACAACTGTTGTCATGGTTTTGTCCTTTACATATGATTCTTCAGTATACATATTGTATATGTATGGAACGAATCAGGTTTTTGTGCATTGGTATGTTACTGCAAGGTGATTTACACACCTAACCCAGCACTGTGTTGTTGGCTGTTGCTCCTAACATCCACTTGACCCGTGATGTTGTTATTTTGTTGATAATTCATACAAATTTCTTGGAATGAATCCTGTTGCTCTTTTATTAATGGTTTCTGTTATTTTTTGCTCACCTAACTGAATGTCAGATGAGCTTCAATCGTATTTTGACCTCCTCTGTTTTGCAGTTTCAGTATCTCCCTTGAAAATAAAAAGCCTTCGGATTTTGCATGGTCTCAATTATCCTAAGACACTGTACCAAGTGGGTATATTGAAAATGTTATTTTTGGTCATCAGCCCATTTTTTATGAATCACAATCACATCTGATATGATGTGTTTTGGAATGACACATATAATGATATTTGGTATGTTATAGTGTTTAAAGCTATCTTTATTTTTGTAGTGTAACTGAAATCTTCACATCTCCTCTGAAGCAACAAAGCCTGTAAAACTTAAAGTTAAACTTATCATGAATAATCTAAGCTTTGGATTCAGAAACATTCCTCAACGGATATATTCTCATTCAAACACAGACACCATGGGGATATATTTTGAAAATTATTAATGGCTGTTTGTCAGTTGTTCATTTATTTAGTTGAATAGTGTTGAAAGGTGTTATCAGAGTTTATATGGACCTATCAGAAATTTGCCGTTTATGCAGTATATATGAGTTTTGTGATCAGTTAAACCTCTATGGCATGATGGTGTCTTAACAAATGATGCTATCATTGACCTTACGCATTAAAGGAAAAGCAAAACTGAAAAAACATGTCAGGGACCCACCACACACTTGTCAGTTAAGGTGATATGTCTATAATTAACCAGTGGCTGATAGTGTAAGCAATAATTCACAACATCACTATGCAAGGGTGAGAAAGTTTAGTTTATTATCATTATCAATATTCCAGCAATGGAGGTTTGTAAATAATCAAGCCTGGGCCAGACAATCCAGTGATCCAACAACTTGAGCATCAGTCTTTCCAAATGGGAATAGATGACATGTATGAACTTGTCAGTGAGCCTGACCACCCGATTGTGGCCTTTTACGGCATAGTCGCCTTTCGTGGAAAGCACAGGTTGCTGAGGACCTGTTCCTGCCCCGGATCTTCATGGGTCAAACTACTTGTAAAATTAGTGTGACACACATGCAAGTGTAGTCATGTCTTTATTTATAAATTAGCATAAATTAACACAAGAAAAATACACTTTATTCATAACCCAGTTGTCATTTGTTTTTAGTCTATTTTTTTTACGGCCTAAACATCGTTTCAAGGTATGACGTTTCATTCCTGAATGGCGACATGGATAAAAAAGTATAGAAGTGAACACAGTTCATGCATTCTAGTTTCCAACTTTGTGGTATGGACAGGTATGATACTGAAATATACAATGTGACAAGGATCAGCATCGGTGATTGCACGATGTCATTTAGAAAGTGGACTCTGAGGGTGCGGGTTCGAATCCCGGATGGGACTCAACCAAAAAAGTACTAGAATTTGTACTTTACTGTAAGAGTCGGCTATTGTGACCTTATATATTAACTGTAAGAATCAACTACTATGACCTTATATATTTACTGTAAGAGACATCTACTATGACCTTACATATTTACTGTAAGTGTCGACTGCTATGACTTGATATATTTACTGTAAGAGTCAACTACTATGACCTTACATATTTACTGTAAGAGTCGACTACTATGACCTTACATATTTACTGTAAGAGACATCTGCTATGACCTTATATATTTACTGTAAGAGACATCTACTGTGACCTTACATATTTACTGTAAGAGAAATCTACTGTGACCTTACATATTTACTGTAAGAGTCAGCTACTATGACCTTACATATTTACTGTAAGAGACATCTACTATGACCTTACATATTTACTGTAAGAGACATCTACTGTGACCTTACATATTTACTGTAAGAGTCGACTACTATGACCTTATATATTAACTGTAAGAGACATCTACTATGACCTTACATATTTACTGTAAGAGACATCTACTGTGACCTTACATATTTACTGTAAGAGTCGACTACTATGACCTTATATATTTACTGTAAGAGTCAGCTACTATGACCTTACATATTTAGTGTAAGAGTCGGCTACTATGACCTTATATATTTACTGTAAGAGTCGACTACTATGACCTTATATATTTACTGTAAGAGACATCTACTATGACCTTACATATTTACTGTAAGAGTCGACTACTATGACCTTATATATTTACTGTAAGAGTCGACTACTATGACCTTACATATTTACTGTAAGAGACATCTACTGTGACCTTATTTATTAACTGTAAGAGACATCTACTGTGACCTTATATATTAACTGTAAGAGTCAGCTACTATGACCTTATATATTTACTGTAAGAGACATCTACTATGACCTTACATATTTACTGTAAGAGTCGACTACTATGACCTTATATATTTACTGTAAGAGACATCTACTATGACCTTACATATTTACTGTAAGAGTCGTCTACTATGACCTTATATATTTACTGTAAGAGTCGACTACTATGACCTTACATATTTACTGTAAGAGACATCTACTGTGACCTTATATATTAACTGTAAGAGTCAGCTACTATGACCTTATATATTAACTGTAAGAGTCGACTACTATGACCTTATATATTAACTGTAAGAGACATCTACTATGACCTTATATATTTACTGTAAGAGTCGACTACTATGACCTTATATATTTACTGTAAGAGACATCTACTATGACCTTACATATTTACTGTAAGAGACATCTACTATGACCTTATATATTTACTGTAAGAGTCGACTACTATGACCTTACATATTAACTGTAAGAGACATCTACTATGACCTTATATATTTACTGTAAGAGTCGACTACTATGACCTTATATATTTACTGTAAGAGACATCTACTGTGACCTTACATATTTACTGTAAGAGTCGTCTAATATGACCTTATATATTTACTGTAAGAGTCGACTACTATGACCTTACATATTTACTGTAAGAGACATCTACTGTGACCTTACATATTAACTGTATGAGACATCTACTATGACCTTACATATTTACTGTAAGAGACATCTACTATGACCTTATATATTTACTGTAAGTGTCGACTGCTATGACTTGATATATTTACTGTAAGAGTCAGCTACTATGACCTTACATATTTACTGTAAGAGTCGACTACTATGACCTTATATATTTACTGTAAGAGACATCTACTGTGACCTTACATATTTACTGTAAGAGTCGTCTACTATGACCTTATATATTTACTGTAAGAGTCGACTACTATGACCTTACATATTTACTGTAAGAGACATCTACTGTGACCTTACATATTAACTGTAAGAGACATCTACTATGACCTTATATATTTACTGTAGGAGTCGACTACTATGACCTTATGTATTTACTGTAAGAGTCGACTACTATGACCTTATATATTTACTGTAAGAGACATCTACTGTGACCTTACATATTTACTGTAAGAGTCGACTACTATGACCTTATATATTTACTGTGAGAGACATCTACTATGACCTTATATATTTACTGTAAGAGTCGACTACTATGACCTTACATGTTAACTGTAAGAGACATCTACTATGACCTTATATATTTACTGTAAGAGTCGACTACTATGACCTTATATATTTACTGTAAGAGACATCTACTATGACCTTATATATTTACTGTAAGAGACATCTACTGTGACCTTACATATTTACTGTAAGAGACATCTACTGTGACCTTATATATTAACTGTAAGAGACATCTACTATGACCTTACATATTTAGTGTAAGAGTCGGCTACTATGACCTTATATATTTACTGTAAGAGTCGACTACTATGACCTTATATATTTACTGTAAGAGACATCTACTGTGACCTTACATATTTGCTGTAAGAGTCGTCTACTATGACCTTATATATTTACTGTAAGAGTCGACTACTATGACCTTACATATTTACTGTAAGAGACATCTACTGTGACCTTATATATTTACTGTAAGAGTCGACTACTATGACCTTATATATTTACTGTAAGAGTCGACTACTATGACCTTACATATTTACTGTAAGAGACATCTACTATGACCTTACATATTTACTGTAAGAGACATCTACTGTGACCTTATATATTAACTGTAAGAGTCGACTACTATGACCTTATATATTTACTGTAAGAGACATCTACTATGACCTTATATATTAACTGTAAGAGACATCTACTATGACCTTATATATTTACTGTGAGAGACATCTACTATGACCTTATATATTTACTGTAAGAGTCGACTACTATGACCTTATATATTTACTGTAAGAGACATCTACTATGACCTTATATATTTACTGTAAGAGACATCTACTTTGACCTTACATATTTACTGTAAGAGACATCTACTGTGACCTTACATATTTACTGTAAGAGTCGTCTACTATGACCTTATATATTTACTGTAAGAGTCGACTACTATGACCTTACATATTTACTGTAAGAGACATCTACTGTGACCTTACATATTAACTGTAAGAGACATCTACTATGACCTTATATATTTACTGTAAGAGTCGACTACTATGACCTTATATATTTACTGTAAGAGTCGACTACTATGACCTTATATATTTACTGTAAGAGTCGACTACTATGACCTTACATATTTACTGTAAGAGACATCTACTATGACCTTATATATTTACTGTAAGAGACATCTACTATGACCTTACATATTTACTGTAAGAGACATCTACTATGACCTTATATATTTACTGTAAGAGACATCTACTGTGACCTTACATATTTACTGTAAGAGACATCTACTGTGACCTTATATATTAACTGTAAGAGACATCTACTATGACCTTACATATTTAGTGTAAGAGTCGGCTACTATGACCTTTTATATTTACTGTAAGAGTCAGCTACTATGACCTTATATATTTACTGTAAGAGTCGACTACTATGACCTTATATATTTACTGTAAGAGACATCTACTATGACCTTACATATTTACTGTAAGAGTCGACTACTATGACCTTACATATTTACTGTAAGAGACATCTACTATGACCTTACATATTAACTGTAAGAGTCGACTACTATGACCTTATATATTAACTGTAAGAGTCGACTGCTATGACCTTATATATTTACTGTAAGAGTCGACTACTATGACCTTATATATTAACTGTAAGAGTCGACTACTATGACCTTATATATTAACTGTAAGAGTCGACTGCTATGACCTTATATATTAACTGTAAGAGTCGACTACTATGACCTTATATATTAACTGTAAGAGTCGACTGCTATGACCTTATATATTAACTGTAAGAGTCGACTGCTATGACCTTATATATTTACTGTAAGAGTCGACTACTATGACCTTATATATTAACTGTAAGAGTCGACTACTATGACCTTATATATTAACTGTAAGAGTCGACTGCTATGACCTTATATATTTACTGTAAGAGTCGACTACTATGACCTTATATATTAACTGTAAGAGTCGACTGCTGTGACCTTACATATTTACTGTAAGAGACATCTACTATGACCTTACATTTGTATCCATGTTACCCTATTTTCTGTTTTAAGAGGCGACAATTATTCCACCATGTTTGCTGTAAGAGTCGATTGTTGAGTTGAAACGGATATAGTGAGTGACCTGATCGAGTGAACCTTGTCGGACTAAGTCGTAGCACAATCGAAATAGAAAACACCTGGTCTGGCATGTAGAGTTGTAAATGTCTCGGTACATGTACAGGATAAACCGTAAATTCTCAGATTTTAGCAGAGACAGAAAAAAGCATCGGCTGAAGAAAGTCCTTCTCCTTAAACTCAGTATGTGAATATCACTCAATAAAGCTCAACACATTAAGCAAAGAACCTGAAGGAATGAAGTTTTATTTGTACATTTCAACAAAATATCATACAATAAATACAGCACCTCACATACAATATATACACTCACACTGCAACTCATATGCAATGTTATGCAATATCCATATACAACCTACAATCCCCCTCTTATAGTCAAGTTGACTTCATGCTTTCCTAAACACAACGTTCCTACTTTTCCATTCAGTATACTTGGACATATCTAAGGATTTTGCCTTTTTCCCGAGATCGTATGGTTTGAAATTAAACCTCTTCATCATTTCAATGATATAAAGTGTCCCTTGGTTTCGGACGAGTTTATCCCATTCTATCAGCACCATACGCACATCGACTTTTTGAAAGAAAATCTCAGCGCCTTTCATCACCTCAACTTCGTGATCCTCACAATCCAGTTTCACAACAGCAGACTTGAAGTCAAACAACTCCAGAAGATCGTTCATCTGGATGGAAGTTACGGTTTCAGTACTTGAAGTTGTATTAGTTACCTTTGCTACGCGAGTCATTGCTACATCACCAGGTTCGAGTTTAAATGTGAGAGTTTCTCGAAGCTCCGACATTGCGTTGTGTATGATGAACATCTGTCCAGCAAACCCTCCCTTTACCACTCCTCGACACAAGCGTTTGGTGTTCATAGCATACGGTTCCACGGAGATGACCCTGTTGCCTAGTTTAGCAGCAGCGAGACTGAAGGTTCCAATGTTGCCGCCGACGTCCACGAAGACGTGGTCTTTATTTTGTCTGAGCACTTCAAACGCAGTGTACATGACGTCCGGTTCCCAGTTACCTACAGTCTTCAAATATTTAGACACTGAGCGATCCTCCACGACTTTGTGGATGAAGATGGGCGTATTTCCAGCAGGTGTTTTGAGGGTGGCCTCATCATACACCTCGTCTTCTGTACACATACTGTCGTCTGATATCCAGTTTCCGTTCGTTCTTTTGTACGCAATTCCCTGATACTGAATCTTTTTCTTAAAGGGCTTAGCTTGAACTTTTGGTATTGGTATAGGTTTCGCTGGAGTTGGTTGTGGAGCTGGGGTTGGAACTCGATTTTGCTGCCGCATCTTCTTCTGCTGTGATTTAATATCCTCAGACAACACACCAACTGAATTCTGAATACTGTCCATTTTCGTATTCAGACTGCTAATGCATGGTTCCTGTGGCGTCCAATATTTCCTGTATGTTTTCGGGAGCTTCACATACAAAAGCATGATAACAGCTGTTGCTATAATTAGTGCCATTGCAGGTCTTGCATAGACCCGAAACTTCTCGTTTAGCATCTTGAAGTCCATATTCAGCAGCCACCAACGATGACCCAACAACTTATTTCACTGCAGACCTGCTGATGGTGGTCACTGGTACGGTGCATGTGCTTATATACCTGCAGATAACAATCTACTTATTATCTTAATCTGGATTACCGTTTGCTGTACAGTGAAGTCCCCGGGCGATGTCCTACTGATAATGAGATAATTATCTCAAAACGAGATGCTGATTACAGCGCTTTGCGGAGTTAAACTGCCTCTGCAGATAAGGATAATCAGCTGAAACTGAATATAGCCTTTGGATCAAATGATGGAACGTGTATGAATACGTTATCACTGTCTTTTTTCTTCTCCAGCATCTGTCCGGCTGTAGCTTCAAAGATGGAGAAATTATGCTGTTGGGTTTTTTCTTTGATATCGTTTGCGCACCTATTTGATTTCGATTGCATGATCGTAACGCCCTTAAGCAGCTGAAATGGCGAACTGGATATCGAAGCTATACAAATGTCTAGTTTAGTAACAACAGATCCGAGTCCGTTTGAAGGTGTCTAGTCTGATGCATAGATACAAAATATTTCAAGGTGTCTACTCTGATGCATAGAAAAATGTATATTCATTTATATATATAATCACAGAAAATTACTTGTATCAGTGGCACTGTTAAGCAGGTTTTCTTTAAAACGTCAAAATGTCTTCAAATACACAATGTCTAATGTATGTGTAGAGACAAGATTCAGAAAATCTAACGGACGTGTTTTAAAGTATTGATTAAGAATACTTGAGAACAAAGGCAAGGCTCCGATCACAAGTTTATATCAGTAAACGCTGTATGGTAACCAGAGAGCGTCCCCTTCTATGTTGAAATGTCTCCTTGGGGTCAGCTACCACAACCCCTGCAGCACCACCTTCACGACGCCCCAAGGCTAGAATGTACCTTTATGAGGTTTTCTTTTGGCTGCGATGGTTTAGGATAGAGGAAAAAAGTACTGGACAGTGTTCTACGCCAATACAATATAATTGCATTTGGTGCACAGATTCAACATTTAAGAAATACTCATTCTGTACCTAGGTTATTTCATTCTTGTATTATTTTTTCGACATTTTTTTCAGTCATTCAAGTTGCAAATTGCCCCTTCTCATGACCTAGGCATATATGTTGGTTTTCGTCTGTGGTGTAAATTCTTCTTTTGTGGAGTGAATCATATACTGTCTCAAAGTAACTGAAACCGCATTCTTTTCACTACTGCCTTTAAACATTGCTACATTTCTAAATCCCTAGATGAAGTCTGCATTTCCTTAAATGATATTACATCTTTACTGTAATGAAGACATTATAAACATAATATGCTACTTAAGCACCACTTCTTTGAATGAAAGTGATGCATTTCTTCCAAAGGAAATATCGAGAAGTGTACTTCACTTCAACCTTGTGTTCATCAACTTATGTCAGTGTGGCGGAACAATGCCGTTAATTTAATGATTAACTCACTCACCCTTCAGTCATTTTTTGGCACGGTGTTACGGGGGCTATACAAACACCATTGACTGACAAATGTCAAGAGTCGTACCACATTGTATGTTCTTTCACTGGAGGAAATAAAGAATATCTATCATGCAGCCACGTAGGCAGAAAGGTAAGTTCATCCTTGGTCCAAACTTACAAAGCAACCAAAGATCCCTACACCAACCTTAGACATACGGCTGAGTCATGTTGGTACACACGGGCCCTGGTACTACCTCAACTGGTAGCGGCAGCTGGACAGGTGTACATATAGCTGTGAATAACGTTCTTTCTACGAAATATTGTCAGTAGACTGTTATTTCGGATATCACGCCGTAAAACAGCCGAAGTAAGGTGATATACGTTTCTGATATAACCTTAGCTGTGTTAGCTGTGAGTGAGTGAGTTTAGGTTTACGACGTATTTGGCAATATAACAGCTCTATGGTGGTGGTTTAGATATTCGAGTCTGGTCCAGACAAACCAGTGATCAACTACATGAGCATCGATCTACGCAATTAGGATAGTATGACATGTATCAACGAAGCCAGCAAGCATGACCACCCGATCACGTTATTCGCCTCTTACGACAAGCATGGGTTAATGAAAATCAGTTAAGTGTGAAAATCAGTCATTGGTGAGTACCCACGTCACAACAGAATTCATAAACACGTATAAGAACAAAAAAATATTTATTTACAATATACAATCTATTTACCTTATGTATGTATAATATTTCACATATATAAAAAATTGTCTATTAGTGGTCTTGTTATGATTTCTTTGAGTACGTCCGTATCATATCCTGTATCCATTTGTCATAGAACGAAACACGTGAAAACACACTGGGATAGCCTGATGTCTGACAACCACTGACTCCCCATGACGTCACACCCACGAGGAAGTAGTAACCGCCACGAGAACAAACGAGAGGACCGCCGGAATCCCCCTGAAACAAGGTAATGAGGCATGACGTAGGTTTTACGTGTTTCCTTTCGGTGTGAAAGCCTCGAGCACGGATGTGGCGCAGACAAACCTTGAACATGTGAAAATAATCTGAGATAAATACTCTCAATCTTAGTTTTCTGCAGCTCCGAAGGGACGCAACTCTGCCAAACAAATTTTGGGACCACCCGTGCCGCAATCCCCCAGCCCAGCTCTTTTGTATATTCAGCTAGGCTCATCGATCATAATTCGAATAATTTGCAATTTTTTTTTAAATCGCTTCAGTAGGATGTGGGTTGTGGACAAAGCACAAAACGAATGTAGCCACAGGACCACATCGACTGCAGAATGTTTCTTCATTTGCTTTGTAAACACACACGATGGAAGGATCTGTTCACTTATAACGCACTATAGCTCTTAACTGCTTTAACATAAACCAACAGTAGTTGTGATACTGCAATGGCTTCGTGCACTGGGTACTTAAGGGTATTGAAACAGTCGTATCGCTATAATCAACCAGTATCAAATTGATAGTCTACCTTATTTACTTCTCAGTTCAGCAATATTATCCACGGTTATTCATTTATTCATACAAACAATGCAAGTCATATAGGAAAGGACATATAACGCCCTGGACGACCGAGGATGGTAAAGGCGATATCAGTAACTTACATTGCAGGCGCCACCATCACCATTGCCTACACACACGTGGGAGTTGAGGATGCGCTTCCAGCCCCACCTAGCCGCGCACTCGTTGTTTGTCCTCACGGTCACCTTGAGTTCTTGGAGAAGACTCTGGTCCTCGAAGTCTGTGACAGGGGAAAATGTACTCCATATTACCATCAATTTTGTGTATATTAATAATAGAAGTATCTTTTGACCTCACAGACAGGAGTATTCAAGCGATCGAACAGCGGCCTGCAAATAATTGGAGCTGAACCAAAGGTTGAAAACATGAGCAGTGGCAGTATCTGTGACGTCGGGGAATGACGACACGAAACTAGCCAGGCCACACACAACAGTCAGAAATGGGCTTCTCACATTTTACATATGTGGGAAATCGACCTTTGGCCTCCGGCGTGACGAGCGAACGTTTTAACCACTAGACTACCTCCAGCGCTCTTCTGCTCTGTAGTGAGTGAGTGAGTTTGGGTTTACGCCGCTTTTAGCAATATTCCAGCAATATCACGGCGGGGGACACCAGAAAATGGGCCTCACACATTGTACCCATGTGGGGAATCGAACCCGGGTCTTCGGCGTGACGAGCGAACGCTTTAACCACTAGACTACCCCAGAGCTCTTCTGCTCTGTACATTACGATGCGTTGTCACCGAGTTCCACTGTGACATCTGCATTCACACACCCTTATCTCTTCCTAGCGTGTTTACATTAATAATATGCGCATGGCTACATGAATAGATATCATGGCCGTCAAGCGCTTCATTTTTTATTATATCCACAAAAATCTCAATATCTTTGAAAAGAATTTTTTTGTAATCTTAAATGACTGATCATCACCCTGTCTCACCTTTTGTTTCTCCCCACCCCATAATCCAACAGTCATCCTCAGGCTCGAACTGTTCTTCCTTTGACGGCAAACATGCATGTCTGATACTGAAGCCTGTGACGTCAACCGCCTCCTTCAGTCGCATCAACGCGATGTCGTTGGGGTAGTTGCCACCGTTCACGAACTCGGGATTCTGGTAACAGTAATCATTAGCTCATTAGATAATAATAACTATAACAATGAAGACTATGATTATAGTAATAATTAATCTGTTCATAATAATAATATCGAGGACGAGGAGAACGACTATGGTGATGGATTAGGGTGAATTATGTTTTCATTGTTTAGACATGAAATCAATATCTTAAGACAAAAAGTTAAGTACCACCTGTATATTTTGCCAGTATAGTAACAGGTTGTCCGACTGAAAATCTTTCAGAAAAAAACAACTATCATAATCTGGCTTAGTACTTTTCATTTTAAAAACAAAACCATTGTTGAAATAATATATTTTACATTAAACAGTACGTGTACACGTTTGTAAAAAACTATCTGTTGTATGGTCAAATGATTGTCATTTCTGACAAGTGAAACCTACGTTTAGTGTTGTATAAGCAGGATAGGAATAGTTATTTAGCTAAAGCAGTACCACCATATCTTTAACAATATTTCCTTTAATTGTTAATACAAATGACTATGATATTCCTAAATCAGTTGCTAGACGACCATTCTCTAAACATGGACTAGTCTTCCCAATTATTTCAGACTAACAATTCCACAGCCTCACATCTTTGTTTTGAAATGGGCTGGCGCTGTACTTTCTATGCTAGGTATATAAAAATAATGTCGTGGAAATAACCCACTGTAACATCTGCACAGTGGGTCTGATGGTCTTTATCACTATCCGTCCGTCATAAAGAGTGGGGAGTATTGATTTTCTAAAATTGTGAATAACAAATACATTTCACTGAAACAGATGTAATTATTGTAAAAACAAATATCTTCATATTCCTAAATGTACTACGTTATGGAACTCGACTCTCTATGATATAAATAAGCCATTACAAGATAAGCGGATAACTAGGCGCCTAAACAGTACAGGGCCTTGGGGAGCAAGTTACATAACACACCATCATCGCGACTATCAATTCTCTCATCGCAGTAACCCCTTCTGTCCTTCCTACAAAGTACTAGTGTGAAATTGTGTGTCCATATAAACAGCCGTTGGCATGTCATAGATCATCATGTGATAAAAACTATATCAACTACGTATACAATCTCCGTATATTGTGGGGCGGTAGAGTAGCCGTATGGTTAAAACGTTCGCACTAAGTTACCGCAGCTTACAGGTTCGATTCCCCATGTAGGTGTACAATACGTCGAACCGATTTCTGGCGACTCTGGTTGTAAATTCCTGGAATATTGCTAAGACGCCTTAAAACCTAAATTAGGAACATATGTGCCTGTTACAGATTGAAATGGTGACTGTGCTGATACATTGTAACCACTCTTGCTGGAAACCTTGACCTACTTTGACAATGAGATCGATCTCCCTACGGGTCTCCCTGCCGGAGTTGACGCCCTGCTGGTGCTCTCCGAACACGGCCCTCCAGTCGCCCGCTTTCTCAAACTGGTTCCTGTAAATAAGACATAATTATTTGTCAGTGATAGTAACTAAACAAATGACAACACATATCGACATCATGGGTACTGCCGCACCAAAGAAAATGTAGAAATTGAACTTGACCCTAAATATTAGACAAAAGTCTTATTTCAAGTCTCAAGTCTCAAAGTCTCCTTTTCAATCAAACCTAAGTTTGTGGTGTACGCTTTATTTTTCAGTTTTCCTTGAGTGTTGTAGTTACTGCTAATCTGCCTTTTGTAATCTGTCACTGTAAACTGAAGGAAACAATTAAGGTAACATCACTTCATGGAAGTATTCCTTTGTAATAGTTTAAATCACCTTCGGAGTAAGTGAGTTGTTAGTATGTTCATGAGTAAGTGAGTTGTTAGTATGTTTATGAGTAAGTGAGTTGTTAGTATGTTTATGAGTAAGTGAGTTCTTAGTATGTTTATGAGTAAGTGAGTTCTTAGTATGTTTATGAGTATTGCGATTCTATCACATGAAGTCTTCCCAATCTGAGAAGCACTCACGCCGTAGACGATTGAAAGGAAACATCGACACCTCCACGTGATTAAAATGATCTAAACCGCGGCGAATGTGTGATGCGACTATGTAGTGAGATGATCTAGGCATCGCAATGAACAGAACATTGCAAAGTGAACACCAGCATTTGAACAATATCTATCCCTATGTACACCCGTGAACTAAGTTGGTGTATTAACTATTCTTTCTTGTCAATGACTGTGTCTTCAGCAATTCGACTTTTACATTTCATTTGTATACGGGTGAGTGAGTGAGTGATTTTAGTTTTAAGTCGCAGTCAGCAATATTCCAGCCATATGGCGGCGGTCTGTATATAATCGAGTCTGGACCAAACAACCCAGTGCTCAACAGCACGAGCATCGATCTGCACAACTGGGAACCGATGACATGTGTCTTCCAAGTCAGCGAGCCAGACCCCCCGATCCCATTAGTCGCCTCTTACGCCAAGCATGGCCGCCTTTTATGGCAAGCATGGGTTGCTGAAGGCCTATTCTACCCTGGACCTTCGTATATATTGATGAAGATCCGGGTTAGAATTGATCTTCGGCATCCCGTATTTGTTGTGATAGGGAACTAACCGTAACGGGTGGTCAGGCTCACTGACCTGCTTGACACATGTCAAGGTATCCCACATTGGGTAGATCGATGCTCATGATGATCACTGGATTGTCTGGTCCAGACTCAATCATTAAGACGGCCGCTTTACGGTGGAATATTGCTAAGTGCGACGTTGAACAATGAACAAACAGTTTTAATTGACTCGATTGTGCATGTACAAAAGAACATCTTTTCATTGTTTCTAGTTGTGATATATTACGATCGAACGCTTCATTGAACAAGGATCATTGAACATGCAGATCACACATGCCTTGGTGCTAGAAGCGATAGAGTGTGACATCCCGGCGCATATAGTTACTACCACTTTCGAAGGCAGGACTACCGATGCTTAACAGAAATTAGGTGCACAGTTAGAATCGTTAAGAACTGCGGGAAACATTTGAACATCAATTCCTGGCTCACTACTGCCATCAGTTTTTGTTGTGTTATGAGAGTGTCTACTAAAATGCCCGAATAAGGAATCCAGGAAGCCCGGTCGAGGCACGTTTAGAGTCAAGTCGGATAATCACATAGTGTCTCTCCGGCTTACCTTCCAACACACATTGATCACACTCAAGGTCGACAAGGAGAGACAACTCCAAAAGACTTCGTCACATCAAGAAATATATGTTCTGATGTCTTTAGATTTTTATCTATATTATGTTTTGACTCTCGTCCTGGAGGTTCCGTAGAGCTGGCTCCAATCCATTTGACCTATTGCCTCTCAATGAAATAGTGTAGTGTCGAATCCATCCGTGTCCATCGAATGTCCGAAACATCTCCCCAGTCTTCTTGAGTTTATTAATTTCAACGAAACCTCACCATCCATGGATTATACAAAAATGGTTTCCTATATATATATTCGATGGGACCCTCAGTCTGACCTTTGGAAGCGGATTAGCCCCACATGTTTTATCATATGCGTAGATTACATACTTACATCTTCGTAAAATACTTTCATATATATAGAAGCTGCTTTCATCTACGTAGATTATATATTCTCTCATACGTTTTCATGCACTTGAATATCTGGACGATAATGTATAGGGGCTCACGACAGAAAAAAAGAACAATTTGGCACAAGATTTTGGGTATAAGCCCCTTTGTTTATCCTCTTCCTCATAAAAGGAATAACATGCGCTCAGGTAACTTCTCTATGCTAATAAGGGCGATACCTGAAAAGAAGGTTTAAAAAGCCGGTATAAAAAGCCCCTAAAGAGTGTCCTCCCCTAAAGAGTGTCCTCCCCTAAAGCATCAAGATCGTGCCTTTCCCCTGACGTATTTGGACGTCACGTACAAGCGTATAAAGTCAGCTCATCCTGAATAAATCTGCATGTCGAAGTGACCCAGTTGCTCGTGTTTGCAGTGTCATTATAACTGTGAACAGTTCCCTACCCTCCCTGTCTGATGGCGCATTCCCTCGCCCCACACATCTGTTGTCTGACACACTCCATACAAGTCGACGTCGTGAGGTAACACTGTCGTGCATTGCCAAAAACGGGATTAGTCAAAGAGCTGGCCTCCCTCCCTCAACATTTGACGGTCGTCACCGACATTGAAGCCAACACAATCAGATAGACGCCCATCCCAGCTTTCCAGTACATGCAGTTTGCACATATTTGCTTCACGTTAAGTAAATACTGCTGACTATTTAAAATCAACTTGTATGTTAATGTAATACATTTTCACCGAGTAAAATCTGCTGACTAAGCGTATTGATCACACTAGTCATTAAGGACGGAATATTATAAACATACCGCCAGAGATTAACCAGTCTCGATTGCAAGTCAGCGCAAAAAGCAATGAAGTGAGAAAAATGACGGGATTACTGTCTATTAGCAATGAAACTGAGTGTTCGTGAAAGTTACCATTTCAGGATGGAAAAGGTGCTGACAACATGTATTGATACAGTGAGTATAAAATATGGAATTACCAAGAATAGGGCCGCGTTTCACAAAGCGACCTTAGCGCTACGACTGTCGTATCTCCTGCACTTTAACATAGAGTTACTTCAGTCGTAGCGCTAGGATCGCTTAGTGAAACAGAACCCATGTATCTGATCAGTAATTCTTTAGTTAGCTTAGCTGGAGCAAACTTGGATATAATTAACAAATCAAAATATTATGGTTGTTAAAGATAGCCATGAACGACCTAACGTAAGCACAATGCCTAGACATGACTCCCAATAAACCCTAAAGTCTGCAGAAGGGAAACAACTGGAATCAACACATTGGTATTCCAAAAGGCTAGGGGATATTCACACCAGATAGCGTTGATGCTTGTTGAACAAGAAACTACTTTCCTATGCCCTGTCAAATTCCATTTACCTGAGACCATATCACTTACTTTAAAGTAAGTTTTCAGTTACACTTTCAAAAACTACTTTTCCTTTATAAAAATGTGACGGGGAAATTTTGGATTCAGGTTGAAGAACCACGTGACTAAAAGGCCATGTCGGGCACATGAATATTCATGTCACGAATGAAACCGTTCGTACACAAAACGATGAACAGGAAACTTGATTAATAACATGCACGCGCTGTGTAAATCGACGTGTAAACAGTGTTGACTATGCTAGTTCTTCAGTTGTCCATATCAGCGGGTGCAACACATGCGTTTTTATTATGTGTCTAACTTGGATGGTGGCGGAGGCTGCTTAGCAGCTCTACGTTTCAAATAGGGTTAAGCAGTGTCACTAGCGTTTTTTTTTCAGTATAAGCCCTTAACTTTGCAAAAGGGTGCTTTGCATATTTCTTTTAAACTAGTCCTCTTACGTCAGTGCAATGACTGACAGAAATCGGATTTTTTTTGTTTTCGTGTTTTCATGTGCACGTGAAAACAGTACAACTCATTCGTACGCACGTACGCACGTACGCACGTACGCACGCACGCGCACACTCTATGTCTTTCATCGTGGAGTGGACGAATCGAACAGTTGGGTGTCCTTGGATCGCAATGGGCGTGTCCCGTAGGGTGTGGTGGCGGATATTGTCCAGGGACATTGCACCCAAACCTTCGGCATTTTGTGGGTTGACAAGATGTATTACCTGGCTGTTTGTTTGCTTACAGTGGATCACCTGCCAGAAATGTATAGGGACCCACAGTGCGGGTTGAAGAACGATGTAGATACTGACGTGGGGTGGACAGGTGACATTGTGTGCATTACCCTAGCCTCCTCCAAACCATTGTAAACAACGCGCTGATTGGGCATAGAAACCACTTGGCCCTTCCTGCTCAAATGTCAGAGACGTGTCAACCCAGACCAACTACCATGCAAAGAGGTATGGAATAGGAACTGGATTTGACCAAAACATTGCAAATGTTATCCAAACACCTACCGTAAGGATGCTAATTAAGATACCCTTACCAAACACATTACCAACGGATGCCAACTGTAGTTTGTTTCATTTGAAGCCATGGCCTACACAAAGATGTTCACGTTAGCGCGCCTGTTCTTCTGCTGCCGACTGTTTGATACTGACACCTCTTTTCAGGACAGCTAGCAAACCATCTCGGGGCATATTACATCATGAAAGATGCTCTCTCTCTCTCTCTCTCTCTCTCTCTCTCTCTCTCTCTCTCTTTCACACACACACAAACACACACACACACACAAACACACACACACACAAACAAACTCATGCACTCACTCAGTGGAACTTCAATGTTGTTGAATGACACTGCCTATGGGGTACATTCTATGTGCCTCTTTGGCTGGAAGTAGAATGTTTGGGTCTTTGTTTCAACATCGATTGTCTAATGAACTTAATTATATCTCAACATATGGTCAAAGGCGCCACAGTGCGTCCAGTAGAGTTGCGTCCCTTGGGTGTCCTAGAATAGTATGATTGCACGTACGAACCCAAAATTCCCATTAACTATGTTTCAGCTTGCATACCAGGGTTTCGTCATTTTGGTTACGACCTGAGACGCCGTGAGCAAAGAACTCAAATAATACATTCCATCCTCAAATACTACTACTTCAAGCCCCAAACCCAAATTACTAACACACCTACTCATTGTTCTCAGTGAAAAGGGATCCATTGCAGCGAGCTAACGTCTTGATATACTCTCTCCTGTGTCAGCTCTGTGTTTGTGTGTATGTGTGTTTGATGTGAAACGTCTGCGTATTCCATCTGAAGGAAGGCGTCCTGTGAAGAATGATTTAGACTGGACCAGAGCACCAGGTGATTGATGTTACGGACAACGATTCACGCCTTCGGAGTGTGATGACCTAGTCAGAATCCCTCACCAATCCTTCCGACCATACTCACATTTTCTGTTGCCTGACATGTCTAGTTCAGCGGATTGTGTAAAAACGCATACATACCCATGCACACAATGTGCCGCCGTCACTATCCACTGAGGGTGCACGAGGGTTCCGCCACACACGTGGCGTTTTGCCCACGTCAAGCGAAGGGAGACAACCCAAGGCCATCTTCCTTCTGATGACGGAATACCACCCACAATCATGTTTGTAATGGCCACTCCACATTCTGAAATAGAACAAAGGCATATTTTCATACGAAAACAAACAATCACACTTTCCAGAAACTTCATTCCAGCAGTTGCCCTAGCAACAGCAATACTGTATTAGCGTATGTCACCTTGACCTCTGTACTATGTTCGTATGAACGAATACTCGCTATCCTTGCAACTGCAGTGAAGCAAGATCTTTCCTTATTTTATTCTACAAGGTGTAAGTGCTAGAAGGAAGTCCAATCGCCTCCTTGCTGAAAGGGTAGTTGGTTTTGGTTTGTCATTTAACACCGAACTCAGCAAGATTCTAGCTAAATGGCGGCGGTCTGTAAATAGTCGAGTCTGGGCAGGTGATTGTCAACATGATCATCGCTCTACGCAATTTGGATAAGATGACTTGTGTCCATCAAGTCAGCAAGCCTGACAGCCAGATCCCGCCTCTCGCCACGACAAGCACGGGTTACTGAAGACCAATTCTTCACGGGTGAGGCAATGGTGGACAAGCTCGTAGTACGTACTTGGTCTATGTGAGTTTTCTCAACGATAAAAAAAGAACTGCGGCATGGTAGCTCAGTAATATGGCACTGTAAACAGTCAAACCAGTACAAACAACCTTATACATCAAAAGAAGCAAGAACGAGAAGGGGGTGGGGGTGGGAGAGGGGGGGAGTGAGAGAGAGAGGGAGTAATCATGAACGCGACGTTAAACCCCATTTAAGCTCACTTAAGGTTTTTCAACTCATTCATGTTACTTAACCCTCACACGTAGACCCACCATGTGTCAAGTGCACGTTTAGTTACATGTGGTGTGTGAAATCCTGACAACGAGACGTTATTGGGTCACCGAAAAACATGCAATTGCCCACAATCCACCTAATTTAATTGCAGCGCTTGCCTTACACCACCCATTAGGCTGTGAAGCCCATTTCTGGTGTCCCCCGCCATGATATTGCTGGAATATTGCTAAAGGCGGCATAAAACCATACTTACTCACAATAATAATAACAACAATTCACTTACACAACACCTAGTATCCATGTGACTAGTTGCTCACCGGACGCTGTAATCAGAATCTGATTATTGTTACCCTAGATAACCCAAGCTGCTAGAAGGTCACAGGACTTTATCTCACCGGGTACCCATTTTCTGCTGGGTGAACAGAACCACACTTTTGAACAATTCACTTGTATAAGGTGAGACCACATGTGCCACATGTGCATCGTTGTGGCTCAGGAAAGAAGTCCCAGGAAATCCCTGGAGCAAGCTTTCCAAACACGCCATCCATCCATGGACTGCCCGAGCTCGACGGTGCTTAACTTGAACTGATTTGTAACCTGAGCTGTAGGCACGAGACAACTCGACACCACGAAGTCTTACCCACCTGCTAGCACCTGCTGCACACAAAATGCAACTCGCATATTTCTGTTTCATATTAATCATTACAGGTAGCAAACGGGAACACCTTAGCCGGTATTATATTGTGTATTTGAAGTACACCAAACCACATTCTGTTTGAAGGATCAATTTGTGTCGCGGAGTGAACATGTGCCGTAGTTGGAATGTCAAACAAAAACATGAATTACATTATACGATGAACTGTCTTTGACATTGTTCGTCATAACAATATTTAACCTCAAAACAAGCACGTCAGTTTGATTAAACGCATGAGTGTTGTTCCAGCCAGTCACCGATGAACCGCCAGTCACCGTTCAAACCCCAGTGACGTAAAGAAAGAACTTGTCTTTGTTTATCATTTTGTGGGGCAACATAACAAACAAAGCAGGCTGTAACATTGGCGTTTGACTTAAAAACGACATAATCTTCAAACTAAATATTTTTTCATCGTATTTACAAGAACCAAATCGGTCCCTCGTTGGTATCGCGTGATCAAAATGACCATTGCTATGGAAACAATGGACGTGCCGCTGTCAAAATACAATGTCTCCGTTGTCCAGATTTAGATGTCTCTCTGGAAATAGCCATCAGAAGTAATTAAGCTACCTCGAAGATTCCAATTGGGTTTCGACCGTCAGGTATTTCAACAGTAAAGAGAGCGACATGAAAACGCATTTGTGCTAGTTTGTAATCCCATCGCTAGGCAACACTTTAAACCCTTAAGTTGTTCTTACATTCAAATTCCTATAATTCTCTGGCGGCCTGACACAGCATTTGCCGCGGTCTGGATTTCCTACTTCTGTATTTACAATTCCACAGTAGCTGACACATTCAAGGCTGCTCTAGTTATCCTTGATCTAATCGAGGGCTGTAAAAACTAAAGCAATTGGGTGGTTTTTCTCAATGTAAAGACTTTATTTTGTTAGTGGCATCACCGTATTTTTGCTGCGAATTTCTAAGAGAAGAAGACCTTGCCCAACTAAGAAATGTTGGATCCTGCCTCCGATCAGTGATGACAAGGAAGTGTGAACGTTAATGTTCTGCATTGGGCAAAATGTGTCCAAACCTAACGATTTAAACCTGTGGAGCGTTTATGTCTCAGAGATATTCTAGGGGATTTACTAATAACATACTACAGTAAGGTACCTGCTTACCTTTTTCGGCATGGAAAGGGTTTAAGTATGTTCCTATAGTCCCAAATGCAGGTAAAGAGAATGTTGAAAACGTACCACTGTGCAAAATATATCTTCCTTTATAATTCTAACAATTCAGTTCAAAACTATTTTATGGTTTTAATTTCATTACACACCACGATAGGCCACAGTGTCATAAAATGTACAGAACTCTTTTAAATTAACCAATATTGATATTCATTTAAAAAGGATAAGGAAGACAATCATATTCTGCCGTTAGACTTCCATTTCAACTTAAAATCTTTTGACGTTCAAAAACGTTACTACGTTATGCGACATACTGAGATGAATGACCCTTCCCAATAGTTGAAAATTTAGTGGGAAAGTCCGACAAAACTGTATGTTAATTCCAAATAATTATTTAAAAAGGAACTGTATTTTGACAAGCTACACGGGGCTTTAAAATCCTGCTCAAAGGTGTTTTTGGCAAGCGTTACTTCATCATATCGACGTCCCTTGACTAATCCCCAAGTGACACATCTGACACTCAATAACCATATCAATAACACCAGTGAGTCATGATAACATTGGCGTTTCACAGCATGAATCAGGTATGCTGAGGACAAACAATTTACTCATTCCCCCAGTCTGAAATATGATTAAGTAGCCGTATATTTGTTAACACTCCGTCAATATCACACCAAATCGTACAGTTGAACTTGGGCTAGAAGGTTCAATTTTCTGGATAATAAAACACTTTTAATGTTGAACGGAGATGTACTGCCAACATCGGGTAGATTCGAACTGCTTATATAAACCCGTGTAGTACACGCCATCACGCTGTTACACTGAACCGTGTACATTAGCAGGGAGTTGTAGATGAGACACGTTGCACAAACGCCTTCATAACAATCAAACAGTATGTTCGTCTACATGTACATAAAACTATAATAACAATTAGAGTGTGTTAGCATTACGCCAATTCAGAAAACGTCCGAAATTAGACAAACACCGCAGGTTAGTTTGAAATTTGCAAATAAGGAAATTCATGCGGACTATTTAACTGCCAATTTCAGAAAAATATCACGACAGTAAAATATTCAAAGATATTTCAGGTTAATTTTCTCATAAACTTCCAAGAAATTAGATTTCCAAACCGAATTCAGTATTCATCCATGATGTCCCGTTATAAGAACATGGTGGAGGGCTTGGACCTGGCGGCTGCTCATGTGAACTCCACAACGTGTGACTGCCAAGAATCCTTGTACTGCCGCCAGCTTGTAGGTCATATAATCAGAGGTAACTCCTCTGTTGTTGACAATGATGATCTTCGCCAGATATTCACATATGGACCATAATATCACGATCAGTCCCCTACCAATTAGGTTTACAACTATTAACTCATTATGGATGCTGGTTTGTGTCAAATAACGGGCTTTAAGAAAAGAGGGACCTGTCTAATGACGTTTCAGACTGGATTGGATCAAGAGGTAATGGTTTTGTGAGAATACAAAAACTGTAAAGGAGGAAGCAGAACTGGAATAAATCCCAGTCCCAGCCAGACGTCATCCCAAGTCTGACTGTCCATTCAGAAAAGTTTCGAGATATTCCCTTTGACAAGTGAATAAATATTGTTTTACGCCCTTTTTAGCAGTATTCGACCAATATCCCGGTAGGGGAACCCGGTAATAGTTCTCACACAGTGTACCAATAACGGGAATCAAACCCGCGCCTTGTCTTGACGAGTGAGCGGTGTAGCCTTTAAGCTACTCGCTGACCCTTATAGCCTCAATACAAGCATTAAATGTTAGCATAGGTGTCTCAGCTCAGATGAAAGAACATGGTAGGTGACATATCAAATAATGTCATTTATCATCCAAACATGTGGTCCACGGGAGATATCGCTTGTGTAAGATCAGACTCTATATCGTTTTGACAGTAGATTTTGTACCATGCCCTCACACTAGTCTTCACACTCGTGTCTACTGATATTAGTTATATCAACACTCGTTGATAAAGGTAAAAATATCAACGAGTGTTGATACATTTGATATCAGTAGACACTTGGGTGAAAGTCTCTGTATATTAGGCCAGTATATTAATTTTAGAAGAAATCTGCCAAAGCTACGCACCAGTAATGTCTAACTCAATGCCTAGAGGATATGGTCATTCGTGGTGGACTTGAAAGCTCCCGACATGGTTCCGGTAAATGTACCACCAGATGCTGGTCTCAAGGATCCACGCTTATACAATACAGGAAGGACTTTCTTTGCATTCACATGAAGTACTTCACACAAGTGGAAAGAATATTACCAGGATTTCCCTCAAACCTGACTGGTTCGCTCACCTTTTCACAATCTCCAAAAAGAACCAAATTCAATCCTGTCAAACATTTGATTTTCCAACAGCTTGTACACAGCTTGCCCACATGACAAACTTAAGAAAAAACATTTTCCTTGATCCACGAGGGTTGGGCTACAAAACATGGTGACCGAGGATACACTTCCAAATCTGTCTTCAGAAGTTCAGGACAATTTGTCCAGTATAATGAAAATGTCTTTAGAAATTTACTGAGAAAACTATTTGTGAAACGCTGGACTTTCTCATTGATAACATTTGTGAAAACAGCTGGGCAAAACACTTCGACAAGAAGAAGCACTTGACTATGCATATACATTAGAATTTCTAATCGGACTGGAAAGTCAAAACTAAGCAATGCACATAATCAGTTTTCAGTTACGCTTCAGGTATATTCCCTTCCATTCAGTTATCCAAATGAACTAGAAGTAAAGGATAGCAATGACGCAACTGGCATCACGAAAACTTTCTACATAAAGAGTGGCATACTATTTGTCCATATGTTGTATGACAAGAAGAATGTCTTCCAGTTTCCAGCTGTCAACTGTCCCTAAATGTCAAGCAATATTTACAAATCACTACTTTGGAGGTACGTTTCAGCATCCACAATTTACCAAGATTTCAAATAATGTCATACCACGCTTCCTCGGAGAGCAACACCACTGCAAAGCGTTCCAAAACTATTCTGATAGACGCGTTAAGGACATTTGCAAAGTTGAGGCGCCAGTGAGCTCATTATACATAAAATTTCTTTGGTATTGTTTTTTTTTAGATTGATGTCTCTAATTGTATGGATCGAAGATGAGAAACCGTGAGGAATCATGATGCCTGGGGCAGACATTCAAGTCAAAGTGTCTGGCAATGTCATCCATATTATCTAGCCCTTACTAAAAGCATGGGGCACTTGGAAATGTCCTGACCTGTTGTACATACAGTAGCCTGCACGGCTTTTATTCTGTCACAGTTGTTAGTATAGCCATCACTGTTCTGAGGGGTGGGGATGGAGTCTGAGTTTAAGACTTAGGACGCTGTTTCAAACCAGGGCAATTTCTTTTTGACCCAAAACATATTACAGACAAGTCTTGTTAATCTGACATCACACGGTGCACAGTAAATTGTCGGATTACATTTTTCCGAACATCCGGCACAGTCGGGTAACAATTTTTATACATGTATATACAGAGGAAAAAATCCCTGCGTCTTACAGGAAAGAGGTACTTTTTTTCAAGAGAACTTGCCGTAAAGAACATTTTATTGACTATGAGCCAGCACCAGTGTGTTCTTTAAAAACCAAAGACTTTCGACTTCCAGATTTTACTCATCCCGATAACCAAAAAGAATATATCTACATATCCCGAAGTCGTATATCCGTATTTTAGTCTGGATGGTAAGTCCCAGATTGACTTAATTATGGAAAACAATTTACATGTTATGTTTACGTGCATTGATGGGTTATTACTGAAGTCTTTTACCCTGTAGGGACCTATCCTTGGAATACTAAGCATCACAAACTCTAAAATTTAACTCTTGCCTGCCAGCTTTTCGTGCATGGCAACCGAATCAAAAGGTGTGTTCGAGGGGACTAGCCTAAAACGAAAAGGAAAAAGGTGTATTAGTCGACTGTTACGATGCTATTGATGTGCCTTCAATACCCTATAAAAGCTAGAACCTTACGAAACGAAAATAATGCGGATAATAAAAAAAGAGAACGTCGCTGTTTTATTTTGTTAGGTCGGTGTTTAAGTTTCGTTGATTCCAAAGAAATCTAGACTCTCCCGTGTATGTTTCATGGCAAATCGTTAAGATATCATCGCTATCTCTGCCCTGCCATTAATTCTCAGGCACACATGACACCTACGCTTTGACATTGGCAATAGTCACTCTTTAGTTCACATCAACAAAGCCCTGCTTTGACAATAGACGGCCTTGGGATGGCATTAGCATGCGGATTCCAGTCTGGAACGTTGCAGAACTCTGCACTCTGAAGAGAAGAAATTATTCAAGACCTTGATACAATTTGCCTTCCGAATTTTCTCTGTATTTTGATGGATGTATGTCTACACATCAAAAGATTGCCGGAGGACCCGATGTCAGCTGCAAGTAGTACAACGCGTTCTGTCATTCAGAAGTAGCTGGGTATTTGTTTGACTTAGAAATCAAATTTGTCTGTCAAACAGAAGACAAGACAATACACGACTCTGTGCCTGCATGGTCACACGTTGTTTAAACACGGTCGTTGCTCAACGTTAGGGTAAGGCTTGCTTAAGGTTTTACTTGGCTTGCGTGAAAGCGTTTAGAAACGCTAGCCAAATGCTAATAAAATCTGCCTCTTCCTTAAAAATTTCACTTGTCCATGAATGAATTTGTCGAGTAAACTCAACAATACTTTTTACATTAGGTGCTGATTGTTGAGATTCTGGAAGCGAAAACAGTATCAATCTCAATACGTGACGCTAATCTTCTAACACCCTCATCAAAAGTGTACAAGGTGTTTCCTATGTGGTTGTCTGTTGTGAATTTTAATTGGTGATGCAATTAACATTCAAACTCCTTGTCAGTTTATGCATTGTAGACTTGACACATCAATGCCATTGCGAGTAGCGCGCAATGTCGGAAGTATTTGATGTACCACGTGATCTGAAGACGTAGAGCAACATGCCGATCACAAGCGTTCTTGACAAGTACAGGTTTTATGCTGCAAGCATACTATATACACAATGATGCACTTTGAAAACACATATTCTAATCTTTGAAATATTTGACAAAACGACAAGGTTTGCTCTGGGTATATAGGCATGTAATCAATAAAACAATGTGGTCGTTCTGGTCTGAATCTCATTCAATGTGCTTCGAGAGAGTAAAAAACACTTCGTGCTTAAAAAAACATGGTTGTGCGTTCTCATCTGTATGAATCATAGAAGACGTGTTAAACGTTTTGAATCTGTTTTGGTAACATATTTTCATACTGCAGTGGTTCCAATTAAAGTTCAGATTATACTGTTGTCTGGCAGTGTTATTCATGGTGTGATAGTACTTCAAGTGTTTTACCCTGTGACTGTTGACATTCAATGAGAGAGAGCTGTAGTGAGCTATATCTGCACAACCACATGGTTCGTTCCAGCTTGTTCTAACTCAGAATGGTCCAGTACGATTTTGAACCCTCTTTACGACATCTCATGTTACAAGCAGACCACAGTATCTGTAAAGATCACGTTTTACCTGGATATTCTGACAAGGCATGTTTGGGAAGCTTGATAAGTGTTGCAGCTCGGCGAACATTGTCCTCACTCCACTTATTACTATAATGGCTCATTTTATATTGTTCCAAAAAAGTAGGGGAACCTGAACTTTGAAGTCTGGTACAAAGAAAACCCATTGAGGAACGTTACAATGACATTCATCTTGTGTATGCAGCATCATTTCACGTTATCACCACACGCAAACACAATGCATGGAAAGCACGTGCACAACGTGGGAACCTCCTACACGTGCATGGGGTGTCATTATGAATCTTGCCGTTTTTTCAGGCAAGTCGATGAATCACTGCAGGTAATTTTTTCCGATAATTGTCTTGCATCTGTGCATTGTCAGGGTTTTGGGGGTCAAATCACACACTACAGACTGAAAATTATAAACCTGAAATGTTCATGCCATACTCCAGACACCTAACAAGGGCAATAACTGAACGAACAGCTTTGGTTTGAATGAAATCCATGTGGCGATGCATTCTCAAAACATCCATTATTATTTCTCAACATTAATTCAAACCCATATATCTCCCAATTTCGCCAATCGTACATTGAAAGTACAGTTCCCCTTTTAAAGAATATATATTGGCTATTGTGTCATCACTGTAATTACTGTGCAGTGATTTGTAAATTTAATAATAATTATATTACTTGTGGGTTTTTGTTTTCTTTATTTCATACCGATTTCTTTTGGGCGGATTCCCAGTTAAATTATAGTTTCAACACTGAGAGTATAAAATAATGAGAGATCTTGAAAACAAACGGTAGTATTAATATTGTGATACTACTATATATATAAAATATACATTTAAAAAAAGCGTTGTGATAGTTTCGCTTCAGCGCGATCCTATCCTCAATCTTGTCTGGGTTAGTTGTTCATACACATTAAAGTTTGACTGATAGTTATATACTTAAATAGGATTGTACCTGCTCAGTTCAATGACATTCAGTTACTGTCATATTTGAGAAAATATTGTATATATACGTCATAGCCTTTATTCATAAACGGCGATGCTACTAATTCCCGCTTGGAACTACTGATACTTTTTATAGCAGTGTTAAAAACTAACTTTAAAGAAATTTTGGAATAGATGACATAGGTGAAAATTTGTTTACGATACGTCCATAATATCACCGTACGTACATTACCTACTACTAGTTTTTCCTTCTTTTTAAGATCTGAAGCTTTTTGGCATTTTCTGGTTCAATATGTTGCTGACGATATACCAAAAGAAAGAGTCACATCCTTGTAGACGTACACCTTGCATGACACATGTTAGAAGTTTACATTGGTGACATGGAGCCCAGTCACGTTGTACAGGTATGTAATCCAGGATATTTGGACTTTAGAAAAACAGGTAAATACAAGTAAACCATTTCCTATATTCCTTAAGACCAAGGTTTGTTGTAAAACGGGAACAAAGTACAATTCAAATACCAGGAAGTAGTGTTAACACAGGGGAATCTTCATGTCATACTTTTCACGGCTTTGTAATTCGTAGAATAACGAAAAAGGATCTATTCAATATTTTAAAAGAGACACTTTGCCTAAAGTTCTTTCATGGTGTGGTTTATTTTTTAAGAGATAGCTTCTAAGTGCTGCTGAACAATTGGCAGCATCTGGGTTATTGTTATTGGATTATTTGAAGCCGGATTAGACAGTTTCCTTCTTTAATGTTTCGTTGTTAACCACTTGATCACAGTTCTAATATTTGATATACAAACATAGCTCCTGGTACATAACACAGAACGCTTGATCGCTGTGTAACGTTAAATGTACACGGGAACATCGCATAACCAAGACATGCAGACTTCATGGGGAACACAGAAAAGTATTTAAAATGCAAGAACTCGTATTGTGTCTAACACAGAACGACTAGAAACATTCACATATTTTAAACGTATACTCTAATGGTGGAATTATAATCTATAATATATCCACAGACTAATGAAAAAGCCAGTTTTCCTAATACGCGTATATACATGATATAATGAAGAATACCAATCCTAGTAGAAACTTCAGGTGTTATGAATGTACCTGTATATATACCAATCAAAAAGCAGGGGATAATCCGTTTTGTGAGCATATAATAGCCACGGCCAGTGCATCTGAGAAGAAGTAATATATATCCAAACAGATGAAACATTTCCAAAGGAATGGCAGAATTTGTTACATTTTCCCTTTCTTTCATCTCTTACCTCATTGTCTTCATTTGTACTTAATTAATCTTGTAAATCATTTATGCCCTACTCTTTTATTGACATATATTATTTCACCAATTAAGATAACCATTTCATCAGATCCCACTAGGTATATACCCAGTAAGTTGTTTCTCATCCATAGATACCTGTAAGCTTGAAATATCCATGTGATCAGAAATATTGCTAGGAATTATTCAGAGAGGGAACATTTTTAGTGGTGCAGTTCATTGGCCACGGTGCATGACCATCCTGCACTGTGTGAATATGCTGGTGCAGTTCTCGTGACACTTTGAAGGGTAACCATCTTTCTCTTGAACTTCATAATCCGTTTCATGTTTGTCGATAAAGGTAGCATTGTCTTCATATTTTGTCTCATTGCGTATGAATAAACATTCTGTCTTCCCTCAAAACAAAATCGGATCATTTGAACATTTTGATACCTAAAGCCATTGTTTTCCATTCTGAAATAAACATCACCAACTATGGCGTCAATGACGCACGTTTTGTTACCCATACGTTAGTTGCCAATAGTTTCACAGTCATATTCAACAGGAAACATAGTTTCTCAAAAGAGTTCACATTTTCCAAATCAGTCTTTGCCACAAAAGGAGGGGCATATTCGGGCACTTCCTGTGCGGCCTTTGAAGGATTAATTCTCTAGATTTGTAATTACCAAAATAAACCAAAACATAGTTCCCACACGCTATTGGGCAGACTGAACCGGGTGCCAAATTATGCAATATTTGGCGAACTTGAGGCAAGGCAAATCAATAGCTTCATTTGAAAATGTTCAGTATCTGTGCGAAAGCAAACAAAACTCTTGGACGAAGATGAAACAATTGACAAGACTGAAATACTTCAAGCAAGGAAGTCGACATGCGATGGGGATAAAGCAATGAGCTAAGGCTCCATTCCCGGTTTAAGCCTCTCTGACGCAAATTACATAAAGGATTATACAAACACCCTAGGACAAGCAATGAGTGAGACACATGCATGTGTTTCCGGTCAGATGAACATGTTCTGTTTTAGGAGAGGGACCCATGCCCTTTTAATACGTATGTCCATCTGATAGTTTGCGGTGAGATTCTGGTCGGTAATGTTTCTCCTGAGTCCTGACCAAAGGGGTGCCTTACATTTCATTAGATCTGGGCTGTCGTTGTGTGAAGGATACGAGGAGTAAACTTGCACGGGAAACAAGCGAGACGCAGTTTTGTGTCAGTATGTCAAACAGTAAGTAAGGGAAGACATATGACAAGGCTCCCCTGGCACGCGGGAACTGCAGATTGTAAGAAATCAACAAACTTAGGGGTTTTTTCTTCTTTTTTCTACATATACATGCTTTGGAAAAGATGATTTCATCTGTGTTTTATCAGTGACATGCGTGCTAATAATATAGTCGGAATCTTGCAAGAGACTCTGGTCGGATTTTTTAGGATTATGGTTTTGTTGCTTGTAACGAGTTCAAAGACAAGCGTCTTTTCAGAACTTCCTGGTTGACTACTTTTCGTTCATCTGAAATGAGCATGGTTTTAAATACCCAATTCAAGTTGAGCGATACTTTGATAACAACATTGCATATTTTTTTCCGAAGTGGTACAAAAAGGCACGTCAGCATATCTTTGTCGCCTGTAAGATAGCAGTGGAATGACAGCCTACATATTAAGTGCCCGTCCCGCTCTTCTGGTAACGGATGTAATCAGTCCCTTCTGCAATGATAGTTTTAAAAACGAATATCATATCTTACTAATTTGTCCTTTGTACCAAATTCTTAGAGAGACGTTTATACCACCTTATTATTATACACACCATTCTAAACTTAAATTTACACAACTAATCTCAAATGATAAACTATTGTTTAGTACTGTCTTGTTTAGTCTATCTGACCAAAATATTCACTCTACGAAACTATGAGCGGGCGCCAAGACATTATGATTTTTCATATAAACCACCTCATCGTACTATAGGTCTCAACGGCCGTCATTTACAAAATAACGGATCTGAGTCTGATTTTAAATGTAGCATCGACTTGAAGAACCATAGACAGACAGAATGGGTCAGCATGCACCACTCTCAGTAATGTAACATCAATAAAGATGTATCTTAAAGAAAATTCTTCAAACAATACATTTCGTCTACGCTCTTAACACACTTTTATCTTTAAAACCAACGATACACTGCATGGCAAGGTTCCTTCGCAAATGAGACAGCATAAAAATATGCCAGGTTGCACATTGTAACGTTTTGATAGTTTAACGTGACCTTTCATCATGTCGGCCTTCACGTCTTGGCCTAGTCTTGCTGCCAAGTTTCTCCTATGACATTTGCGCTTGAAGCTTGCAACAAATACTAGCCTAGGAGATTTCAAATATTGTGCTCAGACCTTATCAACAATAGGCTGAGTGTAGACTGTAGCAAATCCCAAGACCTTTGTTGGGGTTAGCAGGGGCACCGTGGCTCTTTGCGTGAAGCTCCATGGCTGATTTCCAAAAGGTGGACACATTGTGCTGCACAATATAGTACATTAACTCCGAACACATATGGTAGATCTTTTGTCTTAACTCTAAATCAAAACCAAACATTACATTATTTAGACATTCCCACGCTCGGAGAGTCAGTGCAGTCTCGTGCAATGTCACACTCGGTAAAAAATTTTAAAAAATAATATCAAAATCGTTCAAATCCTTGATGACGTAGTCTTAAAGAGAAGGATTTATATTCTGTTATTATTCTGTCAGATTCATATTACCATGCCATGCCTGGAGCTCGATCCCTCAAGTTAAAGAGTTTCGGACTTCAAAGGTTCCGAATTTCCTGTTATAATATTATTCAGCCTTTTGGTAGAATTATTTAGGTTGTTGTCAGAGGTTAAGGAATTAATGAATTCCGTTTTATTCATATTTTAGAAATATTCCGGCAAAATCATAGCATGGAGAGTTGGGAATACGGGACTGGTGGGACCTATTTAATGCACATCAACAACACTTATATCAGTTAGTCGTTTACTTATCGGAGCTAGTTTAATTTGTATTCTGGATAGGCGTTGGAATTGCAGTATTGTGTAGAACAAAATCTAGGAACAGTAGAATTGTGTTGACTAATTTGTAGGTTTTTTTGTGGTCAGCACTGGATATGAATTGTTGAACACATTGCTACAAACATGTCAAATATTCACTGATTGATACTAAACACTGTTAACTGTTTGGAACATGTTGGGCTAACTTCAAGTATATGCATGTGACCTTTTAAAGACTGTACACTTTCACGGAAGCTTAGAACATAACATTTTGTACACACGCTAACCTTGGGCATGTTCCATTGTGTGAAGGAGTCTTGGTATATCACCATTATTGTTTCACAAAATCGCTTGATTAATAAGTGATTGTTTACAAGTAAGGCTACAGTTTGTGGATTGGACGAGCATATAGAATATAGCTGCTACCTAATTTGTCAGATAACAAACCATGATGCTCTTCGTCCGTAAACGATTATGACATAATGTCCTTTGGCTAAAGAGGTGCCATGGTGGTACAAAATCTAAAGCTCCAAAGATTTAAAGAGATCTTATGCATGATGTTTCGTGTCTGCAGCCGATTACACCTCCAATGCTGCTATTCCTCACCCTGTCATCGAAAGGACACTTATTAGAGGCTAGAGGTTTCAGGTGTTTTAAACATGACAGAAGGTGTCCGTCACACATGCCACGTATGTGTCATGTGTTAGCCTTGGTTTTGTGCTCTATAGAATTATACATTACACGTTTGAATCTGTTTACAAACAAATGAAAAACCACAGGACATGTGGATATTGTTGTTTGCTCTTCGCATCCATCTACAATATCCTTTATGTCAACGGCAACTTATTGACCTGGCGCTCCTTTCACGAAGCAACCTTTACTAAGGTTAACCTTAACTCCAGTTCTTTAACACTGCTCTAAGGTTGCCTTAGTAACTGACGATCACCTTAATGCTTTGTGAAAAGAGGCCCTGATGTGTCGGGACATGAAATCCAGTGATTGATACTATGAGTAATGTCTTCGCTCATCGAATACATCGCCTCCTAAAGATCGGTTTGGTCTGCTGAAGACATAATCTGACTGGCATGGTGTATATATATATCTCATATATGATACTGTGTTGTGAGAATGTCCTGGAGTAGTTGCTTTCTTGACAAGAGGCCGAGTGTTTTGTTGCTTTGCATGTACGTCTCACTGCTTATCTGTTAAAATACGTTTAAAAATTGATTGTGATACATCGACATTGCATGTTATCTGATGATGTTCCCATGAAGTCTTGCAGCTGAGAAGGATAACAACCAAATAATGCCTATCGTCTCGTGTTAAACGTTTAGCTTCCACGCTGAAAAAGTTATTTGGTGTGACAGTGGAAATTTGTTGAACAGATTCACCGAGAAAGGGAAACGAAATGCCTTAATGCCTCAGTTTAGAGGTGCTTACCCGCAGGTGCGTCCTTTACTTTGCAATGAAAACAATCAGAAGGGAAAATTAACCTCTATTTGCCATCTAAACTGACGGCGTGGCGTTCGAACAACTTCATGGCGGATTCCACATTACCAGCCCGGCAATGCTAGAACCAACTTTGACTTCAGCAAATTAGCTCTATTTTGCTTGCACTGTAGCATGTTAGGATCGCGAGGGGGACACGTTTTTGTGTTTAGTGTTCTGGATTGACCTCTGCACGTTATACAACATCGAAGAACATTTGCCAAATTTCGTAATTTCGACAAGTCAAGAGTGCTGCGACACTTCACATTCAATGCCACGTGGCATATTTTTTCGACACATGTGAGCTGGGCCTACCATCATATCAGAAAATTCCTATGCACGCCTTCAGCTTATCTGACATAAATATTGGTATTTGCTAAATGTTTATAGATTTGCCATGGCCCGACTGGCCTTCGAAAGGGTCCAGAAAATCTGGTTTGTTTAGAGATGAGAGAAGTATGTACACAGAAAATCAAGTGAATATATGTATACAAGTGTAAGGACACACAGATGAAGTTTGTGCACAGTGTTGTGATGGTCAGAATATATATTTAAATAGAGTTAGAATCGTTGAAGTGATATCGTCTTACCTTGACTGATTCGTGAAAATTGGCTGTTGAGGGGTGGGGATGTATGATTAGAGATTTGGGCTGTTTGGAAAACGCTTGATCCTTATGTCTAGAATGGTTATTTGGAGGTTATAGTATTGACCCAAGAATCCCAATAGTAATTGTGTTCACCCAGACCATCAACAGAAATTTGCAAGGCAATAAGCAGCATCAAATTTTGAGTCCCATTCATTATAATGTACAAGTTATTAAAATACTAGAGTCATTTTAATGAGTGAGTGAGTGAGTTTGGTTTTACGCCGCTTTTAGCAATATTCCAGCGATATCACGGCGGGGAACACCAGAAAATGGACCTCACACATTGTACCCATGTGGGGAATCGAACCCGGGTCTTCGGCGTGACGAGCGAACGCTTTAGCCACTAGGCTATCCCACCGCCCCATAGTCATTTTAAAAGAAAGAATGCGTTGTAGGAAGTTTTGGCTATGGTAATGGAACCAAGAGCTGGCAAATAATTGATTCACAGAATACATTTTACATGGTTCAGTTGCTTCAACAGAGACTGAATTTATTTTGACAACATGAAGGATTTTGTACCTAGCACTTTATCATCCGCCCATTCACATTCTGCGGTCATTGGAATATCATCAAAAGATTGGCTGACGTATTCATATTCCAGATATATGGTGGTATTATTAAAAGAAGTTACGGTTAAGGGCTATGAATAATATGAACCTGCGCCGCAGATATGAACACGGAAAGACAAATGCATACATACCGGCATTGTAGTTAGGTATTTTTGTAGAACTTTGTTTCCTATCAGGCAAAGAGATGGGTTTTGTAGATATCCGTTCTGTAGTAGGCGGTGTGGTTGTAGTAGTGGTTGTAGTTGGTGTTGTAGTTGTGGTTGTTGTTGTTGTTGTTGTAGTAGAAGTCGTTGTCGTTGATGTTCTCCACAACGTTGTGGTTTGCCATCGGGGGGATCTTGTTCTCCATCTGGGTGACTTTGTCCACCAATCAGGTTTTTTCGAACGCCATATTGGAGATTTCGTTCTCCATTTAGGTGCACCTGTGTGCATTTCGGGAGCTTTTGTGCTCCATTCGGGAGCTTTTGTCCTCCATGCGGGTGCTTTTGTTCTCCATTCGGGAGCTTTTGTCCTCCATGCGGGTGCTTTTGTTCTCCATTTGGGTGCTTTCGTTCGCCATGACGGCGCGCTGGTCCTCCATCCTGGTGTTTGCCAAGTGTATGTAGTCGTCTCCCATGGCGTCGTAGTCGTATGCCACCTATACGTCGTCCACTGCCACGGTGTTGTCCGTCGCCGCCATCGAGACGTGGTACGTTTCCAAGATGGCGATGTGCGTTGTTGCCATGGTATTGACGTTCGCTGCCACCATGCGGTAGTTCTATCCCACGTAGCCGGAGACGTTTGAGGAGGGAATGTAACACTTTCTGTTGTAGTCCTTACCCTGTTAGAAGGAGGAGTATAAATGGGATATTGTCCCCACCTAGGCTTGTCGATTTTATTACAGTCATCCCACCTTGACAGTGCAGGCACACAATTTTTATATTTATTAGACCACACAGAATAATGAGGACATGCGAGTGAGCGAGGCTTACCAAACCCACATATATAATATTGAGAACAGTTCTCAGGATGCCTCACCCACTGGATGCCCATTGAAGTACATGGGGATTTAGGAGTGTTCCTTGTGCGCCGCCTTGCTCCGTATGAACAAGTATTTCCATATATCATTAAAAGTAAAAACACATACACAGCCTTATTTAAGTCCGCCATTCCACTGTAAACGTATATCCCTCCTTAACGCACTGATCACAGGCGCTCCAGGCCTAACCTAAAGCACACGGACCGCTCAAGGCGGCTGTCGTCTGCTCTTAACCCTTGTCCAGACCCCGAGACTAGATCTAGGGAGACATTGAGAAAAAGAATGGTTGCGATGAAGCCAACGGCCGCCAAAACTCTTCAGTCAACAGTGTGGTAATGAAAGCCAGAGGCACCTTTTTGTGGTGTTTGCTCGAGTCGCCTGCTCAAACTGGCTAGCAGACGACACCAGCCATAGGCTGAAGAGCGCGAGGAGGCGGAGTAAGATAGCTGTCAGATGAACTGCGTCCAGTTTGGCAACAAGTCCACTGTCTGTTTACAAGAGACTCAGATAATCTGTTTAAAAATTTCGTCACCTGTTTTCTCGGTTGCCAGGTATACGAGTGGCGGCCCGTGCCGCTGTACGGAGCGGGATAAACGTGGTCAACGTGCTTGCAAGAAACTCCAAAACCATAAGACACAACAGGAACACAGGAGGGGATGTTTGAACAGGGTCCCGTAATCCCAAGTACCTACATTTACAGTTTCTTTTAATAAGGTCCTTCTACCCAAGCCCAACTTCAGCATAGTCAGTATAGCCATGTTACAAGAAGACAGCATGTGAAGACGTGCCACGGACGTCTTGTTCATCCATATCTTTGGACACGAGGTTCTAATAAACCAGAGAATGCTGATGTTAGGCCGAGGTTTCGTGTTAAAATGACCTAAATCCCTCGCCACTGTTTCAAGCATACATTAACAGCAAAAAATCCTACCGATGAGACTGCGATCATTCATTTGTCCCAGGTGGGTATTTTCAGAGAGGTCGCGTTTGACATTCCACTTGCCGGTGTTGTGGCATACAAACATATTTTAAAAAAACTTGAAGACAGGTTGTAAACTGCATCTAGTATAAAACAGGTCCTTCATCCCAGGGCGCAGCATAACTAACACAAATAATACAGTCGTGTTGATGTTTATACTGCGAACACATTCGTGAGGTGAGATGATGACATGACAGGAAGTGACCCACAAACGACTGCCTACAATAATGCACACCTTCCCAGAATACTATTTTCATCATAGTGCACTCTTCAAACTAGAAAGTACAATATGTGTCACACATTCACACAGCGCAGTTGTTGTTTGTTGAACGTTGTCTTGTGGACGATTTGTGAAAACAAAACATTGCCGTATGACAATGTGCAATGGAAAACAGTGTGTTCCTATTGTCAAGGAGAGCTGAGACAATTAGTCGCCTGAAAAGAGATGTATTTTTAAATACAAGAGGAAATGAGGCCTGAACAGACATCACAAGGGAGATATCCTCCTATAGATATATAGGACAGAGAGGTCTTCACATCGCATACAAGACGTTTCTTTAACGTGACCGCAATTTTGAGAGAGTGAGTGATTGAATATGGGTTTACGGCGCTTTTAGCAATATTCCAGCAATATCACGGCTGGGACACCGGAGAAGGGGGTTCACACATTGTACCCATATGCAGAATGTAAATCCAGGTCCACCGCTTTAACCACTAGGCTACCCCCACCCCACCCCACCCCAACACAATTACGATATTCAAGATTTACTTTGCGGAAATTGTAGCCCCAAATGAATTTACAAATACATCTTGTAAAGGAAAGCAATGCCGTCTGTGATTGATAGAATGATTTCATGTATTTCTCATGCGAGGGTCGCTCAGGGGGGACAACTTTTATACACGAAAGTTATTTTTGACTACTGTTCCAACCATTTGCGCCCAGTGTGCAAACATACCGCATCCCGTGGCTAAATGTGGTTGGAAACGCCTAGGTGGGTTTTTGCCCATATCGATGACACAGTGAATTACGACCACCCTCAGACCGGAGGGGGCACATGCTGAGGTGTTGAAGAAATGTGCTGGTATAAACATGCGTCACATTCACCTAGTTTGCATGCAGTGCTCTAAGTTCGCTTAGTATAGCAGCAATAGCTGATACAAGGTGACGCACTGATCCCTCAGTTGCTGACTTCAATGATGTATATGTCACATCGAGAGTTCTGTTGGGAATCATTTGATGTCACCGTTACACAGTTTTGAAATAGCGCATCCTCATTACGAATGGAATACCTCTTTGATTTGCTTATGTACAATATTACATCGCAGGAAAGGGAAAGCCTCAATAACTCGGTGCGCACAGTGGCTGCAAGAGTGTATGGTCCAAAGGAAGTTGAGACTGATAATACAATGTTGCCGTTGAGATTGAAATTCAGTGATCGAGTCAAAAATACCAGCGACTTGAGCACGTACAAGTCACAGGGATATGTTCGCTATAAATATCCAAGAAAATTATGTTTTTCGCTGAGGCGAGACCTTAATTATCTCTGCCAATATAAATATGAGGTAATACCAGAAACCCCCTTCAACAGGAAACACTCGCAAACATTCATTATCCAAGCTGCGAAGACGCAATAATCCTCAAATTAGCAAGTTAAACCATATTGACGTCAACCGTCGACGGTGATTCTCGACCACTTTGAAGGAACAGGAGTAAGGTTGAGTTGCTTGTGGTGGTGAAAGCGTTTTTTCGAATATCCCCGTTCGATTCCCTACATAGAAATACTCCTTTCAGTCTGCCGCCATTGCATCATAAGTCACATTTGGGTGAACACTCCGATTGCTAGCACATCCTTACGGGTACCTAATTCACAGCTGGGTGAGCTGAGACAATGTGGACCTAAGTATCTTGTCAGTGGATACTACTCAAATGTGCCCGCTACGGGACCCGAACGTAGGTACCTCCACCTGGGATCGAACCCTGACTTTCAGCGTGTTCGACGGACGCCTTACCACTGCACTATTGCTCTCCCATATTTTCTAGTATCTAGCCTAATGTATTGTTTCGCCCAGTGACGTATATCAGCCTTGTCTTGAATCATCGCATGTGTAGTGAATTGAGACTGTTTACGTTCCATGACTGGCGTGTTGAAAGTGTCACCAAATGTCTCGATATGAGAGAAAATCTAGTCCAAGTCGTGTATTTCTTTGGAAAACCACCGACCCAGAAATGGTAGCGACAAACCCAGTACATTTACCCTGACTGACATCCAGATGTGTACCAGAGACCGCTGGGCCACCTGTGTAGGGGAAGAATATGACTCACAAGATACAGCAAATGCTTCCCTCTTCATGTGGAGTCCAGGGCATCTTTTCACAAAGCACTAAGGTGATCTAAGTTCTTTCAAAGGCATTGAGAAGTTGGAGGAATCAAACTAAAATGCTTTATGGTTCAACTTCTTTATTATACAAGGTCACAACGTTTCGAGACAGATCCTAGTCTCTAGACTAGGATCACTAAGGTGATCGTAAGTCACTCACGTAACCTTAGTGCAATGTTAAACAATTGGAGTTAACCTGAGTAAAGGTTGCATCGTGAAAGGAGCCAGTGGACATAGCTTGTAGAAAGCATCATGTGAAACTCAGCTGGCGTTGTGGCTGATGTCATCCCTCTGATGGCGTGGTACGAGTATTTATATATATCAACAACTTGTCTGTCCAGAAAATTTAATTTACATTGTATACATTATTTCGTAAGTTTCACAATGACACAAACACCAGGCAGCAACGTCACCAAGGTATGTGGTTCCACTATCTACGAGTTTGTCTTAAAGTAATTGACATCGGTATCTATCGGAGGACCTGTTCTACTGCATAACATCTCTACCGCTAGCAATACCCATGTCTTCCTACACAAACTATACACGGCTGTATTACCCCTAGTGGTCTCAAAAACAACGCGTCCTGTGACCTTAAAGAATGACAGACAACCATGCTCGTACGTTTGAATCTCGATTCCTATAGATAATGCTGTTAACATCTTGTTCCTTGGTTTCTCCTAGGTGGTAATCGTCCAAGACTGCGTTCATTCCACGTTAAGCCTACACGTCACGAAGCAATACTGTCCAGGGGCGCATCAAAATAATTCACTGACTCAACATAAAAGACAACGTGAAATAATCGCAATTATTCCACAGTGAACGAAATCTGTCTGCCTTGGAAGCTTCGCTCTTTTGGGTACTGTAACCTTTTCCAAACACTCAAAGATCTTCCTGAAGGAGATAATTGCTTTTTACCTGTGTATAATTGGTTTAAAGTAGACAGGTGCGGAAGTCATGTCAGGGTGGCGAACAACGAGTCACGCAGACACTCATCTGTAATTGATAGCCTGTGAAAGCACTGTTTTCACTGTTTGTCCAGGATGTTAGATGTTGTCCTAGAATCGAGTCAAACCGGTCTCATGTCAGCCACACGGCACTCTATCATTAACTAAACCCCTCGTACGGGGAATGTGAAAATCAAGCAGAACATCCTGATGTAAACGAGGGGCATTCTTTAATTTCACAGAGAAGGTAGCGGTCAATAACTATCTGACCTCCGTGCAAAGCATACACCGCAGGTATAAAGAGATTTCGTTGTAGGGGTCAGTCTAGCGAATTCGGTGTAGACGCGGTCAATTCCTCACCTTAAAAGTTGTCTTTTACAGAGTCAAGGAGTTCGATGTCTGTGGAGAACAACCTAGAAACAAACAATTCCCGGGGGGGCTGTTAAGCTTGAGTCATCTTACAAGACAGATCTGCTTTGTTGGCGGTTTCTGTTGGTTTTTCGGTTGTACTGTTGATATTTTCGACTGTGTTCTTTGTTATGGCCACAGTGTTATTTGTTACCGATTCAGAGCACCTGTTGGCAAATCCACGATTTTGCTGCAGCCCTTGTGTTGACGTTTTTTCACACAGAAAAACAACCAGGATTAAATTGAAAAAGAAAGATTAGGAACAGGTTGGATCAAACATGCCCATCTCCACCCTGTGCCCATCTCGCCTTCAATGTTAAAGAAAATGTATTTTTAACGGAGTTGCGGTACACATTAAGCGTCTTCTATCGGAAAGAAAAACAGGAAATGGATTAGCCAGAACACAGACGGGTCATTTGTTTCATTTCGTGTATACCTAATATGAGAAATAAAAAGACGTTAAGTTTGCAATTGTTTAATCCCCTTTGCAATGTGTCACAGCCGTGTTGCTTCCCCATTGACAACGGCCTGACATAAATGAAAAATGTACAGGAGAGTCAATAATCTTTTGTGATGGGCCTAGTTTATGTAAACTTGGGACCTGAGAATAAGCGATGTGCAAATGAAACATTCAATTTTGATTCATAGATGCGTTCGTGACGCTATGATGAATCATTTATATACCGTCCAATGAATACGTAATAGGCATTGTGTATACGTCACATATACACAAAGTGCGACATGGTGTTTTTTATATTACCTATATAAGCCACTTTCTTATAGCGGCGGTGGTTAAAATGTTTACTTGTGACGCCAAAATCTCGGGTTCAGTCCCCATATGAAATTATTCCTGATGTCCCCTTTCAGATATTACTAAAAGCTAAATCTTTATGGATGATCAACTTCATTATTCAGCAAATGTGACTTTTCGGTGTAGATACTTGTACCGCATTCCAGCATTCCATTCGGCACTTCATTTTGCACAGTATATTATTCGTAATCGCCATTTTCATTTAGTACCTAATGCTACATTGTATATCACCCTTAAATGTCACTCTCATTTAGTACTGTAGTGTGTATTGTTTTTAGTCCGTAAACGCTACTCCCACTCAGCACTGCAGTGTGCATTGTTTATAGTCCGTAAACGCTACTCCAACTCAGCACTGCAGTGTGCATTGTTTATAGTCCGTAAACGCCACTTCCACTCAGTACTGTAATGTGCACTATTTTGCCTTCGTTTTTCGCTGTATGTCACAAGGATCCCAAGAATATTTTATACGTAATTTTATACGTGTGCTTTATTCTCATTTTCAGAAATAATGTTCGTGCCCAGAACGCAATATCGTAAAATGCCTGACACATAATTGCTCTGGATATATGTACATTATATTTTGATCCTAATGTATTAGTGAAAGAAAATCCTGTCCCATGGCTTATCCATTGAAAAACCATCACGTGTTGAAACTACCGAAAACTATTCTTTGTCGTTTGTGGTTGATAAGATAGACATGCAAATGGATATTCATGATACGTCATGTAAAACAGATTGTGTTGTGTTCTTTGTTTGTTGTTGTTAGCTGTTCGAATAAGTGCGTGACTGAAGACGAATTCAAGGAACTATCACCTGCGTTAACGCTGCTTACATCCTAACAGATCCATGTTGATTTAGAAGTTAAAGAAATACATAATATGGCAAGCGTGTTCCTGACGTGATTTCAAGACATACTTTGGAAATATGGAATGGGGGAAATGTGGCTCACAACACACCAGTTGTTCAGAAAGATTATAACACAATGTCACCACTTGTTAGAGTGGCAGCCTTCTTTGACACATTGTTGCCATTGCTCTGCACAGAATATGCAAGGATTATCTGCTAAACAAGATAAAATCCGTAGGATTATGTAAACCTTTTCACGAATAATATCTTTCAACGCTAATACCTTTGTTTTCGAGGACGTGTCTATAGTATTTTGTGTGTGTGGAATGTTTACCCTCAAAGGAACATACAGACATCTGACACTACGTTGAAGAAGACGTGAAATAGAAAACGCTTTAGAACGAAACAACTTTGTCATGAAGTTCCTATCTTTTAAGAAATTTCTTGTTTTATGAAGTCATTACTTTTTCCTTTACCCAGCGTTTTGGACATCAAAGCTCTCGCATACAGCTTGTTTAAACGACCTAGCAGAGTATTTGTTTCGGAGCTTTATCTTGTATTCTTGTCTTTCCTAAAGACCCCCAAAACTCACATTTGAACGAACCCATTTTCTTTCATTTAGAGAACTGGAATCAATGCTAAACACAACTCAGTGTAAATGCATATGAGTTTTCACATAAGACAAATGTGTTTACAAGACAAAGAAGTAGTAAAACACATGGACTGGATTTGTGAAACACGAGTCTATATGTACATGTATTGACATTTTGCAGAGGACAGCATTGGTCGATATGTTTGTGTGTTAGGTCGTCCTGACAATGCCTGTTCCCTCCTGAAGTTACAATACGGAAAACGTCAGACGCATGGTAACATTAATAACAAGTAATGTTAAACACGTAAGTGTATACTGAATGACAAGGAACAAACTGAAGATATTTAGAAATGTATCTTACCTGTGCATAATTATACTAGCCATGACACATGGAAAATCATTCAGGAAAGGATTCAAGCAAGCTAATGTATCTGTATGTCACTTACAGTGAACGTAGTTACCGTCGAAGTAGACACTGAACGTCATGTGTTCACAACTGCACGACATGTTGACCTTACTGTCGATGTAGATACTGATGTATCAAGCGCAGACGTTGCTGTTCATGTTGTCAATGTTGTTGTTTGTGTTGGTGGTTGTTCCCGTCACTGTAGCCACTGTTACACTGTTTGAGAACATTAATGTCGATATGGGTGTCTCATGTGTTGATGTTACCATCAATGTGAACCCTTTCAAGGTAGTCCATGCTGCATCACGCGTAGACGGCGATGTAGTCAATGGTATGTGACGTTACTGTCGATGTAGTCAATTATATGTGACGTTACTGCCGACGTAGCCAATGGTATGTGAAGTTACTGTCGATGTTGTCAATGTTATGTGACGTTACTGTCGATGTAGTCAATTATATGTGACGTTACTGCCGACGTAGCCAGTGGTATGTGAAGTTACTGTCGATGTTGTCAATGTTATGTGTATGATATGTCTCCAGTTACATTTGTTCCTTTGATAAAGCAAACAAGGGACTGACAATGTCATAGTCTAGGAGCATGAGGCTAGGCTGTGAAGGGGAGGAAGATTTGACTCGAGTCCTTCATATTCCTTCAGACAGTTTTGATTACACAATGCCATAGGAAATGACCAGTTGGAACACATGTTACTTCAAACCGTTTGCCCAAACCAAAAACAGATTCTTACATCACACAGGTAGCTCATGTTTCTCTATTTGCACAGCTTAAAATGCAAACAAGGCAAACGATGTCCTAATTGGGCAACATTCTGAGACAAAAATCAGTTTTCTAAAATGACGCAATTTCTGGAACTACCAAAAGTTTAACACATGTTGTCAAGAACACGTTATAGGGCATGGACGTGACAGCTGCTGATGTAAACATGTGACAGCCATAACTTGTACTGCCACCATCTTCTAGGTCATATAATCATAGGTGACTTCCCTTTTGTTGACAATCGTGACAGTTATGTACATATGGACACAAATATCATGAACAGTCTCCTACCTGAATTAAAAAAAATAAAAGCATTATGGATGTTGTCAAGCTTCTACTGAAATGGATTAATCAGAAGAGGAACCCGTTGAATGTATTTCAGATTGGGTATTGTCAATGTGTGATGTCATTGTAAGCATACACGAATTGATGAAATTAATTGATGACCCCACTGAAGACGCGTTCATTTCTCTTTTGAACTAGGCCTCCTTCACTAAGCACGAAGGTGATCGTACGTCACCAAGGTATGTTAAAGAATGCTAGTTAAGGTTAACCTCAGTAAGGGTTGATTCTTGAAAGAGTCCCAGGATTCCAAAGCTCCATCAACATCCGTACTAAGACAACACTATGTGAAATGCCCCACTTCCTCCACCTTCGCTGATAACGTTGATTTACGGACGTCAAACATTAAATCATGCAGTTACCACTGATTGTGCTCCGACCTTTGAATCTGTTTCTATATGTAAACCTGTCAGAATTTCCGCTGGTGCTGGTAAAGTGATAGCAGGATAATTTGGCCATGATGTTTAACTGAAGTTTCAGGTATATCTACGATGGGATATCGTTCAATGACATTGAAATAGCGAGTTGCCTGCCACTGATTTACACACCTGAACTTGAGGAAATGTGATCAAAGAGACCCGTTAATGTGTTACATATTTAGATCTATACGTGAAGATTCCGAGTGATGAACAGCTATCCATTAGACTATATGGCAAAAGGGATGGTTTCAATTTTAAACAGTCTTCGTTCCCTTTTTGTCCAGCGATATCAGCTTCAGCCAGTTTGCGAGCACCTGGTATCATCACTATTTGATATATATTCATGGTCGGTAGTTTACGATCAACCTTGTGAGATGTCTTATTGAAGGGGAAAAGGTTGTGTCTCTTTCATTTATTAGTAATATCGACGCTACTCTGTGAGCCTAAATAAATTGATATTTATGAATTTAATGTATAGTTGTAATGAATAAATAACTTTTGGAGTATTCTTAGGTGCAACTTATTTTTTTCATAGTGACGTAATCGATACGATGGATGATATGAATATGTATCCCATGGCAGCAGACGCGCAAACGACGTCTCAAAGAAACATATCGTTATTTCACAGTCTGCAGTTGGGTAGAAAAATCAAGTGTAATGATTTTCTAACAGCAATGTAGCTGCCTAGATTCTGCAAGACCCAACGTTACAAAGTAAACAAAATGATGACAGGGATGATAGAGTGCCAAGTATGAACTCTTGTCAGTTATACTCATCAGTGTTTGGTGTAATATTTGTTCTCGAAATATTTCATCGCGTTATACATTAACATTGACAACATTTTTTGCAATTGTTTGGGTTTTGATAACAATATTTTTTACTTAAAGCACATTGGATTACAATGATCAAACATAAATGTTTACGGTATAATATTTTATTAAACTTATCCAATAATCTCATGTCTGTAATATCAAGTAAAATATCTTTGTCCTGTTCGTTTGCATGAGTTTTTTTAGTTTATTTGTTTTCATCAAACACAGCCTTAAACACGCACGTTTTTATTGTCCTCTTACACTTGGGGGTTTCGTGGTACTTAACGAAGAAGCTTCATTTCGGATTCTTGTGTTGACTTGGACCAAGAATGTGTGTATTATAATACAGAAAGAACTCCAAATATACAAGGACATATGAGGGAGCCCTAAAGGTAAAACTTAACTTTTATCGTTCAAACAGAGCTTAATTTACCTCAATATATATCGATACAGACTCAAGTATTAAATAAAAGAATGTCACTCTTTTTTGCTTGCAATGTAAATACAAGTTTAAGCCTGTGTATTTGCTGACAGAAGTCCCCGTATGGAGGGGATGTGCAGTTTGGGTTGGTGCGGGCCACAAGAAGTAAAGTGAAAAGTGCTGAATCCGTGCAAATATTGCTTTCCGTAGCAAACTGGTATCGTGAATTATGTAATTGTTGATATTTATGACGTACGGTGTGGTGTGGAAGGTGTTAAAGTTAAACACGTGTTTTACGTAAAATGCGTTGGTGTCAGCTGTGCTAATACGTACCTTTCAGGTGTGGCTGGTGGGTAGTCACACTATTAGTCAATTTTCATGTCGTTGTATAAATTTGAAATTTCTTTTAAAATGCCTGTATTATTTCCTACTCGAAAAAATGTAAGAGCGATATTGTACTGCAGTCCTCCCATGTAGGATGCCTATGTCATCCAGTCGGTGTAACAATTCATTGTTAAGAGTTATGGCCATCAACATGTCCAGGATCCGCTGATTAAGTATATCAGAATCGACCCGATTAAGAATATTTGGAAACTGCCTATTGTATGTAGTCCTCACCACTTCATCATACAGTCTTGATCACATGGCTACAATCTGACTGGGGCGGTTTTGTTTATCTTCGTACGTTCCTTAGCGACGGTGGACACATGTTTCTCCTCAATAAAAACAATGGCACATTCCCTTACTGCTACATCAGTTACGTCATACATATGTGTACATAAACCCGAGAAACAGTTGTTTTTTTTATATTTTGTTTCTGAAGATAAATGTCTTAGTATTAATCATGTATTTTTTTTAAAGTTCAAGTGTAGTTTTAAAGATCCCTTCATTTACATTGATCATGACATGCATCAAACCAAGTCATTTCGCATTCTTGCATTAGTTTGTAAGATTTCACATATTGTTAGCTACTACTCTGAAATTAAATAGGCTCAGTGAAGACTAGAGTAAGAAATGAATTTGTAAACACGTGTCACCTACCATGCTGGCAATGCTAATTTGTGCCGAAAAGAGACAACTTTGTTGATTCTCAAATTTAGGATTCCCAGACTCCCACCAACTGTTGTGTATCTCTCAAAACAAAATGGTTTATGCCAAGTTATATTATTAAGTTACCCATACAGGAGAATCCTTGGACATTTAATTAAGCGACAGTCAAATTCACTTTCTGCGAAAATATTAGCGAAAGAGGTTTGCAAACGTAAAATCAAACATCTGATCAAAAGCAACCTACATGAACAGTCTTTCGCTCTTCAGCCAATATTGCAAATGATGTACAGTGTACATTACACTCTGGACGAAACACGCAAAGTCAGCTCTGTCTCACCAAATTTGTCGTTTAATGAAAAAGGTTCGAAAAGAAATCGCTCCTTTCCATTTATCGGAACCTTAATAAACTTTTTTTCAAGTCTAACTATTCATCAGGTAACATAGAGACTAATTTTCCGAGTCACAATCTAAATTTTGCAATGATATGATACTCCCCTGGGGACTTCGAAAGCTGAACACGACCCAAGTAACAGATGCTACAATGATACTCCGAATTAACAAACCGTCGCTATATTTAGACTATGTACTAGTAATCGGAATAATGACGTCACGTTCTCACTGGCAATATACTGAAAAATCTTGACGTGTGAATTACTCATGAATGTGACTATGAAAGTGCATTTAAAGCCAGTAAAACACTGTTGCAGGACAACATGTTCCCGATGTCAAGTGAGATCACAAACCTGGAATACACAGACACATGCTTCTCTGTTTGAAAGATCGGATTCGACATTCCATTTTTCCATATATACGTTCGTTTACATCAAGTGTACATAATAATATCCATGCCTCTACAAAAGTAGAAAACATGGCGTGTATGAATTGGTCGGACTGTGCTGTTTATAGATTGGAAGATCAGGGACTATTGACAGTGTCAATATACCTTACCAATATTGCAACACCCGCAACGAGTCAACACTCGCTCTTGTTGGTCAACTCAACATTGACCTTAACACCGACTGACCGATGGCCAGTGTAGACACAATAAACATCAATCTAGGGAAGAAATGCCAAGGTTAATATGTGACCTAGACGCCAAGTTCCATGCCTTCCATTAAAGCTGGCTCTTAAAATTCGACGAATGTTCAAGACATCAATCTAGGGAAGAAATGCCAAGGTTAATATGTGACCTAGACGCCAAGTTCCATGCCTTCCATTAAAGCTGGCTCTTAAAATTCGACGAATGTTCAAGACTGGGACACAAGTCAAACTGAGGTCTTAGAATGATAACGTACAGGAACAGTGGTCATCCCTCTGATGATTATTGCATGCGTGTGTGTGCGTGCGAGTGTGCGAGCGTGCGAGCGTGCGAGCGTGCGAGCGTGTATGAAAGGACGGATGGATACATGCATATCTGTCTGTCATGATGATGAGGAGGAGGAGGAGAAAGAAGAGGCGAGGAGAAGAAGGAGGGAGGAGGAGGGGAGAAGGAAGAGAAGGATGAGGAAGAAGAGAAGGAGGATGAAGAAGAGGAGAAGGAAGAGGAGGAGAAGAAGGCGGAGGAAGAGAAGGGGAGGAGGAGAAGAAGAAGGAGGGGAAGGAGAAGGAGGAAGAGGGGGAGAGAAGGAGGAGAAGGAGGAGGTGGAAGAGAAGGAGGAGAGAAGGGGAAGGGGAGAAGAAGAGAAGGAAGAGGAAGGGGAGGAGAAGAAGAGAAGGAGGAGAGAAGGAGGAAGAGGAGGAGAAGGAGAAGAAGATGAGAGGAAGGGGAGAAGGAGGAGAGAGGGGAGAGAGGGGGGAGGAGAAGGAGAAGGAGGGGGGAGAAGGAAGAGGGGAACGGAGGAGAAAGGGGAGGAAGAGGAGGAGGGGAGGAGAAGGAAGAGGAGGAGGAGAAGGAAGAGGGGAGGGGAGGAGGAAGAGGAGGGGGGAGGAGGAGAAGGAGAAGGAAGAGGGGAGGGGAGGAGGAGGGGAAGAGGAGAAGGAAGAGGAGAAGGAAGAGGAGGAGGAGAAGGAAGCAGAGGAGGAGAAGGATGGCCACAACACCGTCGATGGTTATAACGACTATATTATGACTACCTGTTCACCGTCTGGACATTGCTTCTAGACTCATTCTGGATGAAAGCTATTTTCATACTAAGAACAATTTCAGTCATGTTGATGTGTTAATTAACATGAAGAGATGTCATGTTCATGTCTATATAGAGATGTAGATGGCTATAACAGGTTCTCGACATGACCTTAAAGTCCAGGGTAATTAATTCTTCACACATACACGCTTAATCCCCTACTTCGGGGATCAGTGTTGGCTTGTTAACAAGGATAAACAAGCACTTTACTCCTCACATTCCAACTATAAACATGAAAAGGTTAAATACCTGCAATACATATTGGGCCGTATCATAATGAGAAATTAGATATAGTTCAATGGATTTATTGCTTCTGGGTGAATTTAACGTCACACCGACAATAATTCAACCATATCGTGACACAGTTTAGTTTGCCATAGTCATGTTTGTTTACACAGCCCAGCGCCCACCTCAAGCTCAATCAAATACCCAGTCAGTGAGTGAGTGAGGTTTAACACCATAATGAACACAGTTTCTGGGACGCAGTTCAGTACAGTGGTGTTTTGATGATGTGGCCTCATCCAACTTTAATTCTCATGTAATGACACTGCAGTGGGTTGGGTCCTTGGGCGTGTGTTCGAAACCTAGGTTCACCTTCAATTCCGTAGCACTCTTGTTCACGGGCTTCATAATATATGAGGCCCTCCAGCACTGCTAATCTGACATGTTGTGATACAACTGAACTACAAAGAGCCGTCAAAAAACAAACTCACTTAATATTAGACCAATGTCTAACGTTGTAGGTACAGTTGGAGTGGACGATTGAATGGACAGGCATCAACAGGGATGGTTCTTTAGGATAACATTCACGCGCAGAAATATCAACCTTAGTAAAAGACGAAAGACACAAAACACAAATGTATCTTCGACAGTAAATGCTATTGACAAAGGCATGCATCAAATGTCCACAATAAGCTAGAACGTATAACGTCATTACAAAATAGGTATTGCTTGTCTATATGTATCGATGATTGGTGATTGGTGTATTTTAGCAAGCATTCTCCTCACGCGACTCCCATATGACAACTGTGTATATTTTCTTTTGTATAAATTATCATTTTGATTTCATGATGAATTGGTGTACTCTTGGTCTCGTCTCTGTATAGGTCAACTAATGCCCGTGCGAAATTAAGTAAACTCACCCAAGGATCAAGAGGATCTCTACCTTGATACGTTCTTGATGATAGTTCTAAATTATTCTTAAATCCACTCACTCCCACTCGAATCCTATCCAGTGAAGGCAGGGCGTAAGAATGGAGTACATTAACGCAATAAGTGAATCAAAACACTTCGGTTCAATGACAGTCAGACAAACATCGACGTGGTTTACAATTGTTTAATGAATCGTGATACCCAGGAATATAACACGATGTTTCATTCATGCATTCATTGTGCACGGTACCAGGAACAGTATCAAAACCGCATTCTTCCTTTCTGTAGCCGTCATTATTTATAAATGTTCACATCCAATCGTATTTTAAAAATCAAAATCGTGACAAAATACAATCTTCGTTTTTGCATTTTAATTCTGAAAACATTACTTTTGAACATATTGGTTTGAAAGTTCACAAATATTTCCGTGTACATATGAACAAAACATTGGCGTTTATTTACCAATGATGATATCGTCATCATCATCATGATCGTCATCTCCATTTAAAAGTTCGTTGCACTGTTGCTTATAAGAACATGGCACAGGTGTTAGGTTGCCAATGACGATATCGTCATCGTCATCATGGTCATCTGAGTATACTGGCATACTGTAATTCAGTTTGTAAGAACATGCCACAGGTGTTGGGTTGCCAATGACGATATCGTCATCGTCATCATGGTCATCTGAGTATACTGGCATACTGTAATTCAGTTTGTAAGAACATGGTACAGATGTTGGGTTGCCAATGACGATATCGTCATCATCGTCATGACTGCAATAACCATCAATGTTCTTTCCACCAGTTACAGGTGACGGAGACATTTTGTCTTTCTTAGATACACTGTCAGTGGATGGCACCTCTTCCGTGTGTTTAACGCCATTCTTCCTGAGTGGCTGGTTTTTGGCTGTAAAATATCCTGGCACATTGCTTGATTCCATCGGCTCAGCTTGGAGTCCACGCTTCTTTGTCTTCCTAGCTGCTACTCTGCCGTTTGATCTGTTAGTGGATTTCCTGGCTGTCTCTGACTTTCCAAACATTTTGTCAACTTTCTCCCGAGCAGCCTGGTCAATCTTCTTCATCACCATGTCTTTTTCGCCAGTGGGGGTACACACGTGCTCATCGACATTATTTTGGTGAACTTTAGAAGACAGACGCCTTTTGATCTTGTATGGGTCGTGCTGTGTGTTCACGCAACATTTGCGTGGGTCAGCTCCCTTTATTTTCTTGTTAGCCTTGGCAGGTTCTACCTTGCTTCGTTTACATCCAGAGGTGAAAGGCATTGGGAGTGGTCTCCCCTTAGTACAGGGAAAATCTCCTACGTGTGTTCTGCTGACATCAGCTTTGACAGTAGTTGCTGTTTTATCTGAATATGCAAATAAGATATAATAAACATAAATGTGCCAATCAATATATATCATATTTCATGACAATGAAACCTTGCTTAATAGAAGACTTCGGTAGAATCGACAAAAAAACGAGATTAGTACGAAAATTGGTGTTGAAGGGCGAGAGTCCCGTCGCCTAAGGCACCACAATCACCCTGCAGATACATGTTTCTGGGTTTGTCAGCACCAGATCCATGCTCACGAATTCTCTACAGAAGTAAACATCTACGGCATGCATCATTTCAGGGTTCCCCTAACATCAAGCCCACGTGCACTGATGTAGCTGAATACTTTGTATAGCAGAGAACTTGCAAGACAACTGACACTGTACCTTTAGGATAGTCGTGCTGTGGTGAGACAGCAGCAGATTTCATTATCCGGAATTTCCGTGGCTTTCTCTTCTTGGCTTTTACCGGCCTGGCGTCTCCATCAGTGCCAGATACACATGATATACAAGACTGTCAAGAGAAGAAAGGTATGATATCAGAACGGCAACTCCATCTGTTTTCGACTTTATGCATTACTTGAGTACAACATAGAAACCATACCACGCTATGAATAACTGGCCATAGCTCATCTAGTGGTGGACCCGCTATTTGCCATTAAACATACCTGAAAGGATAACACAATCCAGTCGGTGACTCGACCCATGTTGCTTAACTGAATCTTCTTTATCCTGGAATAGAAAAAAACAACACTATTTCATAAAGTTCGCTTATACGATGATGCCTGCTACACATTTATGTTAAACAAGTATTAATTCCTACAGCGATATACATATTACTTACAATGGTATGGTCTGTTTTTTTCAGGGGTTGAAATATCTATTCTCTCTGTGTTGTTGGAAATAGTGTCACAAATCTTTAGCGTGACAATGCGTGTTGCGATTCCGTAGATGCAATCGTCAACAATGTCATGACGTCATAAACAAACGAGATCTCGTGTTAAGTAACTGTGATGTAACAATATTCTGACGTCACATGCCAGAAAGCTTTATTAAACTGGCCCCTGGCTCCCTTTGCGATATGAGAGACGGTGCTCAGCTTACGATTGCTGTACGCTCGGCGTGACAATAGCGTGGCGTCATAGTAGTGTGGAAACTAACATTACTGAAGAAGATCAACAATATCTATAACCTATCAACAATAATCTATCCCCGTTTAAAAAGGGGCATTGTGTGAAATGTAACATTCCTTTTATTCATGTTGTGTTAGGTTTTTGTTTGACCAACGGGCAGAATAATAATTTACAAGATTCAAGACTTTGCTTTTCACAGATAATAATCGCTTTCAAGTGCATCTCTTATCATTTAGGACTCATCATCATCGAAACTAGAAATATTTCTCCTGACAAGGGTTTCTGTGAAAAGATTTTAGTGAAAGAAAATAATTATATGTCCCTGCATCGTCCACCATGCTGCTGTGGCACAGGTTTACCCAGATAATATGCAGAAAAAAGCAACCGAAAAGATACATACTCTCAATATGACGAAACTGGTTGGTGTTGAGAAAATCTACACGATTCCCGCAGTCTGTTAGCAGATTTTACGAGTGCTTGTAATCTCTACGTCCTTCTCCGCAGGAGGCGGGTGTGACAATGAGCTGACGTAACAGATCGTCACTAGGTTTCCTTGACGTCATTGTCTCGTGAGATTATAGTTCGCAAATTTGTTTTGTACAGCACTACATGTTTGTTTACAGGAGAATTACCATACCTTATCAGCAGCACAGGTTACTAAAGTTTATCCGTCTGCAGTGCTAGACCATCCGTATTTTATCCAAGAGTTTCTCAACATTAACCAGCAAGATGACAGGCGGGCGACAAAAAAACGTTAAAAAATACATGTAATAAACAGACGTTTTTCACTAATTGTCAGACTTATTTCATGAAATTATATCTAAATCCGCTGGGTAAGAGTCTGTAAAATAAGTTGTGAGAGAGGTCAAATCATTTTGCTTGAGAAACAGTTTGTGAACAGCATGGAAGAAGAAAAAGATGATCTAGGTGTTTGTTTTGGGTGTGCTAGAGTAAGAGTATTCTCATCACACTAGGATCCCGACCCTCCAGGCGTTCATTGTGATAAGCATTAATTACGCACGAGCTGAATCAAAGCGCAAGTTCTAAAATTGTGGTCCGAATAGGCGATCCTAGCACCCCCAAATACACATGACAAGCACGTGCTTCAAACGATATCTCAAAAGATGTGGTTCACATGCGATGAAGACGCCTTGGGTGGGTATATCACAAGTGGAATATGAGCAGTACAATTTAACTGATTTGAAAGGCGACGGTACTAAAAATAAACTTTTCTTGACATGGCATGACTTTCAGAAAATACATGATGTCATAGACCTGTGCACTCTTTGTGGAATGGTAAATGATTCCAATACTAGTATGAAGAAGAGAAGGTGTTGTTGGTGCAAGGGGTGGGTACGATAGGTACTGAAGTGGTCCCAAGTGGTGGTACAGTGTACATACAGTCATTATCGGAGACAATGATATTGTTGGGTAGTGCTGACCATATTTCCAGGCATTGTTAATATTCACATGGTGTATTCCTCTCAGTTGCAAGTAAATTGCTTGCCCGACAGTGATTCATGTACCCTAACACCATTATCAAACCAATGAGTACCAAACAGTTTAAAGTTTGTTTGTTGTACCACTCAGCAATATTCGAGCTATATTTTGGGGGTAAATATTTGTGTCCATACCTGACAATCCAGTGATCAACATCATAAGCTTTGATCCATGCAATTTAGATACAATGACAAGTACTAAACCAAGTCAGATAGCCTGACCACTCACTCCATCCCTTAAGACAAGCATGGATTGTTGATGACCAATTCGTACCTGGATCCTCACAGGTATACAAAATAGTAAAGAAACACATTGTTTGATTCAATATATACCAAAAATAGTGATAATTTTATTTAAATTCTGTGAATAAACCATGTAAAAACAGATTTAACCATTTGTTAATGACCAGTCTCTTGAGCAAACCAAAACACATTTAAGTATGTCAATACTGACCCAAAACAAAATAAACAACAGTGATACAAAATCATCACATTGCCTTTGTTTTGTAAACATACAGTCTGGCAATGGTAATCACCATGTTTAAAATGTAAATAATATTAAAATATATATTAAGACAATAGTAATCGTTGTACTCAAACACATTCATACTTACATTGGTCAACGACTCTATCAAGCACTGTTTTAAATTGTCCATAGTTGATATATAGTGAAACACTTTTGTTCCTATTCCTTAATGTATACATACTAAAATCCATGTCAAGGTAATGTGTGAACTTTCTCTCCTTGAATCTAAAGTCAAATCATTCATTGAACAACAAACATTATCCATTACCAGTTTGTGAGTGTGTGAGTTTATTTGCATCATGTTTTGAAATACTGTGTAAACATTAAATTCATTTGGAAATGTAGATAACCTTATATCTCCTCAGAGATCCTATAACATAAACATAAGTGTATTAGTTATCACATGCAGGTGATATATATGTAACCAATGCAAACTTAACTACGACATATTCAACAAGCACAGCATACAGATTGCCGTCACAAAGTCCAGTTACACAACAACTTATAAAGACAGGAAATTGTAATAAGTAATAATACTCAGATGATGAATGGGCAAGAACTTGCCTTGAAATGTCATTACAAACAACACAAATGTTCTTTTGCATTAGGGTTTCAATATGGTATTTATGTTCTTGCAAAATATATATGCTCACAGAAGGCATATCTTGCTGTTACAACATCTGTTCTGAAATACTGGTATTACTCTTAAATTTAGAGTTACATTATTAGTTTTTCCTTAAAATACAACAGGGAAATGATAGCAACTATGATAAGATATGTGATTTGGTCATCAGCTTTCCCTTCATGGAAAAGAGGCCACACTGATTTCTGATGAATATCACGTTGAACATGGTAATATTCATCACTTTGATTTCAGGTTTTAAAGGCTTGGGTAATATCTAGATTTTTCACAATCATCTTTGTCAGGTTCTGTACAATAAAAATTCCAACAGTGATGGTATATCAGTTAGATTTGGATATATGGAATATTTTAATATTTGTGACACATACTCTTAAAAAAAAGAAGGGGAACCTGAACTTTGAAGTCTGGTAGAGAGAAAACCCTTTGGGAAACGTTACAATGACGTTCATCTTGTGTATGCAGCATCATTGTACGTTAACACCACATGCAAATACAATGCATGGGAAGCACGTACACAATGTGAGAGCCTCCTACACATGCATGGGGTGTCATTATGAATCTTGATGTTTTTCAGGCAGGTCCATAAATCACTGAGACCATTTTTTTTCGACAATTTTCTTGCATCTGTGTATGGTCATGGTTTTCTGGGTAAAATCACACACTACTGACTGAAAATTGTAAACCTGAAATTTTCATATCATACTCCAGTCGCCTAACAAGGTTTATAGCTGAATGAACCGCTTTGCTTTGAATGAAATCCATGTGATGATGCATTCTTAAAACATCCATTACTATTGCATCAACATTGATTCAATCCCACATATCTCCCACTTTCGACAGTTGTACATTGAAAGTACAGTTCCCCTAGTTTTTTTTAAGTGTATATAAGGAGACGAGTCAACAAGATTGCCCGTTTGCTGTTCAAAAATATGCTTATTGTTGTTAGTCAATTTCATAAACGCACTCACAACACTGAGGTTTATTTTTTGCGTTTTTTCTGTTGCCTTTCTCCTTGTATCATAATGGGCGAGTATGTGGTTTTACACCAACCAGTCATTTACAGAGGGTTCTGTTGTCTATCATAAGTCTTATCAAGTCAACACACACAACTGGGTTTGGAAATCAGTATGAATCCACTCTGGTTTTCTCAGTAAAAGCTAGAGTTGGTCCCAACAATTCAGGTCTTTGTACTTGGGTATCATTACCATACTTTGCATCAGCTTTGGAACGGAGAACAGATTTCTTCTTTGATTTACTCTTTGGTGTTCCACTTCTTGAGTCAATGCTCCAGTTATCTCCCCCTGAATCCCCTCTCGGACGAGGGGGTAGCAGGTGTGGAGATCGTTTCCCTGGTGGAGCACTCTGAACTTTGTAGGGTGGTGTTGAGGTGGAATCAGAGCCCCAGTCAGAATCAGAGTCATAACACAGTCCAGACAACAAACTAGATGCAGAGCTGATTCTTTTGGACTTTAGATTCCAAGAATCATTTGCAGATTTTGTCTTTCCAGCAGATCCTATCCCAGAGTCCCTACTGGTGCTAAAGTCATTCCTGTCATTGTCACTGTTACATTCTTCTACTGGAGCCAGAGAACCCGTCTTCAGTTTGGAGGATGGGATCTTTGCATTGGTGTCTATACTATGCCAACCTGATGCCATGAACTCAGAACCATTTGAAGCCTCTGTATTTTCGTCCCAAGACATTGACACTAATACATCGTCTTTTAGTTTTGAGGATTTGTCAACATTTGATGTCTGAGCATTTCTAAACTTTCTTATTGTCTTATTCTTTTCTTGCACACTTTCCTCGAGTTTCTTTATCTTATCTTCCTGCTCTGACAGTTGCTGTGACAGATCCAGGATCAAGGTCATGCGGCTGCTCATTTCACCTGTCAGCCCTGCAGCTGTGTCGCCAGAAGTTGATGAGGAGGCATCAACTTTGTCTGAAACAAGAAAATCCCAAAATTTAAAATAACAAACACCTTCCACCATCAATAATGCATATGTACGCCCTTAATGTTTCTAACCCCTCTACTAGGATTCAAATTGACGACCTTCTGATTTAATGTGAACAGACCTTGTCCACATGGCCAAAGAGGTCAATGGCTCAATCTCATCAGTCAGCTTAAATATTATGGGTAAGAACTTCATCCGTAGGTATGTCCCTGGCCTTAGCAACATACTGACACTCAAATGAAATGTGGACATTTTCAGCTCCACATTAGGCGCCATTGGTACGTCCATAACATTAATGAGAATAATGGATTTCAACCATGGATGTGAGTGGGGTACATGCAGACAGCCTACAGCTGCAGCTAGAACACGACTGTCTTACTCTTGAGCATACTGTTCTCCTCCTTGAGTTTAGTGATCTCCTCCCTCAGCTCAAACGTCTGTATTGACATCTCCTGTCTCGTCTCTGTCAGCTGTGAGTTCAACAACTTTGTCTTCTTCTTGTGCTTGATTTTCTGAAGATAATATTCAAAAATGATATCTTAGTATGATAGGTGTTATGGCTACATTCATAAATATTATCAGTTACAGCGGAATCCTACATAAACAGATGTGACAGTACTCACTGGAAAGAACACCACTTCATATTATTAATAGTTATCTTAAAGCATCACAGTGTTAACTCACATCCAGAAGTTATCTTGTAAAACCTGTACCTATATCGTATCTCATATTTTACAACACGACCTATTGCTTCTCTTACTTACTGTAATTAAACAAATATAGTTAGTCTTGGATTCTGTTTAAGGCTATGCATCTGTTTGGAAAACCATAATATATCTTTTAACATGATTATACTCACAACAACTTTGGGAGCAAATATGCTTGAACATTGAAAGACATTGAAAGATAATACTTGCTAACAAAATCACATAATGCTGAGTGGGTCATATAGAGGTGTAGCATTGTGAAAAGGGCTGACTGTATCTACGAAGTAGACAACTCACCATCTTGCTGTTCTCCTGCTGTAAGGTCTGAAGCTCAAGCTCTAGCTTAGAGATGTACTGATCCTTGGCCTGCAGTGTCTCTGTACACACCTCCTCCCCACCACCAGCTTCCTGCAGCTGCTCAGCCAGCCTCTCCTCCAGCAGCTGTATCCGGTCCTGAAGGTCAAGTTGTTGACTCTCGCTCTCTGCCAGCTGCAATAGAAAACAGCTGTGATGCTCAATTAATGCTTACTGCAAGAGAGCAACCCAGTTTCTGTATAAAGCTTGAGACTCACTCTAAAAACATCTTCCGGACTAAACTAACATCATGTATTACAGAAGAGATTTTAAAATCTGAATTATTTACAATGGAGAGATGAAACTTAAGATGATACAAAAGTACCAGGACAACAGATAATAAATTCTTTATTATCAGTCTTGGTCCATGTTCCACAAAGTGAATATAGCAAATTCCATACTTTAACATGTTTGACACTAACTTCTCACAATTGTGGTATAAATGATCACTTTGAGGCACAGCGCTCTGTAATACATATACCTGTTTCTCAAGATCTTTGATTTTGGCCTCTGCATCAAGTAGGAGGGTTTCACTTGTTCCATTGTCATTTTTCTGGAAACATCATCATCAGAATAATGTACTAACATTGTTGGAATGCATCAGGAATAACCTACTATATGTTGAAAATGTTATGTACTTGTCCCAGAATAGCCCATATCAAATTTTAGTAATGTCAGAATGTTTGTTTTATTCCATCGGGGAAAAGCTTGGATTATTATAAGTGTAGTGATTTGTTTGGTTTAGCTGTCATGACACTGCTTTGACTAAAAGTGCTTTTGTGCAGAAGTTTACTGAATGCTAACACTGTATAGATGTACAATTATTGTTATCATTATTACTGACAGAATCATTGCTCAAAGTCAAACATGACAACGTGGAGGAGGAATTGTCACAAACATGTTCACGGCTATCTGAATGGAAAATGTTCAGAAATATAGCATGGTTCAGCATCTTCACTCACACTGACTTTTCATTGTATTAGCAGTGATGACACCTCAAATTAACCAAATTCATAGTGTTACGTCACAATAACTTACCAAGTCATTCCCTGTATGTGTCGCCTTGACCTGTCTGCCTGCAGTTCTAAAACAAGCAGCATAGATCAAACTTATGTTTAGTATAAGCTAACCATCACAAACCCTACCTTTTATCCAGGCTTGGATATATACATGCAGTCCTAATATTGACAAGTTACACTCATCTGAGGTTGTAAAATGAATATGCTTCTCTGGACCACCTAATAAGCATTTTAACTGATCAGATTTAAGTAGAGATATGGACACCAGCTCATGATTAGAATAAGGATGACAAGGATTCACTGACCAAGATCACTTTTACTGGAATGACATTCCAGAATTCTTGACTTTCTTAAATACAAAAGGGTTGTTACCGTTTGGTGGCTATCAAAATATCACAAGAAACTTCATTGTTGCATAAATGTGTACATGTATTTGCTGTAAATTTAAGTTAACTTATATAAGTATTTTTTAAGGTAAAGCAATGGCAAAATTGGATTTATTTAGTGTTATGGTTTTAAATAAATGAAAAGCTCATTACAGGTTAATTGACATGACATTATTACATAGCATGATTAAAGGGGCACTGATGCGGAGCGAATAATGTTTCTCACCAACGGTCTAATTACGAAACCAAACCCCAAATTGGTCAGCGCCCGCTCCTTCGACCGTGACAGACAAAGGAACTGGGCTCCTGTCCATATTAGCAGAATTTCTTCACCTAAACAGTCAGAAGGCCGGATGCCCATCATATGCCATTTGTTTAAAAATATCCATGGTATTCCTTGTCTGATCATAACCAAATATCCCAGCAGTGTAGTTCTTTTCGGATGCTTGGATGGTATAGTTACTGATCCAATTTGATCCTATTTCTGTGTTTTTAACGTTGATATTTAAACATTTTACATGAAAATATGATGTCTACAGGCACGTAGCAAGCCATTTGTTTCAGTACAGAAGATTGCAAAGCTTCATATTTAAGTAGTTTTGAGTGTTGGTTCAGCTGTGATAGCAAATATCATACGTAAATTTTGATAGCTATGGTAGCTACAATGGTTTATTATTTATGATAATAAAAACACACTGTTGATTTATTTGAATTCGTAAACAAAAAGTGATGACTTTGCCTTTGGTAGAGAAATCTGAAAATTTTCTTACGTAAAAACCCCTTATTTCACCTATTTACCCAAGTACACCACAAATGCCTGTGTGTATTCCTTATGTAACGAAATTTCCGTTGGTATCCTGAAACCAGTTTCGGCCCATGAGTGTTTTCAGGCTGCATGCGACACAGAGATTACATCTTCCTTGCTGTAACTCGCGTTTGATGGTGTAAACCTACACGTGTTATTTGTCATCATTCTCTTGATGGTCAGTTAATGAATTTATAACAGGTATAATTAGTAGTAACACCACTTCGGTTACTCAACAAAGGTTCCCATTTGGCATTTCTCCTTTGTGGAGTAAATACTCAACATTATAAATTAAGGTCTGTAGTGGCAAATGTATTGTATGTTATGTAATATGTGCATGTAGGTGATGCAAGAGGGTTTATCAGCTGAGTTACAAAAACTAACATCGATCAAAGGATTAACCGATAACACACTGATTAATTAATTACTTTTATCTTCTAGCGGATTTGTCAAAAGGCAGTGTGTGCAGATGACAACACCATGTCCTAAAGTGTGAACGCAAAAACAACATCCTCCCTTCAAAGAATTAACCACCCTTGCGTTGATTGATTGATTGCTCATTATTGGTTAACTAAATTACTTAGAATAGTGGACATCATACAATCAGTTGCCAGGTGTGCTATCTTAGGAGACCAGTGAGAGGTTTATCTGGTTTTCACCAACAAAAGCCGTGAAACGATGTGTTACTTTTTCACAAATGAGACAGTTGTAAGACACGCGACACAGAGCAGGATTATTTACCAGCTGCAGATGAATGGAATACGATTTCTTTTACGTGGATATTGATGGATACATTCCTGAACAAGGTAGTAGCCTGACATTGTTGCTATAAAATTAGTCTGTTTTACATTCATTATTTGCATTTTGTTTTAATTTATTTGTTGTAGCATTCAGCAGAATCTGTATGACAGAAAACACACACTAGATCGTGTATGTGTGTGAAATAGGATCCACATTGGCAATCTATACAATGTATAAATGTTATGTTAGAAATTTACTATGAGTATAAGCAGATCGTGTGTTCTTTTATTAATTTTCAGAATCATACAAATATGACAATAATTAGGGTTATGAGACAAAATATAGAGACGTACATTGGCTTCGTTATTTTCCCGTCCTAATAGTTTTTTTTACCATTTCTACCACTGGCAGATGATTAACCTTCAAAGTGTTTCATTTGTTTTCATAATACATTTGTAATGAAGTAAAAATGACTTCACCTCAGTTGATCTGTCTATAATTAAACTATCAATTGCGCTTACGGACTGCGCAGCAGAGGTCACGAACCAGTCACGAATTCTGGGATATCATCCGGGTACTCACGGGAGAAAAACAATAACAAAAGTTTACACCAGTCCTCGGAAATTGCTCCGCATCAGTGCCCCTTTAAATATCAAGGTACAAAATATGTGATCAGTCTCAATCGCCATACCATCAATGTATCAAAATTCCAAAAATGTGTGACCTTATGGGATAGTTTATTTAACATATACTAAAACCACCAGGAATATTTCCAAATAATCTATCTGATGTGCATCCACTGGATTTCTTTTTTGTCTGCTTGTTTAGGCACAAGAAAATAATTTACCATTTAATCCATTTGGTGTGGCAATTATGATAGTATAACAATGTAAGTTTATGTCCACTGTCCAGTACAGATAGTAGCCCAACTCATGATAAAATAAAACCGGGTTATGGGCGGAAATCTTTCCAATTACACTTTAAAAATGGGTAAGAGTTCCGCCCGCACCCCTACCCTAATCAAAAACCAAAATTATAAGCATGTTTTGTTAATAATTCTAGTATGTATCAATACATAAACGTTATTTGGCGTGGGGGGACGGAATGAACTCTTATCGAATTCTTTCCAAATGGAGGATTAGTAGAATCTAACAGAATTATACAACTGAATCTGATTTCATAAATACACCATCGACTGCTGTGGAAGACTGTACTTGGCGACCATAAAATGTGTGGCATATTTTACCTTTCTGTCTCATTGTAACCTTTTTCTGTGTCACTGTGGATAGTTTTAACCTGGGTGCTCGCCCCAGAACCCATTATGAGTTAATAATTTCTCTACTGATTACTAGAGTCGATATGTAACCGTAACACTGTTTCCACAAACGCTCCCTTGGCAGCCATTTTGTCGGCAATGAAAACAACACATTCGGAGCTACTAGTAAATAGATCTGCTTTAGATCGTAAACTCCAGACAAAGATATTGCTACTGCTGTACCGCTAATAGAACCACGCGTTGATGTGGAGCCTGGCTCTAAATAATTGTGTGTTCCGAGTTGTGCCGAATGCGCATTCGTAACTACTCGTGTCATTCCGCCAAGCTGGATCTTCTTGTAGGTCACGGAAAGAGACGAGTAGTTACGAATGTGCGAGAATATCAGACTATTAGCAAAAGAACTAATAACGGTATATAAATAATCTACTAATGTTGATAGTCAACAATAAAGTAAAAAGAGTTGTATGGTATATGCATGTATTTAAAACATGCATATGCAAGTTGAATATCAATTTTATTCAGATTAACATTGATTGCATGATGTGTTATAATTTTGTCTCGTTTAATATTTCTGAAAGTAAATATGTTGTCCAACACTATACATATAGACTGGTCCTTCTGCTGGTATGCGATACGAGCTTACAGCCTTTAATAATTGTATAGGCGCCCAGTCAAATATTTATAAATACTTATGTTTTCTTAATATACGGGAAAAGGTTACATAATACATAAAATAATAGTTACTCTATCAGTTGTCTATGTGCACATATCTAAAAGAAATATTGTTCAAAAAGATATGTACCAACACTTGACCACCAAAATGGCGACAGACAAGATGGACTTTCATACTTCATGCTCAGAAGCTCAAGTTTTGAGCAACCCCATTATCTTAAAGATTGTGTTCTCTTGCATTCCAATGAAAACTCTTCAGAAATGTGCTAGGTATTGGCAATATGAGCGTTTTCCAACGGACAGTTCCTATTAATGTAGAATATGTATATATCTTCATTCTGTTGTGCTGGTGGTGTTGAACATTACTGTTTGTTTCCTTGAGACGTGGGTGCCGGATATTGTCCTCAACTGACACGCAGGAATTGTTATTGTGCTAAAAATAAAACAATATGACATCCTTATCCTTTTGTATTTTCTCGGCATTGATCGTGCCTGAATGAACAATGATTTGTCGAAAAGAGAAACATAATCCTTCGGGGTTTTTTTCCAGGAAACAACATACTAACTTATATTTGAAGGTTTCAAGTATTAAATGATGAAAACCTTAGCATGTGGATGTCAGTGAAGTGGTGAATGTCAGAATCTTGCGTCACGTTAGACTTTCTGTCCACACTGAGCTGACTTGCCATGATATAACTAGAATACTGTTCATTTACTCACTGGACAAATGTTCAAACCAGTTCAGCTGTTCAGAAGAATTATATTATTTGGTCTACAGTTGTTTTAAACAGTAAAACTATATTCCAAATAAAATTAAAATGTCAAGTTTATGGAATGAGAGTGATGTTTGTTATTACCACTTATCAAAAGGGAACCATCCTATAAACATTGTAAATGGCTCAGCAGAATTTCACGAAAGGCAGGTGCCACCAACATCCAAGATCTGTTGATGCTTTTTTCCTGGTGATAAATTCTTCATTAAAAAACAATTAAACTCAATTTAACTGCAGACAGGTTATGTAACTCTGTCTCCAGAGCCTTCAAATGACGTCATAGAAGGAAGGATTTTCAGTTAAATGTATAGAAAATGTGTAGGAAGCTCGTCATTTTGCTGATTTCTAGACATCACCAAAGTCATGCTGATTGTTGTGTTGCCGTCAATTGTTCCTTGGGGTCGGTGATGGTGTCACTTAGTCATTATGTTATGTTCTGACATTAGCCACAGAATTCACTTCATCTTATCAAAGTTGAACTAGAGAACTTTCTGTTTGATCTTATTATTGAAACTTTTGTATTCATTTTCACACAAATGGTTATAGCTCTGGTGTTAGAAATGGTCATGAATATATTTTTGAAATCATGAATAATAATGCTCATTTGGTCCTACTGCAGTATTCCTCTTCAATCTCAGTCAGTCAAATATGAGTGGTGAATATGTCCACATTCATCATTTGGTTGTGTCACATGTGTTAAATTATCCCATTTCTAATGGGCCTGTTCTGCTATGAGTCAGTGTCTAAGTCACACAGGAAATAACATGGATTGTTGATCACTGTATCAGCCACAGGATAATTGGGTCCAGACTTAATTAATTACAGGCTGCCCTTATACAACAGGAATATTACAGATTAGGCATTAAACTGAAAACTTGCAAGATATAGCATGCATGATGTCTGTATTTGGTTTTTGTGTTGGGAGGATTCTTTTATTTAGAGTCCCCTGTCATGATAATGCTTGAATGTTTCATTTGGTCTTGCCTTAGGCGAGTGAGTTTGTCCAAACATGCCTCAGATCACCTTGCAGAAAATGAGCACCCGGTGGGATAAGTCACCTGGCTATAACCCTCTAGCTTGGGGTAATAATGTGCTGTGAAAGCACTTAAAGCATACAATTAGTGCCTGTAGTATTTACATCTATAAAAATACAGTTATTATTATTATTTAAAAATGGTGTAAAACACAATTCACTCACTTTTATCAGGATCAAAAGCAATGAATCCCTTTGTGTTTCAGAGTTTGTCGACTCTGGGCCCAAGAAGTGGAAAATATCAAGAAGACACGAAGTGGTATGGCCTGGCACTACTTTAAATGTGCTGAGTCTGAGCAGGGGTCAGGTTTGGAGAGCCTAATCAAGGAAATAGAGGCCTTTATTGAGGTATTTAAGTACAGATTACAACATAATGAAAAGTTTGCAAGTTTTGCATGTTTTAAGAAATAAATTTTTTCAAGGATCAGTCACATAATATGCTCAAATGATTGTGAATTAGACCTCAGACTGCCTATATGGTGCACAGGAATAATAGTTACTTGGTCCTTGCCAACAGTGTTTAAATATCAAAGATTATCTGTGCCTGCCTAGTGTGTTCAAGTACACAAGCAATAATGGAATGAGGAACTTGCCTCTTGTGTAGTAGATGGGATAAGTCTCCATACTGTCTCAAAAATGCAAATATATACGATAAAGTCATTATGGTAACAACCTCAGGAAATAGTATTTGTTTGCTTTATATTATGTTATTTTAGGATTGTACTTTAAAAAAGGAACTCCTGTGAGTGTAGCTGTGAACCGAGATTCTTTTTTATTCCCTGCCACTGAAATGCTGAGATTCCCTTTTATTGATCTTGCATCCAGCAACACACATTTCAGTTTGAGAGCAGTAATAGTTGACAAATGTAGAATGTAGAAATGTTGAATGTAGAAAATATCAATGGAACTTTCATTCTGTTTGAGGGGTTGTGGGATTGCCTAAGGGTTAAAGCGTTCTCTCGTTGTTCCGAAGGCTAGGGTTCGAATCTCTACATGGGTTCAATGTGTGAAGCATATTTCTGGTGTCCACCACTGAGATATTGCTAGAATGTTGCTAAAAGCAGCTTATAACCCAGCTTACTCACTCACTCCTTGTCTTTTCTCATTACAAGCTGGAGATATCTATATGGTATTTAAAATGTGTAAATTCAATATTTAGGCCTCTTCTTTTGGTGCTCACAAGGTCAAGTATAAAAGATAAGTGACCATACTTACTACAAGCTGAATAAGACATCAAGTGATTGTCAGAAACAGTTTGGTTGATTAGGTTTGAGAAGGTGACCTTTCTAAGGTCTTATAGTTTTTCTCAAATATGCATTGATTTGGAGCATAGGAAGTTGACAGTCATTGTGATATTGTAGACTGCAGGGGAAGGTAACATTCAATGTTGCAATGTTTCAGAACCTTTACATTGAGCCCCAGGTTTCATTCATCATATGCTCTACCAATCTACACGAAGAGAAGATCGAACATCAAAGGAACAGAAGTACACGACATGCTCGACATTGTGCAGCAAAGAATAAGGAAAATTTAAACATCAATAGTTTTTTAGAGAAACTGTTGCCACCAAAGAGCAGGGTTACTGCAATAACAGCAGATGGCATTATTGGTAAGATATCTTCTGGCATTCTAAGTGTATATTTCTTAATACAAGAAGGGGTGGTGGGGTAACCTAGTGGTTGAAGAATCCGCTCATCACACTGAAAACCCAGGTTCAATTTCCACAAGATCATCATGCACCATACAGATTGAATACTTGTGAATGTTGAATGCTGTAGGCAAGAAGGAATGTCATAATTTCTGGTTTGATGAATATTCAGCAGAACAGTCTCGGTACGGAATGGAATTTGTGCAAACTGGACAGCCTTTGACAACAAATTTGACTCGTTTTAGAGAGAACTCAGGATTACAGAGACTATGAGAGGAGAAAATAGGAAACATTGACAAGGATATATTTTATGATATGTCAATCATTTTTCGGGACTGTAAGTGTGGTTTGGTATTGATCAGTGTATGAAATAAGCCCCAGACCCAGGCAGACATCAGGCTGGTAACTTCGAAATGTTACCAGCCTCAAAAGGATTTAACGAAGTGGTGAATTTACTCAGATGAATGAAACATCTAAAATTTTACCAGACCATCGAGCTGGCTAACTGTAAATTTAGACCATCCGCCAGAAATGTAGCCTGTCTGGAGGATCGGATGAGGCTTATTTCATACATTGAATGACAGAATGCAGATACGTCAGAGTCAGTTTTTGACATATACTGATAGAAACGAATAAGGGAACGCTGAAATGTATAGGGATATATGTAATTACTGTCAGTGTAATTAAAGCGCGATTTTACAAATACAAGACATTGTGGATAGCAAAAGTCAGTATTTGGTGTGTCCCCCATGTCTGCGGATAACAGACTGGCATCGGCAGGGTACACTCTGGATTAAGTTCCGGATTACCGCCCTTGGAACAGCACGCCACTCTTCTTGGAGAGCAATGAACAAAGCGTCCAGTGTTTGTGGCTGGACGTCCCTACCCCTGGCTCGACGGCCTATGACATCCCAAAGATGCTCAATTGGACTAAGGTCCGGACTCTTGGCCGGCCAGGGAAGCACTGTGACGTTGTGGTGTTGAAGGAACTCCATTGAAACTCGGGCTGTATGTGGGCGAGCATTGTCTTGTTGGAACTCGAAGTTTCGACCAACTCGACGTTGAAAGGGAACAACTATCGGCCTCAATACCTCATCATGGTAACAAACACCATGAGGCGTCCATCTACACGAAGAAGTTCAGTCCTACCGTCGTAGGTGATCCCTCCCTACACCATAACAGACCCCCCACCGTAACGATCATGTTGTCTGACAGTACATCGACGTCTCCAGACACGAATTCGACCATCTGCAAAGTCTAAGTTAAAGCGTGATTCGTCACTGAACATTGTATACCTCCAGTGACGTAACTGACGGACGCCATGACGTCTAGCCCATGACAGTCGTAGACGCTTGTGTTGCCGTGTCATGTTGACTCGAATACGGGACGTCGTGCTTGTAACCCTGCTGATTTCAACCGATTCCTTACAGTTCGGTCGCCTATTCTTACATGAGTGATAGTCCTGAAGTCAATGTTGATTTTGGAAGAGGATTTAAAGCGATCCCACAATGCAAGGAGCTGTATGTGTCGATCTTCACGAGCAGTTGTTTTTGGACTTGGGCCACAACCAGGTCTCATTTTCATGTCACCAGTTTGACGGAACAAGTTCCACAAACATGAAATAACGCTTTTTGACTTTTGCATGTCCCTAGCAGTTTGGCAAATTGACATCCCACCCTGTATTTTTCCGATCGCTTGCCATTTCTGCTGGTTGGTTAGGTACTGTCTTGGCTTTGTTGTAGACCTTTCTGTAACCTTTACTCTTCCTTAAGTGAAGGATGCTACCAAGCTTCAAGATCTTTATACCCACTTTAGCATGTTTTGCACGTGCAAATGGCACTGTATGGTTGTGTTTTTGAGCATTGTTTTTAAGAAGTATTTAGTCAAGAGGTCTGAGACTTCATGATAACATGTCTTATTTCTCTAAATAAATCTAAGCGTTCCCTTATTCTTTTCCATCAGTATATATAACTGGATTGCAATAATGGCAATATATTTTTTCCATGGTAGTTCTTCTGTGTCAGTAACAGGAAGTAATAACAAGTAATGTATCATTTACATGCTGCAGGTACAAGCTCAGACATGAATGTAACGGAGGAGATGGAAAGCAAACGATGTCTGTCGCTCATATTGTTCTCCCAGTTTAGCAACATCAGAATCCAGCCATTGTATTATGATCAATATGAAGGAAACAGGATTGCTAACTACTGGTCGAGTCGAACGGTGACTGATAGTACAGACGAAAAGCTTTCTAACGAACAAGTGAAAAGCATCATCTTCCTCTCTGATGAAGCATTTTGTCCACAAGAAATTGGCTTCTCCTTATACAAGATGTACATGTGTCCAATGATAGCTGGTGGATTTGTTGACAATATTGTGTGTCCGTCATCTTGGTTAACTGATAATTCGTAAGTAACATTTTCATCTGAATCATTTATATTGTTGTAATCTGAGTTGCATCCACTCTATTTCTTGTTTATAGGCCATCCATTACTTTTATGTGTTTTTTTTCTCCATGTGTAACCAAAAAGAGTATGGCTTACAAAATACTAAAAAAAAAGAACTTTTATGTAATTCGGATCAGATCTCTAAGCTCTGTGACCTTGGTGGTAATATATCACTGAATGAAATTAGCTACTGCTCACTGTTTCGATCTTAGTTAAAATGTTATGGTGATGCTTGTCAAAATGCAGCCCAAACAATTGTATGCGGATTTTGTCATTTTCAGTAAATCATAACATGGCGACAAATTCAAAATTTAACATATTTACATGCTAGAGAGAAAGTTGTGAATATTGGGTGTGGGAATAATGCATTGTAAAGAGAGATAACTCTTGAATGTTTAGGCCAGTTTAATGAACGTTTTCTGATACTAATCTAGCTATTGTTCAACAAGATGTCACATGGGCTGTCAGTTGAGATCTTATGAAGATTCCATGACTGAATATCAGTCACAAATTCTGCATCAGCATATTGAATAACTGGCTCAAATTATTATTATAATGATTTCAAAAGATTTGTTATGTCATCATGTCTGATTTATGGTTCATCTAGCTGTTTGCCAAATTGTATGTTCACTCAGTGTTGCTGGAGCAATGATGTCCACAGAATATAACACTCATCCATGTACTTTCATAACAATACAATGGTATATGTATACATGTATAAAATGTACATTTGGCTGAAAAAGTACAATTGGCAGGAGTATTTTCTAAGTAATAAATGTAATGTTGACCAATGTTGAAAAAATATTTGCTCAGTTCCTGTTTATAGGTAAACATATGTTTTGAAACTTATCCTATCTCATGTTATGCAGCTCTCTTCTTGTATTGAACCATATGTGGAATGTACTTTGCTAAGTAGAACAAAAGTTGTTGGCCTCTGTCCGCCCAACCTCTGCCCTCTCCTGTCATGGGCACCTGTCAATCATCCATTTGCTCGTGCAGCACGCTCAGGGCCTCACATGACAACCTGTAACTGTCAGTCTCTTACTTGTCATCTGACAGTGAGGACGTGCTTGTTTTTCAGTTTGTCTTTCAGTATGGGAAAGTCACTTCAAAAGGAAACATTGTGATAATTGCAATTCAACCTCTCCTCGGCTGATTGAAATTTCCTTTTTTGGGGAACGTCTCCCCTTATTTATTATATCATGATATAGACTCAAGGTGAGTGGCTGACTAGGATCATTGGAGGTTTCTAAGGATCTTTCATCATCCCTACATTGAAAGCAAGATCCCCCTTCCAGCTGGCCATTTATCACCATCACTGGTCCAAGAGACTACGGCTCAGACACCATTGTATCTCTTTTATGGAGTGACATTTATTTCACCTACAGTGATTTTTCTCATGCAAACTTATTTGCGGTGATCACACAAAGAACATGATTATATTTAGGTCAAATGTTGGTCAGCGTTGCTGCTTGTTTACTGTTTGCAACTTCTCATGCAGTGTAGGTCTTCACTTCGTTTTGAGCGTACAATAACTGGATTTGATGCTGGTTGCTGTTTCCCCACATACATATGTTGACATTAATCTAAAGCCATTTCCGGGTCCACACTGTGCATGCGCTAATACAGAATATGGAATGGGAAGTGGATTTTCATCATGCATTGGAAGTGACATGAGATTGCATGTTACAATGTTATTTTTCGGTGATAGTTTCGCTTCAGTGCATCACTCTCCCTTAGGCCAGAGCACTGCTTTCACACAAATCAGAGCTCCGCTTCCCCACAGATTAGATTTTAGTGCGCCGCTTTCCCACAGATTATACTTTAGAGCTCTGCTTTCATAGCGGCTAGTGAGCCATATGGTTATACTTGGCTTTTGAGGCAGCACAGCGTTTAACCCCTAGTTCGGCACTTGCTCTTGGAGTGCCTGGATTAGCATTTACTCCCATTGTTCCTGGGACTGGAACATAGCAACTTAACATTTAGAACTCAGAGTGCCTGGATGCAGTCGTGAATTGACAGCAGTTTGGTTCTTTTATTCAGAACACTGCTTGCTCTGGATTCATCGCTTTTGTTAGAGCACCGTTTCTTCCTGGTTCCTCAATGCTAACTCACAGCCTGTCAATTTGACGCTTACTCAAAAGGTTCCTGGTTCTGGGCTTCCTCATAGTAGTACCGGTTCGATGCTTAATCACAGTAGTACCTGTTCGGCGTTTGCTCTCAGTGGTACTGGTTCGGCGTGTACTCACAACAGTACCAGTTCAGCGCCTACTCACAGTTTCTCAGTTCAGCACTTGCTTTCAATGCATCACATTCTACCAGTTCTGCACTTGTCTCTTACACGGCCTCTGTTGAACCGTTCCTTCATCCTCCTATTCCGGACATTAGACATTGATGTTTATGAATTGTCTCCAATGCTTCACCAAGTTATGTTGGATTACTCGTGTGTCTATGTGTGTATATGGGGGTATACTTGGCCTGGTCAACAAGTTTCGGATTAGCATTTTGTCCGGATTTTAAGAGTTGGGTCCCGTCTGGTTAACTGATGGCCCTGTGGTCTGGTTTTCAGCTTTGCATATGGCAGACAACTGTATGTTTATCGGAGACTTTGATGATGAAAGTGATTATGAATTGCCAACATACTTGTGTTGGTCCAGTGAAGTGGATTACTATACCTACCTTCATTTGCAAGTGATCTTCAGCGCCATTCCTGGTAAGAGTGACTACTGTCGTCCTTCATCAATCAGCCGGAAAACATTCGGTTTCTACGTCTTTTCATGTAACCCCACAGTTCTGAAGTCTTTGCAGTTATGTCCGGACGATCCACAGGCAACGCTTTGTGGTCATTTTGTCAATTTTGTATGTTACGAATGTTACAACAGGTTGATTATTCCAGTGCATCGAATCTACTACCTTTTTTAAGTTTCACTTGGATGACCATTGTCGCGGGCACCCACTGTCAGTGGTGTGTTTTCGCATTTGGGAATTCTTTGCTTGTAGCTGTTTCCACAGGTCATGAAGCCGATTGTCAGCTTTCTACATCGCAAGCGGATTGTATTCGGCGCATACATTGTGACTGCATCCATGCCCAGTTCGATTCTGTGCTCCTCTTTCATCACTTGGAATTCACAATGCATTTACTTCACCAGATAGACTGGCTCATCAATTGGCAGAGATAGGAACAGATCTCTACTCGTCAACTTCAGTTCATTGGAGGGGTGTTCGACACAGAGGTCAACAGACTGTTTTTTGTTCTGAGGGATCTTCTCTGCAAGATGCAACATCTTATTCCCCTTGCAATGTCTTAACCCAGAACACTTCGTCAGTGACAGGAACTGTTAGGGCTTCTGTCATCAGCACAAGCAATGATGTTACGAGGGCAACTGCAACTACGCCCGCTTCTGTTGCTCCTAGCATCTTTTGTCAGAGAAGGAATTGCAGGAAACTCATTTCGCTGTCGGCCTTCAGGGGTGGATGAATGAATTGAATGTTGTGGAGGCATTTGTTAGAGCCATGTGTTCCAATGCATCACCTCTATATGGACGCGTAGTGTCAGGTCTGAGGTCACTCTAAGATCATGCACTTCACATCAACATATTGGAGCTCAAGGTGGTCATCCTGGCCATCACTCACTGGGAGAACATTCTACGTTCAATGTCTCCGATGTTTCGTTTGGACAACGGAGCAGTCGTGTGGTACATGGGATGGGATCCAATGAGTCACCTCAATTTCTCAAATGGACTCAGCAGTTTTGTCGAGCTAGTAGACTCTCTCTGGATTACAGTGCATGTGAATCACATTCCAGGAGTAAGAATGTCATCGCAGACTTGATATCTCGGTCAGTTCATTCATCCCCAACAGAATGGAAACTACATCCAAAAGAGTTACAGAGCTACAGGCATCCAACACAATAACACGCTTCGCGATAACGCAAATTTGGTTGAACCACAGGGTAATCCGTTGCTCCCATAAAAAAGTTGAACTGTGATCACACCCCTTCACAAAATCAAAACTTGCTCATCAACAAATCCGCTGTTGCACTCTGGTAAACTTAAATGTAAACTAAATCGATTAAACACAGTCATCCGAGAATGTATGGTGTCGGAAAACACATTTTATTTTATTCAATTCAGATCCAGTTTTATTCATTAAAACTGTTGACAGAAACAACGGAGACACCGTGAGAGAATGGCATTACCCCATTCCGTATGCGTACAACTTCCGCTTACCACATTCTTGAGGGTCCGTTTTTCGTGTCTACCGCAATGGCACCAATTTTGCATTATCCTTAGCAACTGTGAACCGATTACAGCATCTTAATCCTTGGATTGCAAGATCAGCGTTACTGACTCATCGCAGTCATTTTTAATAATTAAAAGGCCAACATTTTGTTTTCTACAGTCAAAGTTGCAAGTACCGCAGGAAGTTAGCGGTGACTTGTCAAACTGTCTCATACATAAAATGTATCCAGACAGGTAGCGGCCTGTGTTCATTGTTATGTTAAATATGTTTACAGAAAACATGCATTATATACTAACCCAATACAAATATATAATAAATCTGTTATGATAACTGCTTAATATATAAAATATTCTGATAATGGAATAGAAATTCTTTGATGTGATACTATCAGATAGTTTTCACCCGAATCACCAGTACATTGGACCAAAACACCTATGCACCTATGCTATTTCCGGCTTAGTTGAATAACAGGTAGCATAACAGGAACAACAATTACATTATGATGTCAAGTGATTTTTGATTGCAAGTTTACCGTACATTTATATATCTTTTCTTTTCAGTTTGTTTATTTCCACCTTCAACGATATGATATAGTTTTGACTGGGCACAATGCAATAGCAGCTTTGTTATGTTCGATGTTTTAATACGATTTTACTTGGCCATTGTTCCACATTATGCAATAGGTACTATAACGCAGAGGGTCATCCGTGAACCCAAGACCCACATTATGGCGAGGGATGACTGTATTGCCGTCCACTTTACCGACAGTAGACCTGTTCGTTACCAGGTTCATTTTTCAGCTGCCTCAGTTTGCGTTACCACTAACAGATCCATGATCTTGGGGACAAGATGCTCTGGCCATTTCTTGGGAAGGTCTCTATGCGTATGCGTTTCCACCAGTGGCCTTAGGTCTGCGAATTCTACTGAAACTACGCACAACCAAGAAGATGACACTGCTTTTGGTTGCGCCTTATTAGTTGGCCAGAAATTGGATCGTAGGTCTGGTACAGCCAATCCAGTGACTTTGCCCGATCGAAGAGATCTACTTCTCCATCCACACTCAGGTCTGCTGCATTTGTCTCCTCAAACACTCCATCTTCATCGGTCCTTTGTTGCTAAGGGATACTTTGGGTCGATCAGCCATTCAGCCATTACGCTAACCCATCATACTACCACCAGGTCACTCTATGATGACAAGTGGAAGAATTTTGAAACATACTGCCGTTCTAAGGGTTTCCGATCTCCTACGATGGCAACACCCCAGATGTTTGCTTCGTATCGTCAGCATCTAAGGACCTCTGAGAAGCTGAAAGATTCTACTATAGTGACATATCTGGCAGTGCTTAACACAGTTATTGCGGCAGCCATGGGAGTGAAGATTTCTGTTGTTCCAGAACTACAATCCCTCCTGAAGTCTAACAAGTTAGCTGATCAGACACATAAATTCCGGCCTCCTGCTTGGGATTTATCAGTGGTATTTGCTCATCTACGTTGCCTGATTATGAACCTTTGGAGCAGAAGGACTTTGAGCAAGTCACATTCAAGACCTTCTTTTTGCTAGCTCTGGTTACAGCTGCCCATATATCTATTATGCTTTGGATGTGTCTTGGATTCATTTTGAGAGGACGTGTCTTGGGAAGGTCTTCCTTGGCTTGAGGTGGGACTTTATCGCCAAGAATCAGTTGCCCGGACAGGCAGATTGCTTGTTCTCTATTCCACCTCTGTCCTCGATTGTGGGTCCAGAAGACACGGAAGACTTGTCCTTGATGCGTCTAGAGATCGTCGCAGGCTACAGAAAATACTGTTCATCCCCTTATCAACGGCCTCTACTGGGAAAGTCTCTTGGACCACTTTGGCTTCTGACTCCGATCTTGAGAGTCTACAACTTCGCAGGACTACCTCCACCATTGTTGGCAAAACCTCATGAGCATCTACGATGGCGCTACATAGGAACTACAGAGCATCATGGAGGGTTGTTTCTGGCAGTCAGATACAGTCTTCGCCACACACTATCTACGGGATCTTTCGGTGGTTGATGTTGAAGAAATTTGTCTGTCTGGGGCCTTGACAGAGCAAGTTTCTTCCTCCAAGAATCGCAGATAAGCATTCATTCACGAGATCAAATAGCTATATACTTAATATAAGATGTTGATGTTATCCATGTCTTAAGTACTATTTTCAACGGGCAAGATCGACTCTCCCAGGGAACTAGGGCATGGACAAATCGTCATGCGGGAGTATGACAGACTGTGGACTAGTCTGGAATTACATGCTGAGAAGATCGACATTCCACTTGCTGACCTCTACTCTCTGAGCAATTATGTCAGTGAATTGTTGATTCCGATTACCCTTCGTGATTGGGTTCCGCTCCTAATCCTTTCTCACTTGGAGTAAAACAGGGAGATTGGATCTGAACGTTAAACTATTTGAGCATTGACTGGGCTATGCCTTCTTTCACCAGTTGGGTGTCTGTGAGGGTAGTACCGAAGCAGGAACTGGCCAGTTCCAGCTATAATTTCCAGACAAATCTGTGGGGTGGCGGGGTTTACTTGTCAAACTGCGTCCTTCTGCTTGTCAAAAGTTGCAGCTGAAAAACACAGGTACTTGGGAGCACACACTACGTGGAGGTCTGTGCTGTGTAAAGCATGGGGTTTTTTTTAAGCAACCTGTCACAACTATAGAGTTAGTATTGAAGGAAGGAGACTTCTCTCTGCCTCCTTGTGACATCCCTTTGGTGAGTTGTCAGAGTAATCTGTGGCCCTCCTGCCAGCTGTGGGATACTGCATAACGTGAGATAGGATAAGTTTAAAAATTTGTAAATTTTACAATAAATTGTATATTTATATACTTATCCTATCTCACACGATGGATTCCCACCCGACCTGCCCCACATCACAGATTACAAGGGCACCAAGTCGAGAATGACAGATACAAGGGGAGACGTTCCCCCAAAAAGGAAATTTCAATCAGCCGAGGAGAAATTGAATTGCAATTATTACAATGTTTCCATACTGAAAGTCAAACTGAAAAACATGCACGTCCTCACTGTCAGATGACAAGTAAGAGACTGACAGTTACAGGTTGTCATGTGAGGCCCTGAGCGTGCTGCACGAGCAAATGAATGATTGACAGGTGCGTATGACAGGAGAGGGGGTTGGGCAGTCAGAGGCCAACAACTTTTGTACTACTTAGCAAAGCACGTTCCACATATGGTCAAATACAAGAAGGGAGCTGCCTAACGTGAGATAGGATAAGTATATAAATACAGTGAAGCCTCGTTAGTCTGGACGCCGATAATCCGGATGTCTCGTCTCCTGAGTCAACCTTCCAAGCGAAAACGGAACGAGATAACCGCATATGAGAAAAGAGAGATTGCAATGTATAAAGAAGAACATCCTAAAGCAAGTTTAGATTTCCTAAGTAAACACTTTGGTGAAATATTTGGACACTCAGTAGGGAGATCTACAATCGGGGACATATTGAAGAGCAAGGAGAAATGGCTTACCATTCCTGAAGACTCTGCAGCCCTGTCTCGAGCAAGAAACGCCAAACATTAGAAAATGGAGGAGGCGCTCTTTTTATGGATGAACGAAATGACCAGCAAGAATGCATCTTTTAATGACGAGATGTTGATTTTAAAAGCGAAAGACTTCGGTGACAAGTTGTCAATTACGGATTTCGCGTACTCTCGTGGATGGCTGGCCAGATTCAAATCTCGACACTCTATATCGAAGCAAGTGCTCCAGGGAGAAGCAGCCAGCGCCGACAAGACTGCAGTCATCGTGGGGAGAGAGGAAATGAAGAAAGTTTTGAGTGAGTACGATGCCGAAACAATTTTCAGCATTGATGAAACGGAACTTTTCTACAGATTAGGACCAAATTACACATTAGCAACTAAAGCCACTGCTGGCGTGAAACGTTCGAAAGACAGAATAACTGTGGCATTGTGTGCGAATGCAAGTGGAACTGTGAAAGTTAAGCCATGTGTGATCGGTAAAGCAAGGACACCACGATGTTTCGGACGTGATTTTAATCCAGAAGTGTACGCAAGGTACAGACACAACTCAAAGGCGTGGATGACCAGTGAGCTCTTTTCTGATTGGCTGAAATATTTTGACAGACAGGTGCGTTCACGTGGACTTAAAGTGATTTTGCTTCTAGACATTGCTGCAAGCCATAAATGTGCTTCGATCACATTGCAAAATGTGACCCTGCATTTCTTGCCACCAAATACCACATCACACATTCAACCAATGGATGCAGGCATAATTCGGACTTTCAAGGCCTATTACAAAAAATCGCTTGTCAGGCATTACATCACCTGTGCTCTTCTCTTTGTGAAAACCAGTTGGGATGAAGTCAGTGCGAAAACAATTAGGAACTGCTACAGGCATGTGGACATAATATCTCGTCATGGTGATTCAGATTTTGTGAATGAAGATGACATTGCATTGTCAGAACTGAGACTCATCCTGAATGAATTTCCTTCATCGGATGTTGTGAGTGCAGAAGAATACATCGCCGAAGAAGACCGTGAAGCAACATGCGAGTCTCTTACTGACAGTGAAATCATTGACATAGTTCAACCAACTGTCGATTGTCAGGAAGAGGAGGAGGAAAGTGATTCAGCACCGGTGCCACCGAGTTCAACAGAGGCAAAGAATTATCTGGACAGTCTGGTGACCTATTTCGAGTCAATCGGGGACGAGATATCACTCAGGAAAATCATTGATGTCAAGAATGCGATGAAAAAGGCAACATGCACACAAACGACCATGAAGGACTTTTTGATGTGACTGTGACATTGTACAATGTTCCTGGAAAATCAACAACGAGATACTTTGCAATGCCTTGAATTTATTTACATGTATTGTTGTGCTTGCTATTGGTCATTTTATAAGCTTTATAACATAAAATGTTTATTATTTGTTTAATTCTGAGTCGTGTCTTTTTTGTAATGGTAAAGGGAAGAAACTCTTGCTTAGACATAGGATTTGATTCAGTAGTCCGGATGATTCGCATTCCGGACGAATTTGCTGAAAAACACAACCGTCCGGATTAATGAGGCTTCACTGTATACAATTTTATTGTAAAATTTACAACTCTACATATCATTGTTGACGGGCAGTTTCATATGTTAAATATTCCACCTTTGGTTTAAAACTATTTATGCCGCATCTATAGCAGTAATGTTGCAAAAATTCTGGTCATTTTCAGTAAAATCACTTTAAAACTCTTTCCCTTTTTGAAAGGCTTGGCAACCGAACAAATTTTGAGTTCTAGAGGGAGGTGTATAGGTTTTTGCACCCAATTATGGTGTCTTGTTTTGAGACATTAAAAGGATAAAATGGTTCACAGAGTTTCTTTTTTAAATGCATTGTATTCAGTTTTCAAACATATGTTATAATATTGATGTCTAGATCATATCACACTTACCCATCAATTCATTGTAAGCAAGAATTCATTTTGATTGCAGGCGTGACTCCCCATTCCTGTGCTGTGTGGCTTTCTGTGGCAGAGTGCAGGTTGCTTCTGTTGTCATCAAGGATGACATAAACACAATCGAGGAAGTGGACAAAATCATGAAGAAACTGAAAGACAATAAACTCCCTGAGAAGAACAGCATTGGGTTCATGTTTGCCTGTGTGGGGCGAGGAGAGAACCACTATGGGGAGATCAATGTGGAGTCAACTGTATTTCGAAAGTACTTTCCCAACACGCCATTAGTAGGTTTCTTTGGCAATGGTGAGGTGGGCTTTGAGTACCCACATGTGAAGCCTGCAGATGTGCAGGATTGTAGTGCTATGGATGAAGATGGTACAAGTAATCACAAGTTTGTACAGGAACAGTCTTCCTACATAGCATCACACCCACCCAAGATGTACCATGCTTACACAACTATCATGTCATTGATTTCTTTTCAGTGATTTCAGCTCTCTGTGATGTGAAGTGACAAATCTGGTGATAAAGGGTAGAAAGTCATATCAAACATTATTGTCATACATAGTGGATCTGAAGCTATGTACTGGGGCACATACGTTTTACATCGTAAAACTAATGAATGTGCATCATTTTGATTGGTTGTAACATGGCTACTATTAAATCTCCAGCCTTTTTCGATGTTGACAGAACAGCCAGTTTCTCCTTCTGGGCAGAGCGTAGGGTTCTTGTTGGGTAGTAGACCGATAGCAGATCCTTTAAATAAGCAGGCGATGATTCAACACTAAGATCATTGTATGTCATGACAAGTAACTTGAAACTGACCTGATGTCTGATGGGCAGCCAATGTAGATCACTGAAAATTGGCTTAATGTGACAATCCTTTCTGGAGCGGGTGACGATACGAGCTGCCTTGTTCTGAACTCTCTGTAAGTGAGAGATTACACCAGACCCAAACATTAGAGAGTTACAGTAATCTGTGGATGAATACCTTTTATACTATCCAAGTGTTTGGTAGTAAGTGGTAAGTGACAGTTTGATGTTACGTTTTATCAACTTATATTTAAATTAATTGCCATGTGACTATAATCAACCATGTTTACTTGACTTGCTTGTCTATGCATTTTATATCATCTATTTAAGGATTGTTTATGTTTTTTGTGCATTTATTAAAGGATAACTGTATAAAGTCACAATAAAGATTTGAAAGAGACTGATCCATAACTGTAGTCATATTGTATAAATAAAACATATTTTTGTAACTACTGAACACTAAATTTAGTAAATGTATACTTCAATCATAAGCAAACTTGTTTAAAACCAACAGCCAACTAAAATTGCCTGAATCCTTGCTCTTACAGTATTTTCACCCATTGTCATCCCTTAAAGTGTAACATATACAATATATGTTGTATATCAACTGAAATGTCTCTTCTTGCTATCCCCTTCTAAGTCATTGCTGTAATGTTTGAAAATTATATTCACAATATGTAACTTCAGTTTTCTTACCTTAATTTATATATATTTTTCACATTGGTGCTACAATGGGATGAATCCCTATTTCATTTAATGGGTATAACCAGTTTGTTTTAACAACCAGTTACCATTTTGTTATTCTTATACATAGATATCAATCGACCAGTGTTAAGTATCAGATACTTTACCTGTGTATGAATCAACATAACCACAGTATTGTATAAATGTCACAATTTATAATTCATATTTTGATTAGTCAGTAATTGACGTAACTGTGAAACTGAATAATGGAAAAAACAGATACTGTACCATAGAACCAGTGAGTGTGTGAGTTTAGTTTTACTCCACACTCAGCAATATTCCAGTTACATGGCAGTGGTCTTTAAATAATCGAGTCTGGACCAGACAATCCAGTGGTCAACAGCATGAGCATCAATCTACACAATGGGGAACTGATGATGTGTCAGTCTTGTCAGCAAGCCTGACCACCTGATCCTGTTAGTTACCTCTTATGACAAGCAGAGTCACTTTTTATGGCAAGCATGGGTTGCTTAAGGCCTATTCTACCCCAGATCTTCACAGGTCGCTATGGGAGTAGACGATACAGGTAAATAAAGATCATGTGGGGTAAAATTTGCTCTTACAAGTAGTTCTGAGTTAATGTCACAACTGAAACAAATGTGCATCAGTCAGATATTCTAATGGTAGGCACCCGTGAAGATTATTCACAGACCGCCACCATATAGCTGTAATATTGCCAAGTGCAGCGTAAAACTAAACTCACTTACTCACTAATGGTAGGCTCTGCATGGATCACAGTCAGTCATAACCACTATGCATATTACGACACCCCACATGCAGTTGATCACTGGATTGTCTGGCCCAGACTTGATTTTTAGACTTACGCTGCATAGCTGGAATATGGCCAAGTGCAACATGACACCTCTGATGTAACTATTCCTTATTTGGTCATTGTTTATGCCATTTGAGTTGTCTTCAGCTACATTGATGTAGCTTGTGTCAAATGCCTAAAAGCACAAGTGTATTAAAGTTAAAACAAATGAAAATTATTGCCAAAGTAATACCAAGTATTCACTGAAAATCAGTGACAACATTTATAACAGTTCACAATTTAGTCAATGAATTTTATTTCTTGTGTAGAAACAGAGAAAACACAATTCACAAACATTTATACATTAAACCAAACAAAAACATGTTTTAAAATGAGAATGTCCTGTTTAATAGGACAATAACTCAATGTAAATTTTCCAAAATGTGCAAAGCCATTGTTAATATCAAACCCACACAGCATGTTTTGCAATTGAATATTGCTCTGGTAGATGTAGATTGATGTATATATACTGATGTAAATTTTGTACCTCTAATGCTCAGCTGGCTAAGCTACCTCTACACAAATTGAGAATGGGTTTGAAGTAGAGGAAAGTGGACAGCTGAGGCCAGATTTCTGGTGTTTGCAAGCTCTTCTAGCAAGTGGAGATAGTATTGTAGGATTAGAATTTGTCTCTAGCACATGGCTGTTGTGATGAGACTAAATGAATACTGTAATTAAGTTAATTAATTTGTAATAATGAGCTGCATACACTATGCTATGCTTTGATTTATTATTTGAGTTGTGAAAAGAATGAAAACTACATTTAGTTTGTTTTGTTATATTTTTACAATGCCTGTACATACAAGACTACTGAGTGCATCATATATGGATTACAGGAATAAACATGCTGTTTTCAGATTGTAAATTTAAAGGAATGTTATTTTTCACAAACAACAGACCGACAGACAGTAATTGAACTTTTATTGCAGATTTGTACTGAGTCATACATTCACCCTGTCTGAGTTCCAGTAATGTCAACAACTGCCCTGATGGGGCATAACTCCGTAAGCAGTAACCATGGTAACAGATTGCACTAAGATGTGGACACTTCTGTGTCAAGCAATAAAACATAGATAACATGAATAGAACCATCACCTGGACAGTACAACTAGACATTCCAAGACCTTGTGTGGAATCAGGCAGTGTTACAAAAACAGGGAGCACTGACTGAGACCCAGAACAGTTTCCAAAGAATCTTAAAAGTTGTATAGATAATTTATAAATGTAAATTTGATTCTAAGGCCAGACCAATTTTCAGATATACTGAACCAAGACTAAGCAAGGCAGTTTGTTAGACACTAAAACACTGTTGTCTGTTCTCTGAGACTTCCAACTGAATTAAACTATTCTTGTCTTAGAAATCAGTGCTTTAAGCACCCAAGTGAGTGTGAACTTTAAAACCTCATGGGCATTCGCTTTGACAGTCCCTTGTCTTAATGTATAAAATAAAGTTGGTCTAGCCTGAGGACAGAGCCTAAATGCTAAGTGTTCCCTGCATGGATCTCAATAACACAGATATGTGATATCATACTTAGTGAATAGTTTGGAAGGTCAGGCCTTTTGTCAAAGATATCTATTAATATGTACATAATTTGCACCGATTTGTCCATAAATGCCTTCATAAATTAAATGCAACTGTGATATGTGTGATATATCATAACATGGCTTGTTAAAGAGAAATCTTTTTGTTTGACAGTTCAAGGTAATCGAAAGTGACAGGATGTGACCATAATCACATTTTCAATGTAGCTGTAAATTTTTCAGATAATTTGATGACAGTTATACATTCATAGCGTGTGATAAAGCCACACACATGGTACGGATGGCTGAACTTTTAACAGATAAATAGAACCGAGTATCCGACCACGAACCCTGTCACCCAACCGCAGGCGTTCATGGAGATGGCAAGGCAAGCTGGGCATGCCTAACTGGCTGATACACAAGAAGTGTCATAACAAAAACAATTGGTTGTTTAACAGCATGTGACACCAGGACTGTGACAAATCTCATAATTTTTATGTTGGTTGAATGTAACAATACGGACTGCTGCAGTGTTGTTATCCAGTATCACAAAATAGTCTATCTGGGTGGACATATTGCTAATTTACATTATGTACAGGTCAAATTTACATGTGCAAGCATAACTGCATCATCAGTATTAACTATAATAAATCTCTGATCGCACTGTGAAACCAGGTGTAATGTTACATCTTGAAACACTCTGTATCCAGACAAATGCTAACATTTTCCTTTATATAAAGATTCTGATACAAGAAACAACTTAAAAAACCTATTTTTTTCTGCTTGAAATGGAATTCACCTTTGAATGAAAAAGAAATTGTAATAAGCCTACACCGTGATCACAATGGTCACATCTACAATTACCTCTTGGCTGAATTTGAGTTATTTAAAACAGATGAGTATGAATTAACACCACTCTCAGCAAGATTCCAGCAATATCATCGTGGACTGACTCCAGAAATGGGCTTGACTCATTGTTTTCCATGCTGGGAATTGGACCAGGATATTTTGTGTGACAACCGCTGTAACTACGAGGCTACTACTTTTGTAATGTTTTCTTTTTAACAGGTGTGTCATCTATTGAAATGATGAAGGATGCAGACAGAAGACAAATCAATACCTATCTGACTTCAGGGATAGAAAAAATAATATTGACTACATGAATCAATCCACGTAACACAAAGACAAGTCATAATTCTACATGTTTGTGTGAGAGACTACAGAAGTATTGCATAGGTGTGGAACAACAAATCTCACGAGACAGTTCTCGGAAAGAGCAGAAAGCAAACACCTCTTTGCCACAAAGACACCTAAATCTTTCTAAGAAGCAAATCCTCGTGCTTATATCACACAAAATAGCCTCCTGAATTTTGTCACAACATCCTTGAATGATTACTTATTGGCACATAGTAATATAAAATTGGTGTAATGAAGCTTTAGAGAGACAAATTAACTTCTCGCCAGATCAGGTAGAACCATACCCCTCTGTATTGAGAAAACAGTCATCTACAGATGAGATTGTTTTCTTTCACATAAAGGCAGTGTTCCTGATTTCACAAATGACATTACAAGGTCAAGGCCTTTGTCTGAAGAGGGTCTCATACAACTGATTGTGGTCTCCCTTTAGTAAAGAAACCTATGCATAAATAAATCCTGTAATGTATCCCAATATGTAATGTAACTACTACTACTACTACTACTACTACTACTACTACTACTGCTGCTGCTACTACTACTACTACTACGGAACAGTAACTGTTATAGCTCTGTTAGGTGTGCATGATATGAATGTAAAACAAAACTGCATATGACACTTGTGTAAAAGATGAGATAGCATGCAACCTCTACTGCTACGGCAACTATGGAGACAACGTATAAGTTGCATAAAGAAAACAGCACTATATGACATATCCAAGTATGACATTTTCTTGTATCATGGGGTAAAACATTATTAAATAAAACAGTTTATTCCTGCCCCAATGCAAACGATACCATATATGACAAGTACGTGTTTCCCTATCCTGAGAAGCAGCCCAGTTAGGACAAGGGACGTAAAATGTGTCGATTTTTTCATGAAACTTGTTTCTATTGTTTGAAAGTGTCTGCTTAACCATTCTATGTACAGTGATGAAGGTTAAGGGAGAACAAAGATGCAGTGCAAATGATGTACTAAAGCCTTCTACATTTGTGTTTTACAATGTCAAGCACAAATAAGCTTAGAAGTCAAATGAATGTCTCTCTTCATTTTTTAATGCAAATTAGAAGTTTATGCAACAATATTTGCCTTTTATTGTGATCAAGATGAACCTTTACTTTACCCCTTGCCTTGCTATGTGTCTACATTAAGCAGAGTACTTGTCATGTTGAACTTTGCAGTTGGGACTGGACACTCAAGATACCAGGACAGTTGGATCAACAGCTGAGCACCAGAAAGAAATATTTCCACAAAACAGTAGATGGAAGGATAAACCAAATGGAAAATAAAACAGTCAAATAAAACATGATGTAAAACATACGACAAAGTGACCACTTTTAGAAAACAAGGTTATGTATTCATTTCTTGGAACTAAACCATAGTTATATGCAGATACAAGATTCTCATCATTATCAAGTGTACCAGTACTCAAAAGAATCCAAGGAACAGGGGTGATTTTGGGTCAGATGCTTTTAGTTGATATGCTGGAAAATTTACAGATCAACAACTGGTAATGGTTTTTAAGTAAAATTATGTTAGAATGATAAACCACTAGAATTTTGAAGGTTTTGAAGTTGGAAATTAGATATTTTCCCGAATACACCCACACCTGCCAGTGCATGTGATAGTCCAAATTTCCCTGAACATCATGCACGAATTTTCATTATGAGCAACGTTGGGAACACAGATCAATCACATGTTGTAAAAGACACCTTCTCAGCATTTCTGAGAGGGTGAGAGCTACTAGGTGGATCAAGGAGGGTATTGCTATATATGAGGTGACGAGAAGACTTAATGTTTCATGGGCAATTAATCACAGACTATGGGTTCGTTTCCAAACAACTGGAAAGTTTGTGAACAATGCCGCCCTGGTCGTCCACGAATAACAACTTGTCGACAGACAAAGAACTGTCACACAAACACCATAAGAAGTCTCCTCCAAAAAGCAGATGTCAACGTGTCTGATTAGACCATCAGGAACTGTCTGCATGACAGCTATTTAAGGTCATGATGTCAAACCGTACGTCCACCACTGGTTCCGCATCATCTAGTTAACCATTTAACATGGGTCAGACGCCATTTGTGTAGGATCAGGCATCAGTAGAACAATGTGCTCTTCACTGACGAGTCTAGATTTTGTTTGCAGGACAATGATCACCGTATTCATATGTGCAGATATCCGAGATGAAAGGTTTTCTGATGTAAATGTTAAGGAACAACAAAGGTTAGAGATGAGATGAGATGAGATGAGATGAGATGAGATGAGATGAGATGAGATGATGAGACTTTGAAACAAATAGTTATTCCAGACCTAAAAGGTCAAGCAGCTTTAGGACGATAACGCATGACAACACCGTGGGAGAGTTGTCAATGACATCCTAGCGCCCACTGAACACCTGTGGGACATGTTGGGGTAATGTGTAAGGATCAATCCATCCATCCCCTGAAAGGCTACACAGTTGCAAGTCCAACAACAAGAATGGTTAGCTATTCCAAAAGACATTCTGAGGAATCTTGTTACACCAATGAGATGACGGTACCTCTCCTGTATTGACAGCTGAGAGGGATACACAGGCAGTGCTAGACAACTCTAGTTCCTGTAGCCTGTGCAAGTGACCCCTATTATGGTAGAAGGTGCCTTGTGTCTATAGACTGCTTGTGTTTATCTGAATTCATGTGATTCAGTTTCTGCAATGAACTGACCATAACCCCAAATAAAATTGGCTTCACCCCATCTAGGTTTAAAAAATCTAGGTGTTCCTTGGATTCTTTCGAGTAGTATAATTAAGAAAAATCTCAAACTTTTACATGGCTTACAGATCAAAACCCATCAGTTTACATCATCTTTATCTCTCACTTGTGTAACAGTTTTCAGAATGAAGTGTAATCTGAAAATGATCAATACTGGAACATTAGCTAACCTTTCTCTACTATTCTTTCAGCATATGTTGATTAAATAATATTTATTTTGCAAGATCAGTTACAAAACAAAAAAGCTTCTTCAAGGTATCAATTAATAAAACCCAGTAACAAAATGTACAATGTTATTTTTAAAGGTGCTAAGATACTGCCTGTTGAAAATGACATTTGGGTCTTTGTTGTTAAGACCCCATGCAGTGCCATCATGACGAAGACTCTGACCTTATCACCCAGCTGAGCTGATCCTGCCAAAGGTCATCATGAAACACATAACCCTGATTCATAAAAAGTTGTATCTAGCAGCAATAACAAAAACAGCAACCTCAAGTAAGAGAAATATAATATGTCAAGTATGGAATATTCAAATATAAATACATGGCCATGATTGATGTAAACATAGTAATCTGTGAAACAATGTACATGACATTCATACATGATGTATTGCATATGTTGAAATGAAAGACAATCCACTATGGCAGGTCAACCCTTGTCTCAATGATATACAACATCCACAATGAAAGCCTTGCATCCTGAAACAACACCTCAATGTTATACTACCACATGTTTTGTGTTTGAATAAAACCTGAGCCTAGCCTATATGTTTTCAGATTACTTCCTACCAATGAACATAACCCTTTACCACATACAAGCAGCCACTGTATCTGCACAGTAATGGCTACAACACTGGGAATCATCTTCCTATTCTCAATTATTTACTGAAATTTTCATAAAGAAACTGTTCAGAATGCAAATCCAACTCACTGCATTATTAACTGAAGAATTATCCATTCTAATGCTAGCAACTATTTAAGACACAAACCTTTGCACTTAAAATCGTGATAAAGTGACATGGAAATTAACTTCTGATAATGAAGGACAAATCAACAGAATGATTACCTTCTGAAGCTTCTAGTTTCTATTGGAGGGAATGAGTGAACAACAAGCAAAACACTTTCTTTAGATCTATGTCAAAGCTAAGCTGTCTTCACAAATCAAACACCAGGGCATACCTGTGAGAGAACTGCAACAGTTTACAACAAATTGGACCTCTATGTAAATTATACAAAATAATAAGTTCTTTAAACAACAAATTAACAACTTAAGACTGGACCCTATTTACCATGCTCAATAAATTCTAAAATCTGTACCAAGTATCAATTTCCCAAACACACTACGAAACACAAATCTCCCTGAGATTTGTCACGTCATAAATTTAGGATCTGTAATGTAATTACATATGACATTTGATTGATCAAACACAAAAATGAATTTAAAATAATTCTAAAACATAACTGTACAAGATGAAGATCACCATCTACCATCATGATTATCTTCATAAAATATTTGAACATAATTTTGAACATAAACACAAGAGGTAACATAATTAGAATCATCGAATAATACCCTCAAAACTTGGAAAAGTTATAAATGCACCAGTTGGAAACTACACTTTTCTTCTCTGTGTATATTTGGATTTGGGTAAGATAGATTAAGGTACTGAAAGACTGAAGCAGGTAGCACATTTCATGGAAATTCCTTATTATAAAGTGCTATGGATCTATATGAACAAGTTGTTAGCACTGTAGATCTTTTCAAACAGTGGAAAATAACGTAAATTGCAAGGAAAAACGTCAGTTCTGATCAATTTAGTAAAACAATAATCAAAACAAGGCACAAAAACTGACAATAGACAGAAGGAAATAATCTTACATGAACTTAACATATTTCAATTGCAACTTTTTTTTCTATGTACAAAGATCTAGAATTAAGATAAAACACAAAGAAAACCCCATTTCTGTTGAAATGATGGCTCTACACAACCGTTTTCAAACTGCAGACACACAATCAGCGTTTCCACACTATATACAGCAGCATCCTATAGAAACAAGCACTTGCTTCCAGTAATCTCAGCCATACACATAGCGGTATCACCAACACCTTCCTTGAGAATCAATAAATAAAATAGTACAATCACACCTGTACAGAACTATAACTCTATATACAAATCTGATACCTACAGGAATTGTCATTACCAACAATCAGCTGATCACTGCATCACATGGTCCTTAGTTTTTGTGGCACAATACATATTGAAAGGGTGAAAATATGTTTACTTCAAAGGGCTGTTCCATGTAGCTGTACGTATTAAGTGAATATCAATCATTACAAAAGTAGGGCTCGATTTAAGAAATGTTAACCTACTTGAACCAGGTTGCACTGCATTTATTGCAATATGTAGAGGTTTTATTCAGAAGTTTACCCACTCAAAAATTAACTTGCACCAGATGCAAGTTAAGACTAATAACTGGGTTGCATTTTGTAGCATTGGGTTGTATCAGTGCAAGAAACAGAGCATTAAATCAAGCCTTGAAAAGTCAACAATGTCTGATCAGTTGACACAAGATGAGGATGAAGACTTTTATGGATAGACAACTTCTTTCTTGCGGTGTTTTGGTGTAGATTCTAGAACCATTATCAAGCGAACTGTAGCCTCCACTGCAAGTAAGAAGTTGTCTATCCATAAAAGTCTCCATCTTCATCATACCAATTTCTAATATGCCACTTAAAGAAGTGACACAAGATGACTGTAGCATGGACTCTCTTCCAGGCAGAGAGAAACACCATTCTCGTTAATGACCATTTGATTTCTTGCCCATGGGGGAGACGGTATTTAATACATAAATGACAGTGCAGTTTTTCTTGGCAAAAAATTCAAAGTACACCTGGAAGCCACTGATTTTCCAAAATGTTTTAGTTTAAAGTCATAATTGTTTGGGTCACATGTTACAAATTTTGCTTTAACAGAATTCATTGTCATGCTGTAAATCATGAACATACTCCCTCAGACAGCAAGAAAAAAGTGCATCTTGGAATACTTTGGGTCATTGTAAAAAAATATACTGTAAACCAAATATTAAATATTGATCATACTGTGTGCCACTTACATTCTCATCTCTCCAATGTGTTTTGAATATCTACATGTTTTAAACATATTTTTGGCATATGGATTTCACATTTTGCACCAACATCTACTTCTAGGAGGTTATTTGCCTCAAAATATTGTTTCTCTTCTGCAAGAAGATTTTGGTCCATACTGATTTGCATCACATAAATCACAAATAAAACACATTAAATCATAAAACATTTTATCTCATTTGAATAGGAATTTCATATAATAATCACTTGTTTTATTTTCCAGAAAGCGAAAGTGTAATGACATCATTTTTCTCTCTCAAAAAGAACAATTATTATGCTTCCTTCTATACACAACACTGTGCAATGAAATCATTTTCCTCGAAAAAAGATATGGGTTGGTACATGTCAATCATAGCACTATAATGCTATCTTGTCCATTATAAGCATACTTGCATGTAATATGTCATGAGATTCATTGAATAAAATGCTGAACAGTACATATTCAAAGGAGTATTCTCAATATAAACTAGTGTGTTAGGTGTAAATGAGATTCATCCCAAGCTGTAAAATTGTTGTTATTCAAATAAACCATGACAAACCTTAATTTACTGATAGGTTTTGAAACAAACAAGGTCTGAACGCATCAAGTTGTAAGATTCCAATACGATTCTCAGTATAAACTTGCGTGCTAGGTGTAAAACAAGATTCATACCTCAGTTGTAAAATTGCTGCTATACAATTAAGCCATGAATAAACTTAATTTCTTGGCAGATTTTGAAACAAATAAGATCTGAAAGCAATAGTTGTATGATTTCAAGTCCATCCTGGCTTGATGAAACAAATATCACCAGCACTTCTGGCCAATAAGCCCTCCTGGTTGATCACACGTGACAGATTTTTTGACATCTTGCTAGGTCTTGAGAATCTTGTACTCAGAATCGTGTTGCACTCAAGACCAATGTTTGTAGGTCCTTGTAGTACTTGAAACCCTTGTACTTGAACACTTGAGAACCTTGTAGAAAAGCCTTCTTGTGCAAGGGACCCTTGAGCTGAAGTCCTTGTACATATGGACAAATCAGATTCAGCTAGCACAGAACAAATTGCACTTACTGGTCTAATTGTAATAAATGCATAGTCCTTGTATTCACAATACAAGACACAACATTGTGTTAAATACCATAAATGCTTTGTTCCATTAAACCTATATACATATATGTATATCATCATTACAATCGGTACAGTAATAACAAAGGCTCTATGGAGTCCTAATCACATGTTCTATATATTAGCTAAGTAGTGAATATCCCAATTCCTCCATTAAAGTCACTGGATTGGAAATGTGGTTGGTGAATGTCACAGTTAGCTACATTGGTCTACATCACCACCAGTTGTAATAAGGTGCCAGTGTCACGTAACGGCCCTGCATGGCCGTGTACTATGAGTAGAATGTGAGCACACTGGTCTGATTGCCTCTAAGTAGAAGTATAGGTGGCATGTCCCGAGTGAGGGTGTCTATCCATGACATGTACAGCCCAGCAGAGCAGGTGCCCTTTCTTGGCATAGGCAGTGTCCTGAAAATTGAAACATAATATTCAATCAATTTTATCATCATATTGTCAGATCATATGACAGTTTGTATTGTCTTGTGTACATGGGCAATATCTTCTAAGAGAGGCGTACAGAAGTTGGAGCAGTAAGGAAGGATAAAATATATGGATAACAACTTCTTTATTTACAACAAACGAGGTTCTGAAGTAAATTTTCACACTTTTATACTCCTCATTGTAAATATAGGAAATGTCCAACCATATATGTTATCTTATGCTACCGTAACATAACATAAGTGTACATAACTGCCTATTCATGATTATTCAAAAACATTTTTGTTTCAACAACATGTCAACTATATTTGTTCACCACAAAAAGAAAACATGCTTACATGACTATCAGGGACGCATCTCGCGATTTCTCAAGCATCAGTTCACGAAGTCGAATGTGCCGATTTGTCTGCAACAGAAAACAAAAATAAATTTCGACAAAGGTATTCTGCAGATAACGTGCTGTCCAAGGAAGGATTTGGTGATGAATTACATGACAAGCAGCAGTGTAACCGAACAGATCTTTTTTACTCACAAAAACTTCTGCTGGAAACCAAGCATATATTATGTACGCTGCTGTTTGGATGCAAATTACATACATTCTGTAAACTTTCTGTAAATAGGAAATAACACCAATTCTTGCAGTAACTCATAACAGGCTACAGATATTTGGAATATAAAATAACACTAATTCTTGCAACACCTCATGACAGGCTACAGATATTTGGAATAGGAAATAACACTAATTCTTGCAACACCTCATGACAGGCTACAGATATTTGGAATAGGAAATAACACTAATTCTTGCAAAGTACCTACTGGACACATTGAACAACCTTAGCAATGTTGGTAAACAACAGAAGTAACTGACAACACAGTTTGGTTGAACACTACCTTATCTTTGAGCAACTCCATCTCCTCCTGTGTGGTTTTCCAGGGGAACTTTTCCTCGGTCTCTCCTGCCTTGGTGTCCAGTACCCAGTCACTCACCAGATTCTTGAACTCCATCTGACTGGGAATTGAAGACATATCTATTAATTCCTCACTAACAACAGTCTACAATAATATCTCCACATTTTTCAATACTTTTTCTTTGTCACCTCTACGAATGCCCTATTAAAGCACTTGGAACAAGTGTACTGCAATCTATTGGGTGGCTTAAGGAAGACCTTTCTTCAAGTCCATGGGCCAAATTTGTTAGTAATTAAGTCACTGTCTGTTTGAAATATAAATCATAAATACATTATGAATAGTATATATCATAAAATTTGAAACAAAGAATTTAACATTTTAATAAACATGACTGGCTTTAGCCATACAATACCAGCCTTTTGTCTCATGCATACCAAAGAAGTAGTCTTAATAGGGCAGGTTTAGTTGGAACATGCAGTAAAGTTTTCAACATGGATTAGAGTGTATGGATTTTAGTCATATTCTAGCTAAATAGAAATGACACTTTAATTCACAACTTACCTCTCTTCACGTGGAGCCTTGTTGACATCAGGTAACACAGTCATGTCCTTACACTCGATGCGGAACTTTGACAACAGTGTAGCCATCCTGAAGCACCAGGTCTACATGTTAGAGAGGAACCACACTAGGAAGAACACTTAATTTAAGGAACATTTTGTCATACCAAAATCAACACAATGACAAATGAATCGATCTAATCATTGTGCCAGTAGCAACTCCAGTCCTTCCCCATATATATTGAGAACTGACAATCACCAATGTGATAGAGGATACTAAACGACCTTCCGTGTAATACCATTTTTATTAAACGAGTTAATGATTTGGTATCAAATGAGAAAAAATGAGTTTGATACCAAATCTTTAACAAGTTTAATGAAAATGGTACTTAAAGGAGGCGAGTTTAGCATTCTGTTTATTACTCGTCAACATTAATTGACAGAAACTGCGGCGAAATTGCCTACAGTGTGAGGACTCTCAGCTTTCTTAGAGTCAAGCAAGGTCTAGTAAAATTGCGACAGCAACATTGATGTCACAACGTTGAACCAATTTGATGTCATACCTCAAGCGGTATTACACTTGTGTAATATTGCCGTAAAAAAATTACACTGCAGTATCTTCAATGGGCAAGTGAGTAATAATAACAATTATTTCATGGGTAAGCACAATAGAATCTCCCCACTATAGGTCTGCATCTTACTGTCTCTGTTCCCTGTCCAGCTCCCCTTTCTTGGTGCCTGCAGTGAAGACCCTCAGTTTGCAGCCCCGCCAGTGTGCCTTGGTTGTTAGGATGTAGGGAATCAGAAGTGTCAGACCTGCACACAGAATCATGCCACTATCAACCTCTAGATACTACCAACACAACAGCCAGGAGATCTTAAAGTGAAGTCCTTCATACTTAAACCGCACAGCAGTGCCTGAATCTGTTAAAGTAGAATCTGAGGATCCTTCAGATTTGCTGCTATATTATTCATATCTGATAACCCTTCAAATCTTCAAGTTGTAAAATAAGGGCACTGACAAGGCTCCCTTTACTTCAATACCTAATTAAAAACTCAAATACTGTGGAGATATTAATCTATTTACATAAAAATGGACTACTGGATAATGGTTGTGGTTATCGAAAAAGATACTTCCCGGAGTAGGACATGATTTCAGTTGTAGACAGACTTTGCTGTCATAGTGTCTAGGATATTGTTCTGCTAACAAAAGTGAAAGGAAGACTGTCCAACACAGTTAGCTACACCACTCTTTAGATAACCAATAATTTACTGCACTTAACAACGATCATGTCCTACAACGAAAATGATTCATACAAGTCAAAGTATGAAACAACCAAATCTCAAGCACCTATCCTACTCCCAATTCCTAATGGCGTATATAAGGAAGAATTGAAATGGATATCTCAAATTCCAACACAAAATACTTTTTGATGCACAAGCTTCTACAAAAGGAAATAGTTTTAATACAACATACAAAGAGATCTTCCCTTACCACCATCATCAAACAACCACCAGACATCTATGGTCCCTTTCTTTGGGTGTCGTTTAAACATATTTATTCCTTTCAAGACTTCAATGTTCAGCTTTTCCCTTGACTTGCTAGGGCCATTCTGAATGTCCCCAGGTACCAGGTTAGCGGACTTGGAAGGCATGGGAGTGCTGTTGTCTATCCTGTCATAGCTACTGTGGAGTTGGTGAGGGGGCGTGTCATCTGGGGTGAGGTCGTCATCGCTCATTTCTAGAACACACACATGGTATGAGTCAGTTAGGAACCTTAAGCCGCACACAGGTCTCCAGATAATTTTTCAACATCAAGAGTGTGCACTCCTTATTTTACAATATAGGAGTACTGGGAAAACTTAAGTTCATGTAGAGTACTGAATGGGATTTAATGGAGTGTGACTATGACAATGGAACGAGACATACTAGTGGTAGTTTGTGAATTATTTGTACAGCAAGTTGATTACTTGATCGTTTACAAGTCATCGAGGCAGTCTTGTTTCACATAAACACACACAATTTTGACCAATTGACTTTAACCAAGACATGTGAAACTACAATGAGTGACTATCACGTAAATTTCTCTCTCTCTCTCTTTCTCTCTCTCACACACACACACACACATTTCTAAGACATACACCATTGCCGTAGCGCATATCTGCTGTGATTTCTAAATTACTTCCTACCTTATCTTGCATATTTTCAATCCATGCACACACTCTTTCAGATTATTCAAGTGTAATATCTGTTCTCCATGTGGTTATCATATGATATTGTGAACATTTTACTACACCACCAAACACTGTCAAACCGTATTTCAAGCAACCTGGTAAACAATTATTGTGACAAAATGGCTTTTGCTGTTTGTTCGGGTTAAGACTGTTAATCTAACATGAGCTCTTATGTTCTCAAGAAGATCAAACAACCAAACAGTAGTGATGGCCATTCTATGCTAATAAAATTTTTGCATTAACTAAAACTATGTCTCAAATGTAAGTCTTCCAAAAATATAAGAATTGCAATACTCACTACAAAGGAATTATCAAAGTTTTCAATGGAGGTGTGAGCAGTGAAATGAGACACATATTAATCAAAATTGAAGACGTTTTATGACTGCTAATAACCTCTTTGATGTCAGAAAATAGTAATTCACACTATACTTTCAGCCCATTCAATGTCCTCCATACATTCCTGTTTTACTTGGATCTAAACAAAGATACCACATCACAGTACACAATATTGAAAATGCATCAAATGGACTGTTTGGTAATCATCCCATATTCTAGAAAGAACTGCTATCTCTGCATGTGATTGTTGCCTCAGTTGAGTAGAAGCAAGTGATGCATCTACATGAACCAGGTGTAATACAATGTATCTAAAAGGGTGAGTGAGTTCTTTTGCACCATACTCAGCAATAATCCAGCTATGTGGTGGCAATCTGTAAATAAACAACTCTGCACCAGACAATCCAGTGATCAACAGCAGGAGCATTAGTCTACGCAACTGGGATATGATGACATGTGCCAACCAAGTCAGCGAGTCTGACAACCTGATCTCATTACAACAAGCATGGGTTACTGAAGATCAGTTCTAACCCAGATCTCTATCTATGCACCTAAAGGAACCATTCCAATTACCTTAGACTTATCACTTATCTTGTCGATACTAATTTTGATGCATCACATCAAAAACATCATGAGTGTGAGATGCAGAATTCAGAAATTGTAAGACAAACTATGCAAGTCCTGTACAAATATTAGGTAGTTTGTTGATCCACACATGGTTCAGCAATATTCCAGCTGTACAATGCAGGTTTGTAAATAGCAAATCTATGCACCCTATCCACAAAATGTTCGCAGCACTACATAAGCCAGTGATGTTATATAGAGTTACGACAGGTTGTAATGCTATGAATGCTTTATGGACCTTGATCAGACAGTAGCTCATAAATAACCAAGATGTAAATGTACACACTAAAACACTGCAGTTTGTATTTATTTTAAATAAGCATGGAGACTCGTGATATCACTAGGGTGCCAAGAGTAAATGAACCTGATGTAGTATTCAAGCTGTGCACTGTGATGTTACCATACTGAATTGTTCTAACCTACTACATGGGTGTTACAAAAGCTGTGATAGAGAACATGTTCATGAATGTTCATGATTTTCTAGTGGTGGTAATAGACTCTCCTTCAGAAGACTAGACTCAATATTTACTAGAATGGAAATGGAAATGAAGGCTTTCAGCTGTTTCACAGACGCCATCCCTTACCATACCAACTACCAAGATGTTTAATCCCTTTTGCCTCTGAAGTGTTTTTAGACAACTGTTACCTCAATTGTTATTCCAATATAATAATGTTCTCTATCCAATCAATAATACAATCCCATCATACTACAGTAATTCTTATTGCAGATCATTTAACCTCACAATAAATAATGCCTAAATTTGCCACCTGTTCCTAAAGCTATTCACAATAAACTAAAATGATAATGCATGTATCAATTAACCAAATTTTTCAATTAAAGAACACATTAGAGTATCATTCGGACAGGTGTAAGGACATACACACCTATTTATCTGTCTGCTTAGACTTCTGTAAACACAATTTATTTGAAGGTGCAGGTGATGATCTGATATAAACCAAGTAAGGAAACATTATTGGGCCATCATTGGTAGTACTAGAACCATGAGTTCTACTACAGTCTAACCTGCTTATTCTCAGTTGCTCGCTAAATGATTATTGTGCTTTCTCTCCCAGAAGCAAAGGGAAAATACATGTAATGGTGAGTTGGTGGTGTATAGGCTCAGAGGAATAATTGAGTCTAAACTTATGAAGAGAAGTATGTAGATAGATATGGCTTTTTAAATGGAAAAAAAGCAAAACACATTATATTTACTCCAGTATGCTGCTGAAATGGAACAGAAATATGCAATAAGTACTCATGGAAAAGGCCTGTGGATGAATGGAAGAGTTAGTTAGCCTGTCAGTTTCATAGTCCTTGCCTAAAACTGAACGAAATAAGATAAAATATATGCAGGGTTTCACATATGGTACAGTGTGAGGTTAAAGTAAAATCATATTACATATGTACTTGTCTATAAAACAATATGACAAACACACAAAGTGTGGACAACATGAGGTGGAAACTAACACTAGCAGTCAGTAATTTCTCATGGTTCTTGTTGCAGTGATCCACCAGAAGCATATCAGTGACAACTGCAGCAGCAGATGTAAATACTGAAGTTAAGCAAGGGTCAAGGGGATAATAAAATAAGGGATACAAGAAGCTCCACCAGCCACTTAGTGTTCATTTGAATGACCAACGCTCTCACAACAATCTGTCACTGATTTAAGTTAGTTCACATAACTGCCAGGCTGAAAGCCAGTACACCATTTTGAAAGTTGATTACATCAGCACATTGCAGAACTCCAACATTAAAGGTGGGAGATCTAACTATTTAATTACCAGCATTTTTCCACAGTTCCTGCCTGCTTTTAATGATTATATCAATTATTTACCTAGTTTATTATGAGAGTTAGTCCATAAGGGTGACAGAAGTAGATACAGCGTTGGAGAAAGGAGGGGTGCACAGCTCATTTTCGCATGAGTTCAATTGTTATTTAGTAAACTTTCAGGATGAAAGTGGGAATGCTTAAAGTTGCACACACGCACGCACGCACGCACGCACACTGGAACAAAGCTGAAATCTGAAAAACACATGATATGTTTTGCTTGTCCAGTATTGGTACTTTGGCACGTTTAACACTCAAAATCATCAAAGACCATGCAATTCTTCAGTTTTCATAATTAATCTGACCTGCCATGTGAACTACTGCAACTGTGATTAGAACATGATACTGAAGTGACAGTAGGGGAATAATACAATGTGCACATTCATTTCTGAAGAAGGATGAGCACTCATAGGAAGAAAAAGATCCTGGAATGATTACTGTTTCATGTCGTACCAGCAATTTTGCAACCATTTCTGGTGGCTGGTCAAGATACACTATATCTGTTAGTGACATACAGAGACTGATTAAGATGGGAGCACGTTGAGGTAAATATAGAAAACAACATAGCAATGACTGGGTTCCTATCCATCAACATAGTCAGTATGCTGTCATCATCTTAAACAACACTCATCACAATAAAAAAAAGTTCTCGTTTCTGAAAACTGAAAAGAACATGCAAAATTTAAAGAACATGCTAAGTAAACGTAGAAAGGAAGATGATAAGAATAAAAAAGAAATGAACATAAATCATATTTCGCCTCTGAAATTCCCTCTCAGTGAAGATGACAATTCTTCAGTAAGTGAAAGGACAAGTCAGTCTTTATATTGGAGTTGTCAATATAACTGGCACAGCAGAGCAGACATTAATCCAACCATTATTTGAGGAAAAAGCAGAGACTGGGCAGCAATAACTAACAAAGCTATGTGTGATGGCCGCACATTCAGATCATTTATACTCTTTTGAACACTATCTTGACCATACATACATCAACAAATCAATAGTTTTCTATTTGCCTCACTTATTCTCTTTTTTTTCTTCCTGTATTAAGTATGCAACAAAATCTGATAGACAAGAATATAGGGTGTATACTCTTCCAGTCACACTATACTTTTCATTTGTGACACTATTCAAATCATTCACTCAGTGGTTATCGCTAATCATGCCTATGCAGCATATGGGAAGGTGGGGTATGCTAATGGTAAGGCTTCTGCTTGTCTTGCCAAAGACCAAGGTTCGATTCTCCACATGTGTACAATGTGTGAAGCCCGTTTCTGGTGTCCACTGACATGATATTGCTTAGATATTGCTAAAAGTTCTGTACAGTGAACTCACTCGCGCACTGATACAGTATATTTCCTATCCTCAAAATCAACGTATGTACCAATTTATGGTAATTATCTCCCAAAACATTCTTTCATCACTCCCGAGATAAACTGCAAGTAGTTCCACACTACCCAAAATACACACACAACTTATCAATAAAAAAAAAAGACTGAGTTGACTGATGTGAAGTTACAACAACAATCCCAGGTAACACATGCAGACAGACAGGTTGATAGAGACGAAGAGGACAACACTGAAGGTCACACTATCAGGTCATGTGACTTCATCTCACCTGGTGGTCGATTGGGTAAACTCAGAATGCCATCTACAAATTCGAATTTATATTTAAAGTCAAACATTACACTATACAGTCTCACAACACATGCCTCACAGTAAGGTAAACCTGCATGAGTTATCAAGAAATAAAACAGGAAATAAATCTACAAGCTAAGTCTCAAATTCAAACTTTAGAAAATGACATGCTTGCAATTGAATCAAATCAAAAAGAAGTTGCATGAGGACATTCCGGATTTAATATCAATACTTGACACAAATTAATATGACGACACACTCACCATCCTCTGTCATGCCATCAGGCATGAACGTTGTGTCCATGTCAACATCAAGTCCAAAGCCTTCCTGTAGCCTCAACAATCCCACTCCGTAGTTGAGGTCAAAGGCATCACTGGAAGACCACAGCTATTTGTCACTCACAGCAACAGTACTTTATACACAATCATCAGGGGAATGCTATCTGTCACTCATGGCAATAGTATTTTATACACAATCATAAGGGGAACGCTATCTATCACTAATGGCAATAGTACTTTATACACAATCATCAGAGGAATGCAGTGAGTCACTAATGGCAACAGTATTTCATACACAATCATCAGAGGAATGTTATGCATCACTAATGGCAACAGTATTTCATACACAATCATCAGAGGAATGTTATGTATCACTAATGGCAACAGTATTTCATACACAATCATCAGAGGAATGCACTACTAGAGGTCCCAAATTTATTTTGTTCCTGAGGCTATGGTTGTATTGCCAATATCACAATTTTTTGATATCACAGTGTAAAATTGAAACTACCCTGGGAAACCAAGACTTTGTGCATTTAACATAAAAAGGAAATCCCAAACACATGTGAAAAGGTTTCATTTGGGAACACTATATATTTTTTGGTTAGCTTTGCAGGTGATTAGAAAACTATTTAGTTAGTGTATGTGGAGTGCTACAGTAAATTATGACATGTTAATCAGCACTCTTTTACTTCTTTTGCAATTCCTGAAAACTACAATTTCTGTTTGAAAATTGCAGCAAGCATTGTCACCAAGGTGATATAATCTCCTGCCACATACTATCACATCAAACTTAAAAAGAAATGAAAGTGAAGGTCATAGTTTAAGATGAAGTAAAATGTCACCAAAGACATGACTAACAAACGCTCTTGATATCTGTAGTTGTTCAAACACAAAAATACTTTTAAGAGTCACTTAGACCTTGACCAGTGTTTAAACTGCCTAAAAAACAATTGCCTTGACCTTGAAAATTAACTGAAGGTCACCAAAAATCAACTGGGCCCTGCACCTTGCCTCGATAAAGCTTGGTTTTGAATATGAAGAAAATCCAGTGAATGGTTCTTGAGATATCTCGTTGACAAGGCAAAACGCTTAAGACCTCTTGTGACTTTGAGATAAAGGTCAATGTCACCAAATCTGACTGAGACTGTTCTTTTACTGTGAAAAACCTAGATGCCAAATATGAAAAGAATGTAGTCAACGGTTCCTAAGATATTCCAATCCGTACGGATGTAAGTATGTACATAAGGACAGACGGACAGAGGCTAATTCTATATAACCCGCTTCGTGTCAAACATGTGGCAAGGGATACAAACACAGACATTTTGTGGAGTACAATTACCAGTATTACACATATCATAGGAAATCAACTTCCATCTATAGCATAACACAGAATTCCTATCACTCACTGTATAATCTTGAAATATTCTTCCACAGAACTTGGCTCACATTTTGTCCAATCAGATTTGAAACCCATTATCAATGTGTTAGGTCGAAGTTTGCCAACGCCAACAGTCTACAAAAGATACATACAAAGTGAACATACAGCATAAAAATATAACAAAAAAAAATAACACTATGAAAGTTATTTACATTCTACGAATATTTCTGACAATCGCATAGAAGGAAATTTTGTGGTTGTAGAAGGTTGCGTTTTAAGTTACTTGACCAAATCAGAATCTTATATCACATCGGACAGCCAATTGGGTCCTTGACCATTCTTCACTAAAGAAAAACCTTTGACTCTCACATGCATTATGGACTGGGCACCAAGGCGAAATGAAGGGGATGTAGTGGCCGTGTAGAAGGCCTTGACTCTCCGCTTGCTCAGCCAGCTATATGCAGCATTGGTATTGAGAAGCTTCTTCAGGTTACCACTCTGTGGACCCTGAAACAGACAAGATACATGTTGTCCATTCTGTGGGATGTTCTTTGGGTAGAATTGCATGTCCCATGTAGTTATGATTACTGATTAACACACTTCAAATACAACAATGTTTTTTTGCTGGAATCTCTTGAGGAGTGATGACATAGCTCATCAGAAATATAACAGAAGCAACATAGTTCACTGGTAACCCCTTTGTAACGTGAATGTTTGTAGAGTAATATCAAGCAGTCAGTATCCAATGACTATGGTGTGTAGTATAGAATTGTAGAATCAATCCTTAACCGACAATGAAATTTCAGCTACCTAAAGAATGAAAGACAACACAAACACAAATATTCAAGCATGCAGTAGTTCATCTTAGAAATAACATGTCAGACTGAAGGATAGAGTGACAGTAATAGAACCACTGTATCCAAACAACATATTATGGCTGGATAAAAGAGTATAGTCCTGTCATAAAAGGTACTGCAAGGGGCTGATAGGGATACTTCTTGTTGAGACTGAGGCAATACAGTGCTGGACAGTCATCGTCTGTTCATGCTGTATGTACTGAAGAGGGTACCAAGACAATGGTCTCATGCTTTACTTACCACTATGACATTAGCACACACCATCAGGCTTATTTTTTTGCTGATATGGGACACAAAATCTATCAGAGCTGGTCGGTTCTCTGGTAAACCGGACATCACAAGCACCTGTGGTCTGGCGACAGGAAAATATATTTCTTAGTTAAATTTCATCAGCATTACTGTGATATAAAATTCAAACTATTCCTTCAATTCAGATTCCAATTCTAAAAGTCTAAGTACAGGTCAATATCTTCAAATTAATGAGTATATCTATATATACATAACATCACAAATGCATTATTTTTGTACAAGGGAAATGAAAAGCCTCAGTTACTATACATACCTGAAGTTTTTGATATGGTCCTCGACTGATACAAGTTTAAGGGAAGACTGCAGAGCATTTCGGTACACATGTGCTTGTGTTGATGATCCCCAGTTTACCTCTGAAGGTAATTATACATTAAAGTGAGTGCAACCAGTGAGACAGTGTTCAATCTTTTACCATTAGTTCCATTTGGTTTTCAAATACACAAAGTTACTTTTACGTAAACATATTTTCATATAAACATTGAATTAAGGAATGTATGCAATACTGCCCTTCTCTTTGAATTCTAAATATTCATGAATAAAGGTAAGATACACTGATGCCAGCAATATTTCAGTTACACTGCTGTCTGTAAATCATCCTACTCAGGGTGCAGCCAACCTATCTGCCTCATCTTATTCCACCTGTTTATTCTAGATGACTAATTCATCGTTAAAAAAAAATCATGTTAATGAATTAAATCATACGTATCTGTAGTGTATCAGTTGGGTTTGTGTGTAAAATACACTAGTATCATCAATAGTGTACAAACAGTCATTAGATGTGACAAAATAGACTACTGACAAACATGTGTTAATAAGAGGTTATTACATGACAGTTTTCCTTTCACCAGTCATACCAGCCCAAGACTATCATGTCAGCCTGTGTACCGAAATCCCCAAGGGCTGATATGAAAACTAAACTAAAGGGAAACTAAAGTACTAGAATCTTCACAGCGTAATACCATATATAACACATCATATTATAAACTTTTCATCATCTACTTAAATTTTAAGCATTTGTGTTTACTTATTCCATACTAGTTCAATAGCTGGGCAATACAGCTAATATTAATGAGTCCTTAGGTTGATATGGCTGACATGGTCAATATGGACATTTGCTAACAGACATTATTATATGTGCAAAATTGTCCATATTATTCATAGGTATATGATAAAGTGCCTTACAACATGACTTAGTACATGATATGGTGGTCAGTTACCTGGTTTTGTGTGGTGAACATATATAAACAAGGCACTGATGACTCCAAAAGTGATGAGTGCAGTCCACCAGTTGATGATGAACATGACTGCCAGGCAGATGAGAGCTCCAAGTAGACTGCACCATTTGTTGTAGAAACGGAATGCGGGGCGCCAGCCTGAGGTACAGAGAAAAGAGGACAGGGTGGGTAAGTGAGTGAGTGAGTGAATGAGTGTGTTACGCCACAATGAGCAATATTCCAGCTGTATGGCACAGGTTTGTAAATAATCGAGTCTAAATCAGACAATAAGTCCGGACTCGTCAACAGCATGAGCATGGATCTACTCAACTGTTGCCTCTTACATCAAGCTAGGTTTACTAAACATCAGTTTTAGCCCTGATCTTCAGAAACTAGGTAGGTGACTGAGTGGAGAGAGCATAGAGAAGGAGAGAAAAAGAAATATTTCTAATAACTACATACAAAAAAAATCATTTCTTGTCGTGGATCTCTTACCTGGAGAACGGGCAAGTGAGGCATCGAAGCAGGAATAGTTGATCAGTGTGTAAGACATAAGAAAGAAATTGGATATCACAGGGGCTATGGCATTTAAGTCACCTGAAACAAAAACATGAAGATGTGTCAAATATTCTGGAAATCAGAAGTTGTGGCGGCCGAGTGGGTTAGGCAGCTGACTGCTGGTGAATAGGTGCCTGCCTCAGAGGGGTTCAGCTCTTGGATGGGACCCACCTCAAAAACAGTACCAGAATTTGTACTTTACTACGAAAGAGTAATCCCAAATATATAATATGTTGAGCAAAGGCACTCTGTAACGCCAACAGTTGATCCATCAATCACAAATTTAATGAAGTGTGGCCTTACTAAGATCTGACATGAGTTGGAACTTCTGACTCATATGCAGGTTAAAAATAGAAAACATGGTGTACTTACAATCTTATCACAATGTAAATTGCTAAGTACTTACCGATAAAGACAAATCCTAAACCTATAAAATAAGCCAGCAGATAGGCACGCCTTGGGCCATCATCAATCCCATAGCCTTTAGCAAAAAAGTGTATTTTAGGGAAGATTTCATCTTTGCAAACAGCCTGAAAGACAAATATTTTTGCATGAACAAATCATTAGTCAGTCCTGCCCTTTATAATAAAGAGGTAAATCAAAAGAACTGCGCAGCAAAATAGACATTAAACAGGTTTAATTTTGGAAGACTTAGTATGTTAGGAAAAGCAAGTTTGTGCATGCTATTTAGTGATTACACACACACAGTAATAAGAGAACAATGTCCAACAACCCTAGCACAGCAGTCAGTTTGATTTCAGTTTTATCACAGTGGCCTGTGCATTATCAACAATGGAAACACCTTTCATGTGAGCACAACAAACTCATATTCAACACATGTGATATCATTATTATCAGCTGGGTCTTTACACTATGACTGCAGTAGACTTGAGCCTTGTTTTATCCATATTATAATGCTGATAGAATTATTGTAAATCCAGCAAAATCCTTGCTGACATTTGGCATTAGAAGGACATACCTGGAAGACTTTAGGGGCGGAAACAAGACTGGCTAATGCCGAGGATAGTGTGGCAGAGAAGATTCCAGCTGTGATAAGTGGACCAAAGCCTGAAATCATCTCCATGGCCTGCAACAAGTCAACATTCAGTTTATGGGTTTGTTCAAATGTGAGAGTAAATACTAAGTAAAAAAGAATAGATGACATACATTATTTCAAACATTTGTACAGGTAACTCTGTATCAGTGATCACTGGTCTAACATGGAGGAACTTTGATTATTATTTTCACATTATTGCAGTGGAAAAATACTTTCAATTTAGAAGAATAAGAACTCACAACAGAGATCAAATCTGAACAACACAGTGACATTTTTCACTCGGTATGGAACTCCTGCTGCATATCAAGTTATAGACGGACAATGGCTAATCAATATTCTCTCACAAAATGCTGATGAAAAATAAATATTTCAATACAAATGTCATAAGTAAGCAGCCATGTCTGATTTACATACTTAGTTCCATCAATACTTAGTTTCATGTATAGTCCAAATTATGGAACAATTTCCATTACTGACAAGCAATGAAAAATCTAAATGTAAGATCATTTTACAGAAATATGCTCCAGCAACATCTCACATGGCATGCTACTCCTAAGCTTACAAACCTGATAATCATTCATCAGCCCATAAGCACACAAGCCATTTTTGGCTAGAGAGCAGTTTTGTATCACATCCTCTGTATATACAATAGTTGATGAAGTGTTTGGGGCTTTCTGCGCCGCCGACATCACCACAGATGCCACCGTTGTTGTGACATTTGAAAGTTTGACAACAGTGGTTGCACCCACTGCCACATTGAGGGGTCCAACAGCATCCCGCAGCATACAGCTCCCCAGGGTCCAGGCCACGCCCAGATACACAATGGTGGAGATGAGGATGGACAATAGAGTTCCTTTCGGGATCGCTGTCTGGGCGTCCTGACAACATGAAACAAGTCTCTCAGATGTGTTGATGAGAAAACTTATAGAGAACATTCATAACAAGTCTATTCCTGGCTAGATATCCTGCTCAAAGTTTTAATTCTGATCATTACTACCCCAGATAACCCAAGCTGGGTGAAGAGAGGCAATTTTTTCAACAAACTCACTTGCCTAAGGTGAGACCACATGTAACATATGCTTTGTTGTGGGGCAGAACTGAAGTCAAACATGGTCACCCATCCAAGGACTCATACCATCCCTTACATTTCACACATGGGTCATGCATAATATACAAAAACACAACAAACTAAGGAAGCTCAGCCACATAACTTACAAAAAACTTACTGTCAATATCCCCAAATAAGATTAGGTCAGACAAAATCCTGTGGAAATTAATATACTGTAATTGTGATTACACAATGCCACTTAGAAAGTGGTCAAATGCAACATATGAGGGGATGTCAATAAGTTTTGAGCCTTGCATAGGAAAACACAAAATATTGGTATGAACCACATTTAATTTTTCAACATAGTCCCCTTGTGAGTCAAGACACTTGTTCCATCTTTTCTGCCAGACACTGATGCCATCTCTGTAGAAGGCGCCATTTTGGTCCTCAAACCAAGCCTCAGTAGCAGCAATAAGCTCATTATCATCCTGAAATCTACAACCACGCAAGTGTTTCTTGAGATTTGGGAACAGATGGTAATCACTTGGTGCCAGGTCTGGAGAGTAGGGGGGACGAGGCAAGATTTCGTACCCGCATTCCTGGACAGCAGTGGCTGGAACGCGAGAGGTGTGTACTGGAGCATTGTCTTGATGTAGAAGAATACCACGTCTGATCTTGCCCCAGCGCTTCTCCTTGATTGACTATCGCACTTGCCTCAACAAGTTAGCGTAATATTCCCCATTCATTGTTTCATCACAGGTTACTAGCCTAAAGTGAAAATCTTCTGGATTCTTGTTGTATCTGGTCAGCATGGAGTTACTTGTGGTGACCCTTGTTTGCTTCATTTCATCTGTAAGCATTCTTGGCACCCATCTTGCGCACACCTTAGACATGACGAGATGCTCATGAAGAACTGTCTCGATGGATCCGTGTGAAATGCCTGTGGTCTCCTCTAACTCATGGAGTGTGATTCCACGATTTTCCAGCACAAGTCTATGCACTCTGTCAATGTTTTCCTGACTAGTGCTTGTTGTTGGGCGACCTGGACAGGGGTCATCTTCAAGACTCTCTCCACCATGCTTAAATTCATTGACCCATTGTTTGATGGTAGCATATGAAGGGGAAGACTTCCCATAAACTGCTGAAAGCCTTTCTTCAGTGTTCTTCACCGAGTTTCCATCAAGAACTAAAAACTTGATTACCGCTCTATACTCAATTTTATTCATTTTCACTGCCGTGAGTGGGGGTCTCTTTCTGTCAGTGTGAGCTGTTCAATAACTTCTGAGAGTAGGATACCAAAACTTAAATATCACATCAGCTACACCCCAAGGTTCAATGTCGTACCATAGGCTGTGACACCTGGGTATGAAAAATGCTCAAGGCTCAAAACTTATTGACATCCCCTCGTATGTCATATTTGGGATTTGGGGCTGTGAAAGATTTGGTGGCTGAATGGGCTAGGCGGTTGACTTAGTGTGCTGGCAATTAGGTGCCTGACTCTGAGGGTGCGGGTTCAAATCTCAGATGGGACTCAACCAAAAAAGTACTAGAATTTGTACTTTACTAAGAAAGTCAAATCCCAAATATGACATATGTTAATATACTGTAATTCTAAAAAATAGTACTGCCTATAGTATGCAACAAAACGTTATTATCAAAATCACTTACACGTGACACAAATATCAAAATTATCATTAGTAACATAACAGTATAACTTCTATATCAAGGAATAAAATTTGTGATTTGTTTCAACCAGATTTTCTTGATGCCTAAAAATCTCAAATGTATGTCCCTTACCTAAAGTAAATAAGTTGAGGTTTTTCAGCAGTTCCTAAATAACACAATTCCTGAAAGCAGATAACATGTTTCGGAAAGTACTATGTTTTGTACGAACCTTGAGATCCCCTGAGATGTTGGCTCCAGCAAGGATGCCAGTGGCCGCAGGGAAGAATACAGAAAACACAGAAAAAAACTCCTCCCCCTCCCTAAACGCTGGCAGCATGTTCTCAATAAACAGATCACCTGAAAAGAAAGCAGTGTAACTTTTATTCAAAGGCTTTTGAGTGAGTTAGTGAGTGAGTTTAGTTTTACGCAACACTGAGCAATATTACAGCTATATGGTGGCGGTCTGTAAATAATCGAGTCTGGACCAGACAATCCAGTGATCAACAACATGAGCATCGATCTGCACAATAGGGAACCGATGACATGTGTCAACCAAGTCAGCGAGTCTGACCACGATCCCGTTAGTCACCTCTTACGACAAGCACTAAAGGTTTCTGAACATACTCCAGTGTCAAAAAGAGTTTCCAGAAAGCCGTTACAACCAGACTGTTTTTACATGCATGTTAGAACAGGAAAGGACAATTCAATGCTGTTTGAGAACCTCTATGACATTATTCCATGGATATATGCTGGAATTGTTACGAGCATCAAGGATTTAGATTCTTCGAAATTTTATATATTTGTTTAGTACTGTATCTAACTGGATACTTAACACATGTTTACTGACAGTGATTCAACTTACTGCTAAATCCCACAAACCCCTTCACTTTCTTGGCTTCTGTGGGAGGAATGACACAACCAACAAGAAAATTTACTAGTCCGATCACCAAGACAGCTAATAGTATCAGCTGGGCCTAGAAACAAACAAAATCAATTCACATAAATTCAATACAGTGAGGGAGGGAGGGAGGTAGGTAGGTAGGTAGGTAGGTAGGTAGGTAGGTAGGTCAGTAGGTCGGTCGGTCGGTCGGTCGGTCGGTCGGTCGGTTTTACACCACTTTTAGCAATATCACAGCAGGGGAAACATACTAATCTATTACACGCTTTTGAACTGACGATAGGGAGTATGTTGTCTGGACTGCAGATTCAGCAATACTGCAGCTGGATTAGAGCAGCCACATGAAAGCTGACAGAGATCAACACACATTTCAACCACCAATCCCCAGTTCATTGGCCTCAGATCTTATGACTTCATTTTTTCCATTCAAGGATACATGCTGGAAACTGTACAATAACAGAAATTAATGTTTATTCAACACGTGAAAACTCAAGAAACCTCTTCATGAGAAAACAAATGGGTACAACTTTGTAAAGCCCATTTCTGGTGTCCCTTGCCGTGATATTGCTGGAATATTGCTAAAAATGTCATAAAACCATACCCACTCATTCACTAAAGTCACAGAGCAACATAAAAAATACACAGGACTGCCTTTGGTCTTCTTCTTGTTGTGTACTACAGTCAACTATATTCCGGTCACATGAAGACAATGAAATAATTCAATGACTGACATTTTGAGCAATGACCCATTCTGTCATGGTATGAGGTCTATCCACCATGTTCAGTATGGGTTGCTTCATTTTAAATCCCTATTGTGCTGCTGACTTAAAAACCCCACACAAACAACAAAAAACTGTAGGCTTTAATACTCACCCTTGCTTCCCAGTCCATACCAATAATTGCAATGGCTAGGAGCAGAGATATTGTGATGAACCCAATTATTCGGATATCATTGGTTTCATCTACCATCAAGGCATCATTGTTCTGCAAACAAAATTTATATTGAATGGTAAATTTGTCATTTACAAAAATGAAAATATTTATCATGTTACTGATGATCATAAACCTAATAAAATGTACAAACAACATTTGTTAACTATTATCTTAAATACACTGAATATGTATGCTTGCCCAACCAAATGCAATAGTTAAAGAAATATACACATGTAGTATGCTTTAATCCAAGCACAATCTTATCAATTTACATGTTAAATGAACAAAGATTCTCACCTTCAATAAATCTCTGACAGTTTCTGCAAAACCCACAACATACATTGCAATAGCAACAGCATTGGCTACTGAAAAGATGAGCCCAATAGCACCACCAAACTCTGCTCCCAAACTACGGGATATCATATAATATGCACCACCTGAAAGAAAAGTTGGCATTGTACTCCTGGCGTCACCAATATATTACTATAAACATGATTTTTTTTAATGGACTGCCAGAACAAAACTTGCAGTTGCTTTGTTTAAAGAAGAAATTTCAACATGTCCAAGTAACATATGGCACATGTCATCTGGACAAGATGAAATTTTTTCATTTATACAACCAATGGCTATCTTTCGGCACAATTAAGTTATGATCATGTTTCTAACACAATATTCCAACCACAGATTTATAGTGAGTGAGTTAGGTTAAACCCACATTTTTCCAGAACGATCAGTCTCACGGATGTGCAAAGAAAGACCAGAGTGATATTGGTCACATTGGCCACTCTGATGGAACCCATGAGCACAAGCATCATGACGACTAGTCTTGGGAAACAGAAACTAAATATATTATCGATTATCAGAGGAGTTGTAGTGAACAATCACAAGGCTTTTTTCCCAGATTTCTTTTTCCAATTGATTTTTCTTATAACTAATACTATCATGCAATAGATGTAAAATGTATTCACAGACAGGTTTCACTAATATTTACTGTAGTGAAAATGAAACTATAAATACAATGCGCATAGCTTTATGTTGTTGAGTGCATATTTGTTTGTGAATATTTGTCAAATTTAAAGGTTAGTTTACATTATTCAAGTGTGTTACACTAAAACAATAATATTCTGATTAATCAAAAGTCTTTTGTACAATCGATAATTATTTTGAATCCTTCTTTTAATCGGTTTTTGATAAGCACTGATCACTAGGAACCAATTCTACAGGAAGGATGCAAGCAGGGTGTACTCTGAGTTTTATCATGAGTTTGTTCAAGTATACCTTAGTGAAACTATCTTGTACCAGTTTAATTTCAGCCAAATCCCATTGAATTGCATTCTACTGTAACCAATGAGTGAGTGAGTGAGTGAGGTTAGTTTTACGTCGCACTTAGCAATATTCCAGCTATATGGCGACGGTCTGTAAATAATCGAGTCTGGACCAGACAATCCAGTGATCAACAACATGAGCATCGATCTGCGCAATTGGGAACCGATGACATGTGTCAACCAAGTCAGCTAGTCTGACCACCCGATCCCGTTAGTCGCCTCTTACGACAAGCATAGTCACCTTTTATGGCAAGCATGGGTTGCTGAAGGCCTATTCTACCCCGGGACCTTCACGGGTCCTGTAACCAATATTAACAATGCCCAATAATATAAGGTGGCATAATGCCCTGCCGCAAATTATCAAATCAGACCTAAAAAGTAATGAAAGTGAAGGTTGTAGTTTAACATGAAGTTAAATGTCAACATAAATATGACCAGTCAACCTCTCTTGACATCTCTGCAGCTGTTCAAACACACACATATTTTCAAGACTCACTTTGACCTTGACCCGAATGTCATGGTGTATGAAATATGGTGAAATAGAATAAAGACATTGCCTTTCAAAAAAACAGTCTACGAAGAAATACAGTTAATCTTCTTGATGTATCTTGAAGACAATGCTAACATGCAGGCTAGCATGCTTCAAAGTGTCAAAGGCCTTGAAAAAGGTTACCCAAATCAACTGGGCCTTTCACTTTCCCTAGATAAAGCTTGGTATCAAATCGGACAGAAATGTTTGGAAGAGTGGCAGAGTTGGTACTAGTTTTAGGTCAAGAGGTACACAGTTCGAAATGGTAGCAGCTGCATACAATGATTACATGTAATTCAATCCGATAAAATTTCAACTTTTAGTACTGGTTAAAACAAGAATGCCTTGAAATGAATGGTTCATTTAAAACACTGATAACTGATCTATCACCTGACATTTGAAGAATCTAAAGACAAAAATGAAATATATCAGGTAATATCAAGTTTCACAGTTCTGATTGAAATACTTGGAGAATTTCCTGATAACATCCAAAATGAATAATCTTTGAAATACTAGACAGGAATTGTAAATACATTCCATTCTACCCAATAAAGAGCATATGTGTAATCTGATAAAAGCTCATGACTTTTGGCAATGTGAAAATTAGTTTTGAATTAGTAAAATGACTTTATGAACCCTTGGAAGCATATTTGGTTTATTGACAATTTGGTTTCACTATACAGAAGGAAGGGCTTAATTTGGAATGGTATGCGCAAAATAGGAACTAACATGTTTGGTAAGGGCGTTGTAATGATGTGGGCTGCCATCACCCATACTGGAGCAATTTAACGGCAGAATGTTACACAGATAAAATTCCTTAGCCACATGGCCTTCCCATTACACAAGAACTAAATGTCATTTATCCACACAACATTCGAGTATTGTAATGGTCCTCAAGGTCTCCAGATCTAGACCCCACTGACCATTTATGGGATGCTCTTTAGAAACAGTTGCAACCATGTCAGCCACAGCCACAGAACCTCCAAGTGCTGGCACACATAATAGAGGAAGAACATTCTCTAGATCACAATTCATAAGTTGACTGGTTCCTTGGACAGACAATTCCAATCGATTCCGGAATCTCAGGGGGGCAATATAAGATAATGACAGTAGCTGACTTTCACTCTGACATTCAACCGTTTCATATGTGAACCTCGGTCAGTGACAATGACTTGTGACAAATCTGAACAATATATTATGATATCTTGATTATTTATAATATAAAGGTAAATACATCTTAAAAACACTTTGTTTCTTTTTTCAGCTGAATACATTCAGTTAATTGGGAAAATGCTGAACAAACTTGTCTTTAAAAGCAAAATGTCACAGTTGTGATGACTGTGTCAAGTGTTCAAAGACTGATATTGTGGACAAATCAGAGAGAAATTTGAATTCTTTTTACATTCATGCAGCACAAAATAATAAGCTGCACAAGTTCATGCTTCATCTGGTTAATTTCAGCTAGACATTGATACATACGCTTTTTATCTGATTAGAAACCTTCATGTCCCTACAAGCATAGCTTATATTTAATCAAATAAACCGATTCACATCATAGTCATGTGAATGCAAAATCAACATTTCTATGCAAAACACATAGTATCATGCAGCCAGTGCTTAAGCTGGTGTATCAAAAAGACAATATAATATATATAGTGTTGGTATAGTATAAAGACAATTTTATTTGACCTTGTGATCACTTTTAATGATCTACTGACATCCTAACCCAACTCAGAAGAAACGAAAATGCACAGCATTAGCTGTTCCATCTCTCCTACAGGTCAATCACTTAATGTAATAAGGTGAGTCTGGTTAAGTCTGCAAATAGGATGTCTTCATTAATACATTTTGGTAATTCATTCATGAAAAAAATCAAGTAAACAAAAAAGGGTGTGAAGATATGCACATTTTCCTGAAGTCAAAATCTTCACAGATCTGCTCATCTCAATGTTATTTAAACTATCACAGTTTAAAACTATCACGTCCAATAGCATCAGTTTATCAGTTCAAACCACAAAGACTACAATTAAAACCAGTTTCATGAGATCAAATACCCAAATATGTGCACACACAAATTTCCAAGTTTACCTTCTAAATACTTCATTATCATGTGGAAGCAAGAGTCATCAAGGGGATTAATCCCCCTGGCCCCAATAAAGTCAAAAGAACAAATCATCTGATTGTTACTGCAAGTCCAGTTACATTGATCTAGCCAACTTGAGAGTATTCCCACCTTAACTGTCTGTATGTATTGAAGAGAAGTAATTGAGCTATCAAAAATTGGGAATTGGGATTCTGACCTTTGAGTTGTCAGGTCCATTTCAGCCAAATGTGTGTAAGTGAGTGTGACACAAGAACTGAAATTCTACCAAAAATTAGGAGCTTCAGTTAAAAATTTGTATCCAATAGACCAGTTATTCAGCAACACATCCCTGTAAGCTGAGTCAAATTTGTTGTCATGAAACCGAAAACAGTATCTAAATAGTCCGTGAGGGCAAAGTGAACCACTGGACATGCTGGTCTTTGTGTGCACAAAGATGAACAGGCAATTAAAATTTCATCAGAAATAACTAAAGATATTAATCCTTTCACTGTGGATAGCCATGATCTGTCATAATCAATATGATTCACTCAATCAATAGAGCGTTCAACGATGAAGCTGGTTCATCACTTAGCTCTTGCCTTCAGACAAAAGACAATGCTCCTAACCACAACACCGAACCTGTCAAAAGACCATATTGTCCTACATGAACTCTAGATATTAATAATCTCTTATAATAGCATTTTGAAAGACAATATTCATAAATGAGAGTCACATCTTGCAGTAAAGCGTACCTGTAAAAAGTGACTTCATATTTTATACTACACAGAACACATCACCATGAATAACTCAATACTTCCCTAAACTGTTTTGCATAATGGCAGCATAAATATTTCAAGGTTTCACGGCGGGTCAGCACCTACAGATTCCAGCTACAGAATGGATATCTACAATGGATGTCTCAGAGGAATAGCTGTTTTTCTGTTCTTTGAACAGTTGCACGAATTTGGTTACACAAATTCATCTCATAAATATATAAGGTGACTTGAGAAGGAAATTCTGTCCCATGAACTTCAAACAACAGCACTCTGGCCAAATCAGAGTTAATAGGTGTAGCTAACTGATCCAAAGATATTTTTAATTATCTATGTCACCTAGTGTACTGGTGTGCGTTACTCTGATATTATGTGCTGAACTGTTCAATATTTGATCATCTTTTTTTCTCTACCCTCATAGACATATCTATATGTCTCAAATAAGTCAATGTATTATTTTTATTATTTATTAAGTCAAATTTATTACTTGGTCCCGAGCAGATCAACACGAGACTTGACTGTATATACACTGAACATTGATGTGGATGATATAGAGCAACAAATACAGAAAGAAATATACAAACTCATATGCATTATCTTTTGCCTAAGTGGTCTCATACAAACTGACAAGTAGAAATATGCCATGTTTATTGATGAGTGTCCAAATAACAGTTAACATTTTTAATGTCCTAAATGAACATCCAGGCAATGTCACTGTCCAATCAGAGTGAAACAGCTCGTCTGAGACTACTGTGGATTACAACTGCACCTTACATGCTGTAAGGGATACTGGTGTAGCCTATTGGTCAAAGCCTAGTTTATCTTAACCAAAGACCCGGGTTTGAATCCTGAAAGGGGTACAATGTGTGAAGCCCATTTCTGGTGTTGTCTCTTTCTCCACAAGGTATTGTTGGAATATTGCTAACAACGGCATAAAATCATACTCACTCATTCACTATATACAGTAAAGAGTCATATCCCTTCGACACCTTCTACAAATCATGACCAAAGCTAAAGACTGCACAGATAGTCAGACTATTTCTGTATCCTAGTTACACATGTTAGAGGACTTCGAAGATTATAATCTACACAGTATTTGAACTATATGCAATATCTTCTTCACCTGAAACCTTAGTCTTCAACATTATGCAAAGAACAGAAGAGCCTTACAAGAACAAAAAGGTTTCACCATTTCAGTGGTGACAGGTAACAACATAAAAGTTCCTCAGTTACTTTCATGAACTTATAAGCAAATATTTGAGGAAATATCCGCAAATAGTTTGATTTATCCCATGGGGGAAAACTCTTGATACAGTAACAAAACACTACAGACAAGTAACAGTACTAGAATCTAAGCAGTGTTCACGCATCCTTGTAGTTGTAAACAGATCTTGTATAGCGTAAAATTAGGAATCAAAGTCCTATTACAGATCAAGGGGGTCCATAAATTACTGGTATATGGACAGAGGAGTCTCTTTGATATTGAAATAATAATACACCTTAACATTGCACACTTAGTTCTGATACTTTTGACTCATGGGCAATGACAGGGTCAACTTGACATCATGTTGCTGCTACACTGGAGACATGATTTGGACAAGCATACAAGCAATCAAACTAAAGAATCATGTTTTGAGGTTTTTGCCATCTATTAATTTAATATGCAAATCTTAAAGACATAACAAGTTATTCACTATCTAGTGAAAGGTCATTGTATGATAATGACACCAAACACCACTAGGAGAAGATAATTCTCTATATCGCTCTACTGAGGCTGAGACAATATGGCACCACAGGAACCAGGTGGTGACTTCCAGGGAACTAGGCGCCACCCACACAGCATCACTTGCATCATTATACACTGTTTCCTCAGATTACTACACATCAATAATTTACACTGTAACTTCACCTCATAGCAGTAGAAACTCAATCTGGCACACTACCATACTACTTGCTTAATGAAATTGATTGTGGGCTTCTCTTGGGCTGATCTCGTCTTCCATGAAAATTCTCACTGATAAGAGACACAAAGGTTTTGTTAATTACATTTTTTATGCTTTTTGGGAAATCCTGGTCAAATCATGACACTTCTAGGATGAACTCAGCATCAATATTGAGAAGAACTAGACACTTTCACACTTCACAGAATAAATGGAATTGAGACAATAAAGCACTGGGATGTGACTCAAGGCACACAATAGGTTCTGAGAGGAATATCTTTCATGGGATTACGCTACCAGTACTGGAGAGAAGAGGATCTATATGCAACTGTCATATAAGCATCTGTGGAACCATCCTGCAATCAGTAATTATTCATAAGGCTAAAAAAACTACTTAATATTAACTAGAACATAAAAGATATTCCTCATCTGTTTCTTTATTCAACAATATTTTTTCCATAAACAATATTTAAAAATTGAGAATACAAATATGTAGACACATCGGAATACGTTTATTACCATGACCATGAAGATGTGACTATAGATACTATGAATTCATTCAGCAAAGGCCATTTGAAGCTGAAAAATGAAAAATCCTCCTTGTCTAATCAATGTTTAATGGACTGGACAAGCCATGACTATTTCTGAACCTATATGATCATCATTTTAACAATAATAATATTAAGAATGCATATTTATATATGTGCGTCCAATCCATCTCGACAGACATGCTCAAGGCGCTACATTTTCCCAGGTTGTCACAAAGCATACTAAAGTTTTACACTTAATAAGAACACGTTATCGACCAACACACAGGAAAGAGTTCTTAACAATTAACAATATTAAGTCGAGTCATTAGAGGCTAAAATTTAAAATGTCCCAATACGGTCTATCCAGTTGAACTACAAACTGGAAGTATGTATGATGTTGACATGGTCTACAAAACAGAGCGGCAAACTGAAAACATTGACAACACAGAGATGACAAACCCAAAGCAGTGTAAACAGAACTTTCAAAGATCAAAATGGCAGTTTGACCATAAAAGTAGTAGTCAACTAAATATTCAAAATAAGGATGGATTCTCAGAAAGGCAACATCACACTAACCAAAATGTATTGTCTATTTCGTAGAATTTCATATTGGCACAATTTGAAGCTAAAATTCATAGCAACTACCATAAAGACATAGAAGCTTGCATCATGGTCCAGATTATAGAGCTACAAATATAAGTGATACACATGAAGGAACAATTTTACATATGTCAGCTTCTGTTTTATTAGGAACACAATCTTTCACAGTAAGAATATACTAGTACATGTTGTGTTCCTCATTATACAGATGCTGACACCAATACATTTCCTTCCTGTACACTGAGGGAATGAGTTTAGTCTTATGCCGCACTCAGCAATATTCTAGCTATGTGGTGGCGGTTCCTCCTGTTAAAAGGCAGACCATAGATACTATATACATAGATACTATAGGTGGAAAAACTAGGAAATCCAGGATCTAATAAATTTGTTTTACAATATTTGACCTGATCAGTTTACCTTCATGGCATGGTTCAGTCATGGGTTTGCTGGTCCAGACTGTCAAGTGATAACTATAATATGGATGACAGCAGCAACAATATAATGGAGCTGTCCACTGTCTGTGTGTCCAGTTTATACTTCAAACCAACAATATCAGTTCATTTCAGTGGGACAAATTTATGGATGACAAATGCTGTTATTCATGTATAAGGACCATAGGATTTCAAAGGATATTCTTCTTGTCCATCATGTGCATGAAAGCTAGGTAGCAGGAAAGTTACATTAAACATGTGAGAAACAACAAAATATATAAGATAACAAGCACTGTCGCTAAGGTGGCATAATACCCCACCGCAAATTATCTAACCAAACGTAGAAAGTAATGAAAGTGAAGGTTGTAGTCAAGAAGTTAAATGTCAATAAACACATGACCAGTGAACCTCTCTTGATATCTTGCTCTGTAGTTGTTCACAAATATTTCCAAGACTCGCTTTGATCTTGATATGAATGTCATAGTGTACGAAATTTGCTAAAATAGTAATTAAGAAATCGCTTATTGAAAAAAATTCAAGAGTATTTTGAAACTCTATGAAGAAAATCCAGTGAATCATTCATGAGATTTCTTGCTAACAATCTTCGCATGAGGTTTAAAACGCTGAAATCTTCAAAGTGCCATCATGTCCTTGAGTATCAAGTGAAGGTCACCAAAATCGACTAGGCCGTGTGCCTTCTCTTAACAAAGCATGGTGCTGCATATGAAGAAAATCCAAAGAACAGTTCTTGAGATATCTCGCTGAAATGGGTAAAACGTTTACGTTTAGTTGTTTTATGCCAATTTTGGCAATATTCCAGCAATATCACGACAGGGGACACAAGAAATGGGCTTAACACATTGTGCCCATGTGGGAAATCAAACCAAGACCTTTGGCTTACACCATTTGAATACCCCACTGCCACAAGAGTAGCTGGAACAAATGCAATTCTTACATCTCCAAATCAGATTTTTATCACCTGCGACTGTTAGTTCCGTTGTGCAGTCAAGAGGTCCACTTTTACTCTACCAGAAATGAACATTGACATGTCTCAATGCAGTTACAAACTTCAGTTATTTCGAAATGTGTAATGTGAGAAAAATGTGATTTCAATGCACTAACAAAATCCTGTTGGCACACGATGTAACACGGAACATGTGTCAATGATCAACAGCCAACAATCCAGTATCGATTCTATCTTTATATCACTTCCAATGCTATCATCAGCTAAATAACATCATCCTCAGTGTAATTACTTTCTGATGGCCCTTGCCTGTGCCCACCTCCCATCTTGAACATTTACTTGTCACTGAAGCTTTTAACACCTTTGGGACAAATCTTGCTATCAATCTTGCCTATACATCTTAGATGTCTCTTTTAACATGAAAACGTATCACTTGAAGCACTGCACACCACATCAGTTTGTACTAGTTGTAGTGCCAATTATCACTCTCTTGGATTCAGGGTATCTGGCCAGTGTCACTGGTATACACTACAGTTTCCATGATATGTAAACTGTTGTGCATACAGTGTACATATACAATAGTTATAGCCAAGATGTTATATGCTGGTGTTATATGCTGGTGTCAATAACGACAAACTGTATATCAGACTGCCTGTCCTTAGAACAGAAAACACATCCATAATTTTCTGACAAGCGTTCAAAGTCACTTACAAGTCTTAACTTGTTAAGCCTGTGTCTCTAAACAATTCACAAATGTGCAAAAGTCATATTCCTTGTTCAACATTAACAAATTCTGAGCCCATTTCTGTAATTATAACAACTCAAATACAACCTTGAAAAAATTTACTGTCAACAACAACAACTGTCTTTCCTCAGGAACTGTCGTTGTACGAGGGGTGTCCCAAAGGTGTTCAGCCTCACTATATTCTTGATGTCCAATGTTAGAAAAGCTTCCATTTTATTTTGAAGGAATCATTAGCAAAGGCATCTGCAGACTTTCACATGTGGTTAATGTGGTTAATGAAATGTTTGTCATCACAACTGGGGTGTAATATTTCTTTAAACACTGCAGAAAGTGAAAAACAATCTGTCATTTGGTACCTTTGAGATGATGCGCCGAGATAATGTGATATAAAATATGTTCAGTACAGTGTGGATGACTTTTCATAATCACCATTCAAAGATTTGGACTGCTTGATTTATATTTAGACAAGGCTTTTTTAAAGGACACCCCCATTTTAATCTTTCAAATTAATCTTTTAATCTTTCAAACATTTTGTCCAGACATTCACGTCGGCACTGTTTACAATATATTGAGAGTGTGACCATTGAGTACTTCGTTTGAACCCTTGGCATCATGCATGAAGAAGTGAAAACATTAGAATAAGTTATGTCCTTTTGATTACATCATCTGAAAGTGGGGGTGGGTAGTGTCTCCAAACCTAGCAGTAGACAGCAGGGTGGGGGAGTCACTTTAACAAGAGACTGTAGTTTCAAAATACATTTTTATGCTCCTTAATATCTACATTTGATTCTAGAGGACTTCTAAAGTCAAACAAAACACAGATCTTGAGGCATGGCAAAAACAATTTGCTTGAGCTTGAGAGATGATATGTAGAGAAATGAAACATAAAAACAGTTTGCATTTTCACAATTGTTCAGGAGAGGTCAACCACTTTTGGGACACCCCTCATACACAAGGAAAGACCAGTGTGCATGATTTGTCTACATTTCAAGGTTGACCATGAATGTGAATTATTTCCAGTGGGTTTGTACAACTATTAAACAACTATTAAACTCTAATTTACTAAACAAGCCTAACAGTTTCATACTGGTGTCAAATCCCTCATCATTGTGAAACTTTTATAATATTAAATCCAAGATTTCAAGTACAAAAAGAACCAGTACAAAAACAGTGGGGAGCCACCAAAAATGCGCTCCACACTTGGGAAATCGAATCCAGCTCTTCGGTGTGATGACAAAACGCTATAAAGTGTAATCACAAGGCCACCTCATCTCCATGCTTAATATAACAATAAACCACTATCAGCTGATCGTATGCCATCTACAAGTGATGTACAAGGAACAGACAAACATGAAGAAAACCAATCATCCGGATTACACAGTGCGAGAAATATGAATCATTAAGTTAATGAGCTGTCTATTTAATCAGGTTTACTTAGTTTCCTTGTCCTTCTGACCTTAACATAGCAAGGAACCAAAAACAGATACAAAAAACAAACAACACAATGGCATGAGCACTTCCTCGGTGTATACAAACAAGAGTCATCAGAAGATGACATATCCCCCCACCCCACCCCCGGCATCCCCATGTTTGAAAAGATATGAAATGGTTTTCGAGTTGTGCTCTGTGACCGAAGCCAGTCCCTCCAAGTCTGAAATGTTTCCATGGAAACCAAGAAAATAATATATCACAAAAACCTTTAAAGCCAAAAGGCACCACTTTGGGGTCTGCAACACATATCCAGAAAGTTTTACTAACAGACATTAAGAAGTTTTTGAGTTCTGCTCTGGAAACGAAACACACCTCTCACTTTTGAGATTAGGTCCAAAACGTTTCCATGGAAACCGAGAAAACAATACATCACAAGATCCTGTACATAGCAAAAGGCGCCACTTCAGCTTCTGACTGATATATCTACCAAGTTTTGCAGAAAAATATTGAACGGTTTTTGAGTTCTGCTCCGGAAATGAAGCCCACCCCACCATAAAACTAACACCAAAATGTTCTGGGAAAAAAACAAGAAAATATAAATGCCAAAAATCTGTAAATAGCAAAAGGCACAACCATAGGCTGAGATTACTATATCTGTCAAGTTTGGTCTAAAAATATTGAACGGTTTCTGAGTTATGCTCCAGAAACAAATGATTACGGATGGATGGGGGACAGACGGACAGACAACAGACGAGGTGTCGACTATATCCCCCCGCATTACATTCCGGGGGGATAAAAATGATATTGATCCCAAATGTTATTTCCTTCAGACAAACACTACTGCTTCTACATGACAATATAAGTATGAATATGTCCATCACATTGATAAAGATGCATATATGCACTGTGCATATAAATGAAAACAAAACACACATACAATAACCATGCCAAATTATACATAGAAATTGTAATGAACCTGTCATACACAGCTTCAAGTTCACAAGCTTACAAATAGTTCCTGATCATGTCAATTCAAATTGAATGCTTCTATACCATTTCTTCATGAATATCAATTCCATGAAGACAGTAAGCTTCATATGAAAAAATGATATTATCATTATAAAAATTGATCCAGTATTCAATAGACAAATTCAGAATAAGCAGGAAAGTTCAATGCTAAACAACTTCCAAACCAGCTGATGGCATCTATGGTGCCCTTTAACAATGCAAGCAATTTCTGCATTGTTGACCTACTATAGTGTCAGAGAACTTGGAATCTTAGGCATACTGTCTATCAACAATATCAACATAATTAGTCATCATCATATGACATTCAAATTAACACAAGTAAAACCAGAAATGGTTCATTAAGCAGTTTGATGAGGTAGGTCACTGTGACCAGACATAACCAGCATATCGGCTTACAAACTACACATAATTATTGCTGGTACGCTTCAGTGAAGGAGGAGCTGTGGCATAACAATCATTTTTTTGTTTTCCTGAATTAATGTCAAGAACAGAATTTCATGCATGTAACAATATGGAAGTAAAATCCATAGGAACATTGGTTGTAGATCTTCATCGTATTGGTAAACATGTTAATATAAGGGTACAGAACTTAGATACTAGTGATTATACAGGCAATTAAAATAATCTTGGTAGGTTTGTCATCCAAAAATGTGCTAAAGATTATTTTCAAATGATACAGAAGAATATCCAATCAGAACTTGAGAAAGTCATGGAAACGTCTAAAAGCCATTGCCTCCAGTAAGATCAATGGGTAAATATGACATTCAAACTCATGACCAGCAGATCCTACAAGGGGAGTACCTCTGAACAACTGAACATACAAAAACCATTCATTTCCCACACATGACTATACCAAGAACCTGTATCTGCTTCTGTGGTGTGACTGTGAAATATGTAGCACAGTGTAAAATATAATTTTTATGTGCAACTTTGAGGAAGTCAAGTATTTTATGATCATTATCATTATCACAAGGTATGTACTGTCATGCGCTGCATCTGAATTTCAACCTTGGTAAGTCCATATGGTTCATAGCAATATGGTTTTACTTAACACAAGCTGTCAGGAAAGGACCCAGTCTTGTACACAATGTCACCTTGTCAGCAATGAACCCACTTAACAGAAATATTTCATGATTACAAAATACCATACAAAACATATAAACAACACATTTTGGTAGTAATATATAAACTTAATGATAGTCACAAACAGTAACCAAGGTAACAGCAACACATACGGAAAGAAACTTTATTGGTGAAATAATGTGTTTACTTAACATCTGGCAAACATATGCATATTTATCACAACAACAAATACTTATTGTGGGTCAAATCTTTGCTAATGTGAAAACCATGTCCCAACTATTTGGCAAGGTGAGGGAACACAAACCGGTTCACATCCTACAATGACTTATAGATTTTTGCTGAGACAGAAGGGCCTGCTCTGAACAATCTGTGTAGGTCAATGAGCAGCTGAGTAACCTCAACACAATAAAAGTCAACTGTCCTTGGAGCTTGGCTAGCTTCACAATTACAACCGAAACTGATCATAGTGAGACTCTACAATTCTTGGATAATGACCATATCAGTCTTTCACTGGAGCAAATAGGATTTGTCTTCCAATATCAGTGACCAACTAATGAGCTCACTCCATTCCTTGCTGGCAATTTCACTGTCAGAAGAATCAAGGTCTCTTTGACCTCTACCTTCAGCAGGTTGTTCCCATAAGGAATTTTTTTCAAGAAATAAATAAATTCATCTCATGTTGGCAATTCCAAACATATTGTCCATTAAAACTCAGTCCAATCAATCTTAAGCTGTTTTTGTATCATATGGAGAGGAAACATATATGCCCTCTTTCATCTGTTGCTTTTCATGAAATGCTGCACTTCCTTGTAATAATTAAACTGACACTTATAACACAAGGAAATGAGTGAATATCATGCACTTAGGAAAAACATCCTGGTTACAAACAAAGCTCCAGCCAGTTCATCGGATTTTCCTTAGTGTACTGCCTATGCATGCCTTTAGTATAGTGTACAAAATATGTATAATTTTTAAAGAAGATCAAAGCATTTATGATAAATACACGAATAAGAAAGCATCCAGCAAGCCAATATATCCTTGAGTAAGACTATCTACTATATTACTTTAGAGGTCAAATATCTTTCATTCATACCAAAGATTCCAAACAGATCAGACAGTGCCAGTCTATATTCGGTTTCTGTTAACACCTAATAGGGGAGAGTAAGCAAACCCCACCTGATGCTTTAGCAATCAACAAGATTTTTTTTAAAAATCTGAAATTTCATGTTACCGTATACTACCGTGTATAAGCCGAATTTTGAGGACCCCAAAAAGCTGTCTGTAGAAGGGGGTTTCACAAAAATATTTTTCTGGCCGTCAGTGCTCTGTCAGGACAATTAGCGGTACACCTGCTAGAAAATTCACTTTGTCATAAATGATCAATAAAATACAAATTGAGTTATACAGTTTTCATTATTTCAAATTATTTTGCCCTTATCCATTATTAAGTTTCGTACTTACCTATTTACACACAGTAATAATTAAACAAAAATTACATCCTGTCCTTTGCCATTTGCAAAATGACATGCCCATCCGATCAGCTGTTCCCTGTGACATCACATGCGGTGATTGCTTCCTGTTGTTTTGTAATGCCACACAAAAGATATGCAAGTACCCTTCTCCCTTTTACATTTTCATTTTTATGTAATCGGAAAATTACTATTAAAAGATTTCTCAAATAATATCTATGGTTGTCTGTTTCCCGATATCAGTGGCTTTCTGCTGTGTAACTGAAGAAGCATGTGTACGAGAATGTTCTTCAATAAAATTGGGAAAAATAGTTTGTAAGTCTAATTCTGTCAATTTGACGTATTATTGTGGATAAACAAAGGAAAAACAAAGATTTTTAAAATAATGGTCAATATAATCTTTATTAGATATTATTCTCACTTCGCATACTTACATTTTACATCCAAGACTGTAACTGCCAGATGTCTGATGCTGGGGGATCGGCTTACGCACGAAACATACCATTTTGACACTGATTCTAGGGGTCAAGTTAGGGGGTTGGCTTATACACGGTAATATACGGTAATGTTAACAGTGCAAAGAGCTTTTTCATTTTCCATTAGACCTTCCTTAACAACAGTGACGCATGTGGACGAAGTTCCACATGTTCATAAAATTCATTATGTGAACAAAATTAACAACTTTTGTTTCTTTTTTGTCCAAAAAGACCATGTGGTGTAACTGTAACGAGTTCCAAAGTAATATGGTGCTGAGATAGTAATACGATCCCTATCAGAAGTCATAAATTCTGATCGATGACTGAATGAATGAATGACTGAGTTGGGTTTTTACACCACTTTAAGCAATATTCCAGCAATATCACAGAGGGGAACACCATGAATGGGCTTCATCTGATCAATGAATTTACTTGCATGCATCAGAATCGCTATCAATGACACACAAGGTAACCCTTGTTTAAACCATGAACTGAGGAGTCTCATTGGTCAATGTTGTCTTGATGTAGAATGCTTCATGTGTCTTGTTTAATGCAAAGAGCAATTATGATCGAAGTAGACACGAACACCATTGTCAACCTAACAGTGACTACCACCAGGTGATGAGAGTTAATCAAGCGACAAGACTCAACTTTTCAGTTCGCTTTCAAACAGTTTGTTTATGAATTAATCTTTATTGTACACTGGCTTCAGGACTTATGCTATTTTGTTCTTACGTTCCACATCACGTCATCTTGTTACTTATTAGATATTACCAGTCGTTGTTGCTGTTAATCTGCTGCTGGTCACTACACACTTTGCATATACCCTTTTCATCACTTGAAGTTGTAATCCTTAAAGTTATATGCTTTGTTTCTTAGTCCCCAATATCAAACAATGATGATGGAGCTCTTAAAATTTATGTGATTGCATGATGAAGACATTTTCCATCTTCAGAGTGGAAAAGAGTCATGTAAGATCATGCTAAAAAAATCTGTCTCTATCATGAATATGTCTAAAAGTGTCCATCACATACCTCCCTTTACTTCTCCATTTGTACAAATGGCCGACATGGACAGTGCAGTAAGTGTCGTGACAACAGCAGACAGGAGGATGATGACAGCAGTTAGTCCCATGCCAGCCTGCCCTACCACCCACGACAGGCGGATGAACAGCATCACACCCCAGATATTTAGCAGACATCGTACCTGGACACACACAAGAAATCAATGTTCATGCCACAATGGTGAAGAAAACTATAACAATAGTGAGTGAGTGAGTTTGTTTTTACGCCGCATTCAGCAATATTCCAGCTATATAGCTGTGGTGTGCAAAACATCCGGTCTGGACCAGACAATCCAGTGATCAACAGCATGAGCACTGATCTGCACAACTAGGAACAGATGACATGTATTAACCATCCCATTAGTCGCCTCTTACGACAAGAATAGTCGTCTTTTATGACAAGCATGGGTTTCTGAAGGCCTATTCTAACCCGGACCTTCACGGGTCCGATTAGAAGGACAGGGACCTTTTATCTTAAGTCAATAAAGCATGCATTATGTTTTTGTTTATTAATACACTGGTCAAATCACCGAACAGAAAATGGGTATCCAGTGGGATAAGTCTTGTGACAATAACCTTCTACAGTCTAACAGGCAGCTTGGGTTATCTGGGTTAAAAATGTGCTGTGCTTTGATTGGTGCTATGAGTTATGTGGAGTTTGGTGCTATTAAAACTGACATGTTTAATTTATTATGACATAATTATTATGTTTCCTAAACGATTTCAGGAGAATATGATGACAATTTTTCTAATTAAAGTAAGGTAAGTTCACTCACCAAATTACTTTCTCTTGAGACTCGAAATATCAAAACTCTGTATCCAGTATATATAACTATGCATGATGACAATTTTTCTAACTAAAGAAAGGTACAAGGGGTACCCCAAAAGAGGTCAACCACACCTGGACAATTATAAAAATGCAACTGTTCTTATGTTTTATTTTTCTACATATTGTCTGTCAAGCTCAAACAAATTGTTTGCCATGTTCCAGGCTCACGATCCCCATTTTGTTTTACTTTTCATCTTGGTACCCCAAAATGCAAAATCATCAATAAATGCATCACTAACTTCAGGAAACAAAATATGAAAGAAACATTTTGTGTGTTTGAGATAAGCAAAAGTCCTTTAGAATCAAACATAAAAATGCAATTTGAAACTATGATTGCTTTTGTTAAAGTGACCCCCGACCCCCCGATGTCTACTGACAAAGGCCGTTTTGGAGACACTACCCACCCCCACTTTCAGATGATGTAATCAAAACGACATAACTTATTGTAATGTTTTCACTCATTCATGCATGATGCCAAGGGTTCAAACGAAATACTGAATGATCACACGAGTGTCAGCTCTCGATATATTGTAACAGTGCAAACTTGAATGTCAGGACAAAATGTTTTTGAAAGATTATAATGGCCTCATCTAAATATGACTTAAGCAATCCAAATCTTTGAATTGTGATTATGATGTAAAGTCATCCACAATATACTCAACATTTTCATATCACATTATCTGAGCACATGCCATCATCCAAGAGGTACCAAATGACAGATTGTCTTTCACTTTCTGCGATGTCTAAAGAAATATTACACCCAAATGTGTTGTGATGACGAATATCTTGTTAACCACATTAACCACATATGTGAATTCTGCATATGCTTTTGCTAATGATTCAAAACTAAAATGGAAGCTTTTCTAACATTGGACATTGAGAATATAGTGAGACCGACCACTTTTGGGGCACCACTCGTACATACTCTCACCATATTACCTTATCTGGAGATATCAGTTATCAAAAACTGTATCCAGACTAACCTAAATCATACAGTATCAATATCCACAACTCACCAGAACACCTTTGATCCAGCCAAATTTCAAAGCCCCTTGCTGTGGCTTCTTGTCAGTGGTTATCGCCACAGTACTTTCACTGACCAACCTCTCTTCACCGACCAAGAGGGGATCTTTGTGTCTACCCCGAATTTCTTCATCATCCTGCAACATCAAGCAGCTTGATGAAACCTGGTATGTGTGGGTTTTTGATCATTTTATCTTGATGTAAACAAACCATAACCTAATTGATTCCAAACCTGACTTTAGACCATGATGTCATGATTTAAAAAAAATGGTGGCATCCTGTCATGAACATCTGCCTGTCTGAGAATAAATGCTATTTAGGATTGTTTTCATTGAGTCACAAAATCTAAACTACTTTCTACTGATAGTAAAATATGAATTTGCATGACATTACTTATAACATAACTATTTCACTCTTGGAAGCGAGGTGGGTGTCAATATAATACTATTTACAGTATTACTGTCACTTCGACAACAATATCGATTGCTATCAATTGCGAAAGAAATTGCTATGTTGCAAGTGGTGTCTTGCAAAAATTCTTTTGGTTATCAGTCATTTACTACAACTAGTAAGTAGTTTGGATTTTTTAACTTGAGGAAAACAAGTCTAAATAGCATCTTCTATCTTGGAAGGGAATCGAACCACCCGGTTTAATACATACAAGCTTCCACAACGCTTGCTTTGCACTCACAAAAAGCATATTTACCATGAATTGAGGGAACCTGTGGAAATCTATGCATGATGACACCATCATCCGACACCTGGGAGTATTTGACGCCAACCTAACGATTTCTTTGTTGAGAAATCAGCAAATCTATGAGCTTGTTGCACATTTTATATACAACTAACCGAAAATCCTTCCTCACATGATGTCAGTGCAGTGCTTTGGCGACAGAGTTGCGTAAAATGTCCATGGTTTTTTGAGTGGGTGAGAGTGGCTTTCTGGCAACTTTTATATCACTCGGTATTAATTACTGTAAACAGCCAAATTTTTGCGACCGTTTAATTTTCGCAAACTTTGCGTCCGACTTCATGACAGGAGAATAAAAACATGCGATAATACAGATATATCATACACTCTATTCAGGTAAGTCAACAACACAAAAACAATACAGGTGTCATTGCTCATTCACGTGTCACCACCGGGCTAATCTGGGTTAACACGGCTCAATCACGTTCTATTTTCATTGTTCTAGCACCTAATAAAAAAGGATTACTTCTGAAATCAATTACATTAATTTGTTGTTAGATCACTTTGCAAATCTGTTTATTTTATAACTGCTCAAAGGTCATGCACCTGCATGTCGTGTAAAAACATTCAGAGACGCCCCTGTAACAAGATCACCTTGCGAAAATATGAAGGCGCAAAAAGGTTTAGTGACCATCACTCGCAAAAATTTAAAGGCATGGAAATAAGACAATTTACAGTAACCATGCATTTATAAAGAATGACTTTGGTGTTCCGCTTAAAACTGCAATATATGTAATGTTTAACAGAGGACAAAGTCTTTAAAGTGATTAATACGGATAACATCACTGACACACTAACTTAATGTACAAAACATATTTAAAAGAGTACTGATGTAACACTGGGAATATATATTACAGTCGAACCCCAATGTCTCGAACTCGGTTGAGACGAATTCTCGGATGTATCGAACTGACATCTCGGTCCCTGCCGATTTCCTTATATTTATCATTATTTTTACCCTGATGTGTCGAACTAGATGTGTCGAACTCATTTTAGGGTCCCCAAAGGCTCTAACAAGTACAAATTTACCCTTTTGTCTCGAACTGTCAAAGCTGGTTGTTGCAACTGAAAACTTCAGTCGCGCAATCAGAAGTCATCCTCATAAACGTGCTACCTAAAGATCAAAAGTAATGATTAACGGACTCAACAATCAAGTGACATGTTTAACTACGCATCTATACACACATTGTCAGCACACTTAAAAACTGAACTTTACTCAAACAATTAACCATAATTAAGTTGTTACCAGTGACACGTTGATCGCGGACCGACAGGATATCTCTAAACAAACAATGGCGCATGTTGTTGTCATGTGACAGTCTATGTTAGCGGTCATGTGATTTCCTTGAAAATACAAAATGAGAAGTGAGGAAAACGGAGTTGGATTATCTAATGTTTTGATGTTTTGATGTTTTGTTTTTGGTTTAGTATTTAAGGTGTAGGATCAATTTTTTTCACCAGTACGGTTAGTAACATGGCAGAGCAATTCAGCAAAGGACCCGATCAGTCCGGGGGGATAACTGGATTCTGCTGTGATGCCATGCCCGAATGCCAAACAGACTGTAATTTCGGATTTCTTTAAGAGATAAATTCCCCACATGTACACGTATGCACATTCCGATTCCGTTTGTTTGAACTATACAACTTTTTATACTGACTGAAAATGAATTAGTGCTGTCAACTAAATGGGATCGCTTGTGAGTTTGTTAAATTATTCTTGTTCTTATCTTTTTGTATGCACATTTATTTGCCATGACGAATAAAGTGATTGAATTGATTTACATTTGTATATGTTGTAATTTAAAAATCAATACTGCCGTAAACGTTTATTGCAAAGATATATTGTTCGTATGTGTATCCTACTGCAAAATAACGATGTGTTAAGGACCGTGGTCGTGTTGGTTCTTGGTCTTTTCAATGCTGACGGATGTGTTGAACTTTCCCCTTGGACCCGACGAGTTCGACACAACGGGGTTTGACTGTATACGGCAGCTATATGACCCAATATACAACAAGAGTCTGATGTTGCGCAATATACATTACCTTACCTTACACATAAATGTTGCTTTCTGACTGGCTAAGCGCTCTTCTATTATTCAATATGTTCCCTGATTACATGAGGTGAATGCAATGCACCCCAATTTGGTACTTTGTGGTTGTATTTCTTTATCTCAAATAATACTGACGCATGTATTATGTACAGAAATTGCCAAAGGCAAGTGATGGGAGATAACTCTAAATCTGTTTTTTCTTATGTCATCCACAAAATCTAACGATGGCTATGAAAAGATTTGCCTAACATTCCAATAAATAAATTTTGACAAAACTTTAAAATTTAGTCTGAGTAAATACTAAGAAAGAAATTACACCGCTGCAACTTTACTAAAACATTACCCGTGGAAAAAACAGCAAGATGCAACATTCAAATCATTTGATTCACACAGGTTGGCTGAAGAGTACAATCCCATGCTTCAAACAGTTCAAAATTAACACTGAAATGTTCGGTAAGATAAATATGTTGTTCACTGGTCCTTCAGGGACCATGGGCTGAGGTGCCCTCGTGACCAGTCAACAACTGGTCGGATGTGACTATACATACTACATGATATGTCGTGTGTTGTGCTATATATAACATGATATGTCAGATGTGGCACCATGTACCATGGTCTGTATACAACGCAATACATCATGAAACAAGGTTTCATGCAATAAAATAATTACTTACACTTATGGTTCAGTACACCACACCATTTTATTGCTTAAGTGGACACTCATGTCTCCTGTAAATACCCTTACTAATTAGTCATATGGGTTCACAGTTCAGTACGACAAGGTAAAACTCTGTATGACAACAACCTAAAATACTTGTGGCTACCTACTTGTTTTGTGATACATTATTTATCAGACTACATTGATGGGCACTAGATTCATCATAGGAACTTACCATTGGGAAAAACCTCCATCCATTAACCTATCTATCCAATGACATTATATTGGTGTCTACATTCCGTAATGCTATGTGCATCAAATATTCAAATTTCAAAACACCGCCAATACAATTACCAACACACAACCAAATTTCATCCATGCATCAGTGTTGCTACATTATGCTGCTATCAGAGAAATTCATCGTGTTGTTTACAAAGGCTGTATTCCACAAAAACTCAGCTACCAGTCCAGAAACAACAACAACTACATACTGAAACCAGAAATAGAAACCACATACTGAATTATACACAGTACATCATCATTACTGTCAAACGCAAAGGTATTTCTTAAAGCACATCCTCCAATTACATGTATTATATATTCTTCAACAGTCATATTTCACAACCTTACGAGATAATCACAATGTATGGACATAGTTCAAGAAAAACACCTATTCTAATTTCTTTTCCAAATTAAAATTCAGGTGAACTTTTCGGAGACACTCAGAGTTATAGTTGAGAATCAAGCCCTTAAACAACATCTACAAGTAATACACATAAAGGCGAGAATTTATGGATGTCAACTTCTTTATTTTGCGGATCACAACATATCAGAATCCCCTCTATCCTTTCACAATCTTTAGGCAGTTTTGACAATTATTCAATTGTTTGTCCATTTTCCATTACCATTTTAGTTGCATAAAGGTTCCCAAATTAGTCAGCAGATTAAACATATCAGAATGGCACAGCAGAAGTTCATGAAAACCTGTGTTCATTCCATTCCAACTGAAAATATATCACTACATGTGGGGTTTCTTATCAATTTTATTACCAACAAAACCTTTCAGGTAAACAAACTCTGAATGAAATGATCGGATCCTTAATCTATTAAACTGACAAAATTGGTGTGATCGATGAAGCAAGGGTCTGCTGTGGAAGGGCACCATGAACATCACTTTAGTGATTGATTATTCCAGAAATAAGGTTTCAAGAATAAATCATGCAACTTCAAATGTCTTTCTCAAAAGATCACAACATATCAGAATCCCCTTTATTCTTTCACAATCTTTAGGCAGTTTTGACAATTATTCAATTGTTTGTCCATTTTCCATTACCATTTTAGTTGCATAAAGGTTCCCAAATTAGTCAGCAGATTAAACATATCAGAATGGCACAGCAGAAGTTCATGAAAACCTGTGTTCATTCCATTCCAACTGAAAATATATCACTACATGTGGGGTTTCTTATCAATTTTATTACCAACAAAACCTTTCAGGTAAACAGACTCTAAATGAAATGATCGGATCCTTAATCTATTAAACTGACAAAGTTGGTGTGATCGATGAAGCAAGGGTCTGCTGTGGAAGGGCACCATGAACATCACTGTAGTGATTGATTATTCCAGAAATAAGGTTTCAAGAATAAATCATGCAACTTCAAATGTCTTTCTCAAAAAGATCGTTTATCCTCAGGTGCCAACTTCATGCCTAGGTCTAGATACTGTGATTTATACCATGCATGAGACTTGGAACTTGTCTTTTAATTTGTCGCCATTAATAACGAAATTATGCATTAAAATTTCAACTTGTCGATTATGTACAATTGGTCAACTTTGGTCTCTTTTTGACTACCATTTTACATTCATCCTGAAACTGCCAAGTATGTGTACCTTACGACAAAAATCAAAGTCATTACTAGTTGTACTGTTGCACTTCTTCCCTCTATGATCCTGCAGTACATACATGCATGGTGCAGAGGGTAATTAATGACCATATTAGCCTTATATCTTATCAACCACTGAAGAAAGCACTGCAAGACCTTCGCCTGGTTGGTTACTTTATATGTATTTCATAGCTTATTTAGTAGCCATGCTGCATCCAACTTGCTGTCACTGAGCAGGACAACTGATTACCCACATTTGTCATTAACTGATGCATGGGATGTGACCTGTCTACTGCAATACGGGATAGCTAATACAATACACAACAGTATACTCATCATGCTCATCTAATGGTGATCAATATACATATCATCAATCTTACACTTCCATTGGAGACTGGATATAATCATTGCAAACCAGACTAGGTACTTGTTAGACACCACTGTACCAGTATTACTCTTTAAGTCCTAATTCAACTTACACCTACCATTATTACCACATGTAGCAGTTGTACAGTAATATGAAGAATGAACACAAACGTGTCATATAAGCATATTTTGGCACTAAAAATGCTGAACAGTATCACGTTCACTTGTCTCAGACTTAGTATCATAGGAAGAGAAGAATACTGGTGTTACAAAGAGCTATGGACTAGAAATATATCCAGGTTTTGTCAGTATGATCCACACTATACAGACAAAACTAAAACTTACTTTGATATTAGTTACCGAGGAAGTATTTACTTTTCTACACCTCTCTGATTTCTGAACAATAAAACTCTCATCATAACAATGTATATTAAAAATTAAAGACTGTTATTTTCGTCCTTAGTGTGGGGTGATTACATATCAAGTGCAACTATATTTGTTTTGACGTTGATCAGATGACACTTATCACTGCTAACTAAAGCAGGGCATACATATCACAGTAAGGTAGTGAATACAATATCTACTGTCTGCCACTTTAGCAAAAAGTAACAAAGCTCACAATAATCCATACAACTGAACTATTGTGACAGAGCCTGTAATATTAGTTTAGGCTAGTTGACACATGAGTATCTGCCACTAACTGCATGCATCATATCTAATTAGATTTACATTTTACTCTCTAAAGCTAGAACTCAAGCCAGGGGTCATGTAATAAAGACGACAGACATATTTATAAAAATATGGCTTCACTTATATATCCAAATTTATAGTCTTATCACATTAGGGCACTACTGTTGTCTTGTTTCCTGGCCAGCTGATAACATTGTTTGTGGACATGGTTTCTCTGAATGTCAAGTCCTGCTACGGATACTCAAACCAAAACCATGATATGAGAAGAATACTGGACAGTCTATTTTATACTTGTGTGGAAAGAGTTTATGATGCAACATATACCAATTTGAATTATGGGATTGAAGACAAATTCTAACATCATTTACATACTTCAAAGGACAAAGTTCTCCCAAAATACAACCGACAAGAGAGAGTGATAGCTTATATTTATACTAGCCATGTATCAGGTGTCCAAACAGATATAAAATCAATTGAGGCCCAACCCTAGCCGCATGAAGTCTATTGGCTGATAATGAGCCCTATCAAGGTAGTATTATGAGCCATCATAATCTAATGAGGTAGCTGGAATCCAGAATGCCAAGTGGTCTATCTATGACTACCTTGCAGGACGGAAGGAATTCAATGAAGAGATCCACAAGTAGTCAGATAATGGGGTTAGTGTGGAAGCCTAAGCTGGTCAAGTATGTATGTGTGCTGCTGTTGTCTTGCGGGAACGTGCGATATTCTCTGTATCTACATCCTCCCTGTCCTTTTGACTTATTAGTCAGAGCTGGGAGAATTAAGTGACCATGAATCGCCATACATCACTGCGATAATGATGCACCTTTCTACAGAAACTGCATCAAGAATATCACAATACAAAAGTGAACTGACTCCCTTCGGCAGCATGATAACGTGATCAGCCACACTTCTGTAAAGCAGGGAAAGAAATGTTGTTACACTGTTCTAGATATTACAGGAACCAGTGCCTGCAACACTACAACTGATTACTGTCTAACATCTACCGATGGTGTCTGCAACAAGACGGAATTAGTTGTCATTTGTGGAGCAGTTTGCATCACCCTGTCCATTATCTTCTCCTGTCCATTATTGAATCTGAATAACAACCTTACAGTTGAATGTGGAAAGGTGAATTAATGGTGAAAATACATAATGGAACTAACAGGGTTTTACCACACCTTCTGTACTAGTGGGGCACTGGGCTTTCAATAATTGATTTAAATTGAAAATACAGGATATCTGACCATCCAATAAAGCAATGAAAAGATGTATACTGTGGTGAAAGATTAAATAATTACAGTGATAATTGGACATTATTTCCTGTAAATAATCTGGTAACCAAGACAAATATTTTTTCACTTATTTTCTGCATTTATACTTTGTGAGCATGGAGAACATATTTCTGAGTAACGAAACCCTGTTTTGAAGTGTTTTTTCTTTAACATCCGCACTGTTCATTGCAAACAGGATGAGTCTAACTGCTCCTTGTCACTGCCACTGACAAGTCACAACCACAGAAAGTGTTGAAACTTGAACCTCAATTGACAGTTATCACAGTATGTTTTATGACATGTTTCATAATACCAACACACACACACTCACAATATTCCAGCAACACAGCAAATAAACATTTAATGAGCATATGAACTAAAGAGTAGGTCTACCATGAGCTTTAATTGCAATAGCGTGACCATTAATTTACCACACATAAAAAAATGTTCATAAACGTCATGCAGTTTCAAATGTTTAGGAGTGAAAACTCAGACACATGACATTAACACATGATGAATTTTTGTTCAAAATAGGTCATATCTATTCACTGTATGATGACAAACAGCAGAATAGTGAACAAAACTGACCAGCTATAGTGAACTCTTACTTGTGTAGCTTTTCAATTTATCTTCATTATTACAATCTAGAATGTCTGCTCACATATAATTCCAAGATGTTAATCAAAATGAATAAACGACCACAGGTTTCTATATGGACAAGGATGCTTGGCAGTGAGGTTGAATTATGACTGATCACACCTTCGCATATCCCAAAGAGTGAGTACAGTTCTATGCAGCTCTTAGCAGTATTCCAGCAATATCATGGCAGGAGATACCAGATATGGGCTTCACACATTGTATCCATGTGGGGAATTGAACCCGGGAAGAGCCAATCCTTTAACCACAAGGCAACCCCACTGCCTCTATATCCCCCCAAAACAGCAACTTTCAACAAAACAAACAATTTATTCAAAAACAAAATCCCCTTATTTGAACATGTCAGATCAAAGTTATACACCATTTATGCTCTAAAATATAAATTGCAGACATCGAGTCAATATATTCCACAGAACGTAAAAGCGCTCTGACCATGAGAACTTCAGCATATTTATCGGACAGCAACTGGAACACAAGCTGTTACCATCACAGGACCTGATAATTCACATTTTACAAATTTTTTATTAAACCTGGTGACCTAAAGTGCTGATGGAATCAAACTGCCTGCTTCAGTCATAGAGGGGTTTAAATCAGGACTGTGTGGTATTACCCCTATTTTTCAGGAGACATTTTAAAAATACAGTGCAATAGTTTCTATGTTTAACGAATATGGGGCCCCACCTGTGAACAGGTGTAAAATCCTTGGAGTCAATTTTGTGTACATATTCTTTCAGTGTTGTCAGAACCTCCAGCATAAGGTACACAACCCTGTGCACTTACAAGAACCCAAGAATCCACTGGTATACGACCAGATTGCGGTGACATGAATACATGAAAACACCCAGTTGCAGGTACAGTAGTGTGCAGTAAACTTGAAAAAAGTATTGCATCAAATGATTTAGGTAAAACAATATCAGCACCTCGAGAATGTACCAGTTGCATTGATATGTGCACTTTAAAAATATCCTATTGTGAATACATAATTTAATTATACTGGGGAAGGTCACACACGTTTTGTTACACTTTGTTACACTTTATCAGGTGTTTGTATAATGTAAATGTGCCTTTTTGAAACAAGCAAGTAGGTTTAGTTTTATGCCGCTTTTAGAAATACTCCATGAATATCAAGGCAGGGACACCAGAAATGGGCTTCACACATTGCACCTCATAAAGGGGAATCAAACACTGGCGTTTAGCATGGCGAGTGAATGCTTTAACCACTAGGCTACCCAGCTTTTGAAATGAGTGAGCCCATAACCGTTAATGAGAAGAAAAATGTCATTTCATATTCAATTTACCATTTAATAAAATTGGAAAGGCTGTGGCAACCTGTAAATTTTAGAGCAAGACTTCTTAAATGCTATTAAGACTGCAGTTCAATTTCATTTGCTCTAGACCCATAAACTAACCTAGGAACTGTTACCATCTAAAATGGAATTTCATCTTACGTTCACTGGCTTTCAAAATGGCCACACCCATGTTAACATGTGACACCGATACACAGCTGAGAAAGGTGCGAAAAAGGGGTTCATCAAATTTATTGCATTTTCCAACAATGAATCATAATGAGCATTATTTTAATGATTTTTGAGGCTTGCCATCAGGGCACAATGAAAATATTTCATCTGTGCCACTTCTATAATTACAGTGCCACCTTATAATTACCATGCCATGGCATGCAAAGGTAGTACTTCTTCAATCCTTGCAGCATTTACTCGGCACAGTTGTTTTGGTAACCCTATTTACACAATTGCAACGAAACTCCTGTCCGTGGATAACTACACTTATCATCTATGTCACTGAACACTGTATAGCTAAATGAAGCTGTGCATGGACTCAGTCATGGTCAATGATTTCACTGAGTGTGAGTGCATGAACTACTGACATACATACACTGTTTCGCTTCAACTGACATCATTATGGAAATGTACCTTCAAAGCAAAATGATGATTGGATTTCGTAACGTCAAATATTGTTGGTGGAGACAATGACGGCTGTAACATTGGCACTGATATGATGGATGCAAACAGGAATGGCTAACAATGTATCCTTTGCTAAAAGAGGACTCCAAGATTAATGCTACAGTTTGCATTGATCTGACAATCTGCATCTAACTTCAAGTTTCTGAAAGTTTGTATGCACAAAATATAATGCAAAATTATCATATTCTTTCATAATAGGTTAGGTTTGATTACAAATACAACATTCTGCTTATTAAACGTTTATGAAGCATGACGTGACAAAATGTTTCCTAAAGGTTTATCTTCTGATGATGAACAGTCTGTTATGCACGAACTGTGTCTTTTTAGTCCATCATTCATATATACTATTATCAGCCATCTGAACTGAATTTTACTAGACCCTATCTTTAGACTTCTAGTTAAAGACTAGCATACTGTAAATATAAATCCCACAGTATCTTAGTTAACATGCTTTACACTGCTCATGTTGATAAACTGAAATGTATTTCCCCAACATGTACATGATAAGGATAATACAGAAGGCACCTCTTTGAGACAGGCATTTAACTGTTGATATTTTGCTTAGTCAATTGTTGTAATTGTGGTTAATTTGTGCCTTGCAAACCACAACAATATAGGATATTAACATTTATAAAATTGAACATACACTACCATGGGCGTGATGTCTTGGTGTAGATGCTAACACTGTTAGTGTTATCAAGGAAGTGACTCTGCCATAATACACAGAGATGTGAGCACAAGATTAATATCAATCATAGTGAGTGAGTAAATTTAGTTTTACGCCACACTCAGTAATATTCCAGCTACATGGCGGCAGTCTGTAAATAATCGAGTCCAGACCAGACAATCCAGTGATCAACAACATGAGCATCGATCTGCCCAATTGGGAACCGATGACATGTGTCAACATGTCAGCGAGCCTGACCACCCAATCCCGTTAGTCGCCTCTTACAACAAGCACAGTCACCTTTTATGGCAAGCATGGGTTGCTGAAGGCCTATTCTACCCCGGGACCTTCACGGGTCTAATATCAATCATAATTTCCTTAAAGGTCACATGCAACGTAAAACACAACTTTGCAGATTCTGGTACCTTTCGGTATGCACTTACCGAAACAAATCATAAAAAATGCCAATTCAACCTATAAAGTTGAAAAAAACGCGATGAAAAAAAAGCCCGCGAAATCGGAGTTCAAACGTTTTACTAAATTCCCCCCAGCGCTGGGGGGAAAACTGGTTTCAACAACTGTGCTGCGCTGCGTCCATAACACATGCGCAGTGAATAGGTTCGCGGAGCTTGAAACAGTATGCATGCCCAGAGTCTGAGGTCGTGAGCAGTAGTCTAATCTTGTGTACACAAACAAGTAAATAATCTACTCCTTACGTAAAACAACTTGTTAATTGTGGTAAGCAGTCTCTGTCACAGAGAAAGCTCAGTGTCTGGTTTATTAACACCTATATGTCTGTCTGCCTGTCTGCTGAAGACAACCTGCAATATACAGCTTCAATCATTGACCACGTGCAATTTGAACTTAACACCTATCAGACTATACGACATAAAGAAAACACGTTGATTTATGACTCGTGCACCCGAGTCCCGTGTCTGCCACATTATGTAATTAGGCACGTGTGATACACATGACATGTTTTATGTCTGTGGGTTGCAAACAAACTACATTCATTGTTTTCGGATGACTGGATCTGACGGAAACTGGTGCAAACTCTTGTCAGTTTCAAGTCCTGCTTTGTACTTGGACGAATGACAGATTCCAGTTACGCAGTAGTTTACCATCTCTACTGAGATGATTTTTTAGTGGATCGAGCGCAAATTCAGAGAACATGTATTTTCCAAACCCAACATCTCTATATACATTCTTCATGGATAACGACTTCTTTTAGTGTTTGACAACAGTATATGAATCCATACTGAAACGACGAATCAAGTACACAAAAAGAAGTTGTTATCCATAAAGAATCTTACTTTCTTGTGACTGGCTATACTTCTAAAATGCCCATCAAAAGGATCATCTTTCTGTACAATGAACCCTCAGCATATCAGCAATTGAAACAGCCAATCAGAAGCCGTCGTTACACTTGAGTGCATATCCACCCGCTATGACTGGGTTCGGTCTCCCGAGGGCTTCGTTTCGGGGCAAGTAAGCCCAAGTACAAAATATTGCACTTTTGAATCGCGATTGTAAGCTTATAATTTTGTTTATTTGTTTTTTTAAAAGCAGCAATGTATATTATATGTCATGAATAAGTGATAAATGTGTTTTAATTATCAATGATTTTTTGGTTGCATGTGACCTTTAAACTACATCTAAAAGATTGAATATAACTAGCACTTAAACTGTTGAGCTAAGACCTCCATTAAAATGGAGCATTAGAAGGATGGATGCATGAATCCATGGAAATCTAGACTTGCTTCATTCAGAGTGCTTGCATAACAGGCAGTACTGGGTCGAAAGGAAAATTATATCATTCAGGGACTGTGACACACTAGAATTAGAGAACAAAAAACCAGACATTTCAACTATTTTGTTTTCCAATAGGACATCATGACATTCCAGAATCAGATCACTTCAACAATATCATATATCATGTGTAAGTTGAAAATAATACTGTATCATGCTGTACCAATTAGTTACATTCAGATGATTTAGAAAACACACACCCAACCACATGCATGGCACATAAATGGCCATACATATAGAACATTACATAAAACAAGGAAGATACAATCTGGAAAACCCCTCAGAGCAGAAAAACCATAAGGATCATTATCAGGGAAACTTTGGATTCTAACTTACAATGAAATGAAAAACAGCATTCCGAAAACACACAATCATACGGCAAACTGAAAGCAGCAATACTTAGCAGAGATGACAATTGTCCCTTTACAATACAAAGCCCTATCAGTGTAAATGACCACAGGAAGCGATGCTGACCATCTTGCGTAAATATAAACACACTGAACCTTAACCCTGTGATCCCTAACTTAAGGAAAGCACTCTTTTTTCCTAAACATGTGTTTGCCTTTATTGTCAAAAGCCATACTTTGCAATACTCCAGTTATTTGACAACAGCTTCTAAATAATCAAATCTGGACCAGAAAATGAACTGACTTAAACTTTCCGCAGCAATGAACATGATCAACAAAGTCACTGAGCATGACCATTGCATACCAGCAAATGCATCAGTCATGATCCACCTTGTACCCAGCATAGGTTACCTGAGAAAATTCTAACCCAGAATCACAACTGTTTCTACTTCTTTCAATAAAAATACATGATTTTAAGGAAATGAAGTTGCTCTCATATTTTGGTTCTGCTGTGACAGGGATAAGATCTAAAGATGAGAACTGATATACATTCAGCAATTAGTGTTCAGAAACTGATACCATCAATACTGCAAAGATTGGTATTCATGAATGAACTTCACATTTTCCGTGGAAAGACAGGTTTTATGTGTTTGAAACACAACAAACAAGATGTTGTTCAGATTCAATTTAATCGCAGTTCCAGACAGAGAGTTGTCAAGAAAGAGACAATCTAGTTGAATAACCTCTGAAGCAGTCAAATGATCCCTGGGCAGTCTGAAAACACTGTGTAAGCAAACCCACGAAGTCGTGGTCACGATCAATGTCATGGACGCAGATGGTTACTCGTACTATTTTCCAGAGAAATATCCCGTCCAACTGGGTCTCACTCCCTGAGTAATAAGTGTGGTTGGCTGTAACCAATTAAGTCCCAAGGTAATGATGGCAATTCAAGCATCCTTGAGAACTGACTGCACCCTATGAAATAACTGTAGCACTTGAGAGACAGCATGGTTGCTAGGGACACACCAAATGGGTAACAATTTGAGATAAGCTCATAACCTTGTACTAACCAATTTGGAGCTATTCACTGTGTGCTATAATTATGACAAGCTTTCACAGCTTGAGCATTCTTTGTGACTTCATGAAAAGGAGTGCTGTCACACGAGTCATTGAGTATAAGCATATGGTTACATGTCCAACTAGGTCTTCTGGTGCAAACATGATTACTAACAGAAATCTCAGCCTTGACACAGGACATATTTTGACAATGTCTTTTTCCTTTTCGTTTGTAACATTTTCAGTCACTCTGCAAGCAGAAATTGAAATACTGCTCATCCTGCCACTGAAAGTGAAACAAACATATCCAGAAAAGCCTGTGCAAGTTTAGATTACGTGGCAAGTCTTGATTTCCACAATTTCTGAAAATGAAGAAAGGCTCATCACTACTTTCCATTACATTTTTTTTTCATTATGAACTGGGTTTTTTTTCTGTAAACTATGTTCATTTCAGAGACTAGCTGTTGATCTACCAGATTACATGAACACTTCAGTTTCACAGTTTCCACCAAGCTGCAACAAAAATATCAAAGCATCTTGAAACCAGGATTACAAGATACATATACTGTAATATACTGTAATGATCTTAAAGATACAAAACTGAACGATGTAACAAACTTTGGTTCCATCCACTTATTTGATATTATAGTCAAAATGCATATAACAAACTATATTTATAACAAATAATAATTAGAGGTCCCTTTAACTAAGTTCATTATAACCATAATATACTGTCCTGATGATAAACATTGTTATTGTCATCATGATAAAGTAAATCCATGACCACAACCACATGATCTAAAATTCTAAAATAACATAACATAAGTTGCACAAGTATGTCAAAAAACAATTTCCCGTATCCGCTCTTTCTAATAGAAGCCGAAAAATAGAAACACTTAAAACATTTGTATGGCCTCTCACAATCTTCATGTTATGGCACAGAACAAGAAACATTGTCATAAGAATTACAGTAAATGACTATCAAGAACATTAGTCATTAATTTGCCGTGATAAGTTAGGTATTTTTGGACCATGTGACCATGAGAAGGATTACCAGAGATGATGCAACATGAGTTACTGTAATAATGGATGTCCTGTGACAGACATTATGAATAATTTCCAAAACATTGATCACTCGACAAGGTCTCAAAACCAGTGGTAGCAAATAGCACAGAGAAGGCTATGAAACTGTTTAAACACCTGCGAACTATCCAGCTGAAAATTCCTACAACAGACACATACTTGACTGAACTGAAAGTGAGAGTGGCACTTTGTCATTAAACTGTCAAGTTGATAAATGAAATGTTGACAAAGTACAGTTTTGGATGAAAAATTGAGAAAGTTGATAGGAGTCAATAGGTTCATCATCTGAACGTACTATTGTAAGGTATTAACATGAATGCTAATAGGACTTTCCTATTTAAAAGTTTTTACGTTACTCAGACAGGACAACAATATACATCCAAGTGCAAGTGGAAACCCATTAATTGTAATACAGACTACAAATGCATAAGAAGCAAGGCATTTTCTACAGGCTGTTACCAACTAATTAATGTGATTATCATATACATAAATTAAGTCAGTGGCCATGTTTGCAAATCATTCACCATGTTTATAGCCCTTAATAGTTTGTGTGCTGGAACAAATTTGTCTTCTATCATGATCAGCATCATTTTAGGTTGATGAAATGGTATACCGCTCTTTTAGTTGAACTGGGGTATTTTTGAGTTTGGTTCAGTATAACGTAATGCAATACAATAACTTGACACTTTCAGTTTTTGTAGAGTCATTTTATTCACCTTTTGAAACCTTTTCAAAAATGGGAGTTTTGGGGCTGGATTGGGTTATAAAAAGCATGTTGAATATTATGTCTGAATCTAACATCATAATAACTGACATGAAAACAGTAAAGCACAAGAACACTGAAAATCTAGCTGTGCATCTTGGGTGTCTTTTATTGCAGATTTGTATCAATCTCAAAAGCATTCAACGTTCAGATTGTAACAAAAATCCCAGAAATCTGCAGATCCATGGAAAATTCTCATGCCTGTAATACACTTTAAATATATATTGAGAATCAGAATATTGGTCAGGTTGTTTGGTTTTAATTCAAGCACAACTACAACTAGGGGCCTGGATAATCACAGAAACAGAATTCTGAATATTCATCAGCATTTGGCGGTTAATAATTTTCATGAGTCTAGGGCTAATGAGATGAGTAGGGAAGCAACTGATGTCCTAGGATACCTACCATGCCTACACTTAAGATCAGAACTCACCAGGATGTTCTTTGATGCTAACCTTATCATTGCAAACTGTTACCATGGCCTAAAATCTGAATAACTTCCTATCTCTGGCATCCTGGTTTCAGCTAAACTGTGATCCATCAATGTGTCTATCAATAAGTGTTGCTACCATAGGAATATGGTTCAGCATTCCTGCTTGTTCAACTTCAAGACTAAAAACTAAAAGAAAGCCAGTCTCAAATATATTCTGTAATCATGACTTCGCAGATATGAACAAAAAGTAGACAGCTGGTCAAAACCATCACCTTGATTTGGAAACAATAATAAGCAATGTGCATAGTCCAGATATATATTCAAAGCTAGGCCATTGCCAGCTACTCTTTAGAAAACACACCTCAATGTCTTGGCAGCAGGGCTATTTCTGCAGTTCACAACCAGAGGCAGAACTATTTTGAGATGAATGTGAGGAAAGACTCCATTTCAAGACAGCAGATAGATTATCGACCAGCAAATAGCTGAAATCAATAGCATGTGGCATCCTGTCATTAACCATATGTCTAAACCTACGTCATGCCTTTACAGATTCATCACCGAGTGACAATAATCCAGACATTCGGCACTGAAGGGAGCGAAGTGGACCTGGACCTCTGTACCTCTCTGCCTGTCGGATCCATCATTCTCAACATATGATTATGACCATGTGCATATCCTGTACTCATCTTGACATTTCTGTGTTCTCTTGTCCCTGCAGGCTGATCTTGCAAAGCTCAAACACAGAAGTAGCAATTGACTGAGTGGAATTTCATGCAATGATCACAAGTATGAGTTAAGGACATCAATATACAGACCTGGATTTCAAACACAGAAAATTCTTCAAGAGGCACAATGTATAATATCCTTAAAAACTCTGAATTCAAATATGAGGCCTATCTGAATCTATTACATCATAATAATCGGAGGGCGTTACTTAATTTCAGAACTTCAAACCATTATCTTCTAACTGAAACCGGACAACAGAGTAAAACCCCCAGGAATGAAGGATTATGTACTCTCTGTAATACCAACAATATTGGAGATGAATTTCGCTTTTTGTTTATCTGCCCAAGAAAGAAAAAAATATGTTAACAGCTACTTCTGTAGAAACCCAAATATGTACAAAATTAACCAGCTATTTTGCTCAAACAAACTAGGAACAATCAGGAAATTAGCAATATTCTGCAAAACAATTCTGTCTCATAATAACTAAATTATAACATAAACAATGCCACCACAAAAGCTAACCGATAACACATGAGTGTAAAATCGTTTATTAACTGGTTAAACTTAAATGAATGTGCATATGGCTCATGCCTGAAATCAAGCGACATGTGTATACAGTCGAACCTCATTGTCTCGAACTCGGTTGACACGAATTCTCGGATGTGTCGAACTGACATCTCGGTCCCTGCCGATTTCCTTATATTTATCATTATTTTTACCCTGATGTGTCGAACTAGATGTGTCGAATTCCCGCTTGTGTCGAACTCATTTTAGGGTCCCCAAAGGCTCTAACAAGTACAAATTTACCCTTTTGTCTCGAACTGTCAAAGCTGGTTGTTGCAACTGAAAACTTCAGTCGCGCAATCAGAAGTCATCCTCATAAACGTGCTACCTAAAGATCAAAAGTAATGATTAACGGACTCAACAATCAAGTGACATGTTTAACTACGCATCTATACACACATTGTCAGCACACTTAAAAACTGAACTTTACTCAAACAATTAACCATAATTAAGTTGTTACCAGTGACACGTTGATCACGGACCGACAGGATATCTCTAAACAAACAATGGCGCATGTTGTTGTCATGTGACAGTCTATGTTAGTGGTCATGTGATTTCCTTGAAAATACAAAATGAGAAGTGAGGAAAACGGAGTTGGATTATCTAAATTGATGTTGGTTTAGTATTTAAGGTGTAGGATCACCCCTACCCTAGCTGCAGCATGGGCCGCCCTCGACACCCTTATCAGATTTGTTGAAGCACGTGACACTGACATCTGCTGTGATGCCATGCCCGAACGCCAAACAGACTGTAATTTCGGGTTTTTTAAAGAGATAAATTACCCACATGTACACGTATGTACATTCCGATTCCATGTGTATAAACCATACAACTTTTTATACTGACTGAAAATGAATTAGTGCTGTCAAGTAAATGGGATCGCTTGTGAGTTTGTGAAATTATTCTTGTTCTTATCTCTTTGTATGCATATTTATTTGCCATGACGAATAAAGTGATTGAATTGATTTACATTGGTATATCTTGTTATTTAAAGATCAATACTGCCGTAAACGTTTATTGCAAAGATATATGGTTCGTATGTGTATCCTACTGCAAATAACGATGTGTTAAGCACCGTGGTCTTGTTGGTTCTTGGTCTTTTCAATGCTGACGGATGTGTTGAACACTCGGATAAGTCGAACTTTTCCCTTGGACCCGACGAGTTCGACACAACGGGGTTTGACTGTATGTCCATTTTATGTTTTAAATTGTATTTAAGTAATACATTGTATATGATCTTGTACATCATGCCACAGACCACAGCCGGAGTGTAAATAAAGTTCAAAGTTCAGTTCAGTTATGTGGAGAGAAAACAAAAATTCACCAGTGTTGAGAGCATGATTGATTGATACTGATGGTCAAATCTGGAGAGTTAGCTTTGGAAATATATCCTAGAATACATTCAGCAGCATGTTCAAGATTAGAAATTGATAGTGTTTTATTGAGTGGCTTACTGGAAACAGTTAGTCCACAAGAAAGGTCAGTATCCCTGTATTTTGACAGTCAACTTGCAGATGTATATTAGTTTCAATCTGTTCTCATCAATGCTCAACTAAGCACACTGCTGGTGCTAGTCTCTTTGACATCCACACACACAAACTTAGAACATGCAAGAAAGCACCGCCTTGTCTAACTCAACAAAAGTGCCATCATGAATATTATGACAGATACAAAACTAGAATTTCTTTTCACCAAACAATGCATTTCGTTTTTGAGATACTGACATTATGCACTAGGCAAAGGCAAGAAACAGCCTGAAGACAGATCATTTACTAACAATAGTGATGACAACAGCAGATCAATAACGCTGACCTATTGTCCTTCTCCGAGGATCATCTGTCACTGCAATCAGGTCACAGATCAATACCCTGCAGGTTGAAGCTCACATTCAGTCATACTCGCTGTTTGGTTCAGCTTTTCAATTATTTAGAAATTTATTACTGCTTCACCTATGACTGAATGTGTACATGTGATGTTCAGTAAACGAGTTCACTTCAGGTGAAGCATAAGTAAGACATGAGAGATGTCATGCTGGGGCTTAATTAATATATGCTAACAATGACATGCATGCAGAGGAATCCCCAGGTATTTTGTGTTTGACCTGAAATATCCTCAAGTCTAAACTAAGACATCAGTCATGTCAATGTCACAGTGACCCTCTTGGAATGTTTAAAGAGCATAACCATTGCGAAATATCCATGTTCCTGGCTTCTTAAAACATATCATTATGACGATGCCAAAACATGAAGACAAATTAACATGTGTCATGGAAAGCAAGGACTTTTCATGTCACAACATATGTAGGCTGTGTCTACATTTTCTACAAACAGACTATGTTCTTAGATTGCCTTTAGTAGACAGTTCTATGGCCAGAGGCACTTCTGTATGCAGCACAAACCCATAATGTGCATTTCAGCACTGTTCTGACCACTGTTGGGTACAAAACACAGTGCAAATGAAATTCTGCAAATTCAAATACATTCTATAATCAGTGCTCAAGATAAGGCACGTATTGGCATATTTTACTCAATAAAAACCACCTCACTCAATTAATTACAAATCTGGCAGTACAAAAAACACATAAGAATCACTTAAAACCCAACGTGTCTATGATGCATTGTGTACCTTACTCAACTGATTATATTGGCTCACTTATGATAATTTGTCATAGCACCAAAACTCTATAACAGCAGTGGCAAATGTTAAGTGATGGACCCGTGAAGGTACGGGGTAGAATAGTCGTTCAGCAACCCATGCTTGTCGTAAGAGGCGACTAACAGTATTGAGTGCTCAGACCCGCTGACTCGCTTGACACATATCATCGGTTCCCAGTTGCGCAGACCGATGCTCATGTTGTTGATCACTGGATTCCTGGTCCTGACTCAATTATTTACAGACCGACGAAATATAGCTGGAATATTGCTGAGGGCGGCATAAAACTAAACTCACCCACTCACTCACGTTAAGTGATGCCTATATACATATATATACCATCATAGCCATAGCCATAGCCAGTGACCAGACTTTACTCTAGTAGTCACCATGGTCACATGACCTTGCTGAGTGTTCAAAAATGACTGCCAACTACTTGGCAATACATGAATTAATAAAAACTTAGGTCTTTTGTGAAGCATTTTAATTTATATACTTAGAAGTGTTAATTACTTAATAAAGGATAAAAATATTCTGAAATGCTACTTACCCCTCAAAAAATGCAATTACTACTATATTAATAGACATTGTTTTAGTCTATTGCTTGAAAAATCATCTGGCGCTGTGTTTAATATGAACACACCAAGACCTCCTTAATTTCTAACAATGCAGAATAGGTGTGCTATGCTTAATTTTGATTGACAAGTGAATAATTCATGACAACACACACAAGATCTATCTGAGTTTTCACTAAAATGAAATGTCTGAAATGCAAATTCTTCTGTCATTTAACAAAATAGTTTTATAATCTGTAATAAGTGCAGGGAATGACATGATATGAAGTCTGCTAGTCTGAAACAAACAAAACCTAGAGGAACTACTTGTTTCCTCCCATAATGTTTAACGCTAACTGAACCTCTGTCTGAAATGATCTACAGACTAATAAGACAACATCAGTGGCGATGACCCCTAAAAAGACAGACCTAGACTGGCACAGGCATACACAGATTACTGAACTCAATCCCACTGATACCAATTTTACGAAAACAGCTCAATAGTATTCATATTTGCTGAACAGATACCATCACTATTCATGGCTGTCATAAGATTGGTATTATATGGAAACAAATATAGTAATGTAATAGTATTTTATTTCTTACTTTCCCTTCATAATTTTTTTTTAAGACCTTATTGGAGTGGATCAGGGGTCTTTCACTCATAACATGGATCAATCTTTTGAATACAATAGCACAATCTAAATTGGTTAGATTATCAATACCAACACATATTATTTACACAACACAAATGCCAAACTTATGAATTCAGCACCATACAGTCAACAAATACTTCACAATAGTCAATATTCGATGATGCAAATTATGAAAATTTGCAGCCAGGTAATCACACAAAATAATGCACTATGATGTCAGTCCAGCAACTGGGGTTCATTGAATGTGTGTAAACTGCTCTCAGCAATCTATCACATCAATGAATAAGCCTTGAGATTTTAAGGGTTTCCAGAAGATTTTACTGAAACTACTTCCCACCAACATACACCGAGAAATATAAAAAATATCAGTAAAGATTTGTAATCCAAAACACTGTTAAGGGGAGTATAAATACATCACTTCTGCATGTTTAAGTGTCATAAGAAATTGATACGCAATACCACTGTACTGTTATTCACATTACATTGTAGTAGACTAGTAGAGTCCATCACATCATCCCCTCTGGCCATAGCTGAGAACTGATATTTCCAGATGGTCAACCAATTACCATTCACACCCCACAGATGTTCTGACAACCCCTTCACACTTTCAGTCACATATTGCACCATATGGGATATTGAACTAGGGGGGTAACCTATTCTCCCAAGAGTCTGACTGGGGACACCACAGTGAAACAAAATGAGCTTGAAGATGAGCAAGGAACAAGGGCACTTTTTAGGGCTTGCAATTGGTTCAATTCCTAGAATATTTAGACAGCTGATTTCATCCAAAATGTCTAAATGAATTTTTCTCATCCCTTCAAACTTTAAATAAAATCATAATAATCTCCTGATGTGTTGAAAAATTTTCCTGTTGAAAAACTTCATCCTTTCTAATCATGTCTTTCGTGTCTACTGTACTTACAGGGCTCAGGGTTTGACAGGGCTCAACATTCTTGTTATCCCACTGGCCTCAGTCTAGAAAAATGTTAACAGGTCCAGTGCAACTTTGATAAGTGCTATCCCAATGGTCTAAGGGATATGTCAGGATGTCAGTATATAATTGTACAGGTTTTAGACTTTCACAAAAAAAATTAATGAATAGAAGAGGAGGGAGTTTAAGTTCTTTGTCATTTTCAAGATAATATTCTACAAAGCCAGTGCAAATGTGAATTTGACATTAAGAGTCCCTTAACAGGACCAGTAAGAATCTGTAAGTACCAGTGAGTTTTAAAAATTACAACTTCTTTATTACAATGAGAAGCAATGGTTCAGCATGTTCAGTGTAGAGAATAACACTGGTAACAGTGTTATCAAGAGAGTGATGTACATGTACATCGTGTGTGTAGGGATTCATATATATCTATGAAACAGGAGTTTTTACAACTCAGTAAGTTAGCAAGTATGGCTTCTAGCAATATTCCAGCAATATCACATTATCACAGCTGGGAACCCCTGAAACAGACTCTCAGTTTTATAGTGTTGTAACCATGTGTGGAATCGAACCTTGATCATCGACGCCAGTTATTTTTACCAATGAACAGAAGCCTGTGAAGTACATATTGTAGAAAGACTAAGGTAAATCAGGGCCCGCAGGCACAGAGCAATCTTAGTTACAATCAATCTTAGGCCCCTACAACCACCTTTACAATCACCACACAACTGCCCTAATCCACTTGCACAAAGGTGATTTAAGACAGCATGGATTTAAGATCATTATCTTCACCATGTTAACTAAGAAAGTAAGACTGAACTCTTTTAAAGTTGGAGGTAGAAATTTCTTAAAGTCGACTCTATCTACAGTTGTCTGCAAATGCGCATAGCATGCAGCGCAAATAAAATGTGGAAGTGGTTACTACACACAACTGAAGTTCCTTCTGCACCTTGCAGAATTTTCATGAAAACAACAACAAAAAATACCCAAAAAGCCCACAAATCCTTTGAAGGATTAACGTGGAGAAAGGAATTGATATTAATGATAACGTGGAAGAAGGAAATGATATAATAATCACTCGTATCTCATGGGTTATTCCCTAATTTTTCTACATTCTAATTTGATTTGTGAACTAAGGATGTGATACTCAACCACAGAAATATGTTTTATGAAAATATTTAAATACAAACATGTACATTAACAAATTTGGGTTTTGAGTAATTGCCCTAATTATCATGAAAATTAAAAAATAACATATAAATAAAATTTCCTTATGATACAACACCTAAATGTACCATGACTTGTCGATGGATGTCAGTGAAACATAGTTACTAAAGTCAGGCATCTGGTCGGTGTTATTTGGAGTAAAACCCCAAATAATATCCTACAAGCATTAGATCTGTAAAGATATGAAAGGGTGACATGATTGTGGGAGCGTTGACGAGTGGAAAACACATGACACAGGAATATGAAAACAATATTATTCCATGAGTGAGTGAGTGAGTTTAGTTTTACTCAGCAATATTACAGCTATATGGCGGCGGTCTGTAAATAATCGAGTCTGGACCAGACTATCAAGTGATCAACAACATGAGCATCGATCTATACAATTGGGGACCGATGACATGTGTCAACCAAGTCAGCGAGTCTGACCACCCAATCCCGTTAGTCGCCTCTTACAACAAGCTGAGTCGCCTTTTATGGCAAGCATGGGTTGCTGAAGGCCAATTCTACCCCGGGACCTTCACGGGTCATTTTTCCATGAGTTGTATGTGTTGTTAAATACTTATCCACAGTATGTTAATTACATTGTTGATAATTATTTTTTCTTTTTGTTAAATAAATGTTTCACGCAAATTTCACATACCTCAGCAAGTGTATTTTTCCTGTTTGAAGAATACTTGCATTATATTTAAAATGCATAGATTAAAACTCTTGTCACTCGTCAGATTCAATTTTAGATCTTAGTATTAGAAAAAAAAAAAAATTTTGTATGTTATCCAACTGTAGATTATCTTAATGATAAACTAACACAAAACTATTGAGCAAAAAGAAATATATATGGAGATCTGCGATGTCACAACATAACATACATTGTAATTGGGCATGGCAGATTTTACGGCAACAGCATAATATGCAAAGGGAAATCACTCCCATCTTGCTAAAAACTAAGATTAGCTGCCCTTGAGTTATTGAAAAGGTCATGGCCACTGCTAATCGCATGCAGAAACCTTTTGTTACTATCCTTTCCTTGTTTATCAAAAAGGTATGGTGTTTGTACTTTTCCAACACTGAATCGGGTGAAAATTGTACTCTACAATATCGCCTCGATAATGATTTTGTTAACTACTGCAAATAATGATATTTCTGACGTTAAACCAATGTTGCATTCTCCATGTTGCTGAAGTGTTGATGCGAATCATACAGTTTTATGCAATATAAAGCAATTCCCAAACATAAACCTAATTATTTGCGCTGGAATGACACCAACTTGAATGAAATTTCGTCATTGGCTACAACGATCTTAGCTCCTTACAATTGGCTCCGACAAATTGTAACTTTTGATTGTAACTTACAATGACCTAGAAATAGTACAAAAGCATTGTGCAAGTTGTTGTCCATTGTAGCCGAAGCTTAAGATCGTGATCTTAAGGATTTACAATAATGGTAGCGGTAAGATCGTTTTGTGGAAGTGGTCCTTTTCATCATGGGAAAAGAATAAAACAGGCTTAGGTCCCTTGCATATTATCTATTTACAAGTCAAAATTAAACATGACAAAGTTCAAATGCCATATTGAGAACTGCAATTATGTTGTTCCCCTTGTTCCGATTAAAGATTTAATTATAAGAAACATCCTTTATAGCATGGATGTTTCTTATATTTAAATCTTTAATCGGGATCACTAGCTATTGCTCAGCGTGGCTACCATTCTAAGCCTGTCCCACTTGCAACTGTAACTTCTCAATTGTGACCTAGGATTAAACATTATGCATCTGAATATTTAACAGCAAATTTTACTGTTTCATCAGTTATGACAAAAAAAATTCCCTAAACTATCCAAATGACACAGCAGAAGTTTATAGTCTGTAAGTGAAAGCAGATCACACGCCCCCTGGACTTAAACTTGTTATTGGCCACGGGCTATAATAGTTCTACAAATGAGCCAAGAGGTTCCAGTGCTGGATGACATTGGTATTTATCAGTCATCTCTGTTAATATTTCAACACGGTATCTACAATGGATTTTGTTTCTGTGAAAAACGACCAAGTTCCTACGATGTAAAACTGGTAACTTTCTAAACGTGAAGTGCATTGCAAACCGGAAGAGCAGACGCCACCCTCGCCGGAAACACGTGAAATGACAGTAAACGGCACATTGTAAACAATCGAACAACCGAGGTGTTTCTCAACTCTGTTGTTATTACACGCACACCCCACAACAATGAACACTAAATGGCACATCTTCAGTCGCGTGTCCAACCTAAAAACTGTCAAGCTTGCTTTTAAGTTGGTTGTCATCAAAACAATCTAACCACGAGGACAGAGCGAGGAGTGACTCACCATTTCCTCGTGTAACTGGGCTAGAGTTGGTCGTGATTTCATTCCCCCTGTCGCCGACAGTATGTTCCTGTAATGGTCAACACATGGCAGAGCCTCATGAGTATTCATCGCAAAAGTTTTCAAATTATTGGTATCTGAATAACTCCGGAAGGAATCGCCACTGAGAGAGAATGTGGCTGATGGCGATTCCGGTCCCTTATCATGCACATTGCTTTTTGTATCCTTTGGTGGTTCCTCAAATTTAGTTTCATTCACACAGTCCACACGGGCCACCTGAAACCGGGAGCCGCTTTTCTTCATTTCTTCTCCTATTTCGTCACCTTCACCGCTACCAGGCACAAGTAACTCTGCTTTCTTCATTTCACCCGGCTCGGTAGACTCCATGTGCGCCATTTTTTGATTTATCCAAGAAGGTCACTTGCCTCGCTCTGATTGGTCTGTCTTTGGTCACATGGTCATTGTAAACAAAGGTTTGACGCAGCCCACGTGCGTGACCAAAATTTCTCCACTTACAGGAATTTCACCAGAACGGCTCTGCGTCGCGAATGATTCACCACACGGGGCGTTGATTGGTCACGGATGACATGGCGACACGTTTCAGGGGACGCATTTCACGGGAGCGGTGTGGTAAGGTAGACGCTGTGAGGGGAATGGCGTACAGTGGGAATGCTTCTGACGGGAGTACGTACGCTTCATTTCAGTTTACAAATAGTGCTGGGCAGACATGAAGAGCTTTCCTGCACAGTCAGTCCGTTATCCTTTAAAAATAGATCTCCTCGTCGCTTATATATATGACGCAACGCGTTAGGATTAAGATGCCCTTTTCTCAACCATTTGTTTCCCTCCCAGCCAACAATTATTTCCTTTAATACAACCGCTCTAAATAAACAAAGTAAGGCTACATTCCCTCGGGTTTTTGGTCAGTTGTTGTCTTCAGGGGTCGGTTTAAAGGGTAAACATGTCAAACTACCATGGCTGACAGGACCAGCTTCTGCAACTATCTGCCAACGCAGAGACGAGATGAGAGACTGAGCGTCAGTCTAATGACCCGTTTACAACATCTTGCGCCCATCTTAAGTCAGTGTCAGCTTGATATATTGCTCTACTGAAATGTCAGACAGGACTTCAAATTCATGTACCGCTCTGGACATGAAGATATCAATTGATTAAATATGTAAACTGATTCACAGTGATATATAGTCAATATGGTATGGAATCGTTGCAAATGATATTTGCTTTTTGTAGGTTTCAGAATATATGACACTACTCAGGTTCACCGAACTACGGCTCCTTTTAATTGTGGCTTCAGTTGCTGGCGATCTACAGCCCAATCTAACAATGCGTTGTTTGTCATTAGCTATTCATTTAAATGCTGCCATCTAGTTTTAACTTATGCATCAGATAATCTATAGTTATCATACTGTCCGTCGGTTTGAGGAGGTTTCTTTATATTCAAAGTCTCGTCATTATATGGCTGTAGTATTCCCGATATGACGTTAAATTTTCATTCTCTCACTCACTCCGTTCCACTGTAAATATAGTCGCAATGATTTAGCATAAGAGACACAAAGTTAAAATCTAGTGTCGTAGAATCACCTGGTGAAAGGATTTATTCCTCGTTGTCTTGTAATGTTCATGTCAGTATGCATTGTTCTGGTTATAGTTTAGAACGTTCAGTACGTTCTTAGAACATGCTTAGAACAACTTCATCCTCTTCCCAACAACTGCATGGCACGGCGGCATTGTTGTGTGAGCAGAACGCTGACATTTAGGATGCATTGATTTACGACGTAATGAGGACATAAAGGTTATGGAAGGGACTCGAGAATGAGGCAAATGTGGATACCCTGTTCATCTGTCATACTGGTAATCAAGCCCTGCAATTTTAATGACGAATACGGCAGTCGATATGCATCAACCGAAACAGCGTTGAAAATGTGGTCAAATGTGTTTCATACAACAGTGTCACAACAATGTCATACTGGCAAAACGCCAAAATAACATCACTTCTGTGTGCCTGTGGATATACTCTTGCTTTTTGTACACAAGAAGGTTTTGTTGATGTCATAAGTGCCCCTCACGCACTCTGCGATGACGTATGGTGCGTGTTGAGACTTAAACATATTTGATTTTTTTTTGTCATTCTCTTAAAGCCATTTAACCTCTGGACTATGTACGGCCGTCGTTGTTTCAGGGCCTATATGTTATCCCATAGTCGCTGATTATCTTCGTCGATAACAGATGGTCCAGGTTGCACGCTGGATCATCTCAAACTATTACGTCACGCGCTGTATCTAGGGTCCATCACGTATTCACATCCTTTGTCTCCTGTTCGTCTATATGAGGACAGCGCTGTAATTTATCCTCATCATATACCATGGTTTTCAGAAAAAGTATACCCCCACCCCCACCCCCACCCCCACCCCCACCCCCAAGCCCACCCCGCAACAGTTATCGACATCCTTTCTGCGTGGAACTGTTCCAGTATAAAATGCAAAGGGCGAGACGTGACGCACGAGAAATTAAACTTTGGACTTCATTTCTTACAGCGTGAAGTTGTAAATACCCCGTGGTGCTAATTGCAACTTGAAGATAACCATGAATGTGTTTCCTTTTAAACAGGAGGTTGACTCAACCACTTCTGTGTGGAACAGACAACCAGTTTATTTCTGAGTCCAGACTAGAATTTATCTTCAGGAAACGCCTTGACTTTAGATGTGGGTGTTAATGCATACAAACAGATAGTGTGTTGCCGCGTGTTATTTAGATTAGTATAGAATATGAAAGTAAATATTATAATGAGAGGAGATCAGAAAATTACTCTGTTACATTAGACACTGTACGTAAAACTGCATGGAGAAGAAATTAGTATACTACTGATGTAAGAGTGGACAAGGATATGAGTAAGAAGCTGCCCAAAGAAACGCGAAAGATAAAGTCATATGTTTTCCTCACAGTTTTTGCTGTTCGTGTAGACGGGGCGGTGGGGTAGCCTAGCGATGAAGGCGTTCGCTCGTCACGCCGAAATCCCGGGTTCGATTCCGCATGTGGGTACAGTGTGTGAAGCCAATTTGTAGTGTCCCCCTGGACATTGCTGGAATATTGCTGAAATCGGCGTAAAACCACTCATCCATTCATTCGCTCACTCACTCACCCACCCACATACTCACTCACTTACTGCGTGTAACCTGGACAGACATATCAAGAACCTATTTGTTGAATCTACCGGTCTCCAGTCAACAGGTGCGACGCCATTTACAAGGTGGTTGCAGGTGGCTTCTTACTGGTCTCACTGGTCGAACTTGTGACTGGAAACAGTTTCTGTTGTGTCTGGAATTGTCCCAGGTGTGCTTCACATATTATCACACATGTTCCCTAAATACCTTCTTGTGCTCAGGCGGTGTGACGTGGTGCTCATAAAAGTCCTGCAAACATCCAAATTTCTCGGGACTGCGAATTACTTCTCGTACAGCGTTAACACATTGTATAAAATAATTCATCTTACATTTCTGGAGAAAGGGACACTCCGGAAGCAAACCATACATTTAGTTTAAATCTCTGCCCTAGACTCACATGTACATGTAGTCTCTGAAATGAGAATATTTTACGTTCTCAAATCATAATCATGAACTGTAATAGAAAGGAGCCCAGACACTCTCTTCATTTTCAGGAACTATGTGGTAATCTAGGCTTGCCACATAATCTAGACTTGCATGGGCTTTATTGGATATGTTTGTTTGTATGTGTAACAGACTGCTTAACGTATTTAGATCTTTTAAATAAACACACTGAACGGTTTACTGGAGCTAAGGTTTGGTAGCGAACCCAAACCACATTTGAACAAAGTCCAACTTTCTTTTATTAAAACGAAAAATCGTTTTTTACGCAAATGTCACACATTAATCAATTGAATTAATTATGCCCCGGAAATGAACATTTGAATAAAGTATAACGTTATGTTCATGATGAGAACACTACCTTTTTAGAATTTTATGTAAATCAGATACTGAGGAGAGACACTTCAGACGTTATTGTAAATGAACAGAGTGATACAAAACAGCACCTGCCTCAGATATATGCCGAGAATCTGAATACACTGCCTGGAGACATTGAAAACGTCACGTGAGCAGAAAACCAGGTAAAGCGAAACAAGTATCCAAGGTTTCCAATAGTTACTGAGGCGTACATAAATTAAAGTAAACACAAAGCATAAACAAATATAACGAGAAATATCTCCGTCTTATTATTCATAGTTTTCATAACGAGAATGCGTACGCACAATACAGTTTACTTTTAACACACATTTTTAAAACAAATTGACATTGCACGTGTATCTTCGTTTGAATTACCCATACATTTACAAAGGCCAGAGCACCTTTAGAACACAGCACCACGACTTCTGAGGAGGTCAGGGTTAGGTTCACCTACAATTACGAAAAAGAGTATTATGACGTGTTTTTTAAAGTTTGAGGTGAAATCTAAAGGTAGACCCAAGTTAAGTCCTTTTCAGGCGGCCGTAGAACCGATATTACTGTTATGTGATGGCGGTATGTAAATAATTTAGTTTGGAACAGACAGTCCTGTCATTGACATCGACCTCCGCAAACGTTTATTTGCGAGTGACTCGTTTTGCTGGCTGACTGATGGACTGTGGATGGACACGGCTAGCACCCGGAATGACATCCGTCTGGTCATTTCACACACAATACTATATTACCTTCATTCTGTTGACAAAGCACTCCTGTAATTGTTTATTTTGACGTACCCACAGCAACCTTTGTCAGCTTGAACAGTTATATATCAGCAAGAATACCACACCTGTCACATGCTAGTACATGGTCAGTGACAATGCCGTGGTTTTTGAGACGGTCCCTCGCCGGCGAAGGCGCATGTCATGACCAGACAGTATCTACCAGCTCTCGTGGCCGAAACATGTTTCTTATTATCTCAACGTAACTCGCCGGTCGCCACGTAATTAGAGACCAGATTGACACCAGAGGATATATAATTACACCGGAAATAGACCACAAAGAGGAAAACTAATTATCAGGGGGCTATAACACATGCAATGACAGTCCCCTACCACATCTGTTCGCGGGGTTATTTCCTGAACTCGTCTGTCCAGAGTGGCCTGATGATTGGTTGGTTGGTTGGTTGGTTGTTTAACGCGACACTCGGCAATATTCCAGCCATATGGCGGCGGTCTGTAAATAGTCAAGTCTGGTCCATACGATCCAGTGATCCAGTGATGAAATGTGCTAGGTGTCAATGAGCGATGGGTTAATTTTGTTTTACGCCGCCCTGATGGCGTCTCAGTACTGAAAACTGGGGTTGGGGGGTTGGGGGGCGTGTTAGCTACGAACCTACTGTGTCATGTTAACAACGTCGGCTAAGCTATGATCGTAGTCAACAACATTTTACCTAATACAACATAAACCTAATACAATCTTAGTTTTTAGCATGGACGACGGCAACGGTACTTTGAAGTCCGATTATAGTATACAGTTCACACAGTTGGGATACGGTGACACGCCTCAGGCAGGTCAGTGAGCCTGACCACGAGTTATGAAAAAGAGGTGTCTCTAACGACAAGCATTAGTTGTCGTTGTACTGAACAGTATGGGTGGGTGTGGTTTTAGGTCCTTTTAAGCCATATTACCACATGGGTTCTGAAATGGGCATGACTTTTTGTAACCATTCAGTTCTAGTCGAGGGTACATCACATCTGAATGTTGCCTTTGCAGATCTGACGCCTCTATGAGAACTCTGTGCACAACGTAAAATTTGGTGTAGAACACTCTTTTGAAAAGCCACTGTTTCCTGCTCGTTACGACGTTGGCGACCTGGGTGTCCTGTCACGAAACAACCTTTACCAAGGTTGACCATAACTCCCATTTCTTTAACATTGCACTAAATTGCCTTAGTGACTTACGATCACCTTAGCGCTTTGTGAAAAGAGGCCATGTTCTAAGGATTTGTCAAACTGCCAGCAAAATGAAAAATTCACATTCGCTCAGGTGCATAAAATGAACACATTTCCCTTGAGGCAAAACTTCTTCACATTTCTAGAATAACATTGTTTACTTTCGTTTGTTTGCACTTGTCAGCCTATCTATATGCAATGCCATTCATCTTATAGAGCATATTATGCACACGACACCATTACCTTGCAAACCTTTTCACAATCTGAGATACAGATACTTATGAGGTCATTTCCGGATGTAAGACAGGTTTGATCATCTTGATATTCGTCAGCATATTTAGTTAAAATACCAAACCCGTCTACACGGTTATGAGTGCGGAATGGGTGTTGTTTAAGTAGTGTTACAGTTATACGAGGTAGTGCAGAATTAAAGGGGAACTACACGATGGCATTGGGCCGATTTCCAATCAACGTTTTTTAAGCAGTCTTCTGTCTGACATCTACTATCCAAATCTGTTAAGTGGTATGTGTGACACGTCTAGTCAGGACTGTAGTGTTAACAACACAACACTAGCCACACCCGCGCTATTATGTCACCAACTTAGCAATACTCCCCTGGCCCGCTCTATTGTATTAGCATTTGGTATCTGCACACTAGCACTATTTTGTTAACTATGTCTACAACACTAGCCCGCCTATCATTTCAACAATTTAGTTTTAGTGTGTGGTACCAGCCACACCCGCGCTATTATGTCACCAACTTAGCAATACTCCCCTGGCCCGCTCTATTGTATTAGCATTTGGTATCTGCACACTAGCACTATTTTGTTAACTATGTCTACAACACTAGCCCGCCTATCATTTCAACAATTTAGTTTTAGTGTGTGGTACCAGCCACACCCGCGCTATTATGTCACCAACTTAGCAATACTCCCCTGGCCCGCTCTATTGTATTAGCATTTGGTATCTGCACACTAGCACTATTTTGTTAACTATGTCTACAACACTAGCCCGCCTATCATTTCAACAATTTAGTTTTAGTGTGTGGTACCAGCCACACCCGCGCTATTATGTCACCAACTTAGCAATACTCCCCTGGCCCGCTCTATTGTATTAGCATTTGGTATCTGCACACTAGCACTATTTTGCTAACTATGTCTACAACACTAGCCCGCCTATCATTTCAACAATTTAGTTTTAGTGTGTGGTACCAGCCACACCCGCGCTATTTTGTTGTAGTAGGCAATACCACCCTATTCCCATAGTGAACCTTTGTTAATATGAAGGGCCTCTATCCACTCGTATTGAGAGATATGAGGGATTCCGGGGGCATGCTCACCCTGGAATGTTTAAAGATAGATGCTCTCTGGTGCAAATTCATGCAATCTGAAGGTAAAAAGACTGTCCTTGTATGTAACCCCAATTTTGTATAAAATGTCATTTTTTCCTGCTACGTTTGATAAAGGTTGTTCATGTTTTGTTTTGTTTGGTGTTTTTTGTTTGTTTATATTTTTTTTTGGGGGGGGGTTTTTTTAAATTTTACTTTGTTCTAAACTGTAATTTGTATATAATGTCCTGAACGAAACTATATAAATATGTTTTGGCATATAAATATAGATTCAGTTGACAGACTAGAAATTGCACGTGGAATTCACATGATGTACATGATATCTTTAGGTTTGATCAATATTACTCAATCAGTTTACTCATTGTTCAATCAGAAAGATTGTTTTATCTATGATCAACCATGAAAATAACACATTTATAGTTCCAGGGAAATATGGAAAATGAGTTTGACTTCATTACACTCTTCTAGCTGTATTTAAATTTCCCTAAGTCTGTCCTCCTGTCAAAAATAATCTGTTTTCACATCTACGTCCAGGCAGCGGTCCCCTTAATTTAGCAAAATCTCACAATAAGAATGTACGTCACGACACAGAACTTTGTAGCCGTAGAATACACAAAAATGTTTATTATGAACCTTTCAATTATTGTTGATGATTCCGGTCTGCGAAAGTGCATTTCTGTGAGAGCAACCTAACGTCTGAAAACTTGAGTCAGCTGTCACGGTAATCTAGATGCAGAGGTGGTGAGGACGTCCTCCCATTACTACGAATGCCAGTTGTCGCACCTTGTGGGTGGCTGGCTGTTAGGACATTAGCTGTATGGATTGGGAATTGTGAACACAAAGAAGTAGTTGGTAGCATCTGTTACTCTTACTAAACCCAACTTGTCAACTCCCTGAGACAGGTCACTCTAAAAGTAGGTTATCAACTTCATTACATAAAAGTAAGTTATTAACGCCATTACATAAAAGTGAATTATTAACTTCATTACATAAATGTATATTATTAACGCTATTACATGAAAGTAAATTATTAACTCCATTACATAAAAGTAAGTTATTAATTCCATTACATAAAAAGTAAATTATTAACTCCATTACATAAAAGTAAGTTATTAACTCCATTACATAAAAAGTAAATTATTAACTCCATTACATACAAGTAAGTTATTAACACCGTTACTTAAAAGTAAATTAGTTACTCCATTGCATAAACATAAATCATTTACTCCATTACATAAAAGTAAGTTATTAACTCCATGACACAGGTTAGACACCGAGCTCACTCTAAAAGTAACGTATTTATCCCCATTACATGCAAGAAAGTTACTTAAACTTCATTACTTAAAAGTAAGTTATTAAGTCCATTACACAGGTCAGAGACTGAGCTAAAGCTACACAAAACCCAGCAGAAGTGACAAATGTTGACTGCTGTATGTGAACAAATTCGTATTCCTTGCTACAAAACGGCCGAGGCATCTGAAATTACAACTGACATCTTAGTGAAATCAGCGAGTCATATTTTAGCAAAAGTAAAATGTACTGGCGGTATACAAATCACCTCTTGGATGAATCGTACATTCATGTATATATTAACACGAGAAAATATGACAAAGTTTTACCAATATTTTATAACGGTATCTATTTTTGAAAACTGGAAATTACAGACCAACTGACCACATTCCTCAATGTTAAGCCTGTCAAGGGTCACGGTGATAACGAGCATCGGACTTAATCGGTGCCCAGTATCTCTAAATCTGACAGAGCCAAGGTGCAATGCATATATCTGTCTTCATATATCTGTTTGTAGTTCACACTGGTCAAATCACGTACTTGCCACGTATACCCTCGTGACATACTCACGACTGGCCATCGATGCCTTGGTCCATCTAAATGACATAATCTTAAGTTCGCAATAACATCGTTATCGTAAGTTTTATCTGTAAACGCGATTATCTGCGATAGCCGGAATCGATATACAATACGGATGGCAGTCACAAATCAAGGGGTGGCTGTCTAGGAAATTGCTTCAGTTGTACTGCATTTTGAATACTATGCTGTTTTGTAACTATGTACAATGTAGATTGTGTAAACGCCATCTGACTTGATGTGTAGAGTATTTGACAATGACATTACGTTGTATACTTTTGAATGTGTATCGTGATTGATGTAGTATGTATAACGAATATACATATGATGTTTATGTTCTTCGAAAGCTGATTGATAACTACATGTATACATATTCATGTAAATTATGAAGTATTCATGTAAAAAGCATCCCGTGACTGCTGTGCATTAAACTCCATGCTTGTTTTACTCAGGTGTTGTGTTGTGTGTGCATTGGTATAGTCATTTTTTACCATTTCATTGATGTTTACATTTGATCAATGCTGCTATGCTACTCGTAGATGGGTAACGATCACCACTTCGAGAGTCGCGTGTGTGTGCATCTGCTGAAATAGCCAAAACTGAACACAGTGGCCATGTTCGGCTATGTTGAATCATGAAAGTCTAAACTGGAGCCCAATTGTATTCTCTCCAGTGGACGTGATTTGCAGCCAACTCCAAGTGTAAGGAGGTAACGAATGCATGTCCTTACGGAGACAAATTCTGTTTGATTATTATATGAACTTCACGTCACCGCATGGTGACCTGTGAAGGTGATCGAGTGGTCAGGCTTGCTCACATGGTTGACACATGTCATGGTATCCCAATGGCGTAGATCGATGTCACCCTGGGTTTCCGCAGGATATTCTTTAGTATGTTGACATTAACGGTCAGAAGGAACCTCTTTGTGCTACTAAGCGAGTTAAAATCACACTGACAAAAGCTATGAACCACTTGTATGAGGTGTGACAAATTAGCTGTCAGCAATACTCAAACTATTTCACCATTGGTATTGAATGAACTCGCCCTTCTACCATCACCACCACCCCCCACCACTAGTATCCCAGTCTCGATTCCTGTACTTATATTGCCCTAGCGTTTCTATTGTATGCACTGTTTTGTGACCACATAAGGTAACATTGGGCTTGAGAGTGACATAATCTCACTTGTTTAATCCGTTCAGGGTCGGTAGTATCTGTAAACCAAAGTTAACAGAATTGTCAAAATCCAGTAAAGTCACATGGCTGCATACTTTCACTGTGTAGAATAATGAAATGTATTCATTTCGACCCTGTCCTGAAAACATTTCCGTTAAAACATCATAAAATAGTTTTGACAGATTGAAATGACAACGGGTTTTGACACATTTGGGTGTTCCGTGGCCAGGGGGTATCGATGTATCTAAGTACAGCTGATGTCTGACGGGAGTCTATAAATCTTATGTGTTTTGCATAATCGCAAGGGCAGCAGAACGAAAGCTTGCTCCTGAATATACGCGACCATAACCCCTGACAAAGCCAACCGAACTGGTTACAGCTACATTCAGCCATATGCTCTCTACAGCCACAGTCGCATGTATATTACATACAGCTAGATTCACATGTATATTACATACAGCCACATAGTCACGTGTATGACATGCACCTATATTCAGACATGTATGTTACATACAGCTAGATTCACATGTATATTACCTACAGCTACATTCACACAGGTATTACATACAACTACATTCACATGTATATTACATACACCTACATTCACACGTGTATTACATACAGCTACATTCACACGTGTATTACATACACCTACATTCACACCTAAAATGTTACTCGCTTGTAAGCGTGCTACATTGAAAATAATAGAAGAACGCTAAACCAATCAGAAAGCGACATTTATTTCTGTAGTCAGATAAAAAGATTTGTGCGAGTGCTTCAAATAATTCAAAATTAACGTTAAAGTGTTCACTGAGGTTGGCTGGTCACGAAGGGATATGGGTTGATGTGCCCTCGGGCGAGGGGATTGCCTAAATTCGCTTCAAGATATAGTTTCTACAGTGAACCTGGTTGGTTACCACTGAAAGTCCTTTGAACACAAAGAAAATTTTGAACATTATAAAAAATTGTTAATACGTAAGCTCCTGATTTGCCGATAGTTCTACTTCCACATTTCACTGAAACCATTTCTGGATACAACTTGTATAACAAATCAGATTTGGCTATTCCTAAATTTCGCACCTCAGTTCTCCAAAAGTCATTTATCCATGATTCTGCAAGTTTACGGTATGCTCTCTCTTCTACAACAAAATGCACAAATTCATTATCATCGTTTAAATAAAAGTTATCTGAAGAAATAAAAGGTGCCAAGATATTCTATTCGGGTAAGTGAGTGACTCTGGTTTTACGTCGCACTCAGCAGTGTTCCAGCTACATGGCGGCGGTCTGTAAATAATCGAGTCTGGGCCCGAGAAGCCAGTGATCAACAACATGAACATCGATCAGGGTAATTGGGAACCAATGACATGTGTCAAACAAGTCAGCGACCACCCTATCCCGTTAGTTGCCTCTTACGACAAGCCTTGTATGGCAAGCATGGGTGGCTGAAGGCCTAATCTACCCCGGACCCTCACGGGTCTTTTTAATTTCGTGAAAGATAGACACATATACTACATACAAAGCTGAGGCATTGGTGTAGTTCAGATCTTTTTCGTGTTAATTTATCAGAGACTAAACTTGCAATTGTGGTGCACCAGCGAAAGATGCCAGCCATTTCTTTTAGAAATGTCCAAAATTTCTCAGCTGCCGATTTGATCTGAAGCAAGACTTTCAACTATCAAATGTTCACTTAGACATTAGTACCTTTCTTTACGGCAGCCCTGCTCTGCCAAACAATATTTCTGAAAATATCTTTAGTCATGTGCACAAATACATTGTACGAAATGAGCGCTTTGATTAATGAATAATATGTCCTAATATTATCATGTCCATTCACTACCTCCATTCATTATTGTTCATATTTCTGATGGAAGCGGGCGGTAATAAGTTACAGAACTTGTGTCCACTCCTTTTCAACATTGAATAAAATATGTTTAAACAAACAAAGATCGAGGTTAAACCAACAGATGTCCCCCTCGTGACAAGTGAACGAGTCATCATGTATTAGTGCCATTACAACCCACATTCACAAATTTATTACATAGAGCTACATTTAACAACATACTCCATAGAGCCACATTCACAAATGCATTACACAGAGCTACATTTAACAACATACTCCATACAGCCACATTCACAAATGTATTTCATAGAGCTACATTTCACAACATACTCCATACAGTCACATTCACAAATGTATTACATAGAGCTACATTTAACAACATACTCCATACAGTCACATTCACAAATGTATTACACAGAGCTACATTTAACAACATACTCCATACAGTCACATTCACAAATGTATTACACAGAGCTACATTTAACAACATACTCCATACAGTCACATTCACAAATGTATTACACAGAGCTACAATTCACAACATACTCCATAGAGCCACATTCACAAATGTATTACACAGAGCTACATTTAACAACATACTCCATGCAGCCACATTCACAAATGCATTACACAGAGCTACATTTAACAACATACTCCATAGAGCCACATTCACAAATGTATTACACAGAGCTACATTTAACAACATACTCCATGCAGTCACATTCACAAATGTATTACATAGAGCTACATTTAACAACATACTCCATACAGTCACATTCACAAATGTATTACACAGAGCTACATTTAACAACATACTCCATACAGTCACATTCACGAATGTATTACACAGAGCTACATTTAACAACATACTCCATACAGTCACATTCACAAATGTATTACACAGAGCTACATTTCACAACATACTCCATACAGCCACATTCACAAATGTATTACACAGAGCTACATTTAACAACATACTCCATACAGCCACATTCACAAATGTATTACATAGAGCTACATTTAACAACATACTCCATACAGCCACATTCACAAATGTATTACACAGAGCTACATTTAACAACATACTCCATACAGTCACATTCACAAATGTATTACACAGAGCTACATTTAACAACATACTCCATACAGTCACATTCACAAATGTATTACACAGAGCTACATTTAACAACATACTCCATATAGTCACATTCACAAATGTATTACATAGAGCTACATTTAACAACATACTCCATACAGTCACATTCACAAATGTATTACACAGAGCTACATTTAACAACATACTCCATACAGCCACATTCACAAATGTATTACACAGAGCCACATTTAACAACATACTCCATACAGCCACATTCACAAATGTATTACATAGAGCTACATTTAACAACATACTCCATACAGTCACATTCACAAATGTATTACACAGAGCTACATTTAACAACATACTCCATACAGTCACATTCACAAATGTATTACACAGAGCTACATTTAACAACTTACTCCATACAGCCACATTCACAAATGTATTACACAGAGCTACTCCATACAGCCACATTCACAAATGTATTACACAGAGCTACATTTAACAACATACTCCATACAGCCACATTCACATATTAATGTAACACATTCAACATTATGAGTAAAAAGCTCTATGACACTCCAGCCTGGTTCCACGTAGCGCAGGCGCAACAGACCCAGGGAACCAGGCTGTGGGACACTCATGCCTAAGCTTCGGATGGACGGGAGTTTGTCAAAGAATGACAGGGAAAATACTAAACAAATTCTTTTCCTCTCTGTTGAGTAATATTTCATCTTAAAATAACCATCCATAGAAATAAATAATAGAGATTGTCTCCGTGCACCCCGAGGGCCGTCTAAATTTGGTAAGGCAACTACCTACACACCCAAACACATTCCCTTCCGTCACGACGCAGAGGCGTGCAGAGTGCGTGTTTCATAAGACTCACGTGACCGAGGGTGGCAACTGACTGTAATTTGCCCTGAGATAGTGAATAAATTACGTGTCAGCAAAAACATGAAGCTTGAATTATTTTTAGGACGTTTGAGGACAATAATCTCGTTGCTAGGATTTCAGATACAGAGTGGCCTACACCCGGAGACCACCCGGAGACCACCCAGAGAGCGGAAGGTCGCGGGTTCGATCTCGGACCATGACATACCAAAAGACGTTAAAATACGGTACTTGCTGAACAAATACTGTTCGGCCTGGAGTCAGTATAATGTGTCTGAGTGGGATATTCATGCTAACTGAGGCATGAATATCACAGTGAGCTTGCACTATATTTTTAAAACCAGTTTATGCGAGATACTCTTCAAGTACGACGTTAAATCCCATACAGCCTCACCTCATCCTACGCCCAGCTATTATTGACGGGACAATTAAACGAAACGCATAAGAATGTAAAGTAATCGTTAACGGTGACGTACATGGCTGTGAAGATGTCATTAGGTACACTTACTAACAAACAGTTTCAGTCAGTATTAAATAGACTTGTGTCTGAAATCGGGTATGATTTGTATTGCGACTTTAACTGGTTATTATGACATGCTGATGCATATATTATCTTAATGTCACACCCAGACACGGGTAGAGAGAGACGCTGTAAGCATGCTTCTCTCGTTAATGCCACAATTCTTGGCTAAATTATGGACTGGATTTAAACGCTTCTTCATGAAAACAAAAATGTCACCCTTAATAATGGAGGTATGCGACAGAATGTATTCATTCTTTCAAACAAAGTGTCTGATTTTTTAAATTCACACGACATTTAAGTATGTCTCTGTATTAGAAACGGTGAATCATTTTAGCTCAAGGTTGTACTCATGTTACGTAGCTATGCATGACTCACGAAATATACCTAAAGAAATAGTCATCACATTGTTAGTTTAGAACAGCTAGAATTCTAGGCACGTTTTTTCTGAAAATGTGCACATCTTCAACACAGCACACAAAGATGTGTGTGATTTTGAGCATATTAAGACTGTGTGACAAGGCGTGGTTGTATGATCTAACTGTCACGTCATCAGCGCTATAAACGTTGTGTGGTCGAGTTGTATTGAGCAGGTTTTGTAACAATGCTGCTTTTTATCCAGCCTTGATCCTGCAAGTAATGTTTTCGGAGGGCGAACGGGGGGCTCGAATTAACTGACACGCACGCACGCACGCACGCACGCACGCATGGATCCTGTGGCACACAGGGGAGTTGAACTATCTCCAGCAGAATAGAGGTACAGAATGTCTTGAAAACTGAAATACCTTGAGGCTATTTTTACAAGACATAGCAAAAAAAACGTCTAATTTACCTCATGCAAATACCAACCAAGTTACATTCCTCTGTTGATATCACTCTAACATTCTATATATGCCAGTTTCATTTCGTAATAACATACAAAAAGGTGTGTTACGTATCTTACATACTCGGGATGCCTCTCTCGCTGTTGGATTGATCCTGCACAGTTTGCTCTGTGTGGATTAGGAGCAATGTGCACGAACGTCTTGCTCTACGCGGATATTTAAAGAAGATACACCTGGACTGTCAGATTTCCTCTACCATTGTCGTAAGAGGCGACTAACGGACTTGGTTTACACATATCATCGGTTCCCAAATGCGCAGATAGATGCTCATGTTGTTGGTCACTGGATTGTCTGGTCCAGACCCGATTATTTACAGACTGCCGCCGTATAACTGGAATAATGCTGAGTGCGGCTTGAAACTAAACTCACTCACTCATTCACTGCTCTACCATGCGTTAATTCTCTCTGAGGTATAATACACAATGCATCGTGTTATTTCCTTTGGTTTGTTGACGATGCTATGTTGACGACACGATATCATGTTAATTGTCCGCGATGCTGTGACGATGTCGCCGTATTATTTCTCTTGTTGACGATGGCGTGTTGATGTTGACGGTTTCGATTCAGTAACCCGTTAAAGAAGATACACCTGGATTGTCTATATCTGATTCATTACAATCTTCAGTGTCTGGACGAGCAATCCATGTTCAACAGTGCACTACACGGTAAGCACTACAAAACCCGATAAAGACTAACACAGATTCACCTTATCCATGTGTGACTGAACTCACGCAGTATACACAAACAATGACTAACTAAATTCTGTGAAGTTAACACGCATCCACGTGTGGCGTGTTGTCATTAATATGTAGTACCCGTATGGAAGTCTCGTGTTGGGGTTAGTATGAACGAGTTGGGATTTACGCCGACATATTCCATCAGCATCAAAGCGGCTCACCAGAAATGGGTTTTACACTTTGCTGTCAATGTAGAGAATCGAACCCGGGTTGTCGATGTGACGAGCAAACACTGTGACTACAAGCCCACCTCATTGCCCCGAGTTGATGTGATGTTATGATGTAGTGCTTTGACATTGTCACAATAGGTATAAATGTTTTCGCTACCCAGATGTTTTATCATGTTGTGCTCCTTGTTTATTCGTCTTTATTTAACGGTGCAGTTAAAGAATTTTCAACTCAATCAGCATTCAGCATTGGTCACTTGGGACCACTTCGCACCCGGAGTCTCCATGGGATATTATCATGGGGACGGCAGATAACGACTGCTCATTGAAGGGAACGAGTTTTACTAATAAAAACCGATCAGCTTCCTTTGGAACTACCCCCGTATATTTGTTTTGTCGCAACCATTATTCAGTATTTCCAAACTGATTATAAAGGATATCTGTGCGTCGGCGCGTAAAACTAATCTGAGAAATATTTCCCCAAGGGCGTGTCGGGCACTAAAGTAAAAATACCTAGGTTCAAAGCAACTTATTTATGTACAACTCGCATTGCCGTTTTGACAAGTTTGTTTTACGTCTTATCCTGTTTTGGTACCACTGTACTCAGGTGGCATGGCAGCATCACGTGAATCGTGTAATATACGAGAAAATATCACAGTCTTTGCATAGGCTATGACACAATGCTATTAAAGCTGTCAAGCGCTAAGTTGTCCATAAAGGACGTCAGCTACACAGGGCATGGCATCACCAAGGTTGGATCAACATGGGAAGCCGTGTCCTGGGTGTATACTGTTATTACACCTACGGCGTGCCCTTCCTGACGCTAGTGACCCGAGACATGTTTTTGTGAGTCATGGTGTGTCAAATGATGGGAAGAAACTGAAGGTGATGGAAAATTACAGGGAGATACCTGGAGGAAATTGTCCCACGTACCATACCTCTCACTGTTCACCTAACCATTAGTCTGTGTCACAGTCCCCGAACCACATTATTTTCCCTATTGCCAAGCTTTCCCTGCATAAGCAAGGTTGCACGTGAACACCAATTTCAATCTTGACGCAAATGTTAAACGTGGATGCCAATGTTTAATGCATGTAGTGATGTTAAACACGGAAACCAATGTTTCAAATGAGGCACTGGAGATCAATACGTACACTGGTGTTTACTGCAATTGTATATCACATGCAATCACTGGTGCTGCATGTAGTCACTACTATTTAATGTAAGCACTGGCGTTACAAATGGACACCAATGTTTAATGCAGGGATTGTCTTACATGTAGACACCAGCGTTTAAAGGAGGTACCGTTTTACACGTTGACACGAATGTTGAATGGAAGCACTATGACCACACAGAGACGCCAATCTTTCATGCGGACACTCGGATGCTAAACGCAGATTCAGTTTTAACTGACAGAGCATGTTTTAATGCAGGCACTGATGTTACATATAGACCCCAGTATTAATGCAGGCACAGAAATTACATACAGACGCCACTGTTAATGCAGGGGCTGTTGTGAAAGTTGGACACAAGTTTGGAATTTGGGCACTAATGTTACATACAGACAACAATGTCAATACAGGCACTGATGTTACACGTGGTCGCCAGTGTTAATGCAGCCATTAATGTTACACATGGTCGCCAGTGTTAATGCAGCCATTAATGTTACACATGGTCGCCAGTGTTAATGCAGGCACTGATGTTTCACATGGTCGCCAGTGTTAATGCAGGCACTGATGTTTCACATGGACGAAAGTGTTAATGCAGACACTGATGTTACATCTAGATGCCAATGTTAATGCAGGCACTGATGTTTCACATGGACGCCTCTGTTAATGCAGGCACTGATGTTTCACATGGACGACAGTGTTAATGCAGACACTGATGTTACATCTAGATGCCAATGTTAATGCAGGCACTGATGTTTCACATGGACGCCTCTGTTAATGCAGGCACTGATGTTCACATGGACGAAAGTGTTAATGCAGACACTGATGTTACATCTAGATGCCAGTGTTAATGCAGGCACTGATGTTTCACATGGACGACAGTGTTAATGCAGGCACTGATGTTTCACATGGACGAAAGTGTTAATGCAGACACTGATGTTACATCTAGATGCCAATGTTAATGCAGGCACTGATGTTTCACATGGACGCCTCTGTTAATGCAGGCACTGATGTTCACATGGTCGCCAGTGTTAATGCAGGCACTGATGTTTCACATGGACGACAGTGTTAATGCAGACACTGATGTTACATCTAGATGCCAATGTTAATGCAGGCACTGATGTTTCACATGGACGCCTCTGTTAATGCAGGCACTGATGTTCACATGGACGAAAGTGTTAATGCAGACACTGATGTTACATCTAGATGCCAGTGTTAATGCAGGCACTGATGTTTCACATGGACGACAGTGTTAATGCAGGCACTGATGTTCACATGGTCGCCAATGTTAATGCAGGCACTGATGTTTCACATGGACGCCAGTGTTAATGCAGGCACTGATGTTACAAGTGCACCAAAGGGGCGCACACGAGCATATACATTGAACCTTGACTTGGTAAGAGAAATCGTACCAAGTATACTTTGAATCTGAAACCTTTACACCATGTCTACACCTTGACACCAGTGCCAAACGTGGACCATTATATTACACGTGGGTGATACTACTATACGATAACACCAAGGTCACATGTGGATGGCACGGTCCAGTGATGACAACATGACAAGCATAGTGTCCGCGAGGTAAACGGATCAAGATATAAACGACAACTGCTTGGTGATGTATATAGGCAGGACCGAGAGTGCAGTAAATGTCTGCAATACTATCACACACTGATGGCCCAGACACCAATTGTACCCATGCCCTACCCGCGCTGACATCATCAAAAGGCTACGTTAAACAATATTTAGTGTTAACTTGCTGAACACACTTATCACTGCAGTACAGCAACGTTTGGGGTCACTTAAGTTAAAGTCGGTATTATGAAAGTCTGTTTCTGTGTTATCTTTTTAATCCGGTAGTATGCGTTCGGATATGGGGGGAATTCGGATTATCAAGAATTCTTCGAGGATTCCGCTGAAGCATAATGTTTCATCCAGAATCCTCAATAATTCAGGGAGAACTGATATATTTTATGAACGCTTCGTAGTGCAATAAATTGGCAGTCAAGGGGACGCCACTCTCAGTTCCAATGCCCACCCATGCTCTCAGCAAAATGACCGAAGAGAAGGAGGTGATCGTCGTCTGCGAGAAAGAAACAGTAGATAATATTCACAGACGAATAATACTCATCAAAAACTTCCTGAACGAATATAGATGGATTCTGGATGCCTATGTATCGGTAATTACACGAGATGGCTTTGTTTTCATACAACATTTTCCGTTTGACCTTCCAAATATTGTTTCACCAGTATGTTGTGACATATGTTTGTTTACAAATGTTGTAAACAAGCTAGCTGAGTGTGAAAGGTATTTGATCAAAGAACAGCGAGTAATCTCATGCCACCATTTAAGGATTTCTTTCATAAAATAAAACGTTTTAAATATTATTAAGTGAGAAATGAAATTGTAAAAGAATGGGAACACAAATAGAGTACAGTCTCAGACTTCTACTCGGGCAGCCTCACACCAGAGACCACATTATATGGTCTCTGCTCACAGTCACACTGCCAAGTCGCTGCCATGAGGCGGTTTGCTCGCTATTACACCTGTCAGTAACAACGACCGGGTTACCGTTTGTTGCTGTGAGTGTTAGGACAGAAGAAATAGTGTGTCTGTCACAAGCATTCCTGAAACTGACTTATTTGATTTCAATGTTACAAAGACGGAAATCACAAAAAGGAAACAGTGATGGAAGCTTATAACATTCTTGTTGATGAAATTCCTCTCATGGTAATAGTTTGATTGAAAGAATAAAAAATAACTATCACAAGAGTGTGAAAATTGTGTGTGCCATTCTGTGTCATCAAACGAAAGATGCTTTATGGTTCAACTTCTTTATTATACAAGGTCACAACGTTTCAAGACAGTTCCTAGTCTCTTCTTCAGGTGAAGCGAGAGACTGAAGAAGAGACTAGGAACTGTCTCGAAACGTTGTGACCTTGTATAATAAAGAAGTTGAACCATAAAGCATCTTTAGTTTGATTCCACCAACTTCTAAATGCCTTTGAAACAACATTCTGTGACATGTTATAAACCTATGCCTGTGTTCGCATCATCATTAACTTCATGCTCAATTAATCAGTTTATAACAGGTACAGTTAGTTGAAGAACCTAGTCTGTCGCTCAGTCCCTGAACTGCATTACTTTCTCTTCTGCCTAGCCCTTTCTGCAATGCTATAACATTAGATGTCATAGACACTATGTGTGTTTAGACATCTTATATCTGTGTAAAACATCTGAAACCAAAGTGCCCAATCATTTGTACATCAGTTGAGAAATCAGCATAAGTTATGATATAACAAAACTTGAGGTATCGTTATTATGAGAGGTTTAATTGTTAAAACACCTGTGACACTGAACATATTGTTTGTAGAGCTGCAGATATATGAAATAGTGTCACTCACTGTGAATACTGACTGTTCTTCGATCATGGTAACTGATACTAGTGATAGTGATGCACATATAGCCGTAACTCTTGGCAGGTGTAATTAAGATTTGTCATTAGCGTACACCAGCGTTAGATTGATCAGTTCTTATTCTTTATGTCATTGTCATGAAATTTTCTGATGCAGGACTAACTATAAGAGAGTCATTGTTTTCACTAGCCTTTTCATTTGTACTTATTGTAGGCTCTGAGGTAACAAAATTGTTTAAACTTCATTATCAAAATGAAATGAATGGAGAGATTTGTCTAGCTGCTTCATAAAATACCTTTTTCAGGCTCCTTACATGCTGACTGTAACATATTGTACATAAAATGATGAACTATTATAATGAGGTGAAGTCATGCCAGTAGGTTATCTACTCTTGATCACCATAACCGATAATACTGACCATAATCCTTACCTTTCCTTTCAGTTATGTTTATCAATGAGATGATTCATGCTTATACGATCAATAGCAACAACAAAATACACAGATTGGTGGTGCAGCAAATGTTGTGTACTTGTCAACATTTGTGGATATCGTCCACGTAAAAACCTGTAACAAGGACAACAGAAAAAGCCTGTAAACTTGTCATAGATTAGAGACCCTTGAAATACTGATCTCAAGATATATGCAGTTTTGTGGGTCTAGTGTAAGTATAGCCCAGTAAAGTTTTTGAGTATTGTTTTAGGTGATCAAAGTAATAATCCTATATTTCTTTAAGATTGATTGTTTGAACTAAACTTTTTCTATTTTCTGTTATTTCAGTGTCTTGTAAAATATGTCTTGCAGGATTTCTTTGTGTCCAGTTTTTGGACTCGACTTCCTGGTAGTTGGACACAGTATCTGCAAACCCTCTCCCCTCCACAGTTGTCCTTCCTCCTGTGTCCTGATGTACAGACCTACAGGTGAGTTACACCTGACACAGTACCTGCAAACACTCTTCCCTCCACACCTGTCTTTCCTTCAAGTCCTGATGTAATGTAATGATATTTGTTTTGTTCAGTTCATACCGAGATTGTGTGCAGATGATGGTCAGATGTCTTAATCAGCTCACATTAATTTTATTCCACATTAATGTAACAATGTTTGTTTTGTTCCATTCAGTGGCATCCCCCCTCTGTCGCTGTTGTCCTACAGGATGTGCATCCTGAGTATGGCTCTGAGACGTGAACCAGTGAACCTGGATGACAGGCAGCAGATGCAGAACATCCTCAAGCACCTGAAGGGTCACCGTCCAAAACAACACACAAGGACAGTGCCTGAAGGAGCTGGGGACATTGAAAGGGACAGGCCCAGCCTTGAACCAGAGTCACGTGATCCCAGCAGCCATCTTGTTGATCGTGAGGAGTGGCGAGGGGTGATGAAGAATGGCCAATGGATGGAACTGGAACATGTGTACAGGAAACATGTCAAACCTAAGAAACAACATGAGATTCAGAAGCTGAGCCAGGTATTTGCAAATGGCTGCTGTATGGTCAGTTTAAGTTCTGGCATTTCTATAGTGATTTAACAGTGTTCTCAGTGCTCAGGAATAAACAAGCATTACATGAATACCATTGCATCCATATTGAAAATACATTTTAACCTCACAAATAAATCCATGCAAGTGAAATTAACCTATTACTGGTTAAATGGTTTCTGGGCCGAAAATTTCCACAAAGATTGTTCGATTTGATTGAATGGATAAGTGTGTGTTTGATAAAATAACCTTTCTGTGAGGTATTGGATCAATGCAGACAGAATGTGACATGGTATTGGAAGCACACATGTGGGAGTGATTGGTTTAGTGAGTTAAACATAGAGCTCTACATTATTGAATCTCTGATTGGTTTAGTGAGTTAAACATAGAGCTCTACATTATTGAATCTCTGATTGGTTTAGTGAGTTAAACATAGAGCTCTTCATTGGTCAGTCAGTGATCTTCCCTATTGAAGAACTACTTTCCAATCTGACATTTGCCGATTTAAAATAACTTATTTCCTAGTACCATGGATACTAAACTGTTAAATATGTATTTAGTTACTTACAGAAATTGTCAGTGCACATAACACATCATTGGTCTGAATGAAGAGAAATAGTGATGGGTCTGTTTTCACAACTTTAAGCCTTCTCTTGTCATCTCTCCAGACTATCAGCCATCTTTGCTGCCAGTGTCAGTGCTCTCAAGTTGTTGATGTTGGGGCAGGACTAGGTCACCTCTCAAGGATCCTCACCTTTGCTCATGGGGTCAAGGTCACAACAGTTGAGGCTGAAGGGGGTCATGCTCCAAAGGCAGAACAGTATGACAGGTATATGTACATGTACATATGACTTGCACACCAATATTACCATAAATCAGAACTCTTTTGGTTGTATTTTATCTGTCACACAGACCCTTAACTAATACATCCAGTATGACCTTAGTAGGTCAAGATTGCTACTGTCAATGGCAAAATGAAGAGTGTTTCTTGCTTCCTTTTTATCAAATTTAATGAAGATATTTAATTAAATGTATTTTCTGTAAAGTATTTGAATTTCAATGACATGGTAGATGTTTGTTTAGGGTCTGTTGTTTATCTTCATGTTATAAACCTGAAGAATGTTATTACACAGTGACAGTAGCGCTAATAATTTTGTTGGCCCAAATTGTTAATAAAATAAGACTTGGTTTGTTTCTGATAGGAATACATGGTATCATTATATTTCTGACTTCTTTGCAGGGAAACAAAGAAGAACATCAAAAAGGCAAAACTGAAGGTGAGATAGGGACATGCAAGTAGTACATTTTATTTTAAAGAAAACGTTAGAGTTGAGGTATTATAGCAAGTTGCTTTTTCTAAACAAGGAGCACTGTCCGAGCTGAACTATTATTTTTGAAAATTCAGGACATCCATAAATCCATGAATGAGGGCATTTCATGGCTTAAAACTTTATTTTCTTTCTGATAAAAATTAGGTACTTTTAACTTCAGTAGATGTTTGATATTAGTCAACTATGTTGTTCTTCCAGAAACAGAAACTAGAGGTGAAAGAGTCAGCTAACGAGTGGTCAGAGCTTCAGGGTGGACTGCCCAGCCACATTGTCAGTAGAATACATGCTCACATATCTACCAGAGATTTCCTGGCCCTCATCAAACACAACAGACATGAGCAGCAGACTGAACAGTGTACAGAGCAGACGGACAGAGGAAGCCATCTTGAAAGTCCTCAGTCTACTCAAAATGAGAGCTTGTGTGTCAATGGTGCAGTATGTAGGGCAAACAGTGGGGGTGTAGACAGTGATGTCAGCATGAATAACTTTACTCACAATAATACTCAAGATGGAGATGTGACCAAGATGAATACTAAGTCTTTCACTCCAAACAAAACCAACTCATATGTGTGCAATCCAAAGAAAACAACGTCTGATATTACCAAAGATATTACAAATAAAAGCAACATGTCAGAATATGAGATTCACAACAGAGACAGCAATCAAAAGTACCAGATTGCCATGGTAACAGACAAGTCTGAGGAGGTAGAAGCTGAAGATTTGTTTGTCCTGGATGGACTTCATGCCTGTGGAGATCTCACCCCCACCCTCATCCGGATGTTCATCAACTGTGATGCTGCAATGGGACTTGCATCTGTTGGTTGCTGCTACATGAAGCTGTCGGTTGATGTGACAGGAGGGTGGGTTTCATTCGATTAAAAAGAACTTTCATGATTGGTCCATACTCATTTCTGGACTGAGTGAAATTTATGTTCATGGCTGTTGTAAATTGAAATCAGTTATTTACTCAATATTGTTTTTCAGTTATTTACTCAATATGTTTTTCAGTTTCCTCAGTTTTGTCACTCAGTTAAAACATATTGTCTCCCACCTCTGGCATTTTAGGTCACCTGGAGGCGTAGCCAAGCAGGAAATCGGCTATCCCATGAGTCAGTTTGTTGCTGGTCTGCCGGATTCTGGTCTCACATACTCATCTCGAGAGCTGGCCTGCCACTTTGCTGATTGCTACATCCAAAGGCTGAAAGGTACTTTTTGACATCACAATGCGTGGTACAATTATGGAAAGTTTCTAATCCAGCACATAGGCCTAGAAAATAAATTGACTGTCAGTAACAGCAGGCAACTTCTTGTTTCTGAAAACAAACGAGGGAGTTTAGAAAACTTAAGACTGGATATGATTGATAGAATAACTGTTGCTCTCTGTAAGGAGACAATTAGAGCTGAGCTGCATGCAATGGGTAGGCAGAAAAGTTGAGGAATTCCATCACCAGTCATGAAACCTGAACAAAAGGAAGGTTCAAATGGTGCTTACAGCATGGAAATTTTAACTGGGACAATATGATTTTCTCACATGAAAGTTCTCTGTTCTGTGTGGCTTTTTCCTAATACACTGAAATTCTGGACCAAACAAACCGAAAAACCTTTCTATCAGCACCCAAAGTACAGTCCGAACTTTAATGTTTGGGTTCGTATATCTGTGTTAGGGGCAACGCCCCTCAGTGTTTTTGAAGGGATTTGAGCAGTGAGGGGTGCATAGATATTCTTGAGGGACATTTACTTCCATCAGCTCACATGCTGTAAGGCAATTTTTGGATTTTCCAGCTGGACAATGACCCAAACCATCATTCAAAGCATGAACCCCAAATATGACATTATTAGATTGGCCAAGCCATAGCCCTGACCTAAATCCAACAGAAAATGGTTAGGGACTTATGAACAAAAGTGTCAGTAAGAAAAATCTGACAAATATTACTGAAATGAAAGAAGAGGTGGTCTGATACTTGGACAGCATGGACCACGACTTTCTAACTTCTTTGATCAGTAGTATGACCTGCTGCATTGAAGTCTGCATTGCTGCCCTTGGTGACTTGACAGAATGCTAACTGTTCACCTGTCTTTGAATCTCGAGTTATGTTCTGCTAATATTCACATTTAATGCCTGAGTAGTGAGTGAAAAAAACAAAAAAAAACAGTTACAGTCTTTAAATTCTCAATAATTTCTCGTCATACTTTATGTAAACAGAATTAATTAATCAATGATCTAAATCTGGAAGATATGACTCTAATATTTACTGATGTCACAGACAACCCAGCACATCTGAAGATCCACAGCTACCGGGCTGCTCTCCAGCATGTCATCCGTTCAGTCAGACCAGACTTCCAGAATGGGCTCATCAAACTCACAGTTAAACGTGCAACTGATCTGTCATTTGAGAAGTAGGTAGTTGTCATAGATCAGGAAGTTTAAGAGATGCCATGCTTGTACAGCCATGTCAGTTCCTGCTCATAAGTTCCCTTGACCTATTCTTTGTGGGCAAGTTTAATGTCATGTATTTTTCTAAAGCAGTTAATCATAAGCTAAATGTCAAAGAGACAATGTCCACATTTAACACCTCACAGTTAATCATAAGCTAAATGTCAAAGAGACAATGTCCACATTTAACACCTCACAGTAAATATTACAATATCTGGACTAAGATTATGATTGTGTTCTTAATCAAATAATCAATTAATTAGTTTTCATCTCATTGAGTCGGCACATATGAATGTGAGCTGTTGAGTCTTTTCATGTCTGAAAATTGACACAGTATGAGGAAACATTATAGCATAATTTATGCCTTAATTTTCAGCTATGCAAAAACTGCACTTGAAAAACTAGGTTTTACATCAGACATCCCACCTGAAGTTTTAAGTGTTGCTGAGAGTTACCTGCCTTTATGGAAGAATGTGGTTGTGTTCTATACCCTGCGTCTGTGCCTAGCGCCAGTGGTGGAGACCCTCCTTCTCCTGGACAGGATGCTGTACCTCCTGGAACAAGGTCAGTCCATGAACCAGGACATACCTGGATGTCTTTAGACCAGGGCGTACCTGGATGTTTCTAGACCAGGACATACCTGGATGTCTCTAGACCAGGGCATACCTGGATGTCTCTAGACCAGGGCGTACCTGGATGTTTCTAGACCAGGACATACCTGGATGTCTCTAGACCAGGGCGTACCTGGATGTTTCTAGACCAGGACATACCTGGATGTTTCTAGACCAGGACATACCTGGATGTCTCTAGACCAGGGCATACCTGGATGTCTCTAGACCAGGGCGTACCTGGATGTTTCTAGACCAGGACATACCTGGATGTCTCTAGACCAGGGCGTACCTGGATGTTTCTAGACCAGGACATACCTGGATGTTTCTAGACCAGGACATACCTGGATGTTTCTAGACCAGGACATACCTGGATGTCTCTAGACCAGGGCGTACCTGGATGTCTCTAGACCAGGGCATACCTGGATGTCTCTAAACGTGGACATACCTGGATGTCTCTAGACCAGGGCGTACCTGGATGTCTCTAAACGTGGACATACCTGGATGTCTCTAGACCTGGACATACCTGGATGTCTCTAGACCAGGACATACCCAGATGTCTCTAGACCAGGACATACCTGGATGTCTCTGGAATATTGCTAAAAGCGACGTAAAAGCATACTCACTCACCCATTCACTCCTTCTCATTCCAGGAGTCCCCAGCGTGCTGGTGCCAATATTTGATCCAAAGCTGTCGCCCAGGAACTATGTCCTCCTGGCCTTGAAAGACTGGTCAAGCCGCTGATGTCACCCTCAACCATCTACTTATGTCAAGTTGTAGCAAAATTTTCAGCTGATTTTTTTTGTCATTTTGAATGGTGAGCAATATCATTTGTAGCCGTTGTGAGATCTTTGATTAAAGTGCTCAATTTTTTACTTACCTTACCATAGGTTTATATCATATTACCTCAAGCTTCGCTTAGGAGATCTGACAGAGTTGAATTGCTATTCAATCTTGAATGGCTACCTTGCAATCTACGACTGTCATGATACGAAAGTATCTGGATCTCCCCACTGCGCATGCGTGCAGACTCCACGAGAACTTCACTTTTACTTCAAGCGTGTGTGGGTTGCTATCTCTTTTTCAGCTAATGAAGTTAGACTTACTACACTTTTGCACTGATTCCATTTTGCAGGTTCTTGGTGTTGTATGTAATATTTTCAATCTTTGTGTCGGTTATAGCATATAAATTCGTTATCGTACACTTGTTGTCTACCTCATAGGAGACACAGTTGTGTGTCTCCTATTTCTGATGTTGCCTCCGTAATTTTTGCCAGATCGGTTTTATTTTTCAGAGGATTGGTTTCTGTTCGTATTTCTTCCGCCGTATCTAAGCTTTTTGTTTTAGTTTTTGTCACTTAACACTGTATCTAGTGTAATTTTGCTCTCCGTTTCGGGGAGGCAGCCATTTCACTTGTCAATTGCAAGCATGCTGCTGCACGCATGAGTGGTGCAGTCCATTACGTGGTAAGGGTGTTTTTCATTTATCCTTATGGTCATGTTTATATTTTCATTTAATACAGTAGTTGTGCATGGTGTGTAAAGGCCTGAATTATGTCAAGGATCCTCACCCTTGGTGTCCTGATTGTGCTAAGGTGTTGTTCACCCTCAAGCAGTGCTGTGCAGAGTGTATGGGGTTGTAAAGTGCAGAAATAAGTTTTTTTTGGTGGTGGTCAGGAAGAGGAAGACTCAGAAGTTACATCCCGCTACATCCCGAGGAGGGATCTGTTAGATCCGCCGTTACCAGAGGTCGCGGCCAGGGCAACGTGGCAGCCGATCATCGCAGGCCTGCAGACACAACCAGGGACGCCCCCGCCATCCCCAGCAGAGGGAAGGGGAAGCACCCCTATTCAAGACGTTAAGGTGTTGCCTGTCATGACTGAGACCTCCCGCCTGTAGCCGTGCCAGTTTTCCCTACACCAGTAGGTGGGAGACTGGGCATCTTTTGGAGGACTTGGACCAGGTCCACCCTCGAAGATCCTTACATTACCAGAATCCTAAAGATTCCACCGTTGACATCTCAGCCGGCGACACTTGTGTATCCAGAGACGCAGCATCAGTCGCTGGCAGACAACATCGAGGTGTTACAAGGGAAGTGTGCCATCGAGGAAGTGGTGGACCCACACCTCTCACCAGGGTCCTACTCTCCGATCTCCCTCATTCCCAAGAAGAACGCCGACAAGTTATGCATGATCCACAACATGGCGGAGTTCAATGATTGTTACTTGATGGAGCCTCCTCACTTCAAGATGGTATCTCTGGAACAGCTGCACTTCAAGTTGGTCCTTGAAACTTTGCTGTGCAGTCTCGACATACAGGATGCGTATCTGCACGTCCCTATCTACCCGGCTCATAGGAAGTTTCTGAGGTTTGTATTCAAGGGTCGACATTACCAGTGGTGAGTCCTGCCGTTTGGCATTTCAATGGCCCCGTGGCTATATACCAGACGCCTGTCAGTCGGTTTCTTCATATCAGGCAGATTGAGTTCAACCCATACATAGACAATTGCCTGCTCAACCAGTTCGAACTTCAGTTGCTACGCAGACAGCTAGACTTTGCCATCCGTCTCCTAGAGCAGTTAGGGTGGATAATCAACCAGGAAAAGTTGCATCCCACGCAGGAATTGGTGTTCATAGGCACAGGACGACCGTGTTCGGATCCCTCTCAGTGGGAGAAAATTTCCCGGCGCATGATTTAACACACAGAGGGCGCCTGATGCTACAGCTATTAAAGAAGTAACTCCTCTCGTACATACAGGCAGACGATGTTACGACACAGCTGTTGCTTCTGGTACATCTGCACCAACACCTGTGGTGGTGGACGATAGAGTCGAACGTCTGCAACAGAGTTTGCTTGACCAAGTTTGTGCAGGACCACAAACTATTTGTCATCACTCCAGGGATGGGGTGCACACCTCAGTGATCAGACAGCCTCGGAGCTCTGGTCCGACGTAGAAGCAGGATGGCACATCAACAATCTTGAGCACTGGGTGCTGCTACTACGCCGCTCCAACCTATTGATTGTCTCAGACAACATGACGGTGGTATGGCTGATTTTGAGACAGGGGACAACCAGGTCCAATTCCCTGCTGGATCAAATGTTCCGCTAAGCAAGCATTCTTGACACAAACGACATTGAGGCCAGAACTTGTCATATCCCAGGCTGCAGAAACGTCCTAGCAGATGTGCTCTCCCAACCAGCGAAGCCGTCCCCGACCAAGTGGATGCTTCACCCAGAGATGTTTCACCCAGAGATGTTTCACCCAGAGATGTTTCACCCAGAGATGTTTCAGCTCATATGTCAGGATCATGGGCACCCACTGATAGACCTATTTGCCACGAAGTTCAACACTCAACAACAATCAACTTCCAGTGTACGTGTCTCCAATACGGGACCAGGCAGCTTGGGCTGTCAGCGCTCTGTCGATGTCTTGGGAGGGGCTGGACGCGTATGTCTTCTCGCCGACAGTGCTAGTACCAGCAGTAGTGGCAAAACTGAAGCTCACAGGGAGGATCCGTCTGCTTTTGGTCACGCCTTGGTGGCCAGGGAGGACGTGGTTCCCAGAGTTGTGCTGCCTCGCAGGAAAAGATCCATTCCAGCTTCCAGAGTGGGATCAGTTGCTATGCCATCCCCACAGTCAGACACTGTACCCGGACCCGGCCGGCGTGGTTTCATCTATGCGCCTGGACCATCTTTCAAGGACTTTGAGGACCAAGGGGTACTCATCTCAAGTTGCGAAGATCATTGCCTGGGCGCACAGAACTTCCACTCGATCACTATGATGACAAGTAGGCGACATTTGAGAAGTTTTGTGCCCAAAAGTCACAGGACCCATTGTTAGCGTCACCTCAGTTCCTGGCAGAGTTTTTATGTTATTTGTGGTGTCGAGGAAACTCAGGGGCAGTACCATTGGGACTTACCTGTCAGCATTAAATTCAGCGTTAGCTGTCAGAGGAGATAGGAAGGTCTCGAAGATCCCGGAACTGGTTGCTATGTTGAAGGCGTTCAAGTTGGAGGACCAAAAGGTTAACTTCCGGCGGCCTACGTGGGACCTGAACGCTGTGCTGCCGCAGCGAGAGTTAGTGAAATTCACACGCTGGATGTGACTAGGGTCCAGTTTGAACAGACCAGACATGGGGCTGTACACTTGGGCCTTCTCTGGGATTTCCTAGCAAAGAACCAGCTGCCAAGTCAACCAGACAGGTTACTCACCATCCCCCCTCTTACTGCCATCATTAGACCAGAGGATCCGGAAGAGCAGTTACTTTGTCCGGTTCGAGCCCTCAGATTATATATCAAGAAGTCCTCTCCTCGTCGGGGAACTAGGAAGAGGTTGTTTCTCCCTTTTTCCATGACTACTAGAGGAGAAGTCACCAGGAACACAGTAGCCTTATGGTTGAGGCAGACATCCTGGCGTCTTACGACACACAGAATTTTCTGCACCCATCATCTAACAACCTGCACGAAATTCGAGCATTAGCATCAACAATGGTCCTGCACAGAAACTGTACAGTTCCCGACATTATGGCTGGATGCTTCTGGCGGTCCTCTACAATGTTTGCTTGGCATTACTTGCGGGACTGCAGTCTTTAGGACCATTGGTGGTAGCACAGCAACTCACGCATCCTTCCGCCCTATAAGGTACGATCTTACTTACCTTGGTCTGTGGGGATCTTGTTCTTACGTGAGATAATGTACCGTACCCCTCCATTGGTTAGTACGTGACCTAGAACACTGATTCTGGTTCCAGTTGACCTTCACGAGAGATTGTTGCAGCAGGCCGGTGTACAGTGAATCAGTAGTGGTCCGGCTGCCCAGAGGCATATGTGGGATGATAGACTCTGATGGTCCTCTGGAGTCCTGCAGCAACGTCCTGTCTGTTGCATCCATATGCGATAGACCTATGGTAAGGTAAGTAAAAAATTAGTCCCTCCCAATGCTGGATGCTCCTCCCCACAATAGACTCTTCGGATTGAGAAGTAAAAGTGAAGTTCTCTTGGAGTCTGAACGCATGCGCAGTGGGGAGATTCAGATACTTCCGTATCATGACAGTTGTAGATTGCAAGGTAGCCATTCAAGATTGAATAGCAATTCAACTCTGTCAGATCTCCTAAACAAAGCTTGAGGTAATATGCTATAGACCTATGGTAAGGTAAGTATTCAAATATCTAAAGTATTTAGATTTTAACAAATTTTAAAGCCAAAAACTTGGTTAGACTCCCAGCTTGAGTACAAGCATAGTTCTGGTGTCACCTGTGGTCATATTTCAGGAATATACTAGTAGCTAAAAGCTGTGTAACATAATACCCACTTCCTCATTGTAGCAGGCAGAGCAGTAGCATGAGGGATATGTGTGTTTTTATGCCCTTGTTTGGCGTTTATACCATGAAACAGTATTTTTCTATGTATCATTTTAGATGAGATTGAAACAAAATAATGTCATGTGTCGCGGTATAATCCACTACCTTGTATGTCGCATTTGAGCAGGATCGACAACTGACCTTCTGTGTCAAAGTGAAGCAGAGTAATCAACAAGCCTTGTATGTCACATGAAGCTGGATATTGAGCAATATTGAAACAATACTAGTAATAAACTGCCCTTGTATGTCACATTGAAGCAGAATAATCAACTACCTTGTATGTCACACTGAAGTAGGAAAAACAACTCTTTTGTATTTCATGTTGAAGCAGCATATTGAACACCCCTGTACATCACATTGAAGCAGGATAATCAACTACCATGTATGTCACAATGAAGCAGGATAATCAACTACCATGTAGTGTATGTCACAATGAAGCAGGATAATCAACTACCATGTATGTCACATTGAAGCAGAACAAGCATTGTCACTAAGGTGACATAACCCCCACTGTATATTATCAAATCAAACTTAAAAAGTAATGAAAGTAAAGGTCATAATTTAAGATGTCAACAAAAACACGAACAGTCAACCTCTCTTCACATCTTGATCTGTAGTTGTTGAAATGCACAAATATTTTCAAGACTCAGTTTGACCATGACATGAATGTCTTAGTGTCTGAAATATATAAAAGTAGTAATGAAGAAATTACTTATGGAAAAACATTCAAGGGAAGTCTTGAAAGTCTACGAGGAAGGTCCATTGAACTGTTCTTGAGATCTCACTCACAGTTTTATCTGTGGAACCGGCTGCCATGGGGTAGACAACTTACTGGAGTTGCCCTCTTGCTTTAACAATACAGTGTCCCCAACACTGAACTGTCTGTGTGACGTCTTATTTCTGGTATCTGCATATTGCTTCATTTTCAGCTTTGCACAGTTGTCATTTGCTCTGACAATCATCTCGATGTCGTCAGACACTACTTTGGTTCCAATTTCATTCTGCTGAAGCGTCAAAACATTAGTTCATATGGGACAACTGTTGTTGTGATGTGTGGAGTTGACCTGTATTGAGATAAGGCTTGGAGCTCCTGCTTCCAGTTTTTTTCCTTCCAGGATGGTGGATCTAATGGCCTTCATCATCGGCTTGTTAAAACTCTCAGCCTGTGAGTTAACACAAGGCCAGTGAGGGGTAATCTGTCTGTGTTTGAATCCTTTGTATTGTACAAAGTTGGCGAAATCTTGAGGACTGCCATTATCAGTCTTGAGCTCTTTTGGTGTCCGAAAGATCTTGTCCAGGACTGGGATTACTGTTTTGCTCGACACTGGATGTCGATAATGTTCATCAGTAACTATGAACAAATACTCCCCTGAAGGTATTGGTCCACAGAAATCTGCACTGTGTTCCGGCATGTCTGACAATTCCAGAGGTTCCATCGGTTTAGTGTTGCTGTATGTTGTAGCTTGACAGGACAAACATCTTTTGACCATGTTCAACATGCTCGGTAAGTTTGGGGAACGAAACTTTTGATGGAATTAATGCCTTTGTCCTTTGGATACCTTGATGACCCTCGTGTGCAAGTCTTAGCGCTTGCTCCCTCAAGGATTCAGGGATAACAATCTGTCGACCCTTGAGATGTATGTTGTCACCATGGCAAGTGAGTTCATCACTGATACGACTGATTTCCATGAGTTCATCACTCCTGATGATGTCATTGTTCTGCTTGGCCATCACATGTTTTAAGTTCTTCCAGCTGTTTTGTCAGATCCATAGCTAACCTTGTCGTTTTGTGTCAACATTGCTCTCGATGGTTTACACAGTTGTTAGACAGAGCTTCCTTCAAAGTGTCGAACGCACTGTCTTGCTCATCTGTCCAGTTCCATTCACAGGCTCATTTGGTGAGTCTTCGAAGGGGATCTGATGTTGTTGCATAATCTTTGATGAATAGTCCAGCTTTTGACCTCTCTGACATTTCCTGGTTTGTCTGTATTCTGTATGACATCAGCCTTCTTGGGGTCAGGTGACACACATTCTTGACTGAAGATTAAACCAAAGTCTCTGTAGAACTCACACTTTTCCTTGTTAAGTGTTAAACCTCTGTCTCTCAGTATCTGACAGCATCAAATGCTAAATCATGTTCTTCAGTGGTTCTGCCATATACTATGATATCATCACTACAGTTCTTGCAGGTAGGTATGTCTCTTAAGACAGTTCTGATTTCTTTTTGGAAGACTCCAGAGTCAGAAGACACTCCGAAACTCAGCCTTTCGGCTTCACCACTTCTTTAGACTATCGGATTTTACGTGACTGGACCAAAACAGTACAGATATACCCCTGAATGTGGAAAGTGACTGTTTCTTTAATAGCCACCTTGAGCTTGCACACAGGCTGTGCAACATTACCTCACTGAGTTCACTAGAGTCTGAAAGAATGACTGAGGCAAGTGGTTCCCTCCACACAATCTCTGTTCCAGCTGTGCAAGTGTGAGTGGCTGTCTACCTGCAGCTATCCTGTGCCCAATTTCATCCCAGAACGTTCAATCAGAGCCATATCTCGCGAAAGAGAGGGCCATGGAAGAACACAAATGTTGTTCTGAGCTAGATGATCCATCATCACCCTGGCTTTTTCAGGGCTGTAAACATCACTGGCATTGTTGGTGTGTCAAAATGGGTGTTGCCGGTGGATTCTAGTAGCCTGAAGATGCCGCTTAATTGTATCACTGGACACTGCTCCCCTTGACCCCGGAACTAAGGCTGCTGTTACTGTTGCTGCTTAAATTTGGTTCTTTAGATGAGTGACACATATGAACCAATCTTCCGCACGAGTTGTTACTGGTGGCCATCCAGTGTGGGGACGATCAGCAGCAACCCCAGTTTGTTGATGACGGTGAGTAACAGCGGCAAGATGATAGCCCACTTGTCTAACTACAGAGGTTGCAGAGCTACCTCTGTGCAACTTTCCAATGGCCATTCCCCTCTGCTTAGTCGGCAGTTTAGGCATTGTTTGTGTAGCATATACACCTCCAAGTGTCAGTACTGAATTTTTTTTTACACAAAAATTCATGCAGGATACCTCAGTGAAATGCATGCTTTCCATTCCGCACAGTGGATGCATGTGCTAAAATTATGGTTTGGGTGCACTTTGGGTGTGTCTGTGATGATATCTCATATCAACATGTAGTTGCATAACATCATCCCATCTGGGATTATTACATCACTTTACCACGAACATTCCATAAACATAAACTCTTACTTTTGTGAGACTTCATTTTTATCGAAACTTGTGTTTCTTTTGCTGTTCAGTATATGATGATCTGCAGGAAGTCTAGTGGTCAAGTTACAGCTAATGTCACCAACAGGCCAAAGTTAGAAACGATTTTCAGCTAATTTTACCAACAGGCCAAAGTTAGAAATGATCTTCAGCTAATGTCACCAACAGGCCAAAGTTAGAATTGATCTTCAGCTAATGTCACCAACAAGCCAAAGTTAGAAATGATCTTCAGCTAATGTCACCTACAAGTCAAAGTTAGAAATAATCTTCAGCAGATGCCTAATGGCATTGGGTGGTCAGGCACACTTACTTGGTTGTCCTATGTCATTGTATCCCAGTTGGCCAGATCAGTGCTCACAGTAAAAATTACTGGACTGTCTGGTCCAGTCAAGGTTATTTACATGCAACTATCATACTGACGAGGGCAGAGTGAAAATAGCAAACACAGATCAAAGGACAGGGTGAGATTCCTCACTTGGAGATTGTGTCTGAACCCATTTTGTTTGACTGGGAAGATTCAGAATGAGTTTTACAACCTCCCACACGAAGTACTTCATTGTCACAATTCTCTTTAGTGACAGCTTGAAGGTACAGAATCCTGTGTAGTCAAAAACAACAGAAACTTTGAAGACACATTATAATTTATTCTTTGTTCAAATAAGTATATGAGCATATGTGTGAGGTTACTCAATATGTGATATGTATAGATACATAGATATATATGTTTATAAATATAAAATGCTTGTGTCTATGATGCCACTAGACAAACTTAATCCTTGCATGTGGAAATATATTTGTAATAATTTCCTTGGGGATCAACTAAAATGAATCATAAGTGAATTTGATTTATTTGAATTGATTAAGACCTATCAACTCAAATCAAACCTCATGCTGGAGTACTGTTCTTGAGATAAAAATCAAAATGTTGACTTTTGTGAAGATCTCCATGGCAGTATACATGAAATTTGGTTTTATCAAAAAGAACCTCTACAAGGTACTATGTCTGATATTACAAGTATTCATGGTGTGACAAAATAACAGTTCAGATGATATATATGGAACATATGACGAATATATTGGACAGGTGTTTGTTTTCTGTCACGTATCAAAATCAAATTGTAATAAAATATTTGACAATTTTGTAGGTGCGTTTTTATGTTTGACTTAACAGTTTGACTGGCTGTTGGCACATTATGTGCTTTCAAGCACCCTTGTACATAAAACAGTACATGATGATACTTAGTGACTTTGTCACAACTTCGGCACAATATTACAACTTCTCGAATTATGCAGATAATTGCATCACATGTTCACCAAATCAGTGTCCTGCAAACATCCTTACAAATATCAGTAATTTGTAACCATATCACAGATCCTACTAGCATGCTAAACAAACAATTTCTAACTGCAGTCAGAACATTTCGTCTTCACCAGCATGATTACAACTTCAATTTATATTCTTGTACACAGGTCAAGCCAATTATGCCCACAAAGAATCACATACATTTACTGTCTGACGTAAACAGTCCTAATAAAACTGTACAGTGTTCAGCAGAAATAAGACATGAGGACTTCACATTTCAGGGTATCTACAGCCATGAATCATTCTAAGGCCATGAAAAGATAAATACAAAACTAAATATATGCCTAACTTCAACTTCACAAGATATAAAAAAGGACACCTCTTTTTCATATTCCTGCTCAACCTCATCATAAAAGCGATTAGTTTTCGTCAGAATCTCCACCACATAAGGATGATGTTATTCTGGGCTTTGCTTGTAGGTGATTCTCTCTTGCTGATACTACTGAGCACATCATGAATACTTACAGTCAGATGACATCATATAGTCACTGGAATATCTGGCACATACCTATCCATCATTACATTTGTTCAGAAGTGTTCAAATTCCAATGTACAGCTTACATGTAGTTGAAAATGGACAAAATTCCACTCTCTGTATTCTAAGCTGCTCACTTTGTAATTGGCTTGCATATAAACTGTATCCTACATCATAAACATGCAACAGGATTTGATAGTATACGACACAGTTTGAAGGCCCATGACTGATTCCCCACTAGGGTACAAACAATGTGAAAAGCCCATTTCTGGTGTCCCCCACCATGATGTTGCTGGAAAATTGCTAAAAGCAGCCCAAAACCCAAATCTCTCACTTGTAAGGTGAATCTATCTATAGAACAATATCAGGCTGCATAAAAATAATAAAAAGTTTCTTGGGCACATTTTTTTCAAAAGAGACGAGGGTGGTATGAATTATTTTCAAGTTTTGATTTGAAAAAATGTGATGAGGGAGGAACACAGTTTTATTTTTCCTCTCAAAAATACAGCTTGGATAGTTTAGCACGTGTTAATGAGTTGTAGATTCAGCCACACTTGTTCTTACAAACACACATTCTTATAGTGGACAAATTGATGATTGGGACACAGCCAAGTCAAAATTACTTTTTTTCAAATGGCAATAAAAACCTGTTATGCACACAAATAAATGTGATGCACCGATGCCCAAGAAACATTTCACTTTATTTAGTCTTAGGCATCCATTTTGTACAGTGCACCAGAAGGGAATTCTTTGTTATTTGTTCCAAAAGTCTGAAAGTAAAAATGCACAGCTTAATGATGACCGCTTTCCACAGCCTACAATACAATCTCCTGGTTAGCAGATTTAAGCCCTGTGAAGGTGAACCCATGTTAGTGGCAACTTATGTGTAGCTGTGACCATAAGGTACTTACACTGTTGCTGAAATATTATGAAACTTATCAATACTGTTCGTAATTACTATCAAGCACTAACAATAAGCTGGCTATGATGACAGTACTTGTGTCAAACCTCTCAAATATAGTCTCTCCCTTACATGCTTTAGTAGGGATACCATACATGTTGGATCAACGTGACTTGACTGTATTTCGACACGTCGCTGTACACCTCATGAACTCCGAGTGCATTAAATACAGTTTGTGTCAGAGAACAGTTCGAGATATGTGGAGAGGTTATACTGACTGACTTGCTCATACAGGTTCTGGCAGTTAGAGACACTGGAGAATTTCATCACGATACGTATTTGTACTGAACAAAAAAGATAACGAAATTGAAAAATTTGACGAATATTATTTTTTTACACTGTTTCTCACATCCACAGCTAAAAATATTCCCTAGTCTTTTCAGCATCCTTAACTTTTTACGTCCAACAGTAAACAATAACAATAAAATTGTGCAGTGGCAACTGGGACTTCTACTGAATGCAACTTGCATTGAAAATGGCATTAACAAATAGCTGAGACAAACTGTGGTAGGTTGAGTTCAGGCAGAGTGTCACATGAGTAGTCAATAATTCATTTGAAGACCTTACAGAACATTTGGCAAGTACAACCAATAACAATCAAAATTTCACTTGTGATTCAAAGATTAAGGAAAATAAGTCTTCAAGTACGATCACTCAATGCTTGACGTCTGTAAACCTTCGTAAATATATCAAATAGCAAAAGAAACACAAGTTTAGAAAAAATGAAATCTCATAAAAGTAAGCACTCATGTTTATGTCTTCTTTTAAACTTGACAAAAAACACTTGCGTTTCTTTTGCTGTTCAGTATATGTTATATACTCTATATCATAATGGATATTGATTCACAACAGTGAATGGCAGGAATGAATCAACATTATTTATCTAAAAATAGCTCTCAAATTCTTATTTTACAACTTGATACTCTGTAAATAAAAGTCAATATGAACGAGCAGATATAGAACTCACAACCATGCACTATACATCAAGAATTCCTCATGTATTTTACCACTAAGTTTACCAGTCAGCATGCATTACATGTTTTCTACTTCCATCAGTTTCATAAATCAACTGAGACATGTATCAGTTATACTGACATTAACTGAATGTTGTTTGTTACGTGTTAGACTTGATATTAATCATTGACTTTGGGCCATACCAGGGGCTCAGTTTCCTTTTTAAAGTCCCTTGCCACAAGGCATTTGCCACAGGGCAAGTGACTTCAAGAAAGTAACCGGTCCCTACTAATTTTCCACTTGTCTTGATTTTTTAGACATAATAATAATGTAATTAGGAAAGAATAAATCAACGTGGTACTTGATGTTAATGCTTAGTATACTATTTATTGAGAAGTGATAAACAGCCAGAAAGACTTTGTTAACATTGTCAGATTTAACAGCTACATTTTGAGCAGTTGTGAAATGAAATGAAGTTTATTTGCAGTTTGAAACCATAAGCAGACAGTATCTAGTAGAGCATAAATAGGTTTGATATTATTATCTGATTGCCCAAAGTGAAAACTGACCTCAGGTTCGGGCTTCAGGTGATGGAATTATTTAACCCCTGCATACATACACTATTATCTTAGCACTGAATTGTAATCATGATATCAAAATCATAACCCTTTGGCAAGTCTCAGTTTATGCCAAGGTCAGTATCAAGGTGCTCAGAGGAAGGAAACTGGTACAGACTGTTTCTCATGGAACAGCACCTGATGGTATGGAATGATTCACCAAGGTTCAAGCTTTGATGGTATGCCTCTGTACACAAAGGTATGGCTCTTGCAATGTGCAATGAATCCCATAGGGACAAATCTTCATGGTATGCATTGCATCTCAAAGGACTTATCCTTGATGGTATGCAATGCATCCTAAATGATTCAACCTTGATGGCATGCAATGCATCCTAAAGGAATGAACGTTGAAGGGAATGCAATGTATTTGAACCTTGGTGGTATGCAATACATCCCAAATATATGAATCTTTCATGGCATGCAATGCATTCCAAAGCAGAAAACCTTCAATGTATGCAATACATATCAAAAGAAAGATCCTTGATGACATGTAATACATCCCAAAGGTACAAACCCTGATGGTATACAGTACATCCCAAAGGAACAACCCCCCGATGGTATGCAGTACATCCCAAAGGTACCAACCATGATGGTATGCAATACATCTCAAACGTACAAACCCCAATGGTATGCAATACATTCCAAAGGTACACAATGGTAGGAAATACATACCAAAGGTACAAACCTTGAAAGGATTCCATGCAACACACAGACATGAACTATGGTCTCTGAAGCAAGGATTAACCCTCTTGATCAGTTCTGATGTTCGTATTTTCAGATGAATATGATATGATGATATGCATGCTTGCATGTGAGTATACATGTATATATTTGTATATATACTTGCTTTTGATTCTGTAACATTGTGCTGCAAATGAAGGAGATGGGGAATGCCTATATGATGTTAAATTCACACAAAAATTCTTTCAAAACAAAACTTATTATATAAATGACAAACAGTGTATAATATTAAAATCTGAGACAAAACTTTCATGACATATTATAGGTATACCCTATCAAATATAAAAGAATATTCAATAAAACAACTGGAATGTACTGGGGAAGACTCCCTTCATAGTAAATAAAAGAAGTATCAAACATTATTTATGAACAGGTTCTTGAAAATACCATTTTCAAGTTCACATATTTAATTTGCTTGCCATAAATCAGACAAATCAACACATATGAGCTGAAAATTCCATAAACAGGTATCGATGTCACCTTCAACATGAACACATTGACATAGGGTCTTCAGCTCAAAGGATGAAAAATCTAGTGACTCAAGATTACCTAATCTGTTTTAGCGAGAGTCAACATATACTGACAGACTTCCAGAAAATGACCACTTATACCACTCACAACATCTCTAAAATAATGGAAGCAATGGACAATTAATTTGTAAAAAGGAGGACAGAACCCAAATTTAAGAAATTATACAATAATTTAGGGAAAGTATCAGTCTACCTCCTGACAGATGATACTACCAGTGATTACTTATTATAGAAAGTGAGTCCTTTCAGAGTGTTCAGTCTTTACAACATATAGCTAAAATATTTTCTGTTCCTAGTCATGGCCAAAAGCACTGCATGAAAGCAGAGCCAGCTTTTAGGAAAATATTATATTTACAATCAGCCTCTATTTTGTTCACACTAAAATTACTGAGCACTTTTCCAACACAACGCATCAGTGGCTGAGGTACAGGTTTAATTTCTTCCAGTTTGCTATTACATATGTTCTATTTCTATTGTTTAAACTAAACGCATCTAATACAAGCTTTGGTTTAACTTGCATGTGCAGCGATAAAAATAATCAGATAATGTTATATCCTGTGACGGAAAATACTTGGTAAAGTTTGAGGTATATTCAAGTTGAACAAACACATGTGATACCAATTATGTAACAACAGAATTCGATAAAACACAAGAAATAAAATGAAATATTTAGCACCCAACCTGTATGTGTACAGACATGACAAGTGCATCCATTCATTTCTCTTCTAATGTAAGGGTTCATCAGTTAAAACTATCCCCACAACCAACGACCCTAATCATAAACCCATAAGGTCTCTTACTGTTAGTATTCTACATAAATTATTTAAAAGGAGTTATTAAAAAACACCTCCCACTGAGGCATTGTGCTTGATTAGTTTTAGTTTGCTCCATATGTACATAAGGTGTTACAGTTTGGGGTTAAAAAGACATATTTTTGACACAGAGGAAACACATGAATAGAATGTAACTGTTTTGTCTGCAAAAGTTTCTTCCACATCAAACACAACATGACATGTAAAACTTCTTAAAAAACATTAGATGATGTAAATGTGTGGAATGATTTGAAAGGCAAGCAACCTCCAATATCTAAAATCATCAATCTTAAGTTACAGAACCTGGTGTTAAAAAAAGCTTTAAACACGATAAGACTTAATGTGGAGAAATATTCTAGTACCCCAAATTTGTATTTAAAATCCTGAGCATCAATACTAAAAGATGTTGAGTACTCTTACAACACCAAGAGTTAATGTAAATATCTGATATTCCTCAACTACATTAAAATGAATGAAACAAACATTTTGTTTAACAATGGTTACATACTGACGCTTTGTTTTCACAATGGCCATCCATCAAATTGCCAAATTGATTTCAGTCAAGAATCTTAACCGATTCATACTGGTAGTTGACTTCAACAGATGCACACTTCACATTTACACGTCCTCATTAAACTCTTAAAATGAAAGAACTTGAATTGTTAAGCAAATAAAACATATTTTCACATACAGACTCTATTTCCATAAATTATCTATGACACCAGTCCCATGGTGTGGTGTAGTACAATATCACATTGCAAGTGCGCTGGTGTCTGAAGGTGGCTGGTGGTAGCGGTCAACAGAACTGTTCCATGCTGCGTAGTTCGATGATTTGGTGCAAAGCTTGTTTCACATCAGGATCCATGTGGCCCTGGAATACACATTAAACGTTACATTTTGGCAGTGGTGTAGTCCAGTGTTTACAGTGTTCACTCATCATGTCAAAGGCTGGGTTCGTGCTTCAGTGAAACCTTGACAACTGGTTCAGAATGACTGCCCTCAAATGCTACCAATTACTGAGGAGTGGTATCAATTCTTACTGGCAAACAAGGATAAGTTGAGCACTGACCTGACAATTGAACATTGGTTAATATGAGTGCCACCCACTTGCACTTGTCATTGTGAGCGAAAGGGACCATGGCTGTACACAACCAAGTGTACTATGATGAGTGACGTGCTTGGCTTGTCTCAGCAAACTCCTATGCTCAGAATCAATTTCATCGTCATGCACTGTACATGTTCTAGCCTTCATCTGCTCTACCTTTCACAAACCAAATGGGTTTGGTAATTGCAGTGCATTGTCCACTTCTTGAAAACGCATTCTCTGCGCCAATCCAACTTATCTTTGTTTGCCAGTACTTGTCTTCAGCTAAGTTGCTTACCCTCATGAAAGCAGCCTAGTGCTTATTTCTAGTGGATGTCTGTCACACATAGAGAGACTAGGTAATGGTACTAATTATAAAACAATTAACCTTTATTGAGCATAGAGTTGAATACTGACAAATTTAAAGATAAAAACTTCTTTCAGTCCAGATTCTAATACCATTATCTAGTCAACATTAGAAAACAGTCAAAGAATCTGTAACAAAACCTGGCACTGAAAAACAAAGAAGTTTGCAGTTCACACATTTGTCAGTATTGTACTTCACAACTTTCTAAATTCCACAAAATTCATTCCTGTCAGTAGACTACGACTTTTGATTGCAACAAATATAAACCCATTTAAACTGAAAAGGAGCCTTGGTCAGATGGGAATCTAGACTTGATTCAATTAGGGGTTATGAATTGCAGAGAGGGCTAGGTACTGACACTTCATCTCTGAATATAACAAATGTTGATAGTAACAAACAAACCCATATAAACTGAAAAGGAGTACGAGGGAGAACAAAAATTCAAAACCTGAAATAATCTATACATGCTTCATTATGGTTTTACGATTGCAGAAAGGGCTTGGTAAAAGGGAAAGTTATGTGGTTCAAGGACTATGAGACAGGCTAAGGACCAGGCGGTAGTGAAAATGATGGGATTCAGGGACTGTGAGACAGACAAAGGACAAGGCGGTAGTGAAAATGATGTGATTCAAGGACTGTGAGACAAACTAAGGACCAGGCGGTAGGGGAAAAAATGTGGTTCAGGGACTGTGAGACAGAAGAAGGACCAGGCGGCAGTGAAAATGATGGGATTCAGGGACTGTGAGACAGACGAAGGACCAGGCGACAGTGAAAATGATGGGATTCAGGGACTGTGAGACAGACAAAGGACCAGGCGGCAGTGAAAATGATGGGATTCAGGGACTGTGAGACAGACGAAAGACCAGGCGGCAGTGAAAATGATGGGATTCAGGGCCTGTGAGACAGACTATCTCTCTTCATAGATGCTTATAACCTCTCCTTATACCAGTAATGCTAAGCCAAGATGGTCCAATGAACACTGTAACTGCAGCAAGGTGACTCACCTGTACAGCACTAATAAGATGAGTTCGGTAGACACTGACAATATCCTGGTGCTGACGGTCAAATTCCTGGAACATACATACTTCATGTTGTATATATCATATATTGCTCCTCAGGAAAATATGATGAGAACTGTCAAACAGCAAAGAGAAATGTACTGGAAATAAACAAAACAAAAATCCATGACAACTTTGGAAAGCTGGCTGATATTACTTAGGTAAAATACAATCCACATTTTGAATTTTGTCCCCATGCTAATATGGATTGGAGAATATACAGATTATGTAATCCATAGTTCATATAAAACTATTACTTGATACAAACACAGTTGGTTAATAGGAAACAACACACTTGTTAAATCAGGAAACAGAAATTTTATCAGATTTGTGCACAACTGGGAGTATGTCTTGTAAAATCTCAATAATGACTTTTCTAACTAGCTATCAAACCCAAAGTCCACCAATTGAAATGAATTTAAATACCCTTTGATGATACTGTCCAAGAATCAATCAAACCATATGTAAGGATATATTTTTATGAGACTTGGATCTGCAAAGTACTAAATCACTTTCGATTAGTCAAAATAAATCCATTACTGTAACAATAATCGTTTTGTTCACTAGTTGTATACATGTTTCAACTTGACCACATAACCATTCAGTTCAGTAACAGTTCCACATTAATGCTAATGTTTGTTCGAGTCATCATAGATCATGTGATCTCAATGCAATTACACCCAGTTGAGCTAAATGATGTGTGTCGTGAGTATACCCATTTCCCAATGTTAAGATTACATTGCAGTCAGTGCATCCAATCATACAGAGTGTCATCGTACCTTAAGCAAAGTTTCTGTTATTGCTAAAACCCCACTTAGCTTTAAGGCATGCATGTGCATAGCTTACATTAGCTGGGAATTATCTCGTCCAACAAGGGCCACTCACCTCTTTCACACACAAGCCCACACCCAAACCACATCAATGCTAGTTTACCTAACAACCTTAGCCGAGCTAATTTCTTGACTACTCCTTTGACAACCGAAACACTGAAAGAAACTCAACACAGACACGGCAAATATTTACAACAGTCAACATCTTCAGTCAAGACAGCAAACAACCACAACAGGGAACAGTCTTGTTTCGACCAAAAGAATAGAAATCAATCAAAAACGTACAGCTAACTGTTGCTGCAGATGGGAAATCTGTGTCTGTAGTGACTTGATCTTGAGTGACCTTTCTGGTTTGCTATCACTCTCAGACTTCACAACCTGTTTCTTTGTCTCAGTCTCCCCATTTGTGAGAGAAGCAGACTCAAGACGCTCCTTGGAATGTACCAATTCAGCCTGAACCTGTTCCAAATCCTTTTGCACTTGTTTCAGTTCCGTATTCACAAGTTTCAGGTCTTCCTCCAAGGTTGTATTTGCTTTACACAGTTCACTCACAGTCTTTTGAAGTTGATCTCTCTCTGCTATCACGGCCTCATTCTCTTTCACTAACTTTGCATGGTCTTCTGGTGCTTCGTCAATTCTGATGTTCTCTGTCTGACTGTCCATGAGGTCCTGCTCAAGCTTCTCCTTGTCCTTCAGGAGCTCAGTGTAGTCCTGTTCCAGCTGGCTATAGTCCTGCTGCAGGATGTCGTGTTGCTGTAAAACTCCCTCGATTTCCTCAACTTCAGCTTGAAGCTGGCAATGTCATGGAAACATGATTACGAAAATAGGATTTGACCAACAATATTTTAAGTTAAACACTGATAATAGAATATTTGATCAATATCAGAAACTTGAAATTCTGGGGACCATCAGAAAAGTATCACAGTTTCTAAAATTAAGAGGAGTGCCAAGAATATACACCAGAATTCCATTAAGGGTTTTGGTACATATGCTCTGAACATGTGTTAAATGACATAACAATTTAAAGAAATTTAGGTAAACATGGTTTCACTGCTCCAGCAATATACAACTGGTTTTGTATTTTCAACTGACATTTGATACTGAACCACAAAAGGTATGTATCAACTATGTCAAAGCACACTGCACTAGAACAGGTTATCTACTTATTACTAACACACCAATTACGATCAATGAAATACTTTGCAAGTGGCCTGCTTTCACATATAACCATCGGGCATTTTAGTCACCTCTTAAAGTGTGAAGTATTGGGAGATTTATCAGATACAAATTGATCAAAACATGATGAGTCAGAGAATAACATCTTTCAGTGAGTGAGGAAATGTCGATTTCTGAATATTTCAGAAATATTCTAGCTACACCTCTATTTAGTAAAGAATTGGTTTGGAGGCAACAGATAGTGCATATATGAGCACTGGCAATGATCATTGCAAACCTATTGCACCACAGAATCCCCAACATTCACAGAAGTTAACATTCACAAAATACTGAGGGGATGGTGAATGTCAGATACAGAAATACATATTAGCCATAAATAAATGTAAAGGAGTACAAAACAATTAGGAATGTGTCACCCAATATTTCCATACCTGATCTCTCTCTGTCTCCATGATCTTAATCTGCTCCTGCATACTCTGAACCTCCTCCAGCAGGATCTCCTGGTCATGCTGCAACCGTGACGAAGTCGCCTCCAGCTCCTCATTTTTCACCACCAACTTATCTCTTTCTTCTAGCAACTTGGTAAACTCCCCAACCTTCCCTGATAAATTAATTGCACAAGTCTTCCTCTCTAAGTCCTCATTCTCCTTTACAACCTTCTTGTACTTCTCCTGCATCTTCTCCAGCTCATGCACCAGCTTCTTCAGGTCCTCATGAAGGGCATTACCATCAGACAACAGAAACTCGTTTTCTTTCACAAGTTCATCTTTCTCCTGAAGAACCCTTTCAAATTCTATCTGCAGCTGCTCCTTGTCAGTCTGAAGCTGGTCAAAGTCTGATTGGAGATCATCCCCAGCTTTTAATATTGCATCAAATGTCTCCCGGAGTTTCTCCAACTCATCATTCAACACAGCACACTGATCTTGTAGCTGTACATTCTGGTTCTCTAAAAACTCTATCCTTGAATGATCTTCTTCTTTCACTGAGGACCTTTCCTTTTCTTCAATTTGACCATCTTCCTTTTCCTTGGGTTGAGGACTGTCACCATTTTGATCATTTTGAATCCTAGTTTCACTCTGTGACTCCAGCTGTGGCTCCAACTTTGGCTCCAGTTTCACTTCCTCTCCATTCTTCATGTCTTCTAGTTCCTTACTGAGTCGTTTGTTTTCCACAATCAGCTCCTCCTGATTAATGGCTCCATTCAGAAGTTGAAACTCGGACTTCTCTTTGAACTAGACATGAAGGAAGAGACATGACAAATCATCAGTTCTGTTTGACTGAGGTTTCAATCCTCTTTAAGATTCTTTTTTTAAACAAAAGCAATAGATTAACAACTTCCTACTGTTCATGAAATTTATGCCATTTGGGACATATTGGAAGGAACTCCGCTGTTTGATTAACCTCCCCTCATACTTATATTGCTTGAGGATTTAGATATAACTGAGACAGTGAATGAGCTTGATGTCTGTCCTATCATAATATCAGTTGTATGTGGGTCAAAACCCAGACTGACAAGGGCTGCAGATGTGTACCACTTGAGAGAACACCCCAAGAGAGGACATTGTATTGATAACACATGAAACATCTGGAATTGAAACCCTCAGCAGATCCTGGCATGATTAAGGGAGGTAATAATCTATTTTCAGTCATGGATCAAAGGACTCCTGTTGAACCAACTTTATTGCTAGAGTCATGAATTCTACTAAACATTTGAGAGAGTAAATGTTGTTAAATGCTTCAATCAGCAAAAATCCAAATAAACTGTGGTAGCCTCTTAATGATATGAGTCTTAAGAAAAGCCACTGGTTGACAGTGTTAGCAATGTTACAAATCACCCAATATTAAAACTGCAACAATTAGAGTTCCCTCAGATTTCCATAACACAGTATTACTGACTACAGACACAAATCCAGGAAGATCCAGGATACAACTGGCCTTCAGCAACTCAACAAGCACGAATGTTCATTGGTGGATTGGGTGATCAGGTTCACCATGGCCGATGCATGTCTGAGCATTATAGTGTTCATTTGTCTGGATCAATGCTCCAGACCCATTTATTTACAGACCAACATCTGTAAGCTGGAATATTGCTGAGTGGACCATTAAACAACAAAACGTAACATAAAAACATAGAATCTGACCTCATCAGTGGACCCAAAGGCAACATAAATTCATAACTACAAAACAATACAAGTTCTTACAACTAGAATCTCTTTCTGCATGTCTGCCTTCTCTGCCTCCAACCGAAGCACAGCTTGCTGAAGCTCATTGATCTGTTGGTCCTGCTTCATTTCCCCTGGCTCCGACTTCGTCTGGAACAAGTACGGAGAAGGCTCTCGATATCCATTGGGAAGACTCTACAAAGACACATGGAAGAGAAATCAAACACATGGACACTCAAAGTCTACTCCTGAATCAGTGGTCAGATTTACAGACTAAATTTAAGGCCCTCATAAAGGATACGTAAAGATTTTGGCTATTACCAGACTAAAATGAAAGTCTAAAAACTTAAGGTCCCAAGCTAACTAATACTGTTTCATCACAGTTATTTCCCTTTGACTAAATCCCATGCTTGTCATTATAAAATGTAATGCAAACCACTGTCTATAGGAATAAACCAATACTAACTGGTAAATGAAAATGAGATGAGCTAATCAAACGTTAACTTAGAATCATATAAGCCAACCACAGGGTTCAAATTTAGCTTTCAGAAAGAATATGACAATTTAATATTTTTTGTTTACTGTTATTAATAAATAAATGCTTAATTATGTTTGTTTGTTGTTTAATGCCACACTGCAATATTTCAGCTAAAGAATCTTCCCAGCAAATATTACTAATAACATCCATAGAAAATTAAGGAGGAACTAGAGAAGAATTTCCTCAGCAGATTTGTAAAACAAACTACCACAAGCATTTTGTGTCACCTGCTACATCATGCATTTCTTACTGACATAAATATCATTATCTAAACATAGTCATAAGCCCTACATGATTCTGTTTCCTGTGCAAGCATTTCAGTATCAAGGATCACACACAACACAGTGATCAAAAGAACATTTGCAAACTTGCATTCAGATGCATGCTTCTCGTGCAAAAGAAACAGATCTGAAAAGCACCAAAAACATTCTTTTGTGACATTACTTTTCTACATCACTGTACTAAACTGTGACAAAAGTTAATATCTTTGTGTCATGCAATGATTCCACAAATGAGTGACTTTCAACCATTTTTAACAGTTCTCCAGTCATAGCATGAAATGTTGGCTTGAAAAGTCTGAAATGATGCTAGTCCAAAAGCCTTTACCAATTCATAGGAATCCATGGTCCGGGGCATGGTACTGACATTCCATGATCCTAATCTGAGTAACGCAAGATTCAAACCTATGACCGTAGGGTCCTAACAAACCTAAACTTCACATAATAGGAATATTATTCATGGTTATTATAGACTGGGGAATATTGCATGCATAATGATTACTTTTGCTCAATACACCGTACAGTCATTGTATATGTGACAATATATTCCACATATTAAGGTGTAGTATGAAAGATTCATATTGTTTCTACATAATTTAATAATAACATTAGCCATTACTGACCCCAGCCTATGTTTGTACACAAAGACATGGAGATTACACCTTACAGACAGTCAGTGAGCAGAGAGCTTATAACATATAGAATCTATTTTATAGTCTCTAGAGTGAGTGAGTGCGTCGGGTTTAATGCTCCAGTATTTCAGTGTCTACTTGAAGTGATGCAGATCTCTGACATGATCCACTTCGACGACACCAACATGCATGATCACGGTGCAGACAAACCCAGAAATACAATTCAAGACAATTCAAACCAATGACTACCATTTCCTGCTCTGCCCAAGGGATGTAACTCTGAACATCCAATAGCAGCACCTTAGACAAGTGGGCCACCCATTCTCCATACCAGATCTGAGATGGTGAGTGAATGTGTGAGTATGGTTTTACACCACTTTAAGCAATACTAGTATATGACCAATATCACAGCAGGAAACCATGCACACACTGTACCCAAGTGGGGAACTGAACACAACTCATTGGTGTCATTATCATATGGTTTAACCACAAGACTACCCCACAGTCCCAAATCTGAGATAACAGAACAAGGTTCAGTTTGAAGAATGATAGGATCATGCTGCTTTCCTGCATAATCTGGTCATGCTTGGACGTAATGACTCAGTGAAACTACATGCTCTACAGATGATCAAATCAAACAACAGACACCTCACACGCCTAAATTATCCTCCCTGCAAAGAAGCATATGTATAGTGTAAAACATATTCATTGAAGTTTTCAGTTTGTAGCAACAAAACATTGCAAGCATTTTGGATACAGCTGATTCCTAATTACACAGACACTGTGTTTATTCACAATTGCTTCTAGTATGTACACACTTTTGAAAAGACAAGACACCACAACAACTTTCAGGTTTTCGGCATCTTACTAGTCGCCAATTTAAAACTTTTGATGAAAATGTCACTTGTAGATAACCTGAGCCCCTTCTGCAGGCTGCTTTTTGCCCCCATATTTCAGGTATGTAATGTTTCTTTAAATTCTAATTAATAAACATTCAAAACTATTTGTTGAACCCTTTTGAAGTGCATTCAATGATACAGTGTGGAAACAGCCTGTAACATACAACTATGTCAATATTGTTATGACAGCTAAGATGCTAACTGATCACGTGTGGTAGTACAATGATATTGCACTCTGCTTGACTAATAAAGAGTCGAACATTAAGTGTGTTGACTATACATTTTTGTATCTACATTAAAGAAGGTTTTGTTGTGGTTTAGAAATGCATATGTGTTGCTTGCACCTATGACAGTAATGAGACCTTGACCTTCAAAGAGTAATCTCAAGCTTTATTGGCTGCACTAATGACAGCATTGACACCGTGACCTTTCCAAGAGTAATATAAAAATATCTACACATGAAGTGAATGGACCAAAGAAAGCAATGAGATCTTGACCTTTAGTCTGATTGTTTATTTCACAGGCTCATAATACAAAACTTTTCACCTTGACCTTTGATAGACTAAACTGAAAATCTCCACATACATGCTCAATTGTCCATTGACAGTGCTGACATCAGGGGCGGATACAGCTTTTTGAAAAAGGGGGGTATGCACTACTAAAAAAAGGGGCGTGTGCTCTTTCTGAGTTTCAATGGTCATATAAAAAAATTCAAAAGGGGTGGAGGGTTTGGGGGCGCACACACAGGCACATACGCACACACAAAAACTTCTCTACCTGCATCTTGTCCTTGAGTTGGTCATTCTCCTGTGTTAGAGTCAATATCTGGGAGCGAAGCAAAGCCAACATCTGCTTGTCATCTGGAGAAGACCGATTACGTCGTCTGCGGGCTGGAATTGATAACATAACAGAATTATGGTTCATAATTAAATCACCACTGAGTAATTTTTCCTCTACATTCATACACCAGGCTTCAAACACAGCAAATTTACACATTCAACTTCCTGAGCTTAAAATATGCCAAGTTTGATTATAGTTGACAAGAATATAGAGATACATTGGTCATATTCTGCACATTTTCCTGTTATTACTGACAAGGTATCTTCTAGACAGACTCATCATGCCTAGAACCTGCTAACACACTCACTTGGAGAATCAAATGGTTCTTCATCACTGTCCCCCCAGCTATCTCCTGGGACGGACTCATCATCCCTTGTAATGGAATCACCCTGGAATGAAAAACAAACGAATCAGTTTACAATGCTCCTGTACATATCACATGACTCTGTCTCCATACTGTCGCCAAGTCGTGTTTCACCAACAATTTGAGGTATTACATGGTGCTGCCTTCAATAAACATGAATGTAGAAGACAGAGACATTTATCAGAAACAACAACTAATGACTAACTTTGAATGTTAGATATCTTGAAACGAGAGAAAAATAGCTGTTGACCAAACCTGTCATTATAAATCAGATATGGAAAAACTATAGCTTTCTAGATTTTCCCAAAGTGGAAATAATGCTCTGGGTTTGTAAATGGTGAACCTCTGGTAAGTTCTATGAGAAACCAACATGAAAAGATACTTGAAACTTGGTCATTTTTCTATGCTAAATACAGCTAAAAATATATGTCTAAAACTCAACAAAATATACAAAAAGGACATAACCTGTGTATGAAATACATCCAAAAGCCAGCCAGACATCAAACTTTAAATTTTAACCAACTCAAAATGGATTTAACCACATCAGACACCAAGATATGGTGAATTTAATCAGCTGTATGAAACATAAAATCTTCACCAGAACATTGGGCTGGCTAGCTTTAAATCTTGACCGTCCGTTAGAAACCATGCCCTTCTCTTAGAGCCTGATGGGTCTTATTTCATACACTGACATAACCAATACATATAACCACTATTTAACACAACGATAGCTTCCACCGAGTCTCTCCTGACATGAGGTCAAGGTGATCTCACAATGACCTGACAATCGGTTAATTTGACATCTCCAAGGAAGGCACACATATCTTGGCAACAGCCCATCCTAGGAGAGTAAGATCACTAACATTATACATGTAACAATAGTATGTAACAAAGTGCTTGTTCCCTTGTGGGAGAACAAACCTCACGCTTTACCCTCAATCAAAGTCTGGGCAGAACATAAGACAACGACTGATAGATTGTGAGATACACTTAGTGTTCATGTTAGTTTGTGTTGCTAATAGAAACTCAGATATTTTTCCTTGATCTTGATTACTTTCCTGAATATCTTTCTCGCAAAGTTTTGTTTTTCTACCATCAAAACAAATACTCTGAACAGATACATTTTACGAGGAGACACATATACTGATAGTGAATTTACAAGGGTTTCCATGTAGAAAGGGAGAGGGAAATTCGGCTTTATGCCATTATGGTGCTGACTTGGTGCATTGGACCATACAAGAGCAGCCAGTATGAAGTCTAATGAACCAGTTTGTTCACAAGTGAGTGAGTGAGCGAGCGAGTTTAGCAATATTGAAGCAATATTGCAGCAACATTTCAGTAGGGCAGGGAACACCCAAACTTGCCCTTTCACTGTACCTGTGTGATCTATGAAACCAGAGTTTTTAGTGTGAAGGACGAATACTTTAACCACTTGCCTACCCACCATCCCATACAAACCAGAAAGCCTGTGTATGGGCTGTTTGCAGTGAAAACGATGAATTTCACTTTCAACAAAGGGGTAAATCAAATAAAGAGAAGTTCAGATTGGAAATCTTCATAATGCGATCACAGTTTCAAATTGCTATTTTTGGTTTGTATGAAAAGGGTAAACAGATAAACCAATACATGCACAATATGTTGTGACCAACCATACTTGCCCTCAGTGTTGCATTTAAAGTGCATACCCCCTTGGAATACAAACCAGCAAAAGCAATTTGAAAAAATGATAAATTGTTTAACAACTTTTATGCAAGTCAAAATCAAATTCTGAGATTTAAATTTTCAATTGGCAAGATAAAACTATGAGGGTTAGCAATCTTGATTTCCCTTTATTCAATTCACTTTTTTGTTGGAAGTGAAATCCATTTGTACATTTTCACTGCAAGTATGTAAGTACAGGCCAGGCAACCCAAAGGCTGCAGCATGAAGAAAGTTCCCCATCCAAAACTGAATGATCCTTAGAACAGTTGGTTCTCAAACTCTGGCATTAGATCCCTACACAGAATTCCAACAAATCCCATGTTACTCTTGGTAACAACATAAGTTAGCCTTGGGTTGGCCTCATACAGTAATGAGGGACTTCCAACGCCTTACAATCCTCAAAGATCTAATGTTACTCTCAGGTCTAATGTTACTCTCAGGTAACATTAGGGAGTTGGTCTCCTGTTGGTCATAGATTGGCTTTCATTCTCAGCAGCCATTTTGATCATGTGATCCCAATTTTCCTGGGCTCCCTCACTCACAAAGTATGCTAGTGGAAGGATTCCAGTTTGAGTGGGTTGTAATTAGGTGTGGTTTATGAGTCTGGGAGTGAGTGAGTGATTGATTGAATATAGTTTTACACAACATGCAGAAATACTCCATTTTAGGAAGCTGGGAACATGTACAATATATATGTTGTAAGCTTTGTTTTCATCCTGCATTGAGAGCAGATAGCAGAAGTGCCATATGTGACATAGAATATATTAACACTGTGAGTATCATGATGAACATGTAGTGAATGTACTATGTCTTTAACATAGTTAACTGAAAACGACTGCTGCTCACCTCCCTACTGACGTTATGGTTGGACAAGGTCTGGTTTTGTACAGATAGGACCTGGTTTTCTTCTGACAGACTCTGGTTGTGTAGAGTTAGGTTCTGGTTCTGGTCAACAAGTTCTTGGTTCTTTTCTTGTTCTTTGCGGAGAATATTTTTTAAGTTGTTCAGCTGAAAGCAGCACATTACTCAACCATAATGATGTACAGAGAGCATAAATGAAGACCAAAGGAGCACAATACTCAACTATAATGACGTATGCAAAGCATCAGTTAAGACCAAAAAAGCACATTACTCAACTATAATGACATATAGAGCATCAGTTAAGACCAAAGAAGCACATTACTCAACTATAATGACATATAGAGCATCAGTTAAGACCAAAGAAGCACATTACTCAACTATAATGACATATAGAGCATCAGTTAAGACCAAAGAAGCACATTACTCAACTATAATGACATATACAGAGCATCAGTTAAGACCAAAGAAGCACATTACTCAACTATAATGACGTATGCAGAGCATCAGTTAAGACCAAAGAAGCACATTACTCAACTATAATGACGTATGCAGAGCATCAGTTAAGACCAAAGAAGCACATTACTCAACTATAATGACATATAGAGCATCAGTTAAGACCAAAGAAGCACATTACTCAACTATAATGACGTATACAGAGCATCAGTTAAGACCAAAGAAGCACATTACTCAACTATAATGACGTATACAGAGCATCAGTTAAGACCAAAGAAGCACATTACTCTACTATAATGACACATACAGAGTATCAGTTAAGACCAAAGAAGCACATTACTCAACTATAATGATGTATGCAGAGCATCAGTTAAGACCAAAGAAGCACATTACTCAACTATAATGACGTATGCAGAGCATCAGTTAAGACCAAAGAAGCACATTACTCAACTATAATGACATATAGAGCATCAGTTAAGACCAAAGAAGCACATTACTCAACTATAATGACATATACAGAGCATCAGTGAAGACCAAAGAAGCACATTACTCAACTATAATGACGTATACAGAGCATCAGTTAAGACCAAAGAAGCAAATTACTCAACTATAATGACATATAGAGCATCAGTTAAGACCAAAGAAGCACATTACTCAACTAAAATGACATATAGAGCATCAGTTAAGACCAAAGAAGCACATTACTCAACTATAATGACATACAGAGCATCAGTTAAGACCAAAGAAGCACATTACTCTACTAAAATGACATATAGAGCATCAGTTAAGACCAAAGAAGCACATTACTCAACTATAATGACGTATACAGAGTATCAGTGAAGACCAAAGGAAACAGAACAGATATGAACAGATCATTTACAAGATGTATAGATCTGAATCTCAAATTAGGATTAATCAGGATATGGTGAAAGTGTATGAAATAAACTATAAACAATCTCACCTCGTCTTCAATTTCCTGTGGAATTTCCGTCTGCCCCTGTCAAAAAACACTTCTGTGTTAACAGTTCTTATATAGCGCTCAGCTCCTTATTCATGTATGGTTAAAAAGACAGGAAGCAACTAATAATATGTCAGAACATTTAGATGTCTGCTTGTCTGTCATACAGACCTTTAAACAAATAAACCCAATCTGTGAAATTCTATAATATGTGGCATGTCTTGATAACCACAGTCTGATGTAAAATGGGCTCCTTTATTGTATTTTATAAAAGTTATTTAGAAACAGAATTTATCTGTAAAGCCCTCTGAACCAGAAAATCCAGTGATCATCAGCATGAGCATCAATCTACGCAACTGAGACACAATAACGTGTCATCCAGATCACCAGGCCATATCCATCCAACCCCATCTTTTGCTTCTTATGACAAGCATGGGTTATTGAAAACTAATTTATGCCGTATCTTCACAGGTTTAATCACATTTAAAAAATGTGCAAGAACTTGTGTTCAGCCAATTATTCTAAACAAAATTCCCACTTTTCCTAGCTAGACAACCACATACAACCCCCCCCCCTATAACAGTGACTGGCATTCAACAGGCTTGCAAACATGACGATATATTCCTATCATATATATTGGAGGACATGTGCAAATAATGTAATACATAAACAATTTCTACATTATTCTTAGCAGAAGCTGATGCTGTGTTTGTTACCTGCTGTGCCATGGCAGCCATCCTGCTTTTAAGTGCATCAATCTTGTCATACAGCTTCCTGTTCTCAACTGTCAGGTTGTGGTAGTCTTCATTCAACTGTTCATGCTCTTCTTCCAGTTCCTGAAAAGAAACGTTTGTTCACCTTGGTTAACTAAGCAACTAGGATGCAAATGTATTTCAATATTATCATGTAACATCAGTTTTTTCAGTGATACTTGACATGAGCAAAGTTAATACCTTTTTGTGATGGGTTACACCTGGCCAAAGATAATGATCACGGACAATATGGGATTAAAACCATCTTCTGCTGATTCTGTCCTGACTAAGGGACATAAGTCAAGCCACATGACCCCAACATGTCCTCTGAAGGTAGTGAGATAGTAGCTATGAATACACCAAGACCCTTCACCAAGACGAATAAAGAAATTGTTTGCATAAAGGTCATTGGCTTAGTTGAAAATAAAAGTATAAAGTTATCCATATATTTATTTGCGCGCATGGCCAGTCTTCAAGAAGACATCACTTAATACTTGAACAGAGTATGCACTTTACAGACTCAGGTCTTGAACACAAAAAACTGCCAAAAGATATTCAAGATGTGGTTCTGACATTTGTTCTGATGCTAGTTATATTCCCATATAAACAAAAACATTGCTCATAAAGGCTAACCAACATAATACTTAGCTGATTACGAATGGTAGGCTGGAGTTATGGTGAAACGATGACTCAATGAACTCTCAATTCACTAAATGTGCCTCCAACTGACACGGTAATACCTACCCACAAATATATTATTTTGTAATTCTGATCAATGGAACATAAAACAATATGCACTCATCGAGTTACTGAAGATGCAGTTTGTGTTGACATTAGGTTAAAATGTGCAAAATAACTTAAACTGCAGCACCATGTGCAAGTGAGAACACATACAAAATCAAACCAAATGCAGAACACAGAATTATTTTCAGGTGACAGTTACTCTATTATGAGAGATCAACATTCGTCATACCAAAAAAAAATCTACTGAGTAGCATACGTGTGAAATGGTGATGAAAAACTCATTTGAATCGAACCATTTACACACTCATTTCATAAATTACTCCACTGTAAGTCAAATTCTGTAAACCATCCCATCACAAAGCAGTTATTGACTGGTTGGAAATATTGCACTTCATGCAGCAATGTCACTAGTGTTGATTTTGGATGTTTATATTTGTCTGTTCTGTTTCTTTGATGTAAAATTCATGTTTCAAACAAAAACATGAAAATGATAAGATCAAACCAGTTATTCTTGCTACTCCATAATCATACATCCTGAAGTCTTCCCAGATTTCACACCATATCTCATGACCTATATTTACGCCAGTGATAGTTCCACACTCTTGTACATGCAGGCATAACCCACAACTCTCTTTCAAACTTCTCTATTCCAGACTTCTACATCTTTTACAAGTATATAATAATTTTTCAATTTTCAAAACTTTTATCACTCCAAAATACAAATATACAATCTCATCAAAATAATATTTTTAAGCTGATAAAAATACAGGCTTTCTTGTCATCATTGCCAGCATGGAATAAACATTCCACATAGTATTATCAGACGGCCCTCTTCCCGACAATTACAGGAAAACTATAGCTCATATGCCCCACAGCATGCCTTCCTGTGTAATATCCGGCAATGTAGCCTGACACTGTAATCTGCTTATATATCATATTCATTTGATTAGATTAATTAGCCCCCTGCTAATTAATGTGAAGCTGTCGTGGATGCCTGCCAGGCCATTTGAAGGATGTAAATAAACATTAGAACACCCTCCATGACATGTTCCTTCAACAACACTGTGTCTATAACAGCAGGATTTACTGAATGGAATCAACTGGAGATTTCCTCCCCTGTGTTTGACATGGGGCTATCATGTCGCAAGCAGCCAGGGTTCTGGAAATTCATAATAAACAAATAACACTCCAATATGGAAATTGTTTAAGATCTTTCTTGATAAGGACAGGCCATTTCACTTTAATCACCTAGATCATCCTTTAGAACAAAAATGTCAATTGTCAAGAGATCCACATAAACTAAAGGTCAAATGTTTGTGTATAATATCAGGATTCTGAAAATCATTCATCAATGTTCATTCAATGATAGGGTAGTTGTATTATTTCCTCTGAGAAATGAAGCTTCCAAAAATGGGTTCTTAAATTAAAAAAAAGGTTTAGCTAGCTTTTCAAAGTTAAAAGACTGTTAATTTATCCATTATTCCAAATAAAATTGGCCTTTTCTGAATACTGTTTTTATAGTTCATAACAAATCAGTGTAGTTATGTGCAGTCAATGAATAAACATGATAAAGATATATTTATCTGTTTGATAAGTAATATGATATTACAGATAAATGAGTTTCATAGCTGAATAAACAGAGGTGTTAGTACATACACAAACTTTCAAATGTTAGGTGTTTCTTGAAATGCAGTAGAGTACATTATTATGAAATAATTGTCTAATAACTTAGAAAGGAAACACGAGCAGTTGGACCTGTACTGTTTCACAAAATAGGAAATCGTACGTGCCTCTAATTAAATCATATTTGCAATAGATCAACCCCTTATTTTGAAACTACTAAACATGACATTTTTTCAAAGATAATGACGTGGTCTGCCTCTAAATCCCCATGGGGATACACTATATTCACAGCATGATTTATCAAACAAAACATTTGTGTATTGCATTTGGACAAATATTTGTAAAATTCCGAAAGTGCTCGCAAACCAAAAAATACCCCACATACTTCACACTCGAAAATATTTCCTCAATCCACAACCTGTTTACCTATCAATGTATTTAAATCACTGACAAAATATGTGCCTTTTGTCAAATCAACATGAGGTAATAAAATTTTGCAATGTCTTCACCCTCAGACCAGGTAACTCTTCACCCGAAGGTTGATAAAGGGAGATAACTGTACAACATGGATGAAACAAACTGGGACAGGGTACAAGGAACAAACCAGTATTCACCTGTATCACTTTTCAGATGTTACAAACAAATACATGGTACAACATGGTACACAAGGAATATAACTGCATACAGGTGGAACAATTAACATACATCCTCCATTATCAAGTGTATTGTATCTTCATTCTGACAAACACTTTGAATCAATTCCATAGCTTTTTGTACATCAAATGTTGAATCATACATTACTATCTTATCAAACTGTCACCAGCAGACGTATTTCTGTGCCACGTTAGCATGAAAGATGGTGATAGCTTATGTCACTTTTGTTGAAATAGGTCCGAGGTAAGTATGACAAAACAGAGATAATGTTCCCTGGACAACAGAGGATGCAACACAAAGGGTACAGTGCAGACTTACTACATAGATATTCTACTACCTCATTCTGAAAGCCAAGGTCAGGTTCCATGCATGATTATACAGTAACTATGTCCATTCAAAAAACTATTTAACAAAATCAAAATGTTAAATCATGTTATACTGACACAAAATACTTCTCAGTAATACCCAGATTCTTTACTGATCCATATTTTCATAATGTATCTATAAAGACATCAGGCCTGCTTTTCAAATTGTGCTCAGCAATATTCCAGCTTTATGACCAGAGAAGCATCCATCAATACAATTGTGACACCCTGACAAGCATCATCTAAATTAGTGAGTGTGACCACTTTGATACCAAAGTAGTGCTCAATGCAGGTGTGCTTGAGGCATGTCTGGGAGTCCCTAAGGGGTCTCAGAAGGGTCTCTAAGGGGTCTCTGGAGGGATGTTTGAAGGTCTCTGAAGGATGTCTGGGGGTCTCTAAAGGATCATCAGAGGTCTCTGAGGGGTGTCTGGGTGGTCTCTAAGGGATCTCTTGTGGTCTCTAGGAGGGTGCCTAGAGGCTACCTAAGGGGTCCCTGATGGGTGTCTGGGGGTCTCTTTGGATCTCTGGTGGGTCCCAAATGGGTGTCGGGTGGGTTTCTAAGGGTGGCTGGACTCTCTGAGGTATGTCTGGGGGGTCTCTGAGGTGTGTCAAGGGCTGTCTGTGAGGTATGTATGGGGGTGTATGGGGGTCTCTTGGGGTTTATGGGTCCCTGAGGGATGCCTGGGGGTGTCTGAAGGGTGTATGTGTGTTGGGTCTATGAAGGGTAAATGTACCTGTTGGGCTTTCTTCACATTTTGGCACATTCAGCTTGATGCTACTCTCCTACTGTGAAACATATGATACCATCCACTTTGGCTAAAGTAAGCTCACTGGCTTATCAATGTCACTGAAGTGGTACATGGGTTCATGATGGTAAAGGCAGACTAAATTCATACTCACTGACACACATGACAAAATCTGTAAAACTGACCTTGAAAGCCAGAAGTGTCTTCTGATCAGCCATTTGTTTCAAGTCAGTCAGTGAGTCTTGATCGCCAGGCAGCCCCCGAGCATCCCATGATTCTGATTGGGTCTTCCTCAATGGATCCTGAACATAAACAGGCAGATCTCAAACAAACCATCCCACCTGAACCACACTGTCTTCACAAAAACATAACAGTTGACCTCGGGCTTTTTACCTTGAAAAGTGCACTGCTTTGCCTCTTGCAATCTTATAACAGGCACTTCATGTTAAACATTTGCCCAATGGCATATGGCTGATCCATAATTGGTTTGGGTACATTAAAATGTATAAATTGGCAATTATATCCTGAAAAGTTAAGCCTCATGAATATGTGCAGGCATGTGTGTTTGCACTTAATTTCATAGAATATGTCCCCCAAAATATTCCTGATCCTTAACTGTTTATTAGCTACTGTGATGACTTGGCACCTTCCTCATTCATGAAATGGCAAATCTGACTGGACTAGGCATTATGATACAGTTATGTTTCCGAAATCACATAGTGGCTCCATACCTTTATTCCTTCATCGTCTGTCTCGTAGTCTGTTTGAACTTCTCTTCGAGAGGCAGCAGGGGACTCACTGGCGTCAAAGTCACCAACAATGTCAATCTACAATACACAAAGGAACACATCAATAAAAAGAAGGAACTTAATCAATCTCCTTCATATGTTCAGATAAGAATCAAGACAATCTTTCTTTTCCAATTTTCCTCAAGATGCTACTCGTCTGTGATGTACATGACAGAAATGCTCTACCTCAAGAGTCTTGCCACAGAGCAGGTCCCTGAAGTCCTTTAGGCATTATGTGAATCATAAACTCACTGACGTATGGGGTCTGATAGAAGCATAACCCACATGGATCATCTTAACCTAATTATATTCACGGACTGATCAGAAAAATGCCACATCTATCAGTGAGTGACTGAATTTCGCTTTACCCTGCTCTTAACAATATTCAAATATTCTAGGGACACCAGAAATGGGGTTCCAGCAAGGGGGAATCAAACCTAGGTCTCTGGTTGCTGAGCAGAGTTTTAGCTTTAACCACTAGGCAACCCCACCACCCCTCCCATCTATAGAACTACTTAGTGATGAGTGAACACTTCTACTACATGATCTCACATACAGTGGAAGCTGTCTAATCCGGCACTCATTGGGACTGGGTAAATAATCCGTTTTAGACAATGTGCCAGACTGCAGAGGTGATGATAAATGTACAAGCCACAGAAGGTACTTGGGTTTTATGCTGGTGTTGACAACTTGCTGGATTAGACAGGTGCCGGTTTTGACAGCTTCCACTGTATTGATTTGAGAATGTAATGGATGTACCTGATGGGGAGCCAAAGGTACAGGTGCTGGTTCTGGAACAGGACTTGTTGCAGCATCTCCTGGAGGCTCATGGGAGGAGGTAGCTGCAACATCACAACACAATTTACTCTGTATCTAAAACAATGGAACACAATACCAAAGTTCAAAAACATGAAAACATTGAAGATGAATTATTGAAAAAGACTCCCAACCCATGATAAATGGCCATGAATCTCTTCAAGTCATAAACTTCTGAATGGTGTCTGCTTATACTAGTTTCCTGAACATACAGAGATTCAACAACTTTGGAAAATATTGAGCAAATGTCAGTCAACAATGGATTACAATAGTGATGTTGCTTATAAAACACATCATTATTTCAGTTGCATGTCAAATCAAGGATAAAAATCTAAATATTTTCAAGATTCAAACTCACAAGTCAAGGGACACAACTTGATATAAGTATCTGCGAAGGCCATCTTGGGAAAAACGGATCTGTATATCTAATGGTAATTCTGCTGTGTATCAAACACAACATATTTGTATTCAACATCATGGTGTTCCCAAACTTACCATTGTTTGCATGTACATCCCATGATGCTCGGGTCGGGGCACGTGCAAATACTTCTTTCATGTCATTATGGCCACTGTTGAGAGCATATGCTAATGCATTGTTTCCTGAAACACATTCGGTGGTCATGTGATATATAACCTGATTGTGCAGAAAGTTGGCTCTGAATCCATCCAATGATCACATAACACACAGTCTGATTATCAAGACTAACTCATTTCAGAAACATAATGAACATGCTGTTATACATCACACCATTCCAAGATATAACCATTCAGTCAGATTGCAATAATGAGTGAGTGTCTGTTGTCTCCAGAAAAGTAACCCAACCGCTGACCATGTGTGCCATTATAATACACATGAGTTCAAAAAAAATTTTAAAAGCAACTTGCCACAGGTCAAGTGACTTCAAGAAAGTAAGTTGTCCTGACTAATTTTCCACTTGTCCTGATTTTATGACACAATGTTTGATGTTAATGTTTACTGGACTATTTATCGAAGAGAGACAAATTTCAAAGAACGATAGCTCTAAATTACTATTATTGCGAAATGTAATAGCTTCATTATGAGCTGATATGAAAATATGAAATCCAACTTTATTTGCAGTTAGAAACCATAAGTGGAAATAATTTAGTGGCCCTTGGACAAGTTAGATAGCATTATTTGATTGCCCGAAATGAAAACTGACTTGTCCCGGGCATCAGGCAATGGGATTTTTTAACCCCGATATAATTATGGTTTGCCTTTTAATCCTACACTTAGGAATTTTCCAGATATGTAATGCTGGTCTGCAAATAGTCTTGACCTGATAATCAAGTGGTTAATATCATGATAGATGTATGCAACTGGGATATTTGGGGACACCTCAAAAATACAAATAAGTCTGAATCTATTAATGGCCCTCAACAACAAACTTTGACTGCAGTAGGTTTTATGTCATATCATTACAAGAAAATTTTCTCTTGTGACTTCTTGCTACCTTAAAGGGTGCAATCTCAATCAAAAGATATCAAGTGTGTGTTATGGGTTTTTGAAATGACAGTGGCAAAATCTTCCCTTTCCAGTTCACAGGCACAGAGCAAGCATAAGGTCAGGGTGCCTCAAACTTTAGTTAAATGATGCTATGAAGAACTCATGTCTATTTCAAAGGAAGAGACAATCACACACTCTGTGAACAACTTCAAATATTTGAGCAATGCATTGCTGAAAACAGCCCAGAACCCGCGCCAAATACAATCATAATGCAACACTAGGAACTCTTGTCATCATCACAGTTTTTCACTTTAGAGCACTGTAACTCATTAACTCACTGCTTGTAGCCTTGCACAAATATTTTTTGGTTATAATCACCTTCTATGAGGCAGGAGAAAGGAATACAGAGAACCTCTTCATTAACAGAGGCAGTAAAGCTATTATTTCTAGGAATTTTATCAGTTTCCTATCACTCATCACTGACATGCTACTGATACAGAAACTGAAGAAATATAGATTGACAAGTACTGACTGAATTGAGTTGTCCTGTACATTGAGTTATGGTAAAAACTCTGAGCAACCCTTGAGAGTTTCTAGGACTTCAATCCTGTACCACAACGAAGCACATGTGACACATGCTATCTCACCTTAGGCAGTCAAGTTTGTTGAAAATGGCCTCTCTTCACCCAGGAGAAAGTGGGTACCCAGTAGGACAAGCCATGTGACTAATAACCTTCTAACGTCTCTAAGGCAGCTTGGGTTATTCAGAGTAATAACATATTAGCATTGCTAGCATGCACAAGCATGTGGAACTCATGTTATAAATGTCCATTATTATTACAGAAGATTCACTTGTAAATTTCTAATGGATACTTTCATCTCAGAGTCTGTATTGGAGACAACTCATTGTTCTAGCTATAATAACTGTCACATGTCATTTTGTATGGCAGTGTTGACTCCTGAACCCATCACAGTTGCTGCTGAGTCATTTTCCCCCAGCCAGAGAGATCATACATGTAGTCTAACGCTTCAGAGTGAATAATGCATAACAATAGACACACAGACGGAGGTTGGCATGACATTGTGGAAAAGGCTGAATTTCAAAAGAAAACATCTTGACCTGCTTTGTTTTAATTCTGTCTGGATGTGCAAATGTCATTATGGTGGACAGTTTCCTGTCTGACCCGAAGGTTAGAAGGGCAAACACAGACAAACATGGATCCATTGTCTCACCACTGTAACAATCATATCTGAGAGTCACTATCTGATACATTATCGTCTATATAAAATTATCATGCCCAAACACTGATATAACTGACAAAGACACAAGTGTCTCTCAGGTACCTTCTATCTTACGTTTTGGTCGATAAACTTATTTGAGTGAGTGAATATAGTTTTATGCCACTTTAAGCAATATTCCAGCAATGCAATGGCCACGACACTAGAAATGGGACATATGTCATATTTGGGATTTCACTTTCTTATTAAAGTACAATTTCAAGTACTTTTTAGGTTGAGCCCCATCCAGGATTCGAACCCGCACCCTCAGAGTCAGGCACCTAATCGCCAGCACACAAACTCAGCCGCCTAGCCCGCTCAGCCAAAGCAACTTCCACCAAGAACATGAGACAAGGAACTGAAGTATATTCTCCTGATTGTCATGGTGTATTTACCGGTATACATAACACAACTGTCAAGAGAAACACCATCCGGCTGACTGCATATTACTCCCACCTCAGGTAACCACCAACAAAAACTTTTATTATGTAAACATATTTTTCCAGCTACCTGATTGGTCTAGAGGAGGTCACGTGACTGCTGACAGAAAAGCATACTGACTCCAACCCAGGTCTGACCAAAAGTCATATTGACTTGAGAGCACTATGATGTCAAGCTACAATGTCATTCTATTGTTCACATGTCACAATTTTGTTGACCTGAAATTATTGGTTTGTAGTGAAACTTAAATTACTAGTGAATAATTAAATGACTTAGATCATAGATGACATGGTATGGTTTTTAGAACCTCCTATCGGTAATTACATAATAAAACAATTTTAGATGGGTGAATTTGGTCAAAACCTTTTTTTACAGACCCCTGAAAAGCAATATTAACCTCAGACTTTGTCCTTGGGTGATATTACTTTTTGCAGGACCATAAAAACAGGTATTGACCTCATGACCAGTCTATAATTGTATATCTGTGGATTATCATGGAGCTGATGATAATGCAAACAAGGTAAGTCCAAAGAATATTAAAACATAAATTTAACATTTAAATAACAGTGTGTGGATAGTTCTAGTAGACTTTTATCTACTAACACATGAAAGTGCACACTTCCATTCTTGTAGAAACCACAAGGCTGCATTTGTTAGATCACTGACTTTGTGTGCTGGCAATTAAATGCCCGACTCAAAAGTGTATATTTGAATCCAAGATGGTACTTAACCCTCCTCTATCATTACTGACAAACTGCAACCCTAAATAAACATAAGTTTTTTTTTCATTACTTTCTTAATGGCGAAGTGTTTTCAGAGCTTCCCCCTATAACAGCTGTGTCAATTTACGCTTGTCAGAGGGGTATACAAAGTCTGTGGTTTAGACTACCACTTGTCACACGTCCATTTTTGTGGATGCCCAGGGGCTGAGTGGGTTAGATGGCTGAATTTGTGCACTGGCAGTTAGATGCCTGATTGTGAGTGTGGGTTCAAATCCTGACTGAACTTAACTCAAAGAAATGCAAGAATCAGTGCCTGACTAAGAAAGTGTATTCCCAACTGAAACATCTGTTACAATTGCCCCCTTTCCAAAATGGCACTGAGTATTCATGAGAGTGCACGTAAATATGGACTATTACCACTACTGGAGAATGAATACCATTCTCATGGGCCTACAAATCAACAGAAAGAATCTAACAAATACAATAATCGCCAAATTGTCTTCCAACAAATAATGGTCTCCTCAAAGACTAACCCACATTTTCCAGATCATTTTTCATTCATGAAACTAAATCAATTTATCCTAATCCCAACCTCAACAATAGTCATTTCCGTATGCAAATTCCCATTCCACCTGCAGTGACACACAGACCCAAGCTAGGGCATTCATCACAGGCCACTAATCCAACCAGACTACCAGCCTGTCAGTGTGCTGGTCTTCCTCACTCAGGCCAGGGCTATCTGGGGATTCCTCTTAAGTCACACAATCACATGTGCTTTGGATGGAGTGAATGTTACTAAATGAGCGTTGGCAGTATGTCAGCTTTTATTAGGGCTGTGTATTGGCAAATAAACTGTATTGCAATATATTGTGATTCAGGTACCTGTTTTGCAATAAATATTGTGATATATTGGGAACTTATGTGTTTAAAAGTAATTGGCACTATAAGTCAATAAAAAACATAAATGCTATGGTTTGGATAACAACAATCTCAAAATAAGGTTACACTGATTTTCTGTTTTTTAATACAATTTAACATTACAGAAAACTGTTTTGTCATTGAACAACATATAAAAATATGTCTTGAATGGAAGTCTGAGTATATTTTAACAAAAACTTCATATACTGTGCAGTCTTAGCTTTTATCACAGCATTCTGTAAATGTTCCCATTCCTGATCCAAGAAAATATGACATGAAATCCAAATTTATGTTAAAATACAACCGAAGAAACATGGTGAGCCATGACAAAGAGAAGAATGTGATTGAGAGAAAACATTTTGAGATTGAGATTGCGTCATCAATACAGGTAATGACCACTGCCAATCAAGTGAAACATAGTTCCTTGTAAATAAATGTCAGTGTTTGTGCTTTCTTCACTGCATGTTAAACATTCAATGCCCATGCTTGCTGAACAAATGTACATTTGGTGAAACACAAGTGTTTACATTGCCATTTATTGTGTTGTGTCACACGACACTGGACAGAACACTTTGTTGAAACTTCAAGTAGTTACTGGCAAAGTTTTATTTTCACTGCAGTGAACATATCAAATTTCTACCACTGCACTAAAAATATCACTTTTCTCAAACTCAGAATTCTAAGCCTTACACACTTTATTATAAAACATGCATTCTCTTTACCCTAAAAACTCAACAATTAACCTTGTTTATACTTTCCCCTTGACATCATTGTTGTTGATAATAGTTCACTGAGGACATGTTCTGCCACTTATGGTCACCAGATGGCACACTTGACCCCAAGCCTGTGTTTAACCCAGTTCGGGTACTGAGGGATTGTAGTCAAAATAATGTGGTTCAGGGACTGCGAGACAGACTAGAGGGATTGCTGCTTGATGAGCTGACACTGCCCCAGGATTTACAACCCGAATTTGTGTGATCTTAACAGACACCTCCAGGGTGGAATTACCACCAGCAAGTGATAGGACCAATTAGAAACCTGGCTGCACACTTGCACTAAGCCTTGATGTCTTCAGAAGACACATTAGCGCCGTAGAGAGAGTAGACAGTGTTCATGTAATAGTACGCTACTGTGAGCCTGTTTGATTGTGTTTATAAAATTGTCATCACTTTATCATGATAGTAAATGTGTTTTTGAAACTTATTTCAGCAATATCCTAGCCATAATTACTAGTACATTATCATTTCATAAAGGTCAACAACTTAAAAACTATCATCATATCACCGGTCTTCCTTGAACACTGTTCATGGTGAACAACTACATTGACTGAGTTTGATTTTACGTCGCTTTTCGCAATATTCCAGCAATATTACCTGGGGACACTAGAAATGGGCTTCAAACATTGCATCCATGAGGGGTTTGAACCCAGGTCTTCGGCATGATGAGCCAAAGCTTTAACCACTGGGCTACCCCAACCATTAAACTACAGTTATAATGAACTCACAGGGAGCACTTGGTTCAATATAACCATAGTACAATCTCCACATCGAATATATACAGGAAATGGCAGGGCCTCAGATAAGTTCAAATATCCATCAGTTCGTTAATGAACTTAGTTGTATATACAGGGGGCATAAGGAAACGTGACATTATCAATCCTTACCCTCTACATCTCGCTGGTCTGGGTCTGCTCCCTTTTTCAGCAGGAACTGACAGACTTCAGCATGGCCCTCCTTGGCTGCTAGCATCAGTGAGGTCCTTCATTAATAAGAAACATCATAGTTACCCAACGTTGCAGACAGCAGAGACATTTTTCTGATGGTCTCTGGCAGCAGGAAGTCACCAGTGGGACTACTGTAATAAAGTTCTTTCAATCCTATTGATGTGCAGGGAAGGCCAACAGTATTGCAGCTCACCAATATGAGAGAGCAACTTATTAACCCTGGATTGTAGCTCAACCTCTAGAAACCACAACATCCCGTAAGTATTGACTACAGGCCTACCAAAGAAAACAATCCCTCAAAACAGAAAAACGCATAAAAGCCCACATTTATTATGGAAATAGCGACATAAACATAATACCTCACTACTGAAACAGTAAAAACAGCAACTTTAAATTGCTAAATCTGAAGCAAAAAACAAAAAGACTGCAACTTTGATTTAGCACATGCTCAAATGGATGAGGAAGTTTCAACCGCACGTTGACATTGTACAGTTTGAACAAAAGTTACATTCCCTTTTAAAGTATTTCTGTTGTGTTATTTGGCATTTACAATCACGATACTCCTGTGTACACTTGTTCAGTTTACATTACATCCATATGAAATGATTTACAGTAATTACTTCGACATATTCAATACATTTTCTAAACGAGGCAACACACAGTTAATGGGAAATTTGACAGAAGTGCAGATTGTAATTCGCATGTGCAGTAGATGTAAAAAGTTCACTGATACAAAAATGTTGCAGTTTCATAGTTTTTCATTGCTATTTTTACTGTGTCAGTGGAGATGTATTATGTTTATGTAGCTATTTCCATGATTAATGTTGGTTTTTCTGCATTTTTCTGCACAATGGGGAAGCTTTCTTCAGTAGGCCTAGATACAGACTACAGTACAAGGAAAAGCAGTAACAACTTTCTGAAGTGATAGTTCAAAGTTGAACTACACTGTGATATGACCCAATTCAAGTATGCCCAAGTCAATATCTTCGAGAGTATAGAGTGATGATTTTTAAGGCATTGTTAGTACAAAGGACTCTGGTGTACAAAATGTTTTGTTGACACCTACTGATAAAATAATTATTTCACAACTTACAAGGCATAAGTGATAGCACAAATATTGAGAAGAGAAAGAGATACTCTGAAGCAATGCCCATACTGAACACTCTGGACATGGGAGAAAGGACCTGGGAGTCATCTTGCAGAACAGCCCCATACACTGAAACTGTTCACAGTTCCTAGGAGAGTCATTCAACAGGTGCCCTGACATGTGATGATCCTCTAAAAACACTCACTCTGACCAGGGTACACTGAGGATGAGTTGATATGTTTCCCTTGTATCAAATATGGTCATCCAGGGAAGGAATGGAACAAAGATAGTTACCATACCAAACTGAACATTCTCTAGTCACGATAAAATATTTCTAGCATCTCCAGTTGGTGTCTCAAAAAGACACAATCATGACACAATCATGAACCAGTGTCTGCTTCTATTGTCTACTACAATATTTTAGCAACCTCTAGGCAAGTAATCTGGAACGTCATCCACAGGAAGGTGTCAGAATGCTGATCATTGCATGAGGCAAAAATAATAGCAACTTGCCACTTGAGTGCATTGGAATTAACTTCAATGCCTCCCTTTCTTTCTAAGTAAAGATAGCATGGGTGGCAGAGTTGACGGAGTTGCTGTAAGTGACTGACCTGGGGCTCCTTTCACGAAGCAACCTTTACTAAAGTTAACCTTAACTTCAATTCTATAACACTGCATTAAGGTTACCTTAATGGCATATGATCACCTTATTGCTTTATGGAAGAAAAAGAGTTACTTTCATTAATGACAAATGTTGGATGAACAACTTCTTTATTAGGTCATGTGACATTTTGACAGAGATTCTTCTATTATCCACCTTACTACAACAATCTGTTTTGAAACATCACAACACCTAATAAAGAAGTTGTTCATCCAAAACATTTGTCCTTTTTTTGCCTCTCAAAATTTTAAGAGCCACAAAAAAGTTTTCATTAAGATTTTAAAGAATGTGAGTTCTCACTCTGTGTGTTTTTACACCTGTTACCTTCATACCTGTAAGCATGAACTACACTATACAGGTAACTCAGACTAGCCTCACTACAGACTTACTCACACATCAAGCTGACAGGCCACGATAGAACCGAAACTCCCTCACTCATACTTGTGTCAGATTCCAGTGGATCTAGTAAGAATAATACATGAAGGAGACCTACAAAGTATTCCTGTACTTACATACGATGCATGTCCTGTGCATTAACATCAGCTCCCTTGTCCACCAGCCATTTACATGTCGCCATGTCTCCACGATGTGAGGCGAAGAAAAGAGGGGTTTTCCCGGTCTGCCAGAATATGTTCAGACACATTTCACTTAAGAAAACAAAAACTTTATCAAGAGTCAAAGGACCCTTTGTTTCATCATATCTCGAAACAGATAATATTATTATCTTAAGATTTCAGCAGCAAGAGCTGAGGGCATTCAAATAAAACATCAGAAGGTTTTTATCACTGTCTTGTAAATAAAAAAATAGATTTATCATTGTATATTTAGGAAGGAAAAAACATAGGTGAAGAAATCATTTCTAGTTGCCTTATCATGTACTTAATTATGTTAAGGGATGTAAACCCAAGCTGAGGCAACAATATCCCAAAGGCAAATGGACAAAGGACACCCTAAAAATTTGGGTTTTTTTATGTTTAATCCAACAGATATAATAACAGATATATAAAACAGTGGCCTAATGGTGGGACAAATGTACATATTTCATAAGTATTTCTTAAGTAATATTGAGAGGCCACAAAAATAGAACATGGCTGCACAAAGATACGCACAAAGCAGATCACATTAACAATTTGCCCAACAGCAAAAAAGGCATAACAATAATATGAACACATTTTAAGTTGGCTAATTAAATTAAAGTGTTCATAAATGTTAGCTGCCCAGGAATTACAGAATCAAAGTACATTTCCCAAGTACCTTCTCCTTTATTCTGGGATTGGCATTGCCATTGAGGAGAACTTGAACGCATTCAAAATGGACGCCTGCACATGTGTGATGGAGAGCTGTCATGTCATTGCTGTCTCGCATGTCCACATCAGCGCCAGCCTGAAAGAACAACACTCAGGCATGTGATACCATACTTTTCGATAAAAAGAGTGAGTGGGTTCATGTCAGTTATATCATGAAATGGAATCATGTCATGGATGAAAGTAATGCAGAAAACAAGCATACTGGTCACTCTAGAGGGACACAGCTCTGCAATGGTAATTCAGGGAATTTAGGAGTGAGTGAATTAAGTTTTACACCACCCTCAACAATATTACAGCTACATGGCAGCGGTCTGTAAATAATAAAGTCTGGAGCAGACAATCCTGTGACGAAAAAGCATGAGCATCGATCTATACAACTGGGAACCGATGACATGTCAACCAAGTCAGTGAGCTCGACCACCCGATCCCGTTAGTCGCCTCTTACAACTAGCATGGGTTACTGAAGGCCAATATTCTAACCCGGACCTTCATGGGTCACACAATTTAGGAGGTGAAATCGAATGTCATTCATCAACAGGCTGACCATTCGCTTCTGTGGTCACTCCTTATGATAAGTGTAGGCCAGGCTCAGAAGCTCATGACAGCTAAGTCATAGTCTACACCAGACAATGTCCGTATGTTACACAACTCCATACAGTAAGTGAGTTTAGTTTTTCACCACTTTTAGCCATATTCCAGCAATATTACAGCACGAACACCACAAATGGGCTTCACACACTGTCCCCATGTGGTGAATTGAACCAGGGTCTTCAGGGTGATCAGCCAGCAGTTTAACCACTAGGTTACCCCATCGCCCTCAGATAGGACAGAATTACAGAAAAAACACCAAAAGACTTATCCTTCAGCCCAGCCTTGCAGCAAGGCTACATGATCATGTATGAAGACATACTGTACATATGTGATAAGGTAGATCTACTGACCGCCAGTAACCTGTGCACCACTCTACTGTGACCTTTGGCTGCTGCCAGCTGGAGAGCTGTGTTGCCTGAATGGAACAGAACAAAATCTGGCGATGAAAATGAAGTCACCTGATTCTATTCAAACAGGTAATATCGTCACAAAACTGTTTACCTCTTGTGCATTAAGGAACCCCTACCTAGATATCAAACATGTTTCTACTACACGTATCAAGCAGTATATTTACAGTTGAAACTGTTAAAACTGGCATCTGTCCAATCCGGCAAGTTGTCATCACCAGTATAAAATCTCAGTCCTATCAAAGCTGTACATTTATCATCAGCTCTACTATCCGGCAAGTTGTCTAAATCAGATTCTTTCATCAGTCCTGAGTGCCAGCTTAGATAGCTTCCACTGTATGTGCTGATAGGTGTACACAAGACAGATTCAGTCCTGCACTGCTATCCAGCATGTTATCTAAATCACATTGCATAGTCTTGTTGAATGCCTGTTTGGACACTGTATTATGTTGAGTTAAATACATGTATCCTTGTAGATGTTGTGTCCAGTATGAATGCCAGTGACATAGACAACTTTCCCTCATGTAACTTGTCATGATTTCATAGGCCTAAGGTATCTTAATTATCACACACAAAATTGTTTCAAATTTGCAGTAAAATCTGAGAAAGGAAGTTTAATGTTTAAACTTCCAGACCGTTGTACTGTATCACAAAACCAAGTCTAAAAGACTTACCATAAATCAGGTTACCTTTACACTGTTCACACATCAAAGTTACCAACACTGTAGCTCCTTATTTCCCTGCACATCTCTGTCAGGGTATGTCATAGTGTTATGCTAAAATAACTATCCCATGGTAACAGGTCAGGTCACTGACATGGTATCAACCTTATCTTGAAAGGTCAATGATACTACCATGGTAACTACTTTCACATTGTCAGGTTATTGAGACCACCATCTTACCTCAGAACCCATCTTGTATTGGGAGACATGATCTCAGGAGCAACATTCTTTGGGAGACACCCTCTCAGAACCCATCTTGTATTGGGAGATATCATCTTAGAACCTATCTTGTATTGGGAGACACCATCTCAGAACACTTCTTGCTTTGGGAGACATTATCTCAGAACCCATCTTGCATTGGGAGACATTATCTCAGAACCCAGCTTGTATTGGGAGACATCATCTCAGAACCCATCATGTATTGGGAGACATTATCCTGGAACCCATCTTGTATTGGGAGACATTATCTCAGAACCGGTCTTGTATTGGGAGACATCATCTCAGAACCCATCTTGCATTGGGAGACATTATCTCAGAACCCATCATGTATTGGGAGACATCATCTCAGAACCCATCATGTATTGGGAGACATTATCCTGGAACCCATCTTGTATTGGGAGACATTATCTCAGAACCGGTCTTGTATTGGGAGACATCATCTCAGAACCCATCTTGTATTGGGAGACATTATCTCAGAACCCATCTTGTATTGGGAGACATTATCTCAGAACCCATCTTGTATTGGGAGACATTATCTCAGAACCCATCTTGTATTGGGAGACATTATATCAGAACCCATCTTGTATTGGGAGACATCATCTTAGAACCCATCTTGTATTGGGAGACATTATCTCAGAACCCATCTTGTATTGGGAGATATCATCTTAGAACCCATCATGTATTGGGAGACATCATCTCAGAACCTATCTTGTATTGGGAGACATTATCTCAGAACCCATCTTGTATTGGGAGACATTATCTCAGAACCAGTCTTGTATTGGGAGACATTATCTCAGAACCCATCTTGGATTGGGAGACACCATCTCAGAACCCATCTTGGATTTCTGAGACATCATCTCAGAACCCATCTTGGATTGGGAGACACATCTCAGAACCCATCTTGGATTTCTGAGACACCATCTCAGAACCCATCTTGGATTGGGAGACGTTATCTCGGAACCCATCTTGGATTGGGTGACACCATCTCAGAACCTATCTTGTTCTGGGAGCCATCATCATAGTACCTACATACTATCATAAGACATCAACTCAGAACATACCTTGTATTGTGAGGTCATTGACATCTTCACTGTACTTCAGCAGCAGTTCAACAATCTGGTCATTGCCTACAGCACATGCAATATGTAGGCTGTAACAAAAACATCACAGAGACGTAAACACAATATACTTTCTAAGACCATGCAAGAAGTGCATGCAAAGAAGCAAAACATCTTTCATAAGATTATGCCACAGTTTAATAGCAGTTCCAGCAAATAACCTCAGTTTTCTCAAAGAAATATTCAGACACAAGATTACAAATTCTTTAACATGACAGCTTCCTGGATTTCATTCCCCAAAAATGACAGATCTGTCAATCCATGGACATGTTGAGAGTCTAAAGACTAAGATCACTGATAATGTTTCAATCACATTTTGGAGCTTTGCCTGTGCATTTCTAACAGTTTGAGTTTCTGACAGTGGTTTCCATGTCATTATGCTTCTGAACCTGTATGATTCACATTCTGCCTGACTTACTTGTGTCATCGTGCTTTGGGTCTGTGTGGTTTGGGTTACTGTGCTGTTGGGCGTATGAGGTTTGAGGTCACTCTGCCATTAGATCTGTGTGGTTTGGGTTACTGTGCTGTTGGGCGTATGAGGTTTGAGGTCACTCTGCCATTAGATCTGTGTGGTTTGGGTTACTGTGCTGTTGGGCGTATGAGGTTTGAGGTCACTCTGCCATTAGATCTGTGTGGTTTGAGTCATTATGCTTTTCACCCTGTCTGGTTTGGGTCATCGTGCTTTGAGGTTTGTGTCATCTGGGTCACTGTGCCATTTGGCCTGTGTCATTAGAGTCTTCGTGCTGTTTGGCTTGTGTTGTTTGGGTAATTGTGTTGTTGGGCCTATCTGATTCATGTCATCATGCTTATGCTTATCCACATGTTTAGTAAATTTGCATCAGATCCCTGATACTGAAAAACTTACACTGAATGTCCCTTTGGCCCGAGTTTGGTGGGGTTGAGAGTCTTCTTGTTTAGTACACTGGTTGCCTTCTTGACATCCCCCACCTCTACGGTCTTCAGGAGCTTCTCATCATTCTTGTTCCATTCAGACAACTGAAAGCCAAGGAACATACTGTAAATCCCAAAAGTTTTGCATCATGATTTTTTGCGAGTGGCGACCATCAGACGTTTTACGTCATGATGTTTTGCAACTTGCCTAATTCTAAAAACATAGTTTAGCTTGACAGTTTCAAAGCTTACTTGCATCTGAAAGTTTTATCTGAAGTAAATCCAATCACATATTAAAGTTTGCCGCTAATCTTGAACAAGATTCAGTGGAGTACTTCAGCATGTATGCAATCAGTGATGTTTTCCAAAAAACAACGCTTGCTGCATAGGCCAGATAAGCTTAAAACAGTTCAAGGGGATTAAATTAAATGGAATGACTCTAATAAATTGGCACTGACAAAGGACCAGTTCAGTCAGTGTCGTTGAAGCTGTTGATCTCCAGGTAAGTGTCAAGAAACCTATCCACGCCCACTGGATGTACTCGGCCTTTCAAACAGTCTCTAAGAAATGTGTGTTGCATGGTTAGCACCTGTCTGGACTACTGGATGTACTGATTGACATGTGACATGTGAGTATGAGTAATGCTAGTAATTAGTCATTCTTCGCATTGTTGTCATTGCTTAATATATGTAATGTTTACATCTATTGTTAATTATATGAACTGGTGAATAATAAAGCGAAGATAGGACAGGTTGTTTGCTGATTATTCATTGCATTCTACCAGCAAATTGCGTCATGATATTTCTGCGAGCTCAAGTCATTCACAATTTTCGCAAAAATATCATGCTCGCAAAAATCTAATGATTTACAGTATTAACAGTGAGAAGGTGACCGAAAGTCAAGCCATATTTAAAGGTGAGCGCAAACCTGGATCAACTGCTTTAAACAGTATTCAGTTATGAAAACCCAAAGTGATAGAGGTCTGAAAACATGGTTGTAACCAAAGACTTGAGCAAAGTTAAGCAAACTTTCAAAGACAAGTTAAATCTTGCTTAAGAGGGTTTTTGTTTTCCATGGAAATGACAAATATTACATCTTAATTCTGAAAAAGTGAAAGCAATAAACCATGTACACTTTTTATCAAGATTGTTCAGAAGAAGCTGCACCTGAAAAAATAATGTACGAGAAAAAATATATTCTAAAGTCCTTTTAATTAAGTTACTTCTAGCACATATTTTCCCCTAGACGTCTGCCAACGTCAAAATTTCTATCAAAACCCATCTTTACAGCAAGGCTTTTTTCTGTTAAATCCTCACTTCACTTTGAGCATAATATCCAAGCATGGAAAAATCCCAATACAACTGCACTGTTACTATTTTATTACATGACAACAATTGGCAGAGGGCTTTGATATACTGCCCAAATTTCCCGACGTGTGAAACAGTTTGACAAGTCATCATTTGAGACATCCAATGGTGTTGCTCTTTCTACAGCGAAACAACATACACAGTTTATCAAGATGGCCTGTCAGTCAAAATATGGCCGTCATAACATACTAAAGAATGTAGAGAAGGTTGACCACAAAATTTCATAGGAACATATCTAAAAATATTCAGAATAGAATTATTCTAATGACTCAATACATTGTTTGAAACCAAAGATCTGTTTCAAGGTAACCATGGCAATAGTCTGATCATGGCTGCTGCGAATGAAACCATTTTATGCACAGTTTTGCTGAAATTAAAGTGAACTATAGCTACATAGAATTTGGCAAAAATCATGAATATCTTACCTAATATGTTTACATGGTGCTGCAGTTGTGATACCACAATAACACCTCTCAACAAGGCCCAGGTGAATCCCAGGTGCAGCAACAAATAAACTTTTAGAATAACATATTGACATGACATCTGATCAAGTGTCATCTATTCCACACAAAAACCCTTCCGTTTTTTAACACAACAAATAAACACTACCATGACAATGGTGCAGCACAAAAGCACATTCTTCATATGATAAAAAAATCATGATCACTTACATCTGTGGTACTTTTTGTTCTGAATTTGAACAAGTTGCGCACTCTGTAGCGCGACATCCTGTGATCTTGGACCCTTGGTCTGGATCTGTGTCAGGAGCTACCCACGTAATCTTAACATCCTGGACTGAGGGGAAACACGCCACTGCAAGAAACAACAAAACAGACTTAACAAGACATCTGTGTGGAGAAACACAGACACTCTCCAGACAAGCCTTGTCCTGTAAGGTGCATGAACAGGAAATACTCCAAGACCTGACAAATTCAAACTAATACACATAATTAGATTTGCTTGCTTTTATATCTTTTTTACAACCTACTGGGGTTCATTGTGTACCTAAATGTTGATTATAAGGAAGGAAGGATGTCATGTAATTAGATGCTTTATTGGTTGACAGTACTTTGCCAGTAGACCACCAGCCTCAACTCTGTGTTGTGACGGATGTGTGGTGCTCCTTTTAGAAGTCATGGGATAAGGCATTATGCCAACAAGTGGTACCTAATGCCAGCAGTATATTCGCGTCAGTGCTTACTTAACTCCAAGTTAATTGTGGTTGTTATGGTGTGAAACATGGGGACCTACTTCCTGAAGTTAAGCTGGCTGTATCTGATCACTTCGGCATTAACTGTGGTGAACATGAGTATGAGATAAAACAATTTAAAGTCATGATCCACATGCTAAACCAACCTTGGAAATATAATGGCCACATATTGGATTCCATTCTGAAATGTTCCAGCACCATGGTTGCAATGACTTAAACCAAGTTACGCATAATATAAGACACCTTCTGAAACCACAAGTCCCCAAAACATAAAAAATAGTACCTGTGAATACCTGGGCCTGGACTTTCGAAGCTCTCTTAGCGCTAAGATAATTGTAAGTGCCATACATTAACATTAACTACGACGATCTTAGCGCTAAGAGAACTTTGAAAATCTAGGCCCTGATGTTCAAGAGAAATGGTCTCTTAATACCTCACATTTTTTATTGCTAATTAGAATACATTGAAACCAGGTGTAACCAGAAGTTCTTGGGACTGCCAACATTTTATTTTGAATTATTCATAGTTCAACCCAGCAGTGCTTACATCTGACCCAAATGCAAAATAAGCTTCAAAGTGGAATGTATATTATGAAATAGACAGTCATTATATTCATCATGCAAAACATCCTGTTCAAATCAAGGCATGTAAACAGATCAGTGAGAGATCTTTATGGGTGCTCATACTAAGAAGAAAAATTTACATAACAGTACTTGTGTTCCTAAACATACAAGTGTATAATGTTTTGTCACAGTTAGAAAAAGTAATTTGATTGTTTGAACTCTACCGCTAAATCTCACGTAACAAGTTTGACTTGTGTATGGCTCAATAAGCACCTGACATGTGGTATTTACAAGCACCCAGAGTGTTCATTACAGCAAACAAAACTTTGAAGATGACATGGTTCAACTGGCTTCTTAAGCTGATGTGTTCTTAAAAATGAAAACAGTACAAGATAACTTTTTCAGAGATAATGTGGCTTTTGACACCACCTCCAAGATTATTGCACTAAAACCTGAACCTGTTTATACTCAATGTGAATGAGTGAGTATGGTTCTACATTGCTATTAGCAATATTCCAGCAATATCATGGTGGGGGACACCACAAATGGGCCTCACATACTATACCCATGTAGGAAATCGAACCCAAGTCTTTGGTGTAATAAGCAAACCCTTTAACCACTAAGCTGCCCCACTGCCCATACTACTGTAGACTCATGTTGATTTGACAATGCAGGCATGTCACATGTTACCATACACTTGCCACTCAGATCCAGACTCCAAACTGATAAATTCTTGTTTTGTTTTCATTCCAAGCATCAGACAGGGGGACAACAAGTACAGAAATTCATCATTGGTACGGTCTGCCACTGGATTAAACCAAGGACCATCCACTCACTATGATAGAGCTTCATCTACTAAACTATGGCACTGGTGGTCCCTCAATACATCCCAACAGGCAGAGTGTGCTTTGTTAAGATTCATAAACATCTTTTTTTTTCTCCAAATGCATGTCCAACAAAGTGATCACAATACTTCGATTAGAGAGCATGGGACATTTGAGGAATAAGACTAACAGCTATAAGAACCATGAGCCTTAACTTAAAAAAAAATCAATCAGTTTTCACTTTTCATATCAAATATTCAAATAAAACGTCTATTATACATACATGAAACTGCCAGTAGTGTATAACTTCACTTCCCATTTTTACTAGCACTAATGAAGAAAAAAAATTACATTCACCATATGTGATTTGTGAAACAGCAATTAATCAGAAATGAAACATACAGCTCTATGGATTACAACTTCTTGTTTGTTACATTGAGCGACATTTCGATGTAGATTCTTACATCGTTTTCAAGATAAATGTAAGAATCTACATCGAAACGTCGCTCAATGTAATAAACAAGAAGTTGTAATCCATATAGCTGTATGTTTCATTTTTGACTCACCAACTTCTACAATGCCCATTAAAGAAGTAGCAAATAATCAGGTTGACACAGACTGTCTAACAGTCCCCATCATTTTCCATTACACCCAGTCCTTTCTGTATCATGTAATACAGCAAGGCTACATTTTCCTCTAGTTCACAGCTCCTTTTCAGTTTAAATGACACTAGCTGGCTCTATCAAAATTATTGATATGCAGAGACATCTGTCCATCAGGTTATGTAAGATTTGCTTGTCACTTTTACTTGAAATCTGCTGAAACCATGAACATACAGTTTACAACAAAAGAATCCGTTTTAACAACAAACAAGTTTCCACAACAGGTGCAATGACAGAGACCATTAACATACAAAGCATTTTCTTTGCAGACAGAGATCTTCCCTGGATTCCCTTTCAACCTGAGAAAACACATGCTCTCATCAGCGAGACGTGGAATAACGGACATAAGTAACAAACCATAACAGTTTATCTCCCTTTGTAAGACAAAGCAGCCATTATCTCTGATGTAGGCATCACACACACACCATCACTTCCTGTTTTAGTAGCCCTGTTTGTCATGGCTGTTATCACAGTCATATTTTAATCACCATAAATATGACAAGAAGCCGACATTACCAGGAACATGTCTTCGGTGAGTAAGGCTATTAATTATGGCGTCTTACAGGTAGGTTGCGGACATGCTGCCAACATCTGAGGCTTTATGATGATACAGCACTGAAAGGTCCTCATCTCCAGCACCATCTTAAACCAGCTCTCTTATACACTGGAGCTGTATTTTACATTGTATTTCCATGATTGCATCATATCATTGAAAATATCAATGTATGAGAATAAATACAGGCCCATGTTCAGTGTTCGGGTTGGTCATCATTGGTAGAGTGAGTGAGTGAGTGAGTGAGTGAGTGAGTGAGTGAGTGAGTGAGTGAGTGAGTGAGTGAGTGAGTGAGTGAGTGAGTGCACGATGGCTTCATACATTGTAGCCATATGTGGAATCAAACTCACCCCTGGACGTGATAAGAGAACACTCTAAACTTTAACTTCAGATACTCCACCATCCCTTTGATTATCTGAACAACTCTCATACAAGTAAATGTGTTTTGAACTAAATGTACAGTACTTATGATTTTATCAGAGACATGGTTAAGCTCGCTGAACCCTATAATCTCACTGAATGTCTTCATTAAATGAATGAAAGAACTTTCTTATCAAACCCTACTTGTAGGCCCACCGAGCCATCATTAAACCACTTTGTACAAAATAATGTACTACATTTTATATTCATTGACTGTCTGAGATAAGATGATTCATTGTCCTGAAATACAGACTCAAAGATTCATATGAGGAGAAGGTAAATATGATCTTTCATCCCATCGTCAACAGTCAGTCAACTGTTAAATCTCCTATCGGGAGTCCGATTCCCAGCAGCCACTGCCAGTTGTATGAGGTGACAGAATGGTTCAGTTGGTCAGTCAGACACACTGACTAAGACACATACAAGAGGCATAAGAACAGCAAGAAACATTGATCATAATATCAATCACTTTTCTTTTTGAAGGTTAACAGTTGCACGGTTTTAGCAACTTCATGTACAAAACAAGAATATGTACTTAAGTAATGATACGAACAACAGAATCTACACATCTATCAGTTTGCCTATGATCATATGTTGGAGTACAGTCTTCACTTGTAATAATTGGGCTTTCTCAATGGCTAATATCATATCAATCAAATTAAGTATGCAAACAAGACCAAAATGTTGTAAATTTATCATATGAACAGGTTGTGAAAGTGATACATTTTGAGGCATAACAGTATTGGCTGCAAATTCTAGAAATATTTTTTGGAGCAGGTACTACTCCATACCTTCGATTGTGAAAAATCGTCTCTTCAGTAAGAAGCAAACTTATATTTAATCAATCATTTCTCTTTTCCTTTAATCCAGTGAGTATAATTTGTGGTGTGAGTTACATTCCTGTTCAAACATTATACATTCTTCACTACTTGAATGTCCGATGTGTAGTTGATGTTTCAGGGACATGATATAGATTGGAGGAACGACCCACCTCAGTCACTTTCCTGTTTGTGTATGAAACATGAAATGGACTTAAAAAGCCCAAACATTTATACTTCTGTAACATGGCAAAATGCGATGCTAAACAACACAAAACCAAATCAAACAAAACAAAATGTATTAAACAGTCAGTACAAAAAACTGTTCACGAATATGTACTTGCTGAAAATGTCAAAACTGAGTTTAGCTGTACAAGTAGCCTGTGTAATCTTCTACTTTTTGGTCAATGCGTTGAACATAAGTGACAAAAACATCTTACTGCAATATCAACATCATATGTTTATAAGGCTCTTATTGGAAAATGCAAGATTTTACTCATATTCCAGCATTGTGAGATGGTTTTATCAGTGACATGGGGATACCCACAGACGACAAAGGGTGATAAAAATGATAAAAATGATGTCACCAGTAATGTCAGGGTAAATTTTCTTTGGCAGCTGGTGCCTCCACACAAATACTGGCCAAAAGATGCATAGATTCATGGATTAAAAAACAGACAGTACATCTGTCAAAAAGTCCCAACAAAGAAAACCTCACCACCACACTTAATGCAATCAGTTACTAAACAAGCGCTTTTTCACAACTACAGCAAAAACTGCTTTTAACATTCTGGTGGGGCGTCAAGAAGGTGAGAGAATTCTCACGTGTTTAAATTTCTCCAATTGGCAAGTGTGTCAAAACCACATCCCCTTCATGGCACACATTTTAATCATTGCTAGACATCCCGTGCATCCATTCAGTCGCCTTTTCATGACCCGAGTCTAACTTATCGTCAACAATGTAAGCCATCTTTAAACCTAAAAAATGTTACTGAGCTCTCTGAAAAACCCTTCATCCCATGTGGAGGTAAAACATGTGACGAGATCACACACAACAGCCTCTTAAAGAAGGCTTTATGTAGGGTAAATGAAACATGAAATTGTTAGACACTGAATTACTTACTAAACAGGGCATTGTTCATCACAGCAAACAGCGGAAAGAAATACGTTTTGAAAGACATATTGGTCTTTGTGCTGACAGCAAAGTAAATGTTACGAAATGCACTTAGAATACAATATTCAGCATGATCTTTCTGTCAAAATCTGAACAAGCATCACTTCAAATAACATTAATCATGTTATTTTATGTTAAGTATAGACATTTTAACAAACTTAACAGACAATTGAAATTGTTATGAGTGCAAAATCCTAACTCATTATCATGTGTAAATAAGCATAACAGTGTGGTGAAGTACAAGTATAATAATGTGTTATACGGCATAATGTGACAACAAATGAGACTTTACTGAACAACCCAATGAAGGAGATCAAGTACAGACAAGTATTATGATTCTGAGGAAGGTGGAATGTGCTTGAAGTGTTAATACTAAGTGAAACAATTGATGACTTTTGATTGCCATTCACCTGACGCACACCTTCACTTTTTATAAAACACTGACATTCACATGTACAGCTTGACACATGACAATGGACAATAAGACAGAACTGCAACCAACAAAATGTATGCTACTCAAAAGAAGTTAAGGATCATCTCATATATTGTCATGAGACTGTTGTCAATCTGTCACGACCAAGTTGGTGAAGAGATTGGATGTTTTGTTAGATGCAGAGTATTTCTTTGCTCACTTCAAACCAAACATTTTTCAGTTGAGAAGGAAAGATACAGCTGAATTTATTTGTTTCCCAAAGGATCTTTCTGAAGGACATCCAGGACAGTGAAGTTTTTCAGATTTGGAGGATAAAACGTGGAGACAAATCTTTCCTGTCCATTTCTTTCCTGAAGCAAATTATTTATATCACAAACTGTACTCCCCTTTCACCTTCTAAAAGCTTTCATCAGACCACTTTAGTGGGTATTTTGTTCTATTTCTGAAAGTTTTCTTTTCAATCTATTATAATAACATAAAATAATAAACTAGCAAATTCATACAAGAACACAAAAATCAGTTCTACATTCAACTGCTTACAGTTTTGTTTGTGAAATAACTGATTTATCACTTTAAATTAAGTTTAATTGTATGAATTATTGAAGTTGATTATTTTCAAAACATTTAAAACATATGAAGTAAACATTGATTCTTCAATTCCAAACTAGCTCCAGTAATTAATTTATTGTCTTAACTGTGTAAAATTGCAAGGATTGCTTGAAAATGTGCATTATTGAAGATCTCAGTTTAGTACTTTAAATATCATCTGAATACATGAATTTCCCAAACCAGCTACATTAATTAATTTATAAGAAAACTGTGGAATAATTGGTTTTCGGTTGCTTTAATGGACGATTAATTCAGCTACCAGTTAGATTTAGCAGATTTGGCACAAATGGAAACTTAATTCTTGATTCCAGAAACTGAAGAAACAATTGTGATTTTGTCTTGAAATCTGAATTTCTGTCACAATTGATGACACATAAATACTTCCTGTTGCTGTTCTTGTTGCCAAGGGAACTGTGATTCAGGTGTGCTTCAGTGGGCAGGAAACACCAATGAGTTAATCAATGTTATCTTCAGAATCATGCTACCAATGTTGCTGTGAAACAATAATTGTAATAACCATGGTTCTTCCAAGTGAGTGAGTGAGTTTAGTATTATGCCGCTTGTAGCAATATTAGAGCGATATCACTTCGGAAACACCAGAAATGGGCTTCACATATTGTGTCCATGTTGTACCTTTGTGGGGAATTGAACCTATGTCTTTGAGTGAGTGAGTGAGACCAAATCAAAGTTGTGTAGGTGCAATTAATATCGGTGTGCACACCTTGGGATCATGCCTTGGGCTGACACACCTGGGCCAGGTAAAAACCTAGAGGATGACATGATGCAACAAACATCGGAAGATTTGCTGCATTCCAGACATGCACACAGCTCCTCCCTTGGACCTTGTGACCCGAGAACTGTGCATGAGCATTAATGCCATAAGAAGTACGAAGACTGCGACGTGCGGATGTGCATGACGACAGGGACATAGGACTGCCTGTTTAATTCTATGTCAGTCCTCCAGCACTCGTCCAGGTATCAGGTGGTTTGCGCACTCATTTATTTTTGCAGTTCTTTTCAGTAAGGCAATCAGGGAAGATCTATCTGGTCGGTTAACAATAGAGGACAGTGCTCAGATTTCACTGCTTGCGTGACTGATACCTGCGTGACGTTAAGGTGTCCAATTCTGTTCTTGGGTGGCAATGGAGTTGCAAAAAAGGCAATACAGTTCAGCTGCTTTCCATTTCCTGTATTTAGATCGTAATTGATAGACTTGGTAACAACATTTTCACATCTTCTGGTCTATAAAGTCATAATTTTGGTGAAATATCTTTGAACAAACATTTACAGTAAGGTCAGTATGACAAATTAACAATTTTTAAATTAATAAATAATTATAAAAATGTCCAAAGGAACATGACACAGATCCAATTGAATAGAAACCATGGTACAAGTATGAACAAAAAGAGGATATAGGGACAGTAAGAGAATATTGTGTAATTGTGTATAAACATACAAATGACAGGCCTCATATGGCCCTAGGGAATATATGGTCTTCCTAATCCAACAAACATACAGAGTGACGTCACTTTAAGCCTGCAATTCATCAAACATGGCAGCAGCATAAGTATCTGAACATATTAATAACATCATCTGCATCTCCAGAGTTTTGTTAACTTTATTTTCAGCCCAATCAGCAGTTTTTCAACAATGACCTGTTTCCCGTATATAGTCCTGGCAAGGTAACCGTATGGCTGATTGGCAAAATCTACTTAGTCACAACACACAATTACGGTGAAATTATGTCCCTGAAACAATATTAAAAAATATATTTTTTTACAAAACAAATCTCAAATAAAGCCGAAAGATAAGACATCTTGGCTTGACAAATCATTGAGTAGGACTCCTATTTAGTTTACTCTCTTTTGTCTCTTTTGCATACCTGTCACCCCAAAATGTGTGCAAGAAGTGACAGCCATTAGAATCTGTTGTCCAGGGGCCAGAGGTCCCAGTCAGGTCCTTGTCAGGGGGTTAGGAACAAAAGAATTTGTTTCATCTTTTGAGACTGTTATTTGATGTGAAAACATCATCTAGCGATATTTAGAAAGCCATTTTCATGAAAAGTGAGATTTTGTATACTGACTATGAGATACGAGAAAGTAGAGTTTTGCAGGTGGCAGACTGTCAAACAGGCAACCCATTTCACAGAGCATTTCTACTGCTAAGATGATAGTAACATAACTTTTGAAAGTAACAGTGTTATCATTGTTTAATACAACAAGCCCTGGTCATACAGTAAGAGCGACCAAACTTTATTCATTTTTTTAAAGTGACATGATACTGCTGCAGTTTTCTGAACTGCCATGATAAAACCCTCCTCACTCATAGTGATAAAGGCAGCCAGGTGAGGTTCTTTAACATTGATTTATTATTACACCCATAGATTGACACACATGCATGCTTGTGTATGTGTGTGACTGCTTGTCTTCTTGGGACTTCTACCGGCTCTAAGGCTCTGGAGGCAGCCAGGTGAGGTACTTCAACATCGACTTCAACTACATCCGTTTTACATGAACCGGACAATGGTGCATATTTCATCAGAAATGTACATGATAATATTTCATTATCCAAACAACTTATCAATGTCATTATAAAATATATCAAATTATTAACATCATAATAACATGAACAATCAGTTAAGACTGAAAAGTAGTTTACGAATTAACCACCTCAAAAACAATACAATGTGAAAACAAACAAGAATTAAGAGCAGCAGGGTTTTTTATTCCATCAACACAAAAGTTTTTGAAACAGAAAATACCTCAAAATACTGAACGAGAACCTAGTTACAAGTACATCTTGAAGACTCCAGTGTCCACATTATCTGATTGCCCTTTCTTTGACCTAGCTTATGAAATCCCCCACAAACAAAACCAAAATTGGAGTTTGTATTTTTGATGTTTTAAACCTACCGACCTTGGGGGGAAAAAATCTGTCATCCTATCAACAAAGTGTCTGGTTTTTAGTGAGAAAATTACATGTGGAGGTTCTCGGTCCATCATAAAGAAACACTTGTTGCGAGAATGAACATGTCTTCCTTGAAAATGCAAATACATTTAAGTGGTAGAAACAAGTTCTGTTACAATTTACCTCATATCAGCTTGTTTATTCATCCAAATTCATATCACAGACTGTATGAGAAAGATAGTTGGATAACCTCTTCTGATACATCCAATCCCAAACTATTTCTAACAGTGTCCAATGATATTCCAATATTCTACCCCTTCCGAGAATATTAGATCAATTTCTCGTTTAACATCATCGGTGGAGACAACCTTCAAGAGATAATCCATTGCCACTGATATCACTAACGTCATCACTCATCTCAAGACCTACAAAAATATGACCAAAATCAACCCTTAGGCACAAGGTTCAATATATTTACTTAGTGGTAGCCATTAATCAAAACACTTCAACAGCCAGCCAAGTGAATCTGACTGGAAATCCACAGTCTAAAAGCAAGGCACAGGGAGTATTACTTACCTACCTACTTAAACAGTATAAAGGAACGCCAAGTAATATACTTCACGCTTCTTGCATTCCTTGCACTTCATGTTGAGAACACACATGCCTGTGTTTACAGCCAGGCTGAAACCTCTCAATGGAGCTACCTGTGCATAAAATCACACCACAACAAATGCTGACAGCTACTACCCCCATGACACTGTACACGAATATATACCTGCTTCAATAATTTTTCATTCACTGTGCGGCAGCCTGCTTGAAATTTGTGCACTTTCAATCAAAGGAACTTTCGATGAAAGGAACCTTCAAAACTGGACACTTGTCATCCTCTCTACACACATTCAAAACGGTTTTGACACATTAATAAGTAACACTGTATACTGTAAGAGTTCTGATAGAAGAAAGTATTAAGCATTGACAAGCATAATGCTCTTTATTATGTGTTATAAGACTGGAAGGTCATTCGTCGATCAGACATTGTCACAAAGTTTGACGCAATTCACATGCACAAATCCAGAAATATGGCAATTTTACATTACAGCTGAGCACATCAGGCTTGTTTGTTTGCCGTCCTATGCAGCACTAAGCAATAATCGAACAGTATGGCAGCAGTCAATAATCAAATTTGGATCGAACAATTCAGTGATCATCAGCATGAGCATCAACCTCTGCAACTGGGACACAGTGAAATGTTTCAATCACTCTGGCACATCCAATCATCTTTTGACAAGTATGGGTAGCTCAAGACCAATTCTAACAAGGATCTTCACAAGTATAGGCTATCCAGAATGGGACTGATTCATATGTTGTATTTCTGTCAATTAGAACAAATACAAGAGAGGTGAGGTTTCATTTCATGTTCACCAAACTCAGAAAGCACACTTACCTTGTTTTAATACCTGCTCAATTTCATTAGTTTCTACGTGCCTCAGACATGCATCAATTCAAATACAGTATGTGAAGATATAATCAATCAGTTCCATCAATGGCCGATTTTTGTCAGTCTCCAACCCACTTGATCCAGGGAGATAAAAAACACATTTTGTACATTTGTTATCCTTTGACTTCATTATGATTCACTTCTGTAAACAAAAATAACAATAAAACTACTGCATAACAGCTTTAGCAATATATGGCGAAGCAAGCAGATCAGTCTTTCATGGAACACGTTAAATTCATATCTTACTCTGATGCTGTACTATTTATGTGCCGTTGATTATGTTTCCAACTTGTTGAGAATGTGAAAACACATTAACAGGGAAAAATATACTTTCCATGAAATATCTTCTTGTGAAACAGGTGCAATCAGGTAAAAAGAAGCTTACCGTGTTTAGTCATCAAAATGTGTGGACAAACTCCTGTTTGGACCAACCTATCTCTGTAACTACTAAATGCTTCCTGCTTTTAAGCTGCTGTCAATATATTCCAGTAATATAACAGTTGGGGACACCAGAAATGGGCTTCTCACATTGTACCCATGTGGGGAATTGAACCCATGGCTTCAGCATGATGACCGAATAAAAATGCATTAACCACTCGGCTACCCCACCTACCCTAATGCTTCCTGAAGACTGTTAAGTAAAATGTACCATTTCGTAATGTCTTTTGGTAAGTATCAACTATGATATCAAGGTATGATTTAGAAACAGGTTTTGAACATACTCAAAACAGTTTAGTCACAAAAATACCTGTCAATAATTTAGTCTGGACCTATTGTTAGGATTCCAGGTTAGAAATGGTCCCTTAGCAACCTGATCTTGTCCATAATTGAGTCTGGACCACACAAACCTGTGATCAAAATCATGAGCACAGAGCAAAGCTTTACAGTTACTACAATATCAGTTAACCTTGACCTCAAATCTAAACATCTGATCCAGAAAATCTCTTTTTAGTCCAAGATCAGGCCCATTTCTAACCTGAAATCCAAACAATATGTCATATTATATGTGTGCAGTCCACGAACTCTAGGAATGAGGACAAAAGCATTCTGACTCGTAATATATTCTGTAAACACTATGATTATTCCTGTTGTGCAGAGAGATTTCACTTGCTTTAAAAACCAGCACTCAGCATGTCATTACAATTAGTTATGTTATTCAGTTAATGAGGCCTGAATAATACAATTGCAATAATAGTTTGAAGAATGCTACATTAGTCATATATCTGATCCAGTCAATATTATCACTAAAGCTTGGCCTGATGGAATTTAAGATATCTGTACACAAATGTGTGATCTTCAATAAGTGGAAGAAGATAGTTAGGCACTACTACTTTTGTCAATATTCATGTATGTCACACTATGCAACACCTCAAACAGGCATAAAACATTACATCCAAGTGGAAAATTGAATGCAAACACTCGAACCCTTAGACTACCCAAACCTATTAAGTTCCAGTGTGGAATAAATATGTATGGTCAGGGTTTGAGTTATCATTGTACAGTGTGTAGGAGATATACAGTGTCATACAAAACGTATTCGGACACTTGATGTCATATCCATTGACTCGTACATGTTATTTCAGCGTAACATAAATGATTTTCATGAAGAGAGTTTAGGGTGGATCTTTGTAAAATTTGACTGGCAAATTGGAAATCGTCTTTGCTCTGCGCACATAATTTCAATTCACTTTTCCAACCACTATTTAATTAATGACATCACATTTATCATCTTACTTGTGATTCCACAATGCACAATCCCAGAGACTATTATGTCAAAGGAGCTCACGGCACTGTACAAATGATGATTAAATTGTTGCCATTTGATAAATAAGCAACAGGAAATTAGACAGAAATCATGTGAGTGTAGGTAAGATGATTCCCCACAAATGTGCAAAATTTGACTTGGATCTTAAGAAAATTAATTTCATGAAAACTATTTATGCTACACAAAATTAACATGTAAGTCTATGGAAATTACATCAAGTGTCTGAATACTTTTTGCATGGGTCTGTATATTAATGAAAAGAAGATTATTCACAAGATTTTAACCTGTAAAGATCTGGGTCAGAATTGGTCCATCAACAACTCATGCTTTCCATTTGAGGTTGGTTCATGTTTCCTAAATGTGTAGATCAATGATCATTATATTAATCACTGGATTGTCTGGTAGAGACTGGAATATTTTCAGACCACTGCCTCTCAGTGAAAATGTTGAAAAGTGCAGTGTGTAAAAAAAGGTCATGTATGCACTGCTTGCATCATAACTAAAAAAAAAAAAAAACGAAAAGTGCAGTGTAGACAACAACAGATCTTAGTTTCATTGGCATGATATCCAGGGACAAAAACCGGTCGAAATATCCAAAGTCTGAGTCAAACACTATCGCTAACCTCCTGATAAAAGACAATGTTTGTATAATGTTTTTCAGGTTTATAACTTTGAAAAAAGATTGCTTTCACGTAAACTAACAAAAATAATCAAGCCACATCCATTAATAGACCAGTTATAGTTAACAGAATGGGAAGGGCCTGTATTGCATTATTGTAGTCTATGAATTTGCAATGACTTCCTTAACAGATGCTTGAATGTCCTTTGGTTTATAGAGTTCTACGTGTAATAACTGATGTTTACAAGAAATCCATCCACAATGCCATTATGTTTTATATCATATTAGACACAGTATAGCGGGCATCCATCCATTCTGGTCTTGAGAACTGCTTGAGGTAATGGCTGCGCTGAGTGTTCAGTATAAAACTGATTACAACTGAAAATCCTCTGCATTAACTGGAAACAATTGGTTTTCTGCACATCGGATTTAGTCAATACGATTGTTGACACTGTTGATTACCAGGCAGGTCAGCAGGATATTTTACTGGAACCTTGCCTCACGCTAGTTTGTAGTATTCCAAATTCACACTTGTCTTCAAGCATAGGAATACTGTATTGTGAAGGGGCAAGTAAGAATCTATTGATGGCAGTTCTCATTGAGAGACAGTGGGGACTCTGTGCTCTCAATCTGAACCAACTCTGAATATTTCTACGTGGGTACACAAAACTGATTGAAAAAGTATACTCAGTAAACATGTTAGTTGTGTATACATGTAGAAGTAGGAGTTGATACACTGACCAAATTTAACAAATTTTTAGGGCTGTGTATGAAAAAAGTATTTTTTTCAGTATCACAGTGTATGTACTGAATTTTCGAGGAAAATCTGAGGTGGTTTCCAGATAGGTCCTTGACAAACTTCAGATGGTCCAAAATATGACAGCTTGAATAGTGATCCTCACCTCCAGGAAATCACACATCACTCCTGATCTTAGAAATCTCCACTGGCTTTTAATAAGAGAACAGTCTAAGTAAACTTAGTCTCAGTGTTATTCGTTACTCTCCACAAACCCTAGTAGAAGGTTGCATCAGGTAGCCGCCTTTGAGCGACCTATGACCGTCCAATCAACAGCGACAACAGCTACTACTTAGGGATCGGAGGGACTTACAAAATATTCAGGTCACTGACACAGATCTCTCCACAAGCAAAAATCTGCATATAACCCTGTTATTTGACCTGCAGTATATACACTTTGGGGCATCTGTTGACATGGTTACCATTAGCTAATATCTCTGCAAGATTACATCCTTGAATGCTGTCCAAAACACTATTTTCTGAGCCTATTTTCTCACTGTTGTCATGGTTGTTTCGTGTGCCATGTGCATCACCAAGAAGCGACTGTACGCTAAATAGCATTCGAAATCATTCAGGTACAAACGTTTTCGAGATAAAACGTTCAAAAGGTATGTGCGAATGTCCACTTTCGCAATTTGGTAAGCTGTGTTCTGATTGGTCAGTATCTAAGGTTAGCTGACGCGACCTCCCATAAGGTTTTGATAGACTCAGTAGTGGAGTGTAACGAAAAGTAGTGAGGCTAGGCTTACTTAGACTGAATAAGAGCAAGGGTCCACTTCAACATTCTCTGTCTGACACATAACTCTCAGCATAAGTAACCTTCTTAATACATATGAGAGCTGATACCAGTCTAAGTCTTTGGTCAGAGATCTTTTGAATATTATGTCCCCTACATGAGGAAATGTTTTCCACAAGATATTAAACATTCTCTAACCTCAAAACAAGTATCAAAGCCTACTGTTTCCTCCTGTTCTATGAATCATGCTTACTCAGTCACCATCCCTATCTATGTACTTTTTTTTTCATTGTTGCACCCTGAGCATGCTACAAGCATGGAAATAAGAGCATTATAAATGTGCACTATTATTATTGTGGGACCTTATTTAAAATATGAAAAAATATATTATCCTGCCAAACAAATTTAAATATAGCCCAGAACAATGCCTAGAGTTGAAGCAGTCAAGACTTAATTCTAGACATGAACAGAACTTCTATTTATTTTATACTCTAGGGTCCAGGAAGTCTGCAAAGATCTTGTCATGGATTGATCGTCAGTAACCTATGCTTGTCTTAAGAGGCAACTAAAGGGATCGGGTGGTCAGACTGGCTGACTTGGTTGATACAGGTCATCGTTTCCCAATAGCGTAGATGGATGTTCATGCTGTCAAATCACTGGGTTGTCTGGCCCAGACTTGATTACTTACAGACCACCGCCTAATAGCTGGAATATTATTGAGTACTGCATAAAACTAAACTCAGTCAGATACTAGGGTCCATATCTTGGTAAATCTGGTTTTCACGCCTCAAATCTGACGTTCACCTAAAGGACTCTTGGTGGTGAAGTATGGTTATAGATAGGTGTGCATGATGCATGACTATGCATGCAGCTACATGAATCACCTAAAGGACTCTTGATGGTGAAGTATGGTTATAGATAGGTGTGCATGATGCATGACTATGCATGCAGCTTCATGGCACCTGGCTAGTTTATCTAGATGGAGTCATGGAAGATAAGAAATCTACATAAGTGTCTCACACATCAATGCCAGCGCCACCACCCAGTGGAGGCTGTCACACAGCCCACGGCTTTCACTACATTCATCATCACCTAGGAATCTGCTACCATAACTCACTGCACCGCTTGAGTGGGTCTGCACCATGTGACGACACTGTGTCATTCAAGTCAACTATGTCAAGTACAATGGCAACTGATGCTCACGGCGAACATGTCTTGCATACATACACGACTCGCCAATTTAGTCGAGATAACATCATGTACATTCAAAACAGCAAAAGTCATCATTATCTGAGCTGCTGTAAAGAGAAGAAGTGTATCTTGATGAAAAATATTCCATGAAGATGTGTTTACATATTCAAATTAAGGTTTATGTTACTGCACTTCTTTCATGGGTCACTGTGACAATCTGTATGTCAGTCATATAGTATATGGAGGACAACTCACCTTCAGCATATGCAAAACTCGAAACCTCTCACCAACTTGTTTAAATAACATTTCACATTCCACACATAGCTGGAAGCATTTCATTCAGTTTCCAAGTAAACATTGCTCATAAATCTCGGCATTATTACACAACTGTTTTAAAAAGATGCTATTAACATTATGTTCATTTATATATTTATTTAAAAACACTCAGACTTATTGGCAATAAGTGAAAATAACCTGAAAACACTAATTTTACTATGGTTGACTTAAAATCAATGATGCTGTGACACATTAAATTACAGAGATAGGATGTCAATATAATCAGAAAGAATAAAACTGAGACATTATATTTCAAATCTGAGACAACATCAACTTGCAATCATAATCATAAATACAAATACTGAGCTGACTTCATCACATGCTTGAAGAGTTTTGTCAAAAATAGGGTTTTTTATAAAATAAGTTCTAATAGTTTCAAATTATTTAGAAATGGACATTCTTATCAAGAAAGTGGAGTCTGTTATCTGCAACACTGAAAATGTCAATTTTATGGGTTCAATAAGATAATTAGATTCTGGAAGCTATACAATAGAGCACCAACATTAAATCCATCCAAGCTATTATTTAGCCATGAAGAGCAAGTAATGATAATAGGGATAGTCTTCATAATTGGACGCCATACAATTGTTTACAAATGTCAATCATAATGGAAAGACAATATAAGAAAATTGGTTTTTTTATTGAAAATGTTTCACACAAAACCCTTGTTTATACATTATAAGCCTCTGAGACACTGGTTGTTGTTTTTTAAACATAAGATTTTCCTTTATCAAAAGGCATAATGAAAATACTATCTTCTTTCACTATTCTTATCTTGTGAGTTTTTTGTTGTTGTTTTATGTCAAAAGTACAAGTAAATCTGCGGTACTGCAAGCAAATCTAGATTGAAACAATCCAGACGTGTTTGCATTACTGCAGATTTACTTTTAAAATAAACATATTTCAGTTTGATTTTGTTAAATTATCTTTTTATATAATTTCATTAAACAGTTTCTCAAAGAAATTCCTTGGAGCCACTTTCTATACTACATAAAAAGTTATTTTAATGAAATCAAACTGAAATATGTTTATTTCAAAACTTCAACCTATTTTGCCGTCCTCTTTTATAACAGCTTGCCAAGCCAACTTCTGCTTACTTCGACAATTCCCAAATGTAAAACTTATCACTTTCATAGATAAAAACAAACAATCACAGACATCAAGAACAGGTTGTATCACATAATCCAGTGAAGGAAACAGTCTTTTATAACATGACTTTGACAAGCTAAGAAGATGGGTCTTGATTTGTATCCTGTATGCACAGAACAAACCACTTGAGACTTGGTTCTCAAGTTATCCTGTTATGGCCTTGCTCAATGGCTTAACTAAGTGATAATTCCATGGATGTGTAGTAATTCTACCTTTGCAATACCTAAACCTACATAAGCGGACAGAAAGGACCCCAGTCTTTTACAGTGACAACTTGTTTTTATTAATTATGCCATCTAGAAATTTTGGTTTATACTATTAAATATTATGAAAGAGACGTGTGCAAGTCTAACTTTGCAGTCATAGTTGTGTGTGTTCAGCCCTCACACATGGGCTCCTGATTACATTGCTCAGTTTACATATGCATGTTAGGGTCCTTTGACACTACACATGATATTCCAGCTAGGCTCCTTCATGGATATTGTGCGTAAAGATAGCTGAACTGAATTATTCATGAAGCTGCCTTCAATTTCAACAGAGACCTTCCCAGAACATGACAACTGAGAGTTTCCCACAATCAAATCCACTTAGAATGAATGAGTGAGTGAAGGGGGTTTTATACTACTATTATCAGTATTCTGATTTCACATAGCATGTGTCACACAGAAGCGGATGCAAGAGTTTGAAGAAACTGGCAGCAAATATGTTGGCTGAAGGCTCTGCTAACATTTATGTCAAACAATGATACATGAACGAGTTTGCTTAAGAGATACATATCTTTGATGCAATAAAACATAACATTACGTCTTCATAAATGAGCAATACCTACACAGCTTGTGTGCTGGTGACACAGCAATGCTGCACAAAGAAATGTTATAGAAATTACGGTGGTCAATTTATTATCACATGTTTTGATCTTTGTCACACAGGAACCATTTTCTGTTTATATGTGTTTATACAACATGGTATGTAAAATTGTCATTACACTGAGTTAGAATGGGAAAAAAATCTAGAATAACAATATTTACAAGCCTTAATCACATCACATCACCACACCTGATCCAATCTAAAATAAGACAGTCATTCCTTACAAACTTAAAAGTCCGTTTCTGGTGTTCCTCTGGTGCGATATTGCTGGAATATTGCCAAAAAAGGCATAAAAGCAAACTCACTCACTTCTTACAAGCTGTGAAGTTTTTTTTGGTGTAACCTAGCTTTCATATTGATGGAAAATTGCTAAAGATGTCAAAAACTAAACCCTATCACTTCTCATGAACACTTTGTTGAGGACCTATAGCAGCAGGATAAAATATATATATATATGAATGGGGAATTACAACTTGGCAAGCAGTCAGCTATAACAAATGTCCAGCATTCCATATTCAGGATCACTAAAAACCCAAATTGTCAACACAGGTAAAGGCCATATCCCTGTGAAACATCTGACCCGGAGTCCAGCAGGTCACTCAGTCTGACCCGCCGGCCAACCTGAAGTTGACAATCATGTGAATAACACAATCTGGTTGTGTCAGCATGTACTTGGGCATTTGGTGAATGTTGTGTTCAAAAGTGGACAGGTTCATGTTGTTTAATTTGCACTCTGAAATATTCCAACCATGTGACAGCAATCTATTAACAATTAAGTCGGGATCAGACAATCAAGTGATTGATACATGAGCATTGTTTTACACAATGGGAATACAATGATATACATATATCAACCAATCAGAGGGTCCGACCACCTGATTATTCTCCACTGTCGACCATTATGGGTGACTGAGAGGAATTCTAATCTGGATCTTCATGAGGAAGGCCAAGTGGTTGCTGAAGGCAAATTTTAGTCAGGATTTACTGACATCTTCACAAACAGGCAGTGGTAAAGGCCAATTTCATCCCACTGAAATTTGTTATTGAAATCTGACGGTTTATTGGTATATGTACAGAGACTCAAATCTATTACCGCAACATATGGGGTAGAAGCACCAGACACTATCTTACTTCTGAAGATCCAATACTGTAACAGTGGTAAACTCTCAAGAACAGTCATACATGTATTGCATTTTCATTCACAGATATATTACATTAAAGAATATTCTCTTCACAATTGTACAATATTACCTTTGTAGGTTTTCCTACAATTTCACATTTCTGTGTTTTGGTAATACCAAGCAAGATGTCATACTCTGGAAAATAGATTACTAAAATATTATATTCATTTTATTGCAGCACCTCAATTTTCAGAATAATTGCACATTTGTCATGACAGCTGCTGTCATTCATCAATTTCGCAATCACCTGTTGTTGTATGTTATTATTATGTGGTATGAACTAATGTCTTTTTCACTCATACCCCTTTTTTTTCCTTAAAAACAATCATTTCTGACGAGCCCGCCTTGATATTGCTGGAATATTACTAAAACTGTCATAGTACAGTACTAAGTCAGTTTCAAAATATGACACCCAAGAAAACTGTAACGACTGTGATCTTCTGAAATGAGTTACCTGTTTCCATCAATCTCAATAAACAAAATCAAAGGAAAATACCTACCATGCATGCTACATAACCTGTGTAGACAATATGTGAAAACATAGACCCCTATATCAAGTGTTCCTGACAATAGGTCCCTAATGCAAATCTAACCCAGTTGTGTAATATTACACCCTCACAGGTGTGGGTATGGCACAGCAACTCTTACACCTTTTTCTCTAGCTGATCCTACGATGATGTATCTAAATAACATCTCTCGAAAAAACTCTTTCTCACAGATGTTAATGGGCATTTATTCAAATAGGGTGTGGAACATCAGAGATCAATTCACATCTTAGGCCAATGCAGGTCTGTAGAAAGTGAGTCACTGACATATTTCCCTTTGAAACATCCCAGTAATGACGCTAGGGTAGCCATTGTGAATGACAATCTACTGACTAGCCCGCGCTGTAATTGACAAGATCGGCCTGCAAACAAAAGACAGGGGAACATGAAAAGGTATGTGATGGAAGTGGGTAGTGTCACTAGTGTGATACTACTGCCTGTTCTTGAACTGTTTTACAAGGTAAACAGAGAGTTACACCCCTTGAATTGTGAATACCCAAAGTGCATCTGTGGAATGTGGCATTACAGAAGATTGCCTTGACCTCTAGGGAAATCACAATCGAATGTTGTAATCAATGAAATTTAAGTGCTGAAGCAGCAAAATGGAAAGTAGAAGTTATTTCTATGGATCAGAGAGTGCAGTTTGTGTCAGCAATACATGAAAGCATTCAGGCACTTGAGAAAACATGACCTTTTCATATTTACACAACTACTTACAGGCTCGTAGGCCTTAACATGGCACGGAACAGTAGGCGACATGAAAAAATATCGGACAGTAACAAAGGGAATCGAGTCAGCGAGTGTGAAGTAGTAAATGAATGTTTGCTTGTCTATCAACAGTTACACAAAACGCTTCAAATGATCCACTCAGGTTGACAAAGATGATACTGAATGCCACCAGCAGCATTAAACCATGCATCTACTTGTGTGCTGACACTATCAAATCTTACATCATTAAGTTTCAAGATACCAGTAAAGTTTGAGATTCCAGGAACTGAGGAAGTGACCTTGCACAATTGACCATGTAGAGGATCAAACCTAAGACTTCAACATGAGTTAACACACTTATCACTGTGCCACCTCTCAGGCCATAATAATTCAGCAAAGACACATCACTCATTCAAGGCATACAACTGACACAGTTTTATACTGGAAACAAACACTGTTCTCCAGCATGAGATAAATTATACTTTTATACAGAAAAAGAACAGCATGTTTTGAAATAATTAAAGATCCTAGAAGTAAGTGTTCATGTTTATGTCTGCTAATCAATACATGACAAAAAAACAGAGTTGCATTTCTTTTACTGTTGAGTATATTAACCACAAGACCATACTACTGCCCTTGACAGCAAATCTTGATGCAAGGCGACCAACAATTCCAGATTCAAAACAAACACTGCTCTTAAACATAAGATCACATATACTGGACAAAAATAGTTAGGGATATACGCAAATTTTGAAATTTTGAATGATGATCTATTTACTTGTTGACACGCTGATAAAATATCAATACTAAAAATACAATATCCCTACCATACTTTGTCCAGTATGGTAACAAGACCATACTACTGCCCTTTAAGCAGATCTTGATGCAAGGCAACTGACACAATTCCACACTAGAATCAAAGAATGACACAAAACAATTGACATGATTCTACACTGGAATCAAAGAGCATTCTTCAACATCATATAACATATCAACCAATACACCAAATCGCTGCCCTTCACACTGGACCTTGACACCAGACAACTGACATGATTCCACACTGGAACCAACACTCATCTTCAGCATGAGATAACATATCAACCACTTCACCAAATCACTGCCCTTTACAGCAGACCTTGATACCAGACTATTGACACGATTCCACGTTGGAACCAAACAATCATCTTTAATGTGAGGTAGCATATCAACCACTACACCAAACAAAAAGCCAGCCAGAACAGACCTGATACGACTCCACATGTAAACGACATTACATGTACTTTTTAAGCAGATGTAGTGACACATACATCCATTCTGCTTGCTGATGTCCTTGGCAATCACAAGATACGGCAGACTTATACATATCACAACAATGCATGTTTCATTACGTAAAAAAGAGTAGTTCACTATAAATGGCACCTGTTATTGTATTATTTTTGTCTTTGGTTATCAGCTGATCGTTTTGGTGTAATGCTATAAACTAACTCATGTTAAAGTTATAACATGGCTAAATGAAAATTACATCCTCATTATCTAATATTATACAGCAACAGTTGTTAAGACGATATAAAAGATGAAACATGTTATCAATTACTGTCACATGTCAGTGTTGTTTGCATACAATCTACAGAATCAACAACACAAGTCCCCACAAATCATCTCTCCTCGGTAAGGTAGGGTGCGTAAGTGTTAAGCAATGCCAATCCTGACTTGTACTAAACCTGCGTGGCCTTGAGCCACTTGCACAAAGTTGTCTTAGTGCAAAACTATTGTTGGTATGTCAGTAAGTGTCATCAAGTCTATGTTGGCAGTATTCTAGCCATGTTTTGGCAAGGGGAAACTAACAAGCTTCACACAATCTTTTATGATGTGAGATACGTATTCTGTCATAAACACCCTGAAACAGATATGCAAGTATAGAATATGAGGCAAATCTAGATCTCCACAGTTTCATCCTTTTCATTACATTTTATGACAATTATTAAGGAACATTTTTTTATGCAAAATATGTTCATGTCAAAGACTGGAAAATGTCCAAATGTTCGTTCGTTACGTGTTTGAATAGAAACAACATAAGCCATACAGATGATACCAGTTCCAAAATAAGAATACTGATACATAATCATTCATTTTTAACCTTTACAGATTTACAAAACTTCAAATCCTATTACTCAAAACTAAAAACTATCATCGAGTTAATTGAACTGTGCTCCATAATCTGGTAGTCAAGTCTTGGCCTTGGCTTTATGAATAGTGTGATATTTAAATTGGGTAATAAATTTCAAAGTTACTTGTCTTCAGAACCCAACAATACTCTGTTATTGGACATAAACATTCTACTAAAAAAATTTTTTAAAAAATAAAGAAAAGAAAGAATTAAATTTTTATCACAAAATATGCTTTGATGGCCTGAACTGACATTGCTTGTAGTAACACTTGGCTTAACCCATGTCAAAGTATCAAAGATTGCCAAAATGCCAGTGATTCTTTGTGTAAGATATCATAAATGACTGTGAATCTTCTCCTTTTTTCACAAAGGATCTACCAAGGGCAAACATACCTGTCTGAGAGTCACATCCTAAGTCAGCCACCGACTATCTGATGTGACAATCCATGCATACAGGACATCCAGAAGACTGACAGTGTTAGCACCTCTTGCATTCAAGTACACTGACCAGATCAAACAAGAAACAGGTACAGCTCTACTGCATCAGAAGGTCCAGCCCCTGAAGCACCTGTCATAGTAGACTTCTCACCTAGGTTGGACTGCAAATGCCACTGTCCACTTGGGCCGTAATTACACACATGCACACCCCAACCACAGCGATATGGTTTAGCTTCACACTCACATTACACAGCCTTCTTAAGCATGTTAAGAAGAGACTGACAGTGGTTCATCAACTGTCCACTGCCAATAGTTACACAATTTTACAACCTCACCCTCACAGTTTGTCCCTCCTTTCAATTCAGATATTTTGGGGAAACAACTCCTTTGAAAGCAATTGCTTGAATGAAAATAAACTGTTGGACAGACCAAAGTCGTTCCAAAATGACGAAGCTCGACAAATCGACAGTCTTTGATTCTTTGACAAGGGATTCTACATATTTCCCACCCTGTTGACAGCACGAGGCAACACACGTCTACACTACAATCAAACCTGAACTTTATACCTGGTCAAACATGCTGACCCATCTTACCTAGACTGGACTGTTTTCCATTTGCTGTCCGCTATGTCCAGCAACAATTACACAAATCTAACCCTTAATTTCTATTATCTTTCACGCCTGTCCCATTTGGTCTTCTCACCTGGGCCTACCTGTACCAACTGTCTCCCCCTACCTGTCAATACCTGGTATTTGTCCTGGGGGTCATCCATGGATTATGTAAGTTTGCCCAGGTGACTGTGTACAACAGTGGCTGACTGGCCACTCACAGATCATCAAGGAAGTGAACTATTCATGTACAATCAATTAGGCCACATATATCAATGTGATATACGGCAATATAACACTGTGATATATGGCAATGTAACACTGTCACTAATGATGTCACATATCTGAGAAGATAATGATTATTCGTTCTTGTATCAATTAAACAGTGATGGTCATATCATGAATGGATTTACCTTTGAACAGGTCAAACTTATAAGTTCTATTTTCATAAAACATCTCACAGAAAACAGCATTATCCTCAACCCATGGCTGGAAACATTTGAGTAATGAATGGTGGTACCTTAACTCAGGTTAAACTTTCAGTTTGTCTGACTATAAGGCACACAGGAAAATGCATCAGTGCTATACTATATAGTCATTAATATGTATACACGAAATACGACTGTTGGTGTCATTTCGAACAGGTAAAACTTTCAAGAGCTACTTTACAAAAAGCCTGCAGAAAAATACATTACTGTTATCCCAAAACTGGTACACATTGGTGCCCTGGGACAGATTAAACTTTCAAGTTTGTTTTCATGAAATATCTTATACAGCATTATTGTTACCGCATGGCTGGTAATATGTGCAATTGTCTAAGTGAGCAAGTAAATCTAATTTTATGCCACACTCAGTAATATTCCAGCTACATGGTGGTGGTTTGTAAATAATCAAGTCTGGACCAGACAATCCCATGATTAACAGCATGAGCATCGATATACGCAACATGGATATGATGACCAGACAATCCCATCATCAACATCATGCGCACCAATCTAAACAACTGGGAACTGATGGCATGTGTCAACCAACATGATCTTGACCACCCAGTCTCTTTAGTGATACCCAATACAATAACTGATTAATAACAAATATTTGAGTGTCCGGGACCCCCATTTTGTTGTCCAAGACCCTTGAAAAATAAGAGTCTGAGTCCCACTGACCCTCAAATACAGGACGCAAGGTAAATCCCTGCAAACTATGCTGAAAAAAAGCTCACTCACTCACTCACCCAATAAAAGCATAGATTCTATGCAGCCTGTGCTTTTAGTAAAGTCAACCAAACAGGTATCCTGGTCAGGAAAGGTGACTTGATTGATTACTGTCACTTTAATGTGATTGATGCTTATAGTGCCAGTCACAGGATTGTCTGCTTCAAACATGATTCCTTAAAGACTACAAACATGTAGCAGGAATAATTCTCTTCAACAAATCAATAACAGGGATTGATTTAAGCATTTAGTATTTTCACTGGTGGCATATAAAACAGCAGAGTAAAATGTCATATTTATACCTGCTTGCAGCCAATGTATATCAATATCTTGCTGTTCGAAGAACACAGATTTCATCTAAGAAACAGAATTATGATCACCTAGCATCAAACTAGCACAAAACGACACAGCTCTTGAGCATGGTAACTCCCTACTCTGTCAATCCCTTAGTTGCTCTCAGACTCAGAGTCGCTGAACCACATTATTTTCCCTACTTCCAAGCAATCTCTGCAATGCTAAGGTCTAAATTAAGCAGGTCTAGATGTCCTCAGGTTCAGGAATCTGCCATCTCACAGGGGCTCCTTTTCAATTTAAATGGGATTATTTATTACAGTCACAATTACAGATTACATATATTCTGAAATTAAGCTTTAGTCCACTTAACGCCAATACTTCAATATAGACTTGTAATAGTGCTTCACACCATGCTAAGACTACCCTGTGAACTTGGCGGATATACACAACTGTGATGACTTTCATACACAGTCCACGGTTGAGACCTCTACCAACAGTCCAAGCTGCTTAACCACCAAATACCTTTGTCTGTATGCACCTAACTGACATTAGACAAATATACCACAGAAGACAAACCCCAGCGAACATGACTACCAGAGTGTAGGCAAGGTGATTTGAACAGGTTAAACAGTTCACTCACATGCCAAACATAGAAGTCTTATTTATCTTCACCTACTTCAAGTAAACACTGACATGTACCACTTGTAAGTAGACGAAGAGTGATATATTGCCACTGTAGTGAGATACTTTCACTGACTTAAAGTCCCATGAAGATCAAGGTTAGAATTGATCTTCAGCATCCCATTCTTGTCGTAAAAATTGACTAATGGGATCGAGTGGTCAAGCTCGGACTTATTTGACATAAGTATCCTAAACACTTGTATCATCTAAATCACAGTGCTGTCAATGCAAGTGAAATATCAGCAGCTTATTATCATGATCATCAACACAGCAGCCATGTACTAGTCAGCAACAGCGTAGATTGGCTCTAATGTTGTTGATCACTAGAGCTGTGACAACATATCGTAGTATCGATAATCGTGATACTTTATCAGGCGATAAATATATCGATACATTTTTTTGTTGACCTTAAAATTGTTAATTTTCACTAGAAATCAACAGTTATGTCAAAATTTACACTGTTACTTCATATCAAAATATGCGTTTTCAAAGGAAATTACTAAAGATAGCATAGTGTGATATGAATCGAATCGTATCATATCGCTCCAAGATATCGCGATATGTATCGTATCGTGATCACCAGATTGTCTGGTCCAGACTCGATTATATACAGTCTGCCTCCATACAGCTGAAATATTGCTGAATGTGGCATTAAGAACAAGCCAATCAAAACCAACTGCATTCCTTTGCATGCATGGCTGTATCACTATCACAACAAAATGGTTGTCCACTTTTATATCAATGCACTAGCTCAACCTTACTTGTTTAATTATGCTATGAGATGAATACAGTATATATTGATATTTGATGCTCAACACCCGCACATCAAGGACAACAGGCATCAACATTTTATATGTGTACACACTACAACATTCCTTATAGGAATCAAATGAAATAACACAGAGAAAACATAAATGCAAGTCTGACAAAGAAAACACATGATGTATTCATACTGTCTACCACATATGGCAATATTCTGACTGAACAACAGGTGTCTTTAAACAAAGAAGTCCTACCCAGACAATCCAGTAATTGGCATCATGAACACCAATTAACCAAATTGGACACAAAGACATGTTTAAACCAAATCAATGAGTGTGATCTCTATTGACACCTCATAGGTTAAGCATTTGTTGCTAAAGACCAGTCCTAAACCTTATCTTCCTGGGTTTATTCACCTCATACCTAGAGCAAAGACTGTACGCTCTACTGACAAACAGCAAACTCATGACATACGTTAATAATATGTAGCCATTCATTTTGCAGTAAGAAATAACAAACATTTAAGAGTTGTGCATTCAAGTTATATATCAAGTCAAATGTCATGTATTTTTATTATATCAAATAGCAAAAAGAGGTGCTCAAAGCCAGTGCCTTCAAATCAACAGACATGCAGTCACATAACTTGATAATTATCAGCTAAAAAGAATAATTTTGGATAATCACACTGTGTTTTCACAAATGTCAGGTCACTCATCTTCTTTGCATCAGTTAAACATAAAGTATCTTTGCAAAATACTAGATAGTTACACAAATGTGTACAAAGGTTTTCCTGTTTAAGAATCAGAACATGTCCTTGAAGTACAACAATGTTGAACAATTTGATCAAATAAGTAACAATTACCATGAGATAAAATCTATAGCCACCTATTCACACCCATGTGATAATATTTCTATGTAATGTGGTCTTGCAATAAACATAAATTTTCCCTTGCACAAGCCGACTAAATGTTTTCACATTCTCAAAACACGCACTTGTTTACACTACTTGACACCAGAACTGGGAAAACATTCCACAACATGTCAAAAAGTGAGCATGCTTTTGATCAAGACTGAAAATTACACTTCTCATCAACTTGAACATTAATTTCAGGTATGAGCAGGGGCATGTTGAAACATTTCCTGAACTAGTCCATGAAGGCATCTGCCTTTGCCTCAGGAGCAACTAATATTTAACTAATTTGACACAGGCGATTAAGATATTTCAAGCTGTAGCTTTGATATGCTCTACTTCCTCCATAGCTATTTAATGCGTTTATGATTCATATATCCTTTTCAACGCATATCAACAGATATACGTCGTACAACCTTTACTCACCTTAAGTGACCTATTACAATCTCCCTGGAATGCAAAGAACGTCCGCGATGGAAACGTTTAACCGCCTGAAGTATTTAAAAAACTTATTTCACACTCTGATCTCATAAAACCACTGTGTCCCACATCCGAGTACAAACCATAAAGTTCAGTAAAATCAAGCCCGTGAGTAACAGCAGTCGCTTGTACGGTGTTGAAATTGGTGAACATAAACACAAGTTGTCATAAATATTATCTATCACCTATTAGTTTAAGGTATTAAATTGTAAACAAACACCACGAGTTACGGTCCTTGATTGGCTGTCAAACCTGCCCAGGGGGGCTCTAAAACTTTCTCACTGCAAAGTTGCAATCAGAGATAAAAATAATAATTCTGACATCGATAATTTGACTAATCATAATTTACACACATACCTGTTGATTATTGACTTCAGTCGAGGAAGCTAAAACTTTTTAGATGCCAGATTGTATCTCAACAGGTACTCCAAACAGGTTCCCTTTCACCCTAACGTGTAACGCATGTCCAAATGTGACGTCACTTCTCGTTCGGCACGGTACTATTTGGCGTACGACTCCTCGCGGGAGCAGATACGCTTCAAATGTACAGCAGATGGAACCAAGTGAAATGGTTTTGAAAACTGTCGCCTACTTTGCTTTTGCTTCAAAGTAGAGTCAATATGCAGCATGTGTTCAGTTTAACTGACTTTACAATTTGGCGTGATGTCTTTCCAGATTAAAATAACTCACAGCTGTATACAAACCAGTATTTTGCTTTTTATTGATCCGTTTGTTTAGCAGTGGACACAACTGATACAAACCGTCCATATGAAACATGACTATACACAAATAAAGAAAACGAAAAAGGGAACAGATGAAAGTACACGTGTACCTTTATTCTTATCCAGGTTTCTTCACAAGGTGTGTATTGCACTGTGGGTTAAATTCTGGAAATAAATTGAGGAACTCTTGCACTTTCATGTGTTGCCGTATTCGTTTCCATGAGCACGCGCGCACACACACACACACACACACACACACACACACACACACACACACACACACACACACACACCTTTACGGATTCTAATAGCGAAATATACGAGACTCTGTATGTCTATATGTTTTCGTTAACACAAGCCTCGTGAAACAAATGTGTTACAAATTCAAGTTCTGTGTACAATTTCTGCTTGTCGATTGACAAATAGGTAGGGGCTATTGTACGCACAGGACTAATGTATGTATGTGTGTGTGCGTGCGTGCGCGCGCACACACACATACAAATATACACAATATATATATGTGTGTGTATGTATTATATATATATATATATATTATATGTGTGTGTGTGCGCGCGCGCACTGAAGTAAAACAGCTGACGCGTGGTTTTGCCTATGTGTGTATTCTGTACGTCACTTGTAAATAAGGGTTTTGTTTAACTGTTAGTATAGCTATGTATTGTTGCGATAGAAGCAGTATTGTTCTATCAATGTCGACAACCGCCGTATAGTTGGAATATTGCTGAGTGTGGAGTAAAGCTCACTCAATCTATCAGAGTCATGTCATATGTCATATAGATTATGTCCATGTGATATACAAGTAACATTCATGTCATATATGTTATATCAATGTGATATAAGATAAATTCAAGTGGAATAAGCTTAATCTTTGAAGCAGAAATAATTGATTATGTGTGAATTGTGTTTTCGTTCAAACAGCATGACCCGTCTTTCAACATATCAACCAAGTTTTTAACAGATCGAAATGCATTAGCCGATGTTTATGAAAAGCCTTAAAATAATGCACATAAATGAATTTATGCCCTACATTACAAAATCAGACTACAATATGTATTCCTCATTGTATGTCAGGTAATTATACACAACTGAAGTTTGAAAGGAGCGGTCACAAGGAAAGTCGACACGAGAAGTTAAAGGGCCGAGATGTGTAAGGACCTGTATTATGACGCTGTGCAATTTGTATGCCGTCGTTATTACAAACACTCTGCTTTAAAAATACCTAGCTATGTTTTGATACACTGTAGGCACTGCATTTTTGGCTGGTTGATAGTTGTTTAACGCCGCACTCAAAGGTCTGTAAATGATCGCGTTTGAACCATACAATCCAGTGATCATCAGCATAGGTATTAATCTATGCATCTGTGATGTGTCACCAAGTCACTGTATGCAATGTCAGAGACCATATATCGGTATATGGTCTCTGGAAATGTATAAGAGAAATGTACGCCCATCTGTGAAAAAGTGAATACACAGTTTATCGATTACCTGTTTGGAATAAAGTCACTTTTTAGAATTGATACACATATAGGTAAGAATTTGATGGCAATCAATTTGTTTATTTTGAAGAACGCGACTTTTCGGTGTTAATTGGCACTGACTGAAGAAGTAAGAACATACTCCGAAACGTCGTGACTCTTCACAATAAAGAAGTTGTCATCCATAAAAACTCTTGTCTTTAATCGATGAGAAGACGAACAAAATAGATTGTATTTGGATACATTGTATCTGGATATAGTTTTCAGGTACATATAACCATACTATCTTCGAGATTTGTCGAGGGCTTCCTGTGGTGCACACCCTCCAGACTCATGTGGTTCTGGTTATCGGAGCTGTGGCATCACATCGCTCATTGTGTGGGTATTGATCTAATTATGCCGGCAGGAATTAGACATGATTGCTAACGAACGTATGACGTAACAGAGCGGAACAAGATGCTGATTCATGGCCCGTTGCTTCCGAGACACTACCTTTGTCTAACGCCAGTCATGCGTGAACTACTTCAGAGATCCAATAAACTCTCAAATCAAAGAATCATCCGTAACCCTTTCCATGGAACAGACTGACTGGTTGTCAGTCGTTGCTTTGGACAGGGGGTTATGTAGACTGAGACAATGGAAGCCCGAGTCACTAGTCTTTACACCCATACCAATCGTCAGTTAGCCAGTCATATAGAATTGCCACAATAAACACAAGTCAAGCAGATCAAGCACGTGAGCGAATACACTAAATGAGAGTAGCACAGTGATTATATATATATATATATATATATATATATATGTGTGTGTGTGTGTGTGTGTGTGTAGTTAAACTGTTTTGCTGTATCAACTGCACTATTATCACATCAACTTGGTGTCCTTAACCTCTTTTGTGTAGACCATATAAATCCTGGATTACCACACGTATGTCACACGTCGTTGTGGAAAATTTTATGTTTTGTAAACAACAAAAGTTTGATGAGAAAAAACAGATGTGAAATCGACACCTCACAATCTTCTTTGTCAGTCAGTGAAACCCTCTTCATTTGTCGACCCGTGAAGGTCCCGGGGTAGAATAGGCCTTCAGCAACCCATGCTTGCCATAAAAGGCGACTCAGCTTGTCGTAAGAGGCGACTAACGGGATCGGGTGGTCAGGCTGGCTGACTTGGTTGACGCATGTCATCGGTTCCCAATTGCGCAGATCGATGCTAATGTTGTTGATCACTGGATTGTCTGGTCCAGACTCGATTATTTACAGACCGCCGCCATATAGCTGTAATATTGCCGAGTGCGGCGTAAAACTAAACTCACTCACTTCATTTGTCGCCAATGACGTGAAAAGTGTCATATTGTGGCATGGCATTCACACCGAACTGGTGTCAGTGTTGAGTTGACTTCAAGATTCGCGTGTATTTGTTACGCAGTTAAAGCTTTGGTTTGCAGTGCAGTTGCCGATAAGGGAACGATAAGCTTGTCACGCGTGTATTCGGTGCAGGGCACACACAGGCAGGGGTCCCTTCGGCACCACACGATACTTCGGAATACACGCTTCGTATTAACAGTCATAGAGAATTCAGCACGCTCTGCAAAAGAACAACGCATGCGCACGGGGGTTTACTTCCGCGTTCAAGCGCCATCTAGCGACCAGTATATATTGTCAACTCTAGCCCTCGGCTCACACAGCCTTACTTGTCAGTTCGGCCGACTGTGTGGGTTCGGTCCACTCACAGAATCCCCTTGGATTATTCATGTTACGTGAACATACATCGTGTCAATGACGAATCGCAACATGGAGAATGGTTGAATTGCAACGGATAGTATTCCTGAAGTGTATTATTATGGGTAGATGAGGAAATCCTACTGGTAACCCTTTTGGAATAACCAAATTCGTCGGTGCCATCGCAGACCATTCTTAGAGAAATCCAAGAAATAGGGGTATTGGCTACCTCGCGTGAGCTGGAAGGAGAGGTCAACACAATGAATGGATACGGTCACATTGTACGGGTGTCAGTTCTCGGGTTGATATTCCTGGAGGTGGCTTTTGGTCAACACTACACAGATAAATGGGCTGTACATGTCTTAGGAGGCGAGAGGAAGGCCAGGTCCGTTGCCGATAAATATGGATTTATCTACCGCGGTCAGGTAAGCAGATGAAACGCCGCGTGCCATTTTATTATGTTCATATTAGAACAGATTAAAAGTTCAATCTATTTTGTTCGTCGGATAAGAAGCGTTAATCAGCGCCCTGTCGTGTGATGAACGGAAGCACTTGGCCAAATGATTCATGCGTATAATCTCTGCGGATTATCAGTTGCCTGCATTAAAGTTGCAGTTTTGTTTACCTAGGAACCTGTTATCGTATAATATTCCTGATATTATATTCTATTTATTAATGGCATCGCATGCCGTACAAGAACAAAGTAATATCGTTACCCGCAACAATTATTATACAACGTCACGGACTTGAAGAATGTAGTTATATTCTTGTTTACGCTTTTCACATTTTGTTTTCATTAGTTTTTGCAGTGGTAATAATGCTTTATTTTATTTCCGAATAAACCAATATTGAATATTTTTGAACATATTCCAACTTTGTCAGATGTACAATAATAACAGTTTTTGACCTCTTTACGAGTTATTATACTATTTCCTCTGTTATGCAAAACAACCAAACCCATTGACAACTGACATGCTGAATGATTGAATGAATCACTACAACTTTGAAAAAAGAGAGGAACTATTGTTTGCGAAGATTCTATTGTCTGTGTGGTCCCTGTCGCTGGTATTGATCAGCAGATTCACAATGCTAAGTGCAAGCTAGAAAAAGAAGAACACTGTGTTTGCTTTAACTTTGGCATATTTGAGTAGGGTATTTTTCTATCCCAAAGAGGCATTACTTGTTTGAGGTGTTTGAAGTTTTTAATAAAATGAAAACTGTGTTTTCTATGTGGATAAAATTCACTATCAGTCAGGTTGAGAGCATGTTTTTTATTGGGAGTAGTATTCTGTGCTCATTGAATAATTTATTCCTGTAAACTAACATGTCTATTATGCATGTGGAAGAAGATCTGTTTGATTTGTCGAACAGCATGTCTGTCAGTACAGTGATCATGTCGGTGTTTAGGATTCATCAGTCTTGGTCCTGACACTTGGAGTAGTAAATTATTTATATTTATGTATAATTTTAAAGTTACATAACCTAGATTTGCATCTTAGCCATGTTAACACATCTTTATGTGATATTGCAAAGTGGCAATGAAGCGAAACAACTTACTATCTGTATGAAGGAAGAGGTTTATCTGTTGTAATTTCAATATAGAACAGAGGTGTTATAGTAGATATGCAATCACTTTTCATGAATATACATGTGGCTTATAGAGCATATGTACAAAGCTTTTATCTTGAATTATTTAAGTATGTATTTTATACACAGTGATACTCATTTGTACCAGTAGTAAGCCGCAACATAAAGATTGGTTTGATTTGAACTTGTTTGTTGCTATTGATTCAGTAGATCACTGGACTGAATTGTCACTTAATGTGAAGAAAAACACACACGATCACGTTAAGACACAAAGTTGTGAAAACTGGCATGAATGTCATACCATGCCACCCGTGTATTGAAAGTTCAGCTTCCCCCTTTCTACATTATTCACTCGCCTGAAGTCATTATCACAACTGCTGTAAATGATCTAATCACTTTATTTTCTGTTTTTATCCCATGAACATTATCTTCACACATTCTCATCATTTGGTAAAATGTACGTTAAAACTTAAATAATATCTTGTCTCTAAACCTGTTAAACTATTTTCCTAAATTCTAACAAAGACAATAATTCTCAGTCAGTACCTGTTTGGGAATTCTTGTTGATGGTCGGCCTGCATAAGTGTTTGTTAATATTTATGAAGCTGTTTCAGATAGCAATATTGAGAAGAAGTAGAAATTTGTTTCTTTTTTAGAACCTTGTATACTGCTTCTGAGACAGAATTGTGAAAAAAACATCTGTTTTCTAATGAAGGCATTTATTTATTCCATCTTTTTACAGTAAAGTGGGTAATACCTCATGGTATAAAAGAAATTTGAAATATTCTTAACCATCATTTTTATCATACTGGTTGAAAGTATTATCCAAATATTAATGATAAGAACTGAACAGCTGCACGGTCCATTACGTTTAGGGGCCTCTCGTTAATCTACTCAGGGAATATTCTTGATAAGAGAGTATGTAATGTAAAATTAGAAGCCACATTGATCTCATTTTTGTCTAATTTTCTATGTGAAAAGTTGCTTGAATGGAGCTTTTGAAAATAATCAGTTATAGAATATGCTATCAGAGAGACAGCAGAGCATTCAAGCTGTTTGATGTTTAGATGATATAACTTTTTGAGTCATATAGAAGCAAATTAGTGATGTACTCTTATACTGAAAACCAAACACTCCTGTTGAAACGTTTTCTGAAGTTTGCTCAAAGTGATTCTCATTACTGGGAAGACCATTAACATTTAGTCAGAATGTCTGGAATTGAATCTGAAAACCTGTGAAGTCGTACTCTGAATTTGAAACCCCAGATAGTCTTCCTATGAGACTGGACTATATATATTTATTTGCATATTCACTCACCTGCTGTGACAATTCATCTCTTAGCACAACACCAAATATTCACAGACCTGTGAGCTGAAACAACATGTCTGAAACAAAGACAATGTGCCATTAAACGTCAACTCAACTCATCTTTACGAATGGTCTCTTTAATGCTCACAAGTTCAATATTAACTAGCTTCATCACTAGGTGTGGCCCATTCACTTCTCACACCTTCAGTAATTATAAACTGAGTTTTGTTTTGCTTTATACATAACCATGTTTGAGGGACTACACATTCATGATGTTAATTTGTCTGTCATACAGACCCTGAAACAAATATATCCGAGAAAGTCAGTGCAAGTCTAGAAAATGTGGCAGGTATCTATTTCCAAAGCTTAAGAAAGTCTTGGGGTTCTTTTTCATTATGTATTTCTTTTTTTGACTATGAACAATTTTTTCTGTCAAATATGTTCATTTCAGAGACTAGTTGTTAGTGTAGATGATGATCTGAAGGCTAGTTCATAAAATGAATATATGAATGCTGGTATCAGTGTTTTTCAGTTTTCTATTTCAAAGCTCTAATAGGAGACAACACTGCATTACTGGGGCCCATGTCCAGCCAAAGTTCTAGCCACTGCAATTAGTCCCATTGTCAAATGGAGACATTATCCGTTTTAATGTGGGTAATCTTCAACTGTCAGATTAATGCAACCATATTTCAGTGTACAGCCCAACAAACTCAGTTAATAATGGCCCGAATTAAATCTTCCAGGACCACTAATTTAGTCAGAGCCTCATGTCCCTTTAATACTGCAGTTTCTCAACCCACTTCACTGTCTAAAAGTCCCTGAACCATGTTATTTTCCGAACTGCTCAGCTCAGCCTGCCTTGCAGTGTTACTACCCTAAGTGAAAGCTGCAATCTCCCATCTCACTGGGGCTCCTTTATGATACATACGGGTTTATTTGTTACTATCAGTGTTGTGTAGTTTCAGAAACAAAGCATCAGTCTACCTTGTTCCTATAGTAGACAGGCTCTTCTCTGTATAACACAAAGGACAGTTTTCTCATCCTGAACACTGCAGTAAGCCAACCATCCTCCCTTGTTCCTATAGTAGACAGGTCCTCTCTCAATAACACAGAGGACAGGTTTCCCATCCTGAACATTGTAATATATGCTTTTAAAAAGTAGGGGATAGTGAACTTTCAATTTGGACAGTAAACGTTATCAAACATTTCAAGGACAGACATCTTATGAATACACCACCATTTCCCTCCATTACCACCCCTAAACACAACGCATGATATGCACGTGCACAACACAGTAGCCCCATACACGTGCATAGGGTCCCATTCTTGATTTTGACGTTTTTTCAAGAAGGTCGAGAAATCACTTAGAACGTTAATTTTGACATTCGTCTTGCATCACACATTTGTTAGTGTTTGTCTTTAGTCGTTTGATTTAAAATGAAAATTGTATACATGCAAATTACATGCCATACACCAATCATCTTTCAAAAGCGACTACATTCCATTTAACTATGATTGAAAAGAAGTGCAAATGGTGATGCACTCTCAAAACATTCAATAATATCATATCAACATTGATTGACTCTGATAAATCTCTTAAATATTTTTAATCATAAATAATAAAAAAAGAAGATCCCCTACTTTTTTCTTAGAGTATATATCAACCATCCTCCCTTGTTCTTACAGTACACAGGATGCCCAGTATAACATGGAAGACAGTTTCCCCATCCTGAACACTGCAATATATCAACAACCCTCCCTTGTTCCTGTAGTAGACAGTATCCCCCTACAGAACATGGAAGACAGTTTCCCCATCCTGAACACTGCAATATATCAACAACCCTCCCTTGTTCCTGTAGTAGACAGGATCCCCCTACAGAACATGGAAGACAGTTTCCCCATCCTGAACACTGCAATATATCAACAACCCTCCCTTGTTCCTGTAGTAGACAGGATCCCCCTACAGAACATGGAAGACAGTTTCCCCATCCTGAACACTGCAATATATCAACAACCCTCCCTTGTTCCTGTAGTAGACAGGATCCCCCTACAGAACATGGAAGACAGTTTCCCCATCCTGAACACTGCAATATATCAACAACCCTCCCTTGTTCCTGTAGTAGACAGGATCCCCCTACAGAACATGGAAGACAGTTTCCCCATCCTGAACACTGCAATATATCAACAACCCTCCCTTGTTCCTGTAGTAGACAGGATCCCCCTACAGAACATGGAAGACAGTTTCCCCATCCTGAACACTGCAATATATCAACAACCCTCCCTTGTTCCTGTAGTAGACAGTATCCCCCTACAGAACATGGAAGACAGTTTCCCCATCCTGAACACTGCAATATATCAACAACCCTCCCTTGTTCCTGTAGTAGACAGGATCCCCCTACAGAACATGGAAGACAGTTTCCCCATCCTGAACACTGCAATATATCAACAACCCTCCCTTGTTCCTGTAGTAGACAGGATCCCCCTACAGAACATGGAAGACAGTTTCCCCATCCTGAACACTGCAATATATCAACAACCCTCCCTTGTTCCTGTAGTAGACAGGATCCCCCTACAGAACATGGAAGACAGTTTCCCCATCCTGAACACTGCAATATATCAACAACCCTCCCTTGTTCCTGTAGTAGACAGGATCCCCCTACAGAACATGGAAGACAGTTTCCCCATCCTGAACACTGCAATATATCAACAACCCTCCCTTGTTCCTGTAGTAGACAGGATCCCCCTACAGAACATGGAAGACAGTTTCCCCATCCTGAACACTGCAATATATCAACAACCCTCCCTTGTTCCTGTAGTAGACAGGATCCCCCTACAGAACATGGAAGACAGTTTCCCCATCCTGAACACTGCAATATATCAACAACCCTCCCTTGTTCCTGTAGTAGACAGGATCCCCCTACAGAACATGGAAGACAGTTTCCCCATCCTGAACACTGCAATATATCAACAACCCTCCCTTGTTCCTGTAGTAGACAGGATCCCCCTACAGAACATGGAAGACAGTTTCCCCATCCTGAACACTGCAATATATCAACAACCCTCCCTTGTTCCTGTAGTAGACAGGATCCCCCTACAGAACATGGAAGACAGTTTCCCCATCCTGAACACTGCAATATATCAACAACCCTCCCTTGTTCCTGTAGTAGACAGTATCCCCCTACAGAACATGGAAGACAGTTTCCCCATCCTGAACACTGCAATATATCAACAACCCTCCCTTGTTCCTGTAGTAGACAGTATCCCCCTACAGAACATGGAAGACAGTTTCCCCATCCTGAACACTGCAATATATCAACAACCCTCCCTTGTTCCTGTAGTAGACAGGATCCCCCTACAGAACATGGAAGACAGTTTCCCCATCCTGAACACTGCAATATATCAACAACCCTCCCTTGTTCCTGTAGTAGACAGGATCCCCCTACAGAACATGGAAGACAGTTTCCCCATCCTGAACACTGCAATATATCAACAACCCTCCCTTGTTCCTGTAGTAGACAGGATCCCCCTACAGAACATGGAAGACAGTTTCCCCATCCTGAACACTGCAATATATCAACAACCCTCCCTTGTTCCTGTAGTAGACAGGATCCCCCTACAGAACATGGAAGACAGTTTCCCCATCCTGAACACTGCAATATATCAACAACCCTCCCTTGTTCCTGTAGTAGACAGGATCCCCCTACAGAACATGGAAGACAGTTTCCCCATCCTGAACACTGCAATATATCAACAACCCTCCCTTGTTCCTGTAGTAGACAGGATCCCCCTACAGAACATGGAAGACAGTTTCCCCATCCTGAACACTGCAATATATCAACAACCCTCCCTTGTTCCTGTAGTAGACAGGATCCCCCTACAGAACATGGAAGACAGTTTCCCCATCCTGAACACTGCAATATATCAACAACCCTCCCTTGTTCCTGTAGTAGACAGGATCCCCCTACAGAACATGGAAGACAGTTTCCCCATCCTGAACACTGCAATATATCAACAACCCTCCCTTGTTCCTGTAGTAGACAGGATCCCCCTACAGAACATGGAAGACAGTTTCCCCATCCTGAACACTGCAATATATCAACAACCCTCCCTTGTTCCTGTAGTAGACAGGATCCCCCTACAGAACATGGAAGACAGTTTCCCCATCCTGAACACTGCAATATATCAACAACCCTCCCTTGTTCCTGTAGTAGACAGGATCCCCCTACAGAACATGGAAGACAGTTTCCCCATCCTGAACACTGCAATATATCAACAACCCTCCCTTGTTCCTGTAGTAGACAGTATCCCCCTACAGAACATGGAAGACAGTTTCCCCATCCTGAACACTGCAATATATCAACAACCCTCCCTTGTTCCTGTAGTAGACAGTATCCCCCTACAGAACATGGAAGACAGTTTCCCCATCCTGAACACTGCAATATATCAACAACCCTCCCTTGTTCCTGTAGTAGACAGGATCCCCCTACAGAACATGGAAGACAGTTTCCCCATCCTGAACACTGCAATATATCAACAACCCTCCCTTGTTCCTGTAGTAGACAGGATCCCCCTACAGAACATGGAAGACAGTTTCCCCATCCTGAACACTGCAATATATCAACAACCCTCCCTTGTTCCTGTAGTAGACAGGATCCCCCTACAGAACATGGAAGACAGTTTCCCCATCCTGAACACTGCAATATATCAACAACCCTCCCTTGTTCCTGTAGTAGACAGGATCCCCCTACAGAACATGGAAGACAGTTTCCCCATCCTGAACACTGCAATATATCAACAACCCTCCCTTGTTCCTGTAGTAGACAGTATCCCCCTACAGAACATGGAAGACAGTTTCCCCATCCTGAACACTGCAATATATCAACAACCCTCCCTTGTTCCTGTAGTAGACAGTATCCCCCTACAGAACATGGAAGACAGTTTCCCCATCCTGAACACTGCAATATATCAACAACCCTCCCTTGTTCCTGTAGTAGACAGTATCCCCCTACAGAACATGGAAGACAGTTTCCCCATCCTGAACACTGCAATATATCAACAACCCTCCCTTGTTCCTGTAGTAGACAGGATCCCCCTACAGAACATGGAAGACAGTTTCCCCATCCTGAACACTGCAATATATCAACAACCCTCCCTTGTTCCTGTAGTAGACAGGATCCCTTCTTTATAAACGTCCAGTGATGTCACTCTATTGTTCTTGCAAGGCAATAATTCTTGTCATATCCTGATGCCCATCGATGAAGGGGCATTACTTTAATATCGTCTCTCTGCCCTGGGATACTTCAGTATCATCCCTCTGCTTGAAGATATTACTTCATTATCATCCCTCTAACCCCGAACTTTGAATTATTACTTGTTTCAAAGATTGATGTGACTTTGTTTTGTCATCTCTGAATATGGCCATAAAATATGACATTATTGATAATTTCCAACATGTATATTACTGACACTCAGTTTCGATCCTCAACCCCTTCGCTTACTAGCTTGGTGGTTTTATCCACTACAAGGATGGCTGTGAACAATGAGACTGTTTCTTGCATGAGCTGTGTGTTCCTCGCAAGACGGGTTGTGCGGGCACCACACGTGCATATAGAGGGTAGCGCATGCAGTGCGAGGCATTGACTGCCAGTCTCATCCCACTTGTTTTTTATCAGTTAGTATTGAATATTGAAATTATATCTGAAGTATATCTTCAGTCGGTTTATAAGTTGGATAAAGCATGACCCATGGGCAGTACAAAGAAGCAAGGCTGTTTTCCTGAGATAAATGCTAGTGGGTGATGCTTTATCCTATACGTATAACATGGAGTACAGTTTCCCCATCCTGAACACTGCAGTAAGTCATCCACCCTCCCTTGTTCCTGTAGTAGACAGGATCCCCCTACAGAACATGGAAGTCAGTTTCCCCATCCTGAAATCTGCAGTGTGTCAACCACCCTCCATTGTTCCTATAGTAGACAGGATTCTCTGTTTAACACATAGGACAGTTTCCCCATCCAGAACACTGTAGTATGTCAACCACCCTCCCTTGTTCCTATAGTAGACAGTTTCCCCATCCCTGAGCCTGCTGCATAGCTAATGGAGAGCATGCAGCCACAGGCCGCCTGGTATATTTGCTACTCTCTGGGTACACCGGGGTTGCCAAACTTTCTAGTTATTGATTTTTGTGTGCAGCAGTAGCTCCTGGCTCCCAATTTCTTGACGGTCTCAATTGTACACGGAACATGAATAACAGAACGATATCCTTCAGTTTGTGTGGCTCTCTCTTCAGTTACATGTTGTAGGGTGCTGTTTGAGAGACTGTATTCATAATGATTATTACGCTTTGCAGTTCAGCTGGAGATCATTGATCTGCATAGGTTTTATGGTTTGCAAATAATGGCCTAATGCGGCATGGTTTTTATGACATGTACACTCAAGAAATTCTATTGTGTTGTTGTTAAACATGTTCACTTCCTATCTGTATGGGGTAGGGCACATACTGACTGACACCAGCATCATGTTGATGCCCTGTTGTGAACTTGTTGAGAGATTATGCTGATTAGGATTATTATCATACAGAGTTTGAGTGTAAACACATTAAAACTGGTTTAGGTTGTAATATTATCCATATAGAAAGTCTTATCTGTTCATTTGGAGGTTAATTTTTTACATGTGTTAGAAAGAAGGTGTTGATGTTAAGTTGGAAGCAGTTTCTTATATTTATTATACTGGTTGACATTTTATGACATTGTTGATGTTTGTTGAACCCTGTGACAAAACATCTTTGGATCCTTTGTATTATCAGTTTTTGGGTTTCGACTATTTTTACAGCTTCTGCAAATTTCATTTTTTATATATATATATATCTTAGGGAAACAGCTGAGGGAACACATGATACCACCACTGTTCCCATATTTTATAAAGGTCACCAGTGTTCCCATATTTTTTTAAAGGTCACCAGTGTTCCCTGGTTTTTTTAAAGGTTACCAGTGTTCCCTTGTTTTTTTAAAGGTCACTAGTGTTCCCTTATTTTGTAAACGGTCACCAGTGTTCCCTTGTTTTTTTAAAGGTCACCAGTGTTCCCTTGTTTTTTTAAAGGTCACCAGTGTTCCCTTATTTTGTAAACGGTCACCAGTGTTCCCTTATTTTGTAAACGGTCACCAGTGTTCCCTTATTTTTTAAAAAGGTTTCTTCTTAAGCTTTGTGTGAAGAAATGTGGAAAAGAATAAAGGAACACTTGTACTTTCATGTGTCCCTTTATTTGTTTCTCTAAATATATTTGCAAGGATATAGTACTCATATAACATAGCAACAGGTTGTCACTAATGTCAGTGCACAGAATACTTTCAAAGCCTGAAAGAAATCAAATTAAATGAAATGCACTTGAATACATCCAAGACAGAAGTGAATATCTTTTTGGATTTTGAAGTCATGATTGGTAAATACTGAAAGACTGACAAAGCCATTTCTATACTGTATGAGAAGAGAAAAATATGAATACATTTTCTGGAAGAATTGTTTCATGTTGTTGTATGCCTATATGGACTTCAAGGAATGTCAGGGGAATATAGTTTTTGGTACATTCTTGCTCTACCCAGGAGATTCTGACTGCCACAGACCTGTGTGATTGGCCTCGTAACAACAAATGTCTGTCCACTTGTCATCTTCATGGTCCTGTAGTTAGGAGGGTATGTGATTAAAGTGGTAGCTCATTATGAGAAAGTCCTGGGTTCAGGTCTCCACACTGGTACATTACTGCTGTCCTGCATTGCGGTATTTCCTGGATTGTATGCTTAATTACATCAGAAAGTGGCTAAATATAACATGTTACACTTTCATTTCAAGCCTATTGCTGTAGAATACCTGTGAGAGTCCACTCATAGACTGCAATGGAAGCCATTATCTCTACATTCCTCTCTGATGCTGATAGTGATTTCACAAGGGAAAAGAACTGTCTTGACTCACAAATCTGTCCTGGTTCTGTTTTACAATTATTCAACAGGCACAGTGCAGGGCTAGAACACCAACATGTTTCTGATGGTGACCAGTTAAAGGTAACAGTGGCTGGATTTCATTGTACTTTTCACACACAGAACAGGCAAATAGGTGATTACAGTTGTGTTGGAATATGCTGTGGGTGTTACATTTCAGAAATACAGAACAATGGCCTGTGTTATGTTTATGATGTTTCCAGGATATTTGTTTTTGCCAAAGATGATGATTGTTAATAAAATTTAATAAAACTACTGGGTGTTTAGATTATTTACCATGCTCAAAGACTGGTTTAGTAGCAACAGAATAATGTAGGTTATCTCTATGTATGTTCTGGCCACGACTGGATAACAACCTCTCACCCCAGGGATACTAGGGTTCGAATGTGAATGTAGCAGTGGATTTCCATGGGAACCAGTGGATCCCTGGTAACCTGTGATTGGAGTCTGAGTCAATGGACGGGACGGTCTGGCTAAGTGACTTGAGGGATGGGTTGTCATCTTCCTGCGACAGTTAGATCATTGGACAGTGGATCATTGGTCGTATTATCAATTACTGTATTGCCTGATCCGGACTGTTATTTACAGACCGTCAGATAGATCGAACATTGTTTAGTGTTATGCTCTGCCAAACACACAGACACGCGTAAGTACATGAATGTGTGCGCACACACACACACACACACACACACACACACACACACACACACACACACACACACACACACACACACACACACACACACACACACACAGAGAGAGAGAGAGAGACAGGGTCACACACACACAGTC